>NW_023416285.1:44685988-45417238 GCF_014176215.1 Rousettus aegyptiacus | reverse complement strand
ATCTTCCCTCTGGGCCTTTCCCAGTAAAGCAACAGCATTGATTCAGGAGCCCAAATGCACACAGGACATCTGTATAGTACACTTCTTCCTCATTGGACCCCTATTGACTTATATTCATCCAGAAAACCTTTGCATTCCTCTGTCCTTTGTTTATTTCTTTAGGAGATAAACTCTTTGAGAGCTGTGATTATGTTTGAGTGAGAGGGCTCCTTATTACTCTTGGAATGGAATCATACTCAAAGTGAAAAGCCGATCGTAAAGTTCAAATGCTTCTGCTTTTGAGTTTGAGGATGAAGCTAATGCTTAAATCTCTGCAAGATGACTGTTCTGAGCTTCACAGTCCTCTCCTCTTGCATTCTCTTTTTATTCCTCTCTCCTCTTCAGACAGACTACTCTCAGCCTTGGGCTCTGGGCTCTCAACTCAGGGTGGAGAACTGTTCATTGTACAGCTGATTATTTTATACATAGAGAGAAACTGCCCTCACTTGAAACTAGACTGAACTCTCTTTTTCTTCAAGTTTTAGATTGTTTCTTATTTCTTTTTCTTTACTGAGATAATATTTTTTGAAAAATGCACAGATAGGTTTTTGGTTCCAATATTTCTTTTTATTCTTTGCTCTGCTTTGCCCTTCATGTTCCCCCCAAACCCCTGTACCCAGAAAATTAACTGAGTTAGAACATACAAACTGGCAGGCTGTAAGGCCAGCCCACAGATATGCTTTGTTTGACCTTTACAATATACTTTAAAATACTGTCTTTGTTACATGCAGTTAATATTAGGAGATTCTACATAACAATTCCTGCTTCAGGATTCTCTTGAAATATCAAGATGTCTGGCACCCCAGTCCATATTCCCTCCTGGCAACAATTAGCTAGAGCACAGTAACAGCTGCCTCTGTTGTCTTAAAATTGGTCTACTTCACTTATTTACTCTCCTCCTAGAAACCTTAAGCTTTGATCTATGTTGATGGACATGGGACCAAGGATGGATTGGTGGATGCCAAAGAGTGAATATATAATGCCCAAGATCAAAAGTCCTCAGTGCTTCAGAACTGCAAAGGAATGGAAGAAGGAAAGGAATAAGTCAAGTTGCATTATCAAAAAAGTTATTCCTCCTAGATATTTGAATACTCAGACTGAGATTCAAGCTCTCCACATTATCAAGGGAGGCCTCATATAAAAAGATTTTTCCTCCGTGTTTAACTACTGACCATCTTATTTTAATAGTTTTTACTCCATTAACTTCTGTAAAACCTTCTGACACACCTCATTATTGGAAAGAGTATTTTTCAAAGTTCATGAGCCCTATACTTAAGCGTTACCTGGAGAATTTGTTGTTCTGGTTAGTATTGTTATTCAACGAACTACCCCCATAATGTAGTGGCTTAAAATAGCAACAATCATTCATCAGTTTGGGCAAGACATGGTAGGTTTGGCTCATGTCTGCTCTAAGAGATGTCAGTAAGTGCTGGTTGAAGGTGACCTATACTCAGAGACTGAAATCTTTGAAAGACTGGTTCTCTTGTCTTAGGGCTTCAGCCAGAGCTGTAGGCTGAAACACCTATGAAGGGCCTCACCATATAGCTGCTTGGCTTCCTTACAGCACAGTGACTTGGTTCTAACAATAAGCAACTCAAGAGACAGGAAGTGAAATCTACTGGTTTCTTATTCCTGGGCCCAGAAACCTGCACAGCATCCCTTGTGCCGTATTCTATTGGTCAAGCAATTACTGTGCCCAGAGTCAGGAAGAGGGGACATAGAACTCAGCTCTCAATGCCAGGAGTATCAAAGAATTTGGGACTATGTTTTAAAACTACAAAACTTATTAAAGGTACAAATACTTGGATTTTACCCCAGACCCATTGAATCAATATTTTTGACACTTGAGACTGAGAATCTAGTTTTAATAAACACCCCAAATTTTTCTTCTTAAGCCCAAAATTTGATTTCTGTATCATCTCGTAATCTCCCGTTTTAACATAAAATTTCCACCTCCATATATTTCTTTGGCCAGGAGTATTTTGTGATATCCACAACCACCACACCTCATTTGGTGGGAAGGGGTTGTGTTAAGCGGCCTGTTCTAAACCTGAATTCCTCCCACAACAAAGAGCAGAGAACAAGAGAGGTTCAAGGGACTGAATAATGGGAGAATTGATCATCTTAAAGTCATCACGGATATGCATCCAGTATGTGGCCGACAGGAGACTTCAGCTAATTTTTATCTGTAGGACCCCTCACCTGTGAGATGTGCTTCTTTTCCATTTAAGTGTTAAGAAGAAAGAAATTATTTCAGTAGGGATGGGCATCAGTTGGGTTCTCCTGAGATGTGGACTGAAAGCACACAGTTTATTTGGGAGGTTCAGGGATAGATGAGACAGATGAAGTAAGGCAGGCGATAAGGGTACATAATTAAGTCAGTGTCCTCAGTGGGCGACCAGAGCTTAATCCAACTGGGAGGCTCTGGGGAAAGGCATAAACACATACATATAAGAATTATCTTGCCAAGGGACAAGGGAATTATCCTTGCCTCTCGGCAGGATAATTTGTAAGGATACCTCTATGGAGTCATGAATTTCCAGGTATTTCAATGGGCAAAGTGGGTTCTAGCAGCCCAAGAGCAGGTATTGACCATTGTAAATCAGGCTGGCATGCATGGAAATGGTAAGGGATCCATGAAGATATGAGTAGAACAGACCCACAACATGTCAGAAGATCTCACATCCATGTTCTGGCTTAATCAAAACAAATCAGACTGAGGACTTTGACATAACAAGAATTTCCAGCCGGTCTTTATGATTATTCTCTGTCGGTTTTGTTGTCTTAGATTTTATGTGGAAACTCTTTAGCTTTCTTAAAGCGAAGAATCTGCCTACTGAGAATCCCATGCTATTTCATCTTTTTCCAAGGAAAGCAACTTCTTATCAATGAAAAAACTAACCTTTGGAACATTTGCGACATGGTTTCCAGATGTGTGCTTCCCAGATGTGAACTGGCCCATGCCACGGCGCACAACTGCAGATGCACAAATGCTTTAGAGATGTCTTTGATTCCATTAAGACCCCGGCTTTGCAGACTGCTCTGATATCATCTCTCCTGGTTTATTGTGTGGGATTTTACTTGACAAGCAGGGGGAATATCTGGGCTATTTCAGCTGGCTTTGCTCTTTTAGGTAGTGTTTGGAATTTTTGTTTAGAGAGGGCTATGCTGGAAATTACCAGCGATAGCACATGTGCTGGCTTTGTACTTCCTAATGTTCTTCTGTGTCACTCTGCCTCATGTCTGAGCTAGTCCCACTGCTGCCCAGATGACCCTTCTGATGCTGGTCTCCATATCCAGTCTCTTTAGAAGGCAAGGAAATTTCAAGGCAACTAATGAGTTCTGACGATGCTCTGGACTAGAGTGAAAACAATTACCTAATCATTATTCACTTGTAAGGTGACCTGTGGGAGGCTCCAATTATTTGGGCTACATTTTTTTTGATGTATAAATCTATCCAGTTTACTGAATGTATATCATTTTCCTCCCCCACAGAAGCTAATCTTCTTTATAAGCCCTTTCTATTTCAGCAAGGTAAGGCCATAGTATTGAGATTTGTATGTGTGATGATCTCATGGACATAATGACATTGAAATAGATGGGATTTTATTTCTCCTTATGGCATTTTCACACTAGAGACACTTCCCATGTGTTCATTAATGAATATGTCTGTTTGTGTGTTCTTTCTTTGCTTTGCCACAATCTGCCCTGCCTTATTCATTGAAGCCCTTCAAGTTCATATAGGCGGTCAGTAAGTCAAAGATAAATTAGAGTGTGTTTTCATGGAAGTGGACTGCAATATTAAATTTATTTCTCTAAATCAGAGAATGAAAACTAGAAACTCAATGGTTAAATTTACTATAGAGATAGATAGAGAGAGAGAGAGAGAGAGAGAGAGAGAGAGAGAGAGAGAGAGAGAGGAAGAGGGAGCAAGTGGGAAGGAGAGGGAGGGAGGGAAAGAGAGAGACATATTGTTATATAGATATTGACAAATATATATATATAAAATGTATATACATATAGATATATTTTATTTGGTCTTGACAAAAATCTGAATTATCTATACAGATATAGATAGAAAAATATATATTATATAATTTTACTAATCGCTATTTTAATTTTTAATATAGGAACTAATTAAAATTATGTTCTATTTATTCTTCACAAAAAGTTAAATTACCACCTACATTTCACATATAGTATATTTTGTGTGACAGTATAGATTTCCTTCTTCTTTCACAGGTTAAAGATCTCAGCAACATCGAGCCCTCATTACACAGCAACCATACGGTAGGGTAAGTATTCTGTACTTTTTACCAGGTAAGTATTCTGTACTTTGCCACTCACTCTACTACTCTGTGTTGTTTACCCAACACTGGAGCCCAATGTCAGTTACCACTTTGCTTACAACAGCACTCAACCACTCTCATGCATTTGTGTGAGATGCCTAATCCCTGATGAGATTTGAAATTCCAGTTCTATAGATTGCAAGTTTCACAAAGACAGGAAATGTTTGTCTACCCTTGTTCATTCAGTACCTATCATATAGTAAGTGCTCAATGAATATGAGTTAAAAGAATAAAGGAAAGGATAAATGTAGTCTAGCAAAATAAGGTACTTGGCTATAAGAATTCTATCTCTTCGAGAATGATAGAATTTTATAGCCCAGTCACCAATAACTTTGCATAACCCAAACCCCCTACCTTGACTGTGGACTAAAGTTACCAGCATCATGCTGGGGGGAGCATAATAGGTGACCAAAGTGATCATAAGCTGAGTTTATTGACAGAGACTCTGGAAAGCCTCCTGTTTCCAGATCACTTAATATGTCATTAATGAGAAAAAAGTGACCAACTGTGCCTTACAGAAGAAAAATACACCCACTTGAGATTTGAGCAAATCATGTGATGTGGCTCCAGATGCTAGGAAACTGAGATGTCTCCTACCCCCTCTTCTTCTTCACACATCCCCTAAGTTAGCTATTGGTGCTGCTCAACTAATAAAGGACATTTCATTTACTTTATTTTTTAAAATGAGCCTTACTGGTAATGGAGAAACTATGTGGCTTTGCTTTATTTTTACAGAAAGTCCTTGCTTTCTTGTGTTTCTTCATGCTAAAAGAGAAATCCCAGGCGCTCACACAATCAGGGAAACTTGTTAACCAGGATTTTGGCCCTGAACCTGCAGATATTAGAGAGCTCCTGACCTAAATGGTCCAACTGCAGAGTGTGGACCCCACAGTAGAAACACAAACTGCAAAATAGATGGAATAAAATATAAGATATTATCTATGACACTGAAAGAGAAAACATCTTCTTATGGCATAAAAGCACTCTTGCTTTAGAAGCAAATTCAAATTCTGTTCTGGCCTCTAAAGCCTGACATGATGAGCCAACCTCTGATATCATCTCTTGCCACTCCCCCCTTTTCCCACATGAACCTTAGTTCTGCTGCCAAACATAGCAAGCTCACTCTGGGGCCTTTGCATTTGCCTGGAATGCTGCAACTCTGCTTGAATGGCTTATATTCATCATCATTCAGCTTTTGTCACCTCCTCAGAGAAGCCTTCTTTGACACTCAATCTTATACACCTCAGCTCTAACCTTTATCTGCAATGGATAAATAAATAAGAGATGTTTGTTAGTAGAATAAACAATTCGATAAGCTTAGAAACAGAACTTAAAGAAGAGAGAAAGAAGCTAGGAATTCCCAAGGGTAGTAAGAATAAAAACAGGAAGCAGGGATTTTCTCGAAGGCTGAGCAGGCCTGCTCATCTATCCTCTTTCACCTTTCTGACATTGCAGCTTCAAGCTCAGCGGTGCTTTTTTTTTTTTTTTTTAAAGGGGGGCTAAAGGAGAATATAGTTAATATTATTATGATAAGTTTGCACAGTGAGAAATGATTACTAGACTTAGTGAGGTGATCATATTGTAAGGTATATAAATGTTGAATCTCTATTTTGTACTCCTGGAACTAATATTGCATACCAACTATATTTAAAACAAATCATAATATAATTGACATATAACATCGTGTAAGTTTAAGGTGCATAACTTATTGATTTGACACATTTACACTGCAATATGATTGCCATTGTAACAATAGCTAACCCCTCATCATCACTACATATCATTCCTTCTAGCAGGGGAACAATTAAGATCTAGTCTACTAGCAAACAGTGTTTATAATACAATGTTGTGGGCTATCATCACTGTACTGGGTGTTAGGTCTCTAGAAATTATTTATCTACTAGTTACAAATATGGACCCTTAAATAATTTCTCCCATTCCTCCAGCCTTTGGAAACCACCATTCCACTCTCGGTTTTTTGTTATTGTTTTTCTTGATTCTAGGATTTTGTTTTTGTTTTTGTTCGTGGTTGGTTTTTTTTTTTTTTTTTTTTTTTTGGAGGGGGGAGGATTTACATATAAAGAATATCATACAGTATTTGTCTTTTTCTATATGACTTCTCCCACCACTACATCAAACTCAAAAGTTTCTACACTGCAAAAGAAAACAATAAACAAAATTAAAAGGCAACTTAGGAATGAGAGAGAATATTTGCACACTAACCTGTTCATTATCTACAAGGAGCCTAAAGGATAAAGCCAATCGCTGGCAGCCACATCATCCTTCCTGGAGCATGGCAGCCTGCTCCTGGAGCCCCTGGGAAAATGAGAATGTTGGCCATAGTGTTTGCATTTTCACCTCTCTCTCCTTCTCCTGCTGGACTCATTTATTCTTGGGCCCTATATCTCCCTTAGGACCCTGAGCTTGGCATTTAAAAGACTTGGGAATGGCAAAGATTATTTCCAACAATAATCTGTGGGATCGCTACACTCATAGTCAGAGCTTACACCTATGAGGGCTAAATAGCTGAGTTAATCTCTCCATATGCATTATTCCATTTAAGCTCACAACTCCTGTATGAGGTAGTTATTATTATTATCCCCATTTCTCAGATAAGCACACTAAAGTTTAGAGAATTATACAAATTGCCCAGCATCAGAAAGCTCCATAAATAATAGTGTTAGGTAGCTAGTCAGACATGAGGAACAGGGGAACAAAGGAATAGAGGCCCAGCCTAGAGATCACCCAAAGAACAACCCATTGGTAATTAGAGAATCCCTTCTGCATCACAGGAGACAAAGGACAGGAGAACCAGAATCTATAGCTGGTTTAATCCTGCCATAGATGCATGTGCATAAATTACTACCCTAATCTGCCCACAACATCAGCCTTGTTATGCCATTATTATAATACCATATTTATTCCTATAAATTCATGAATTCTGGGTAAGCATATACACATTAGGCAAAGAGTTATATAGCAGCCAGTGTCAACCAAAATGATTACAAGTGCCAATCACCTAGGAATGCCTTTGCAACCACTCATCAAGGCCCTACTATAAGGCAGACCTCCCCTCTCCTGGGTTACAGCTCTCTATCTCTGCACTATAACCCACTCCCCATGAAGTGTGGAACCTCTTTTCCATGTGGTTAGCCAGTTTAGGCATGACCCATTTTCTATCTCAAAACATGCCTTTAATAAATCATACCTCTCATGTCACTAATTGGAAATTCATTTCCTCATCAGTGATAAGGGCCGAGACGTGTTGTTACAGGAACTCTGATCACCAGACTTTTTTGGTGCGGTGACTCAGATTTCCCGGTAAGTACCACAGGCTCCAGCTCTCTCTACTATAAGCTCTATGATCTCTCCTCTCATGCCGCCTCTCATTTTCTCCTGTGGTTGGGGGATGCAGGCGTTTCCCTTCCCAGCGCTGGCAGTGCGAAAACAGCATGGTACCCTCTGCAATTTGCTGGTCGCTGGTCGCTAGGATCCAAGATCTGAACTTCATTCACCTCTTCTGCGGGGAGGCGAGCGGAGGTAGGGGGAAGCAGGTCTAAAAGTGCTCCGCATATACCTCTTTCCTTGGGCGAGGTGAACAAAATATCCACCAGTGCACAGTTTGTTTGTTTGTTTGTTTGTTTGTTTGTTTGTTTGTTTGTTTGTTTTTTAACTGACGAGTCCTCTTAGTCTTTCTCTCAGTTACTCTCAGTCTCTTCTATGGAAGTGGAATAAACATCCATAATTCTATCCTCGGTTCAGCGAACCAGGCACACCTCGGAGTCTCTCGAGCACATGCGCTTTTCTCACTGAGTCAGTCAATGGGCAAAGCACCCCAGGGGGTTAAAAATCATAACGATGCTGGGCTTCAAGTGCTGCAGGGCGCATGCGCGCACCCTTCAGTAGGCACGCTGACGCACTTCTAGGCCCAGACTCAGCTTTAATTATTTTTTCACCTGTTGTTTCAATTGATTTTCTTTGTTTCCAGGCACATGGCCACTGCCATTTTGTCTTTAGGTGCTCCCCCTTCCGCATTATTTTCCCCTGGTACGCAGAATCTGTCCCCAGAAAGTATCCAAGGAATTATATAATTACGGACAGTCTCAGAGGGAGGCCACTCAGAAACTTAAGGACTAACTCACCAGAGCCCGTGCTTTAGTCCTCTCCAATCCATCTAAGCCTTTCCAAATTTATAGCCATAGAAGGAATGGCATTGCTCTTAGTGTCGCTATCCAACGGTTAGGCTACTTGTTGAAGGGATTAGCTCCCACCCCTGGAGGAAGGCCTGCTGGCCTAGGAATTCCGGGAGCTCTTTCTCTTCTCCTTCAAGAGGCTCTTAAGTTCACTCTAGGAGCTCCTATCCAAGTTCATATAAACCATCGAGTCACAAGTCCACTACAGGACAAGAGTTACCTTCAGTTGTCTGATAGTAGACTCCTGAGCTATCAGGCTTTACTTTTATTCATTCATTCATTCATTTTTATTTTTTTACATCTACAGCACCTGGTCTTTCTAGGTGGTCTCCCATCCAAGTACTAACCAGGTCCAACTCTGCTTAGCTCTCGAGATCAGATGGTATCCTGCTTGTTCAGGGTAGCATGGCAGTAGATCGAGCTTTACTTTTAGAAAACTCTGATATAACTATAGTTACTTGTGGGACTTTAAATCGCACAATCTTATTGCCATCACCTGACGAGGATACTCCTTTTCCTGTCAAAAAGCTTTCTCCCTTTCCTACAGCCCCAGGGCCAACTTAACAGATAAACCTTTAGAGAACTCTGATGACATCTGGTTCACAGATGGGAGTAACTTCATGACATATGGTAACAGGTAGGCAGGATATTCGGTTGTCTCGCTCTATGACATTCTGGAGGCACAATCACTATCTGCTGATACCTCTGCTCAGCTGGCAGAATTAATCGCCCTTACCAGAGCTTTAGAACTAGTGAAAGGAAAAAGTGTAACCATTTACACAGACTCCAAATATGCTTTCTTAGTCCTGCATGCTCATGCTGTTATTTAGAGAGAATAGGTTATCTTACCTCTTGAGATAGCCTCACTGAGTACACTTCTCAAATCAGTAACCTCTTAGAGGCTCTCCACTTACCTCAACAGGTGGCAGTAGTCCACTGTGAAGGGCATCAAAAAAGAAGACTAAAGTTGCCAAAGGGAACCAAGATGCAGATGCAGCTGCAAAGAAGGCAGTCTTTCTACCCCCTCCCTTACAGGGAGCCCTTTTACTTACTTCCTGTCCTTTGCCATTCCTAAATACTCTAAAGAGGAGGAAACTTGGGCTGTCCAGAGACGATTTCAACCCATGCCCTCAGGATGGCTCCAGAAGAAAGAAATCCTCTTCCCTCCCCGAAGTCTCCAATGAAAAGTAACAAAATCCCTGCATGATACTGCTCACTTAAAAAGGGAAATCCTTTACCCCTTAATAACTAGGATATTTAAAGAGAAAGGACTCTCTAAAACTATTGAACACATTATGATGGCTTGGTCTACTTGTTACACTAAGACCCCTCAAATGGCCCAAGAGTTTTCTTTAGTCCAAACAGCCCAATGACATGGGGCTTATCCAGGTGAAGACTGGCAAATAGATTTCACCCAGATGTCCCCTATCAGGAATCTTAAATATCTCTTATTCTTCATTGACACTTTTACAGGCTGGATTGAAGGCTTTCCTACTTCCACTGAAAAGGCTCCTGAAGTAACCAAGAAACTCTTATGTGAGATCATTCCCAGATTTGGCCTTCCCTCATCACTCCAAAGTGACAATGGGCCAGGTTTTACACCCTCTACAAATTCTAACAATCTTGAAGGCTCTAGGAATTAAATACTATCTTCACTGTTCTTGGAGACCCCAATCCTCTGGTAAGGTCAAAAGAGCTAATAAATTCTCTAAGGCTGCCATCTGGAAAATCCCCAAAGGTCTCTATAAGCTTGTTAGAGGTTTTGTCCATTGCCCTTTTATGCACCAGGATGGCTCCCAAAGTGGCACTGGGCCTAAGCTCTTTTGAAGCCTTATATGGGAAGCCATTCCTTCACTCAGACCTATTTTAGACAGTGACTCTATAGCCTTAGGCTCTTATGCCAAGTCACTTAGTCAGTTTCAACAGGCCCTTAAGGACTATAGAATTGCAATCAAACTCCAGGAGACAAAGAAACCTCAACTATATTCTCCTGGCATCCAAGTAGTAATCAAGGTATACAAGGACAAATCTCCAGCCTCTTAGTTACAGCCAATTTGGAAAGGACCTTATCCTGTCCTTTTATCTTCCAAAACTGCAGTAAAGGTCCCTGGAATTTCCAGTTGGATCCATCACTCACAAGTCAAACCTTATCTTAAGACTCCAAAGATCCCTGCAGAGGCCTCCACTTACACCCACGAACCGATAAATGTGAGGTTCTTCTTCAAGAAGGAAAAACCAGGATGAGTTTTATATTTCTTTTGACTTTCTCATCTTTTTTTAATTCTTACTACGGCTTTTCCTAGTCTACCTACTCCTTATCAATTAGCCAACTGAACTGTGTCCTTAAGTTTTCTCAGCTCTGCTGGCTCTGCCTACCTATTCAGAGTTATTTGTCTCCTCTTCAACCTGGCTGGAGAAGTTAAAGCTAACCTAAATCTTCAAAGATATTTTACTTGCTACAAAGATATTTTACTTGCTACAAAGATAACCTTAAGCCTCTCTTCTCACTAATCCAGTTTACTCCCCCTCTGGAGCTATATCTTCTTTCCTCAGTAACAGAGATTAAGTCTCTTTTCCTCTTTGTAGTCTCAGTAATTCTTCGGGCCCTTTTCTTGGCAGCTTTCTCCTTCACAATGTGCACTGACATTCCTAATCCATGCCCAAAGATTTAGGGATCTGTCACCAGGGAATAATTCCTCCCCAAATAGCCAGGCCAGGCAATCACCTATAATATCTTTTTCTCAAAGGCAATTCCACCCATTCCTCTTTTTAAACTTATCTCCTAAGACTGACTTTCATAGAAGCAGTTTCACCATTCACACTTTTTCCAGCAAGCTACTTGAGATTGCTAACTCTGATTGTCTCTATTTTGGATGAGAAAAATCAATCTGATCTCCCTTGGAATCCCAAATGAAGAACTGTATTCTACAGGAACTTTTTCAGCCATGACCACCATCGCTCTCTCTTTTCCCCTTTGCCTGCAGCAAACCTTGCCACTCAGGGAAGTGTCCTAAAGGGACAAGAATTCACGGGGGGCAATACTCCTTGAACTCTTATCCAGACCTCCATTTCAGCCCAAACAGACCCCTCAAAGGGAATCTATTGGATCTGTGGGAAAAAAGCATATTACCTATTACCACCAGGATGGGCAGGTCTTTGTTCATTAGGATATGTTACCTTAGATATACCTGTCACATGGGACAGACTTTTCAATCCCACATCCTGACCATTACCCTTTCTGTTTACAAAAATGTATCTTTCATTTATTCATCCCATTCGGTATTGCCATTGTAATGGCTGAAAAAATGACTGCTAGAAATTTATTACTTGTAGGATAATTACTGCTTGGCTATGTCCATGGGAACATAGGCTGTCACCCATAGGAACATAACGTTCTAACAATAAGCTTTCTGCTTCTGTGCCCCCACTAGCACACCCAACTTGTGGGTCGACAGGTAGTGAATAGAAGAAAAATAGACCTTTGCGTTTAGACAGAATGAAGAATAGGATTTGGGGCTTAAAAATCCTGTACCTCTACATTTCAGAGCTGCTTAATTTGGGGCCTACGTACCCCTGGCAGACCCAGCTTGCGGAATAAAGAGTGTTTCCTATAACTCACTGAGTTCTGATGGTCCGTGTGTCTTACGGGGGCTGACGGCTACAACACCATTTCTGTCTCAGGCGTTGCAGGGCAACTACAGGAGACACTGCACTCCGCCTTCCAAGAGAACTGTGGGAGGAAACTGCGAAGGCCATCAAGGAGGCAGCCTTTGTCCTCACCCAAGTCCAGGAACACCTAGATTCCTTAGCAGGTGTGGTATTTCAGAATCGAAGAGCTTTGGACCTTCTGACAGCAAGACAAGAAAGAACCTGGGTTTACTTCAAAAATAGATGCTGTTTCTATGTCAACCAATCAAGACATCTACCCAAAATATCCTTAAATCCACAGACCAGATAAAACACCCTGGCATAGGCATCCTTACTGGAAATTGGCAATTGGGGTTACAATCCATTCCCCTGCCACTTGTTGTTCCCCTAATCTTACTTTTTATTCTCCTATTTCTAGAACCACCACTTCCAAACCACCTATTTAATTTGTTTCTTCCAGGGTCCAGGCCACTCAACTGCAGATGGTCCTTCAAGGAAACTATCACCCACTCCAGTCAACGGATCCCATACCACACTGCAGTCTCCTAGATGGGCATTGGCAGCAGTTGCCCCCTGTCAACAGAGAGCAAATGTAAGGGATTCAATCCTCCACCTTCGTCCCTTCTCAGCCTAAAGTAGTTAAAGCAGTCATTACCCCAAAACCCCAATGATTCTGGGTACCTAATATTTGAGGGGGAAACGGTTAGGTAGCTAGTCAGACATGAGTGACAGGGGAACAAAGGAATAGAGGCCTAGCTAGAGACTACCCAAAGAATACCCCATCGGAAGTTAGAGAATCCCTCCTGCATCCTGGGAGACAAAGGACAGGAGGGCCATAACCTATAACTGGTTTAATGTGGCCACAGACGCATGCACAGAAGGTGTTACCCTAACCTGCCCACAACCTCAGCTTCGTTATACCAACGTTATAATACCACCTTTATGCCTAGAAGTTCATGAATCTAATTATAACAGACTTAATTCTGGGTAAGCACATATACACTAGACAAAGAATTATATAGCAACCAAGTGTCAATCAAAATGACCTCAAGTGCAAATCACCTAGGAATGCCTTTGTAACCACCCATCAAGGCCCTACTATAAGGCAGACCTCCCCCTCCCCTGGGGTTACAGCTTTCTCTCTTCTGTGGCTGTAACTTGTACCCACCCCCTCATTCCCCACCCCTATGTACATATCCTCATTTGCACACGGTTAGCCCGTTTAGGCATGACCCATTTTATACCTCAAAACATACTTTTAATAACTTCTATCTCAAAATTGTCGCTGATTGGAAATTCATTTCTTCATCGGTGATAATGTCAGAGGTGTGCGTGTTACCGGAACTCTGATCGCCACAACGGTAATGATAGAACTGGCGTATACTACTAGGTCAATCTGCTTCTAAATTCTTTTAAGGGTCATTACCCCTAAATAAGTAAAATTATACTTTAAACTTCCTTTCTGATTTTGGTACCTTGATCTCAGTTTGAGTAGCTGATTCCTTCTTCCGTTACTGGTATGAGGGATAATTACCTAAATAGAATCGTCTATTTTTCTCTAGTTAGCCACCATGAATTCCAAAGAAATGTAGCAATCTTTGAATATCTGTTTAATTTTTTTCCACAGGAGTATTTGTAGAAGTTATTTTGGGGTTGTTTGTTTTTTGAGGACTCCCTCCTTGCCTGCCCTAGGCCTCCAGAAAGTTTCACTCCCTTTAAACCAGACAAGTCCTCCCTGAGCCACACTCTCTGTGCCTTTCTGCCCCCTAGTGGCTAAAGTAAATGCAGTTTTGGCTCAAGCAGCACTTAAATCTTAAGCTTCCTCTCCTTACAGAGTCCAGAGATATACACATGTAGGGACAAATCTACACTCAATAATTTGCAAGCATTTATTGAATGGCACAGGGGCAACCATACCCTATCTCTGCTGAGTCACCCAGGATTGGAATATGGGTTCAAAACGACTGAGAAACACTTTCAAATGAAACATGCTTCACTTCATCAGCTTCGGGTGCAGAAGCAGTTCTAGCTGGGTTAATCTCTTTCTCTGCATTACTGTGTCCCTCCCCATCGATCAGAAATAAGGTAGAAGCTGTGCAGTGCATAGAGAAGACGTGCTGGTGATGAACGTGTGCTCTACAAGCAAGGCTTCCTTTTACATGTCACAGAGGGAACGTAAATCAGACAGCGCTGTCGTTTTTACAATGAAATAAATGTAAGTGTGGAATGCAGCCCACACTTCTTGGGAATTCTGGCATTTTCTTTTGAACCTGAGGGAAGGAGGGGGTGCTTTGCAGGAAGAATGGAAAGGCCAGTAATAATTCTCTAAAAAGTCTCATGTTAGATGAAGTACAGATGAAAGTTGTAAGTATGTTCAAAAGACGTTGTTTGTTTGCTTGCTTGTTTTGGCTCCTTTTAAAATTTAAGTATCAGAAAAATAAAAACTCTGAAGTTGTATCTACATAAGTTTACAAGATTGACCAGGATGGCTGAATTAACCCATGGTTCAGTCGAATAAGTTTAACTGATTATTTTCTCCACTGAATCCATCAGTTGTTTTGATGATTCAGACACAGCAAAACCAACTCAATGAGTTAAGCCAGACCACAAAGTCTGGTCTAAGTTTGCAAGAATTCCGACTTGAACTCTGTTCAAGGTTGCTTTTACTCTGGTTTTATTACCGAAACAGCAAACAGTGCAGAGATTATAGATGACATCGAGGACACAACCGGGGGGGAGACCCTTTCTGATGCCTCACTTATTTATCCCCACGGCATGTCCAACATTGGGTGGTCGGTACAGCCCATGTGGGGCGATGAACCTCCTGGACCATGTAATCACACATAGATCTGACAGGGAGATCTACCGATCACCTGGACATCCTGGAAGAATGCAGTAGCAAGGGGAATTTGAGGGTGTTTCTCTTGGGGAGAATGTAAGTGCATTCCATATAAAGTGTATTTATGTGAGAAGGGCATGGATGGATGCAGGTTGTCCAAGGGGCATAGAGGATTCAGGGATCCTATAGCAGGTTTTCCCTACTAAAGGATCTATAGACAAACACAGCTTTCTTTACAGATCAAAGTGGTCATGTGACACAGTACTAGCCAATGAGAGGTAGAAATCCCTGGCAAGGGCAACCTTTCGTAAATGAAACAGCAAGGCCTCATTAGGAAGACAGGACAGACGTCACGCAGCTTTCACTCTTTTGCTTACACCCGGAACATAAAGAGAAGGCTGGGAGGTGCTGCCACTATCTTGTGACTATGAAATGAAGGCTTAAATGCGAAAGATGGTGCAGCGGCTCACTGATGGCACACTGCTGCGCCACTGCACCTGCAGGGACTGGGTACCCCTCTCTGCATTTTTTTTTTTGTGAGACAGACACACCCTAATATTTAAGCGACTTGTTATGCCAGCCCCTGCCTATTGATGGAAAAGCTCTTAGTTAGGAATGCCTGAAGCACTGGCCTATGCCATTTTACTCCTAGTGAGCCCTCACAGACATTGCCCCCATTAGAGACAAGGTTGTGGCTAGGCCAGCCCTCGTGGTTCTTAATATAATCACAGGACAAACTTCAGCAAAAAAAAACCATAAGAAACTTTGAGGAACAAGATTTATTACTCATAACTTCTGGAAGATACACATCACATCTAAGGGCCATACAGTGAGGCCTAGGAGTGAGGCTGGGAGGTTGGGGGAGGTTAAGAATAAGAATATGGGGCTCTGCCTTTATTAGAGTTGAGGATGGGGTGTCTGGGGTTTTTTGAGGTCACTCATTATTGGCTAATTTGAAGCATAAGAGGGAAAATTAGGGCATCAGAGAGCAGAAGCAGGGTCATTCAAGCACTCAGTTATCTAGATGGCCCAAGGTTTTCTGAAAAGGCACCTTATGGGTGTGGATGGCCAAGTTCCTTGTCTGGTTGTTTTTCTATTATCTGTGTCATCCAGCTAGCAATATGTTTATTTGAGATAGATGTCTTTGAAATGGTTGCCTCAGCAAAAGCTTAATGTCAGGCATTTATACTATACCACTCTCATAGAGTTTTCTGTTAATTATAACTTAATAATACATTCCCAACAGACTGTCTTAGTCTGCTCAGGCTGCCATAACAAAATGCCATAGACTGGGTGGCTTAAACAATAGACATTTATTTCTCACAGTTCCAGAGGTTGGGAACCCAAAATCAAGGTGCCAACAGATTCACTGTCTGGTGAGGCCTCTCCTCCTGGCTTGCAGAAGGCCACCTTCTTACCATGTCTTCACATGGCCTTTCCTCAGTGCATGGAGAGAATGTGCTTTCCTCAGTGGAGACAGAATGAGATTTTTCTCTCTTTTCTTAAAAAGGCACTAATCCCATCATAAGGGCTCCACCTTCATGATAAAATCTAAAGTTAATCACCTCCAAAAGGTCCCAGCTCCAAATATGATCACATTGAGGGCTAGGATTTCAACATATAAATTTGTGGGGAAACACAAACATTCAATCCATAACACAGATACATCTACAAATCAACATAAGTTATGGAAGTTTACCAATGTTACTTTAACTGCTCTGTCTTTTTACTTGGGATATATAGCTGTCATCTGAGTCATGGTGTATAGAGCAAGTACATAGGTAAGGCTATTCTTGTGGCCAAGAATCAAAGGTTAATATCTGATCCATTTGAAAATTTGGTAAAATCTGTCTTATGAGGCTATGCCCACTTAAAGAAATAGAGAACTGTTTGATAAAAAGTATTGATTTAATTATTTGATTAATAAAATTTAACTTTTCTCTTTTTTAGATTCAGGTTGTGAGTAACCAAAAAATAACTTTTATTGGCTACTAACTTTAAAGACATATATCAGTTTTAAAAAATACAATAGACATACAGAATTTTTATCTTTATTTAATATCCAGCCTATTTCTTGCTTCTCTGTTTCTTATTAACATCTGACGAATTGTGAAGGACTAACCCAAGCTGTGAATAGTCATAAAGTCATCAATCTACAGTATATCATTAGGAACTGACCTTCAATTGTGAATTAATAAAAAGTTGTAAAGGAATGGATTGGGGTAGTATACTTGAAAAAAAATACTTGGCAGTAAAACACAAGATGTCTTTGTGTTCAATCGGCAGAAAAGTATCTGGGTAGCATTGAAAGAGCTATTAGCATCATGCAAAACACATAAATTGCAATTTTGGGTCATAATTTTGTCTTGTGTTATTGTGTTTTTATGTTTTCTAGTGCACGAGTATTTTTATTAAAGGATCAAAGCAAAAAAAAGAAAAAAAGCAGTGAGAACATTTTAGAACAATGCATTGGACTCCTGAAGTTTTTTCATTCCTCACAGTTACAGAGAGCCCTAAATAGAGAATACATTTTTTAAATTTCCTTTCACATCCATAAATCATTGAGCATTATATAAGAATTTTCTAGGTTTGTACACTATGGCTTTATATCCCACAAGAGATTGGTTTTTTCTTTACTCAGTAAGCTAACACTTTCCTGAAGTTTGAGCTGGGATCCCAGCAGGGATCTGAACATAGTGTAAGGTAATGAAGTGGGGAATATGTCTAGTTTTGTGTTAGAAATTATACCCAGGCAAAGAGACAGCTTTTTTGAGATTGAACATATTTAAACATGTTACATTCTTTTTGAAAAAGTAAAAACGGAACAAAACAAAACAAAAGTAAAAACAAAACAAAAGCAGGTCAAAAGATGCCACATAGATGTGCCAAATGTGACCACCTACGGCCAATAAACAATGGTGAGCTTTGAACAATACCAGTGAGCCATTGGGGTTTACAATCAGAAGTCAGTGACCCTAGAAGGTATGTCCTGCCCTATAGGGATTGTGAGACCTGTCCTTTGCCTCAACTCCTTCTCTCAGACATTAGAGAAATTATCCAGATTTCCTATTGGTATCTGAAGGCTGTCCTTGGGATCTAAGTAAAAGTAGGTTTTCTATGACCACTCTACAAGTATTTAGAGCTACATTTATGTTGAAAGGAATTAAAACTTCAGGAACTCTTTAGATATATAAACAATGCCGCCATGAATCGAAATCATAGGTGACTGAAAATGCACGTCCCCATCCCTTTCCCCACGTTCCCTTTCTTTCTTCTACTCCTAGACTTATCTCCAATAACCAGAGATATTAATATAGACTCTCTCTCTCATAGGACTTAGGCACTTAAGGATGAAGTAGTGGTACATTTTGAGTATCCAGAATATAGTCTCTCTTTTATAAGTGTTTTAAGACTCTTCAAATAAAAACTAATAATCTGAAGTTGCAGAGAGAAAACAGGAAAAAGGGAGTAAAAGGAAGAAGGGAAGAGAGAGTTTGTACAGCAGGATATCCAACTACAAATGACTTATACCATTTCACAATAGAAGATTTGAATTTTGTCAGTTTATTTCTTGTTAGGAAGACATTCTTAATCCCATAATTCCCATAATTTATATCATGCCATGAATCTTTGCATCTCTAAGAAAGTTTTGGTATCAATCCCCCCTGAAATTCTTTCTTATAGTCATGGCTGTCATTCTAAGTGGTAACTTTGAGGCAAAAGGAGCTATTAGGACTATTTCATAATTCACAAACTTGAAGACTGTAGGTTCTTCCTGACTCTTGCTCTGAAAAGTTCATAACTTTAAGCCCTTGAAAGTATGTACTTCTTCATTTATATCTCACCCGATTGTTATCTGACACTTCATCTTTATCTGATAGTAAAATTTTATATAATGTCTCCCTTCTAGGAAACATCTGAAAATAGAGTAATTTAAAAATAATAACCTAATCTAGTGAAATTAACTTCAACAACTATGTATCACATGGTTACAATTGAAACTTCAAGTAACAAATATATATTAGAATACTATTCCGTTTATAAAAGAATTTCAGTTATACAACTTGAGAATAAAAACAAATATATGAAGTTCATTTTGCTGTATGTACATTTCAATAAAACATCTTTAAGAAATATAGGAGCTAAGACAAATTGTAACTATTTGAGTTCATTTCTGTTAAAAATATTATCCTTGTCTATTTAAATCTTTCCCAATTAAATCAAATTCTTTAGGGTTCACATACCTCTGGTGTATGGTTTAAACAGATTTTCTTCATCTGCAGCTATGATGACCACTTTTTGAAACTATTAGGTACACAATTTTTATTCTGTGCTTGTGGAATACATTGTACTGACAACAATAGAGAGTCCAGCCCATAATTTATTCTTATAACTGGTACCACCTGCAAAGTGGAAACACAACTGCCTCACTCATATCTCTTTCCTGGATTTCACTACAGACAAGGACCCTGAGAATTAAGGAATTCTAATTTGCAACATACAAACATGTGATTTAATCACAGTAAGAAAAGAAAGCCTTACTCATATGTAAAAGTCAAAAATGGTTATAGGGATTCCCAGTGACATTTGCCATGAAGTTATATACTCATGAGTCTCAAAGTATTGATTCAGGCATTTCTTATTTCTTCTCCTCTCTTACCTATGTGTGATGTGTGTATTTGTGCCTGTATATGTCTGTATATTTTTTTTATATACAGTCAAGAGGGAATTGCTGAAACTAGCATTACAAATGTATGTTTAAGCAATTATTAACCAGAAGATACAGAAGCATACAAGGTAATCTTCCCATGGACTAGCCAGTATTTCTCAAAGTATGTCCCATCTCCCTAGATCTAATAAATAAGAATATCTGCCATTGAAGCCTGGGCATCTGTATGAAAAACAAGTTGCCCAAGTGATTGTTATTCATACTAAAACTTAAAGAATAGCTAAGTTTGACTATTTATTCATTTATTTGTTTATTCAACATACATTTATTGAGCTCCTGTTAATTACTGGAGGATATAAAATAAACAACTCAATCACAGTTCCTGTCCTCATGTTATTTAGAATCCAGCATTTGCTGAACTATATTACAGACCCCCAGTGTCCTGCAAGAATTTAACAATTGTTACATCATGTTGAGCAGACGTTTTGCTGAACAGGACCCAAACTCAGGAACAATCTACATTCTAAAGAGTGAAGAAAATTGTAAGCTACTGGAGACCAGAATCGCACTATCTCCAGAGCTTAGTAAGTGGCAGGGGAACTATCTCTAACTCATGGCATCACCCAAGCCCAACCCCATTTTCTGTGCATGAAGAATAGGGAGGGAGAAGGAGGAAGAGGGGATGGCATGGATGTAAGGGCCTGAAGTACCAAAGCTCTTCCCGTAATACATCGCTCTTTCCTCTCCTCTATTTGAAGAGAAATGTTGTTTCCTCACCCCCAAAACCAAGTAAAGAAGGTGCTAGTTGAGACTCTCTTAGAAATTGGCAGTACCTGGAAGAAGGAAAGATAGACATCTAATTCCCTAGCTAAATGTCTATATATGCAGTAGACTTGCTGGTCTACCACCTGGGACTATCTGAGCCAGGTGGAAGAGAATTAGAAAGAGGAGGCAGGATAGAGAGGAGTGGCAGCAGAACCACCTAACCTGCACACCCATGGAAAATCGCTGAATGTGAGCCATAGTGCCGGTACCCCACCTAAGACAGTAACTAGTTAATAAGGAGTCCCAGAAGCAATAGTCTATAAGGTTCACCATGCAGGTGAGAATTGAAGAACATTGGGATATATCAGTACAGGGGCTCATCTGTGTGTGATGCAGTGAAGAGCCACGTAAACAAGGGCTCTGTGAGAGAATTAGAGTTTGGATTTCTGTCATGTCATGTCACAAATAGGGTTTCACAGTAAACCAGATTCCCAAAAAAGTGACACACAATATTGTATTAAATTACATTTCTATTTATACAGAAAACAAAAAAAAACGAACAAAAAACCTCCTAATCTTCGTGACCTTTAATTTTCTTCCCTATCCCAACACAGTTAAAATAGAACCCAGAAAAAGTTAGAGAAAATAGGTGAAAGGGCAGACCAAGTTCTTTCCCTACTTTTCCCATGCTGGGGAAAGAGAATAGTTTACAGTACTGCACTGCATAGGAGACTGAAGTCTTTAACTGGGCTAGATTGGACTAGAATGACCAAAAAGCTATGGGTTCTCACCATATCATTATGGCACAAAGTATGTAGTTTAAGGAGGTAACTGCAAATAATTATTTCATGTTTACACCACACTGCTATGGACTGAATGTACCCTCCCCCGAAAATTCATATGTTGAAACCTAATCTCGAATGCAATGTATTTGGAGGTGGGCCTCTGGAAGGTGATTAGGTCATGAGGGTATATTCCCTGATGAATGAGATTAGTGGCTTTATAAAAGAGACCCCAAAGAGCTCCTTGCCCCTTCCTCCATGTGAGGATGCAGCAAATGACTATCAGAGAAATGAGCCTTCGCCAGACACTTAATCTGCCAGTGCCTTCATCTTGAACTTCTCAGCTCCCAGAACTGTAAGAAATAAACTTCTATTGTTTAAGCCACCCAGTCTATGGTATTTTTGTTATAGCAAGCCAAATAGTCTAAGACGGACACTCAACAAAAAATGAGTTTTTTGTGCAAAGAAGAATGGGAAACAATGTAACAATAATCCCTACCACTACTACCATTATGCTGAAATTTACTCTGACAATCAGTATATGAAAAAAAAAAAAAACAGGAAATTTTGCAGGAAAGACTATTTAATTGTATTCAACCCAATATTTTTCTGTCTTGTTGACCGAGAGAGAGAGAGGATGCTAATGTTCTATAGAGTTCAGGAAATGAATGTGAATACTGGGATTAACACTAATTTGTGCTGTATAGTTTAGGATGCAGTGCTACGAGGTGATAGATCAAAGAAATTGCCTGTGATATTCACATTTTAATAGTTTATTATATGATTATCATGGTTTAAAAAGTAACTATGACTATATTATCACTTATAAAGATAATAATAACTAATCTTTATTGAGTGCTAGCTACCTTCTGGAAATTTTTCATGCATCATTATATTTAATCTTCTCAAGAGCCCTGTGAGGTAGATACTATATATATCCCAGGTTATAGTTGAGAAATTGGAGACCAGGCCACATAGCTAGCAGAAGGCCCTAACCCCATGTCTGTAGGATTCAAGCTCTGCTCTGGACCACTAAGATATATTGCTCTGTGTTCATATTTTTCTCAGCACTTTTATGAGAAATTATCCAGATTATGATTGTAGCATTACTCATGACCACATTGAATAATCAATCAGTCATAGCTGTGAACCTTGTGGCAATTAAATGATCCTCACTTTTCTAACCAACATTTTCAGGTTAAACAACACTGTAAGGATCTGCATAAGTGTGCTAATGATTTAAAATTGACATGAACTGTAAGAGAAAAGCCAAAGGGAGGCTGAGCAGCTGTATACTTCAGAAACATTAAGGTTCCTCTGGGTGGCAGATTATATGAGTCTCTGTGTGTGCTGAGGGGGTAGGTTGGGTATGGGGATAACATTTATCTTCAATACACTCTGAGTATGAGAAAATTGGTTGCAGATGGCTCACAGCTGTTAGGAATACCTTTGTTTCATTTGAAACGTGTTATAAATCTGTTCCTTAAACTACCTGTTCCAATGACTTTTAATTTAGAGGATGTTGGGTAAGTCCCTGTATATGACCCTCATATATCATCATAAAAGGCAAGGGGAGGTGGCCTGGAAACCCCTGAGAGAGTCCCTAGATTTATCGAAGGGTTTGGTTACCATGGGTACTCTGGGGAGTTTTAGTAAAGGCTTTTATTGATTATCGACACTGTAAAGAAGAAATCAATTTTTACAAATAGTGGGATTGAAGGGGAAAAATCCCCTTTGGTTATGATTTTTAAAAAGTTATTTTAGAATTATTCCTTTTTCTCTGAAAGCATTTACAAAAGTGAATAATAATATTCACTAAATATTATTCCATAAGTTAAAGAAATTTGGGCTGAAATAGAAAATATATAGGTAATTTTTGGGGGGTGGGGGTAAGCAGTTTAACTTGCTTTTCTCTATGAAGGCAACTAAGGTTGAATCAATGTCCTATGGTACATTTAGCAGAGGTAGGGAGGAGTGATTGAGGGGTAATAAGCAGATGATAATCAAATGAGTAATTTGGTTTCAGAAAGTCCAAGTTAATGAAACTTATATTTGGAAAACAAAACTTTTTTTAATTATATATTTTACATCATACAGAAATTTCCATTAAATCCTATAAAGTGGCTTTATACTTTATAAAGAAAAAAACTTTTCTTAAATGTTGGGAGTTGCTATAATTTCTGTATTACTAGTTTTTTAAAAATTATTATTGAAATTTTAAGAGTCCTTTACACTACCTCTCTGAAGAACAAAAGCTTTGAATTTAGCAATTTCTTCTGACTCCTTGAAAGTCTGGAAAAGTCTTTAGTCAATGGATTCATACATTCTGCCATAGTTTTCCTTTTTTTCCAACAGAGCCACCTGATCAGTCTTTCTCAGAGAATTGCCTTTAAGTCAGTGGCCATTGAACTTCCCCTAAAGGTGGATCTATAAAAACCTCAAAATCCATTTGTAACTATTCCTATCACACACAAGCCATGCAAAGGAAAACCAAAACTCACCTTAAAGACTGACCAATGAGTATAAGGTTACCAAGAATACCACTTATGCCCTATCATTTCTCATTCAAAGATTTCTTCAACTTTCATATACGTCAAACTGGCAACAACATTTTTAAGAGAAATTACCATCATTTCAAATAAAATTTAGAAGTCTGGAGCAATAAAGAATACCTCCATTTGCAATGCAAAGATTTCCCAGGGAGGGGAAAACCTATCATGTTCCTAACTTCACTGGATGTGTATTTTAAGAAACATTGCCAATGAAGTCTCTATAGAAATATTCTCAAAGACAGCAAAAGATGCTTGATTTTACCAAATAAATGTTTTTTTCCTAATAATCTAAATTCTTTAAATTTTTGTTTAATATCATGTTCCTTTATTTTATAATCAAATTAGCTACAAAATTTTTGTGGTAGAAATGAGTTTCTAAGGACAAAATTTTAAAATACATGACTGCACTATAAGTAATAAAGGTTTTATTATTATGGCCCAACTTATAATGATTATCCAGTGATTATTTATATTTCGGGGAAAGGTATTATCAACCAATTCATTTCGAGGTATTAATAATACATGTTTTTATTTCCTCTATTATGACCATTTGAAAAAATGGCTACCGCATCACAGGAAAAATGACCCAAATGTTTTAGGACAATACTTCTCAATTTTTAATGTGCCTTAAACTGCCTGGGGATCTTGCTAAAATACAAATCCTGATTCGTTAAACTTGGAAAAGGCCTGAGATTCTGCATTTCTAACAAACTAACTAACAAGATGATGCTGATTTTGCAATATTTTAGAATTCCTTGTATTTGGATAGGGGAAGAAGGAATTTCTTAAATAAAGAAAAAGACACAACATAAAACTCTTAGCACCTTGCTATCTTAGTGGTGGCCATCTAGAAATAAATGTCTTAGAAGAAAGTGAGTAACAAAGAGTTAGAGCCATAGTGATAGTAAGAGCCATAATGATAATAAGCAGCATGTAAAGAATTAAGCAGCATGTAATGACAGTAAGAAGCATGTAAAGAATTATAGCAAAAGAGCACCCAATTGGAAGTCAGGAGAGTCAGGTTCTAACTCTAGCTCTGCCATGAATTATGTGAACTTGGGGAACTCAACTGCATGGTCTGGATCTTGATTTCCTTATCTCTGTAATGATGTAGGCATGTGCTCAGCTAAGTATCATACCAGAAACAACAAATTTTACTGTTTTCATGAAGGTATTAAGTGCTTCCAGCAAGAAAGATAAATTGGCACCCATGTATGCTTTCTTAAGTGTATTTTCTGGAAAGCAGATTAATAATCCCTACCTTTCGACAAGAATTCTACCTCTGGAAATTAATCCTGAAATATAATCAGAGGTGCACATAACAAGAGCTAATCCCAGCTTGATATATCATAATAAAAATTCAGAAAATATCTAGATGTGCAAAAATATAATAAAACTGTTAATTATATTTAATATGATATAATTAATATGAAATTAATTCTATTCAGCCACATAATGGAGTGACATAGAACAATTAAAAACATTAAATATTTTGTGATAAGATGTGTATTAGTATATGAAAAAATTCTGGAAGAAAATGGACCAAATTTAAATAAGATTTTGTCTGTATTTATTAAACTTTCTTTAGTGAACATCTAAAGGTTTTATAATCATAAATAAGTTTTGTGTTTTTTTTAAGATTAATTCTCCCCTTGGGAATTGGGAAAGCATCATAGGTAATGTATCATTTGCTCACATTCTTAAAAAGTAGAATGAAAATATTTCTCAGGTTCTTTCCATCCCTAAAATGCAACTATTCTCTTAATGAGACACTTTTTACTAACAGAACAAAATGAAGAATTGACACAATAATCCAAATAATCATTTAAAAGCCAGAGTAAAGTTTTTCCTTATGATACAGTTTTTAGTGAGTAAACAATCTCCTTATGAAGCTTCTGTAATACCTGCTATTTTCACTCATTCAACCTTCTAGATATTAATCTTTTGAGAATTAAATGTTTATAATCTTGCATGTGCTCCAAAAGTCTGTTTTTTTCCTCAATCTTATAATTACATGAGTGTTATTTCATTAATACAAATATTGTAATTTGTATTAAATATTTAAATATTGGTAAGAACACAGAATGAATTTCAAGTGTTAAAATTCGAAGTAGAACTACTGGCACTGGGCTATAGGATGAATTAATATAGGCCAACAATGGTATGTGTAGTAAGTTTTTACTTTTGTAGTAATCTATGAAGGTATGTTTTCGTGAAATGTATGACTAAAACTGTGCAGTAATGAAATTTGTTATGAACAAGTGTATATTTTTTTCAAAAACCCATTGAACTGTAAATGCACTACAATCAAAACTAAATCCTGAGATGCCATCTGACTTAAAATATTTATGAATCAATGTTAACCTCTCCCTTTGACCTGAAATACAGTATAACGTCTACAATAATTGTTAGTTTGGGGCTGAACAATACTAGGCTTGTTCACTTTCCTAAAGTTAGGCATGCAATTAGTCTCTGCACTGACCACATTATTGGGGTTTCTCAAACCTCAGCATGTTTGCAAGATAGTAGGAGTGAACAGGTTGAGAAGTAGTGTAATTAAAATGTTCTAAATTTGTATGTCATTTAATGTTTGCCTATTGTTTTTAGTAGAAAGACATTGGGTGGGTAAATCCAAGATCCGTTTTAAAAAGCTTAGAAAATTAGCACGGTGATTGACATCTATTTGATTTCCTTATGTTAAAGAATTAGACTTCAGTTTTCACTTTTCAGATGGCACAATCATGTGACTTGGCCTCAGAGATGAAAATGTTTAAAAACTCTTGCAAAGAATTTATCCTAAAGACTTTGCCACTGTCACACAGAGACATTGTGAGTCATCAGAGGCAGCATTGCTTATCTGTGACCTGCATGCTATGTGGTACATATAACTCAGACCATCATTTTGCAACTTCCTTTCAAGTGACATTACATCTATGATTTTTTAGAGTGATGATTTTATTATTTTTTAAAAAAATAATACATTCACGATTAAAATATTTTAAGCAATAAAGTACAAAAAGAAAACCACAGGTGATCCTAAATCTTACCACCTGAAAAAAATTTTAATATTTGATGAACATTATTCTATATCTCTATATTTATATGAGAGAGAGTGTGAGAGACAGAGAGAGAGAGAGAGAGAGAGAAAGGGAATGAGAATGAGAGATCATACTATACAATGTTTATGAATTTAAATTTCGGACTTCCTTTAAGATAAATTTTGATTTTAATTTTTTTTAAAATCTAAGTCCTATTTCCAAGTTGTCCCAAATAGTTCCATAGCTTCTTTTCTCACTAGTCTTCCCCAGTCCCCTCCGTTTTAGACAAAGTGTTTAGAACATTCTACTGAAAAAGGTCTATGCTTTTTTGTCTTCTGATCTTTAATGCTGACCTCTCCCCTGTACCCACTCAGCACACTCGGAACAGAAATACCCTCCTCCTTCTCTGGTCCCTAAAACCATCTAATGATCACCATCTCTCTATTTGCACTTGCCGTCTACTGCCTTTAATTGTCTTAGTAGTGTCCATATTAGATTGTCATCTTCCTTGGAATAAGAGCTATGTTTTATTTATTTATTTATTTATTATTTTTTTATTTATTTATCTATCTATCTATCTATCTATTTATTTATCTATTTATTTATTTGCAAGAGGGCAGGGGTGGGTCACAATGGGCTGTCCACAGAGTGCTGAGGATGATATAGGTAAATGCTTTATCAATAGTTGTTGATTGATAATTCCCAGACCACACAGATGAAAAGTCTGCATTTTGCAATAGCTGGGTGATTGTGATGTGCTGCCTACATGCTTTGCAAGGCTGATGAGGGATTTGGAGATAACACAGAGTGGTGAGGTGTCACTAGAAGATTCAACAATGTGTATTTTTAAACATGTTTTAAAATGCCGCCTGAGGGAAGCTGGGAGCTTAGTCCGGGAATGACAGAAATGTGTCTAACAACATCATGGCCAAATTACAACCCTGAATTGCTTTATACAACTCCTAATTAAATGAGGTTTAATAACTAAGCGTAACATTTATAGAGAAGCTAATACATTATGACCCCTCGGGTTAAAAAAAAAAAAAGAATGAAGAATGAAGAAAAAAACATTGTAAAGATGAGAAATAAACATGAGAAAATTACCATTTGAGAGAGGGAAAAGTAATTAGAAGTTCTTCTAAGGAAAATATGAGAAAAGAGAAGAAACTGAGGGCAAAGCAATCATAGAGAAGAAGGTAGAATTTTTTGTCTAGCAGAATGTCACAACCCTGCTAAAGAATCCTGTTTACATGAAAGGGAGAAAAACCTTCAAGCGACGAAGATCCATAATTGAAACCATCTGCAACCCTATTTTTAGGCTTTTCAAGGACTGAAGAATGTATGTACCGTCGAGATCATCTTAAGAGCCCACTTGCATTGTTAAATAATACAAAGCAGTTCTACTTTGTCTATATCTGAAAACAGATTTTGCTCAACATGAACAAGAAAAAAATCAGGACAATTTCTGAGCCTTGACTACTTCCAGATAATATTTAATATTTTTAAATGTGTGTGTGTGTGTGTGTGTATTTAACATGCTCCTGAATATATTCATGACTCAGCCACTCTCAGAGCTACAGGAAGCTTCTGAAATCATAAGGTGCTATGAATACCTCAAAAGCATTACCCAAGTGCCTGCCACTCTGGGCCAAGGGCTCTGTTACCTTTTTTTGAAACAAGTCCCAGAAAACATAATCTTTAATTTCTTCTCATTCTACTTTGGGTTGAGATAGGAAACAAAAGTAGGGAATGACAACTCTGTCATGACAACCCTTATAACATCAAATGAGCAACCAGTTTACTTTGCCTAAGTATGTTACTGTCTCTCACTGGAAGCAAATCATTTTCTAACCAGGAACTGAGAGAAAATAGATGAGAACAGGTTTGCAGTCAGACTTAATCTGAGATCTTGACTTTGTGATTTAGAGGAAGTCATTTAGTCCTTCTCAGCCTCAGTTACCTCTTCAATAAAATGGAAATAATAATACCTGTCTCATAGAATTGCTGTTTTACTAAATGGCATGAGATAATTGTAATAGACAAGTTTTGTATTTCCTTATTCCATCCATACAGGAGCAAAGAGGCTTACAGTAGCCACGTTTGTACTATGTGACATTAACCCCATCTCCATTACTGAATAGACAGTAACATACCCAAACAAATATTTCCACAATTTTGTCCTAGAATTAAGAAACACCAGGAGAGATTTTTCTTTGTCCTCAAGATGGCAAAGTAGATAAATACTATGCTTGTCTCTTCTCATGACCATATCAAAATTACAGCTAAACTACAGAACAAACATCATTGAGAATATCCTGAAGTCTACCTAAACAGAAGTCCTATAACTAAAGAAACACAGAAAAAAAAAAAAAAACCCAGTTGAGACAGGTTGGAAGAGTAGAGACATAAAACAGGCTGGTCCCACATCTGTATGTGGGAATCAAAAATTGGGAGAAATATCTCAGCTGTAGAAGACCCTATTAAGAAGCAAAAGGTCCCTACCCCACACCAGGCTCCCCAGCCCAAGATTCCAGTGCTGGGAAGAGAAGTCCTTATAACTACAGGCTGTGAAAACCAGGAGGGATTGTGGGTGAGTGAGAGTGAGGGCTGCTGGAAACTCAGTCATTCCTCTTAAAGGGCCCACACACAGAATTATGCAGACAGACTTATTTTCTCGAGCTCCAGTGCTGAGACAGCAGCTTGAAAGGTGCCAGGGACATATAGGGAGGAACTGAACTGTCTGGTTTCAGGGCAAGGGCTGGGGGAGCAATTTCCCCCCAGACAGAAGTGCTGGCAAAAGCCATTGTTCCTTTGCTGAACCCTCCTCCAACCCAGCATCAGAAACAGGTGGGCACCATATCTGCATCTCCATCAACATGGCTAATACCATTTGCCCTGCCCTGGTGATTCCCTGAGACCTCACTCCACCCAACTTGTATGCCCACCCAAGCAGCTTCCAGTGTTTTTTTCCATAGAAACAGTCTTGGCTCATGGTGCTGACTTTCCTAGAACCAACCTCCCAAGGGTTCACAAACCCCAAACAAGCAGCATCCGATCTCAGCGAGCCCAGAACCTTTGCTAAACAGCCCCCAGCTAGGCAATAGTGGTACTGGCCTCAGTTCACATCTTGCCCTCCTCCAGGACCTCCAAGCCCAGCTCAAGTAGCAACCATCTTCTCATCACTTTGTAGCTCATACCAAGTGGCTCCAGCAAGACACAGACAGCGGCTGACCTTAGCCTGAACCAGATTCCCTACCAGAGGCCCCAGAACCAACACACCTGGTGGCCAGTTTCAGATCACGTCAGAGCATTACCTGACCACCTCCACAAATGGCACGCCCAAATAGCAAATACAGCAGGCACCAGAATCCCAGTAAAATGGACTGTGCTCTGTAAGGTCAGCCCCCAAACAACAGCCCTTCCACTGTAGTCACAGCCAGCCCTTACAACCAATCAGCCTAAGGGTTACTCCCTCTCATTGATGTGCCAACAGCAATCAAGGCTTAACTAAAATAAAAGGGCACATAGAATGCATACAAGGGACACATCTGGAGTACCCGGCTCAGGTGACCAGGAGGACTGCACCACTGGGCCCCATAGGACACCTACTACATAAGACCACTGTACTAAGACCAAGAGATGCAGCAACTCTACCTAATATGTAGAAACAAACAGTCAACATGAGGAGACAAAAAAAAAATATGTTGCAAATGAAAAAATGAAACAAAGCTCCAGAAAAAGAACCAAACAAAATGAAGACAAGCAATCTATCAGATATAAAGTTTAAAACATTAGTTATGAGGATGCTCAATGATCTGAGTGAGAACTTCAACAAAGAGATAGAACACATAAAAGTGGAGATAGAAAACATAAAAAAGAAGCAGTCAGAAATGAAAAATATAATAACTAAAATGAAGAATATATTAGAGGGAATTAACAGTAGATTAGATGAAGCAAAAGAGCAAATCAGTGACGTGGGAGATATGGTTGCAGAAAGCACCCAGTCAAAACAGCAAAAAGAAAAAAGAATCCAAAAAATGAGGATAATTTAACGGGCCTCTGAGACAACACCAAGCATATCAACGTTTGGATCACAAGGGTACCAAAAGAAGAGAGAGAACAAGAAATCGAAAACCCATTTGAAGAAATAATGACAGAAAACTTCCCTAACCTGGCAAAGGAAATAGACATGCAAGCCCAGAAAGCACGGAGAGTCCCAAATAAGATGAACTCGAAGAGGTCCACACCAATCTTTAAAATGCAAAAAGTTAAAGACAAAGTTAAAGACAAAGTAGCAAGAGAAAAGCAGTTAGTTACCCACAAGGGATCCCCCATAAGACCGTATTTAAAGTGATGAAAAGCAAAGACCTACAACCAAGATTACTCTACCCAGCAAAGGTATCATTTACAATTGAAGGACAGATAAAGAGCTCCCAGACAAGAAGAAGCTAGAGTTCATCAACACCAAACATATTACAAGAAATGTTACAGGGACTTCTTTAAAAAGAAGAGAAATATTTTTAAAAATATGAATAATAAAATGGCAATAACTACATAACTATTAACAATTACTTTAAATGTAAATGGATTACATGCTCCTATCAAAAGACATAGGGTAGCTGAATAGATAAGAAAACAAGACCCTTACTTACATATACTGCATATAAGAGACTCACCTCAAATGGAAAGGCACACAGAGACTGAAAGTAAGGAGATGGAAAAACACATTTCATCAAATCAAAATGGGAAAGAAAAAAAAAGCTGGAGTAGCAATACTTATATCAATAAAACAGACTTTAAAACAAAGGCTATAATATGAGACAAAGAAAGACCCAGAAATTCCACTTCTGGATGTTTATTCGAAGAAATACAAAATACAATTTTTGAAAAGACATATGCATTCTTATGTTCACTGCAGAATTATTTACAACAGTCAAACTACGAAAGCAACCTAAGTGTCCATCAATAGACAAACTGATAAAGAAGTAGTACATGTGTACATTAGAATATTACTCAGCCATAAAAAAGAATAAAGTCTTGCCTTTTGCAACAACATGAATAGACCTACAGGGTATTATGTTAAATGAAATAGAGAAAGACAAATACCATATTATGTCACTTATATGTGGAATCTAAAAATTAAATAAATGAATAAACAAAACAGAAACAAACGCATAGGTACAGAGAAATTTTGATGGTTGCCAGATGGGAGTAGGGTTGGGGGATGTGTGAAAAAGGTGAAAGGATTAATAAGTGCAAATTGGTAGTTATGAAATAGTCATGAGATGTAAAGTAAGCATAGGGAATATAGTCAATAATATTGTAATAACTATGTATAGTACCAGGTGAGTACTAGATTTATCAGAGTGATTACTTCATAAGCTTTATACATGTCTAATCACCATGTTGTACATCGGAATCTAATATATCGTATGTCAACTGGAATTGAAAAATAAGTTATTAAAAATGAAAAGAAAAACAAACCAGGATCTCTAGTTCAGTTACTTGACCTGAGGAGATAAAATGTGGGTGATGGTATTTCGCTTTCTGCTTACAAAAACAGTAAAAGCTGCCTGAAAGGGAAGAACAAGAAGGAAAAGAAAAGAACAAAAAAATTAGAGAACACTTCGCCTTAATTCCTGATAGCTGTCCAGTTCCTAGTCCCTGTTCTGTACAATATTTAACCAACTTCCTGATCTTGCAACCATGAGTTAATTCAATGTGCTCACACTGTATTTCTTTTACACATGAAATAGTCAGAAATGGATTTCTGTCACTTGACAAGCAAAAGGAATTTGGCTACAACCATATCTTAATGTCCCTAGGACAGCACCTAACATTGGTAATTAGCTCATTTGGTGACCACTTTATGTGCTTTGAGTGTGAAGTCTTTAGAAATCCTTAAGAAGCTTCTTAGGAAGTCCTAAGAATGAACTGAAACATCAATTTTACAGATACTAGGTGGGACTGCCAAAACAATTGATGGAGATACATCTTTCAGATGATAAAAATAAACAAAATAATAAAATCAAGTTTACAATAAGAAATATTAACTCATCGAATTTAGCATTTATCTTTTTCTTGTTTTACCAATTCATGTTTAGCCAAACCTGATCAGCCAAACAACATGGACAAAATATAACAAATGAATAATAAAATTATCCAAAAATATTTTTAGTCTCCAAAATTACATCGGATTCTCATGATGCAGATAATTATAATACTTCCCTTTCAAGAACACATTAACTTTCTATTATAGGGCACTACACAGTGTGCCCTACACATAAAGGGCATCACTTAGCCCTCTCAAAGCATTCCAAAAGGAATATGGCAAGAGAAGCAATAAACAAATAAAAAATGAAGAGCAGATCTGAAGAACAGGGACTTTTCTTAACTCATTTTACAAGGTATCTTAATCTTATACACCATACAAAGTATTGAGTGAGTATGTAAAAAGACAGTCAAGACTCTGCTCTTAAAGAGGTTATAGTTTAATAGCATACAAATATAATACTTGCATACAAATATACAAATTTTACATATACCTGTATACAAAAAAAATATACAAATATAATACTTCTAAGAAGCCTATGGGACTATACCCTTATAAGCAAAGTACTCTGGGGGTATAAAATATGCCCCTCAAAATATATTCTTTTGGTACACTGATTATTTTAAACTGAAGGTACTTGCAGGCAACAGATGCAGGGAGAGGCTTGCTCTGTACCCTATGCCCACTTGCCTAAAGACAAATCCTCCAAAAGGAATTCAATTATCATAAGTACCCTTCCGAGGAGTTCCATCAACTAGTGAAGATTGACTGTCATCACAAGAGAGGGGACTAGAAGTCAACACTATACCCAGTCAAACTTTGTCACAAACTATTATACCTCCCACCTATTCTTCTACAGATATTCTTCTGTTCTTCTACTCACCTATTCTTCTGTTCTTTCCTAATAACCATTTACTCTTCCCTAAAATATTGACATCCCTATTAAAGTCTACATCTCTCCTCTTTCCCTATTAAAATAGTATTTAATTCTGAATTCTAAGCCACCTTGGCAAGTTACTCATTTTTCCATGGGTGTTTCCCATGTATACACAAGGTATGCAGGTTAAAAACTTTGTCTTTGTTTTTCTCTTGTTAACATGTCTTTTACTACAGGGTTCTCAGCTAAGAACTCCAAAATAAGTTTTTTTTTTCCTCCTTTGCCAAGATCTACAACAGTTGAACACAGCAGAGAGCCACTACATCCAGTTGAGGGTATAAGAAAATTTAAAACCAAATACAGCATTTGAGCTGGGATTTTAATAGCAGGTGGGTACTGAGGCAGGAGTATGAGAGGAAAGACAATAAGATGCAGAATTGAGCTCAGAATACTCTGTTCCCTCTATCTGGGATGACCTTTCATCTCCCTTCTCATCCTAACCAGCTCCTACTTTAAGAAATGGCTCACATGTCTCCTCTGTCAGAAAGCATTTTATGATCAAGCTCCTCTTCCTAAGTCCAGCTGAGGTGCTCAGCTCCATGTTTCCTCCCATCTCAGCATTTATTCCTCACATTACATTGGCCATTTATTTACTTGAGTCTCCCAACAGACGAACACTTTTTAACATACTGACATGGATCAATTGCTTCTCAGATGTGTCACCAACCTGTTACTAAAAATCATTCAAATATCAAACTTTACCCTTTTTATTTTATTTTATTTTATTTTACTTTTAAAGCCTGTTCAAGGTATTCCCACAATATTCTCCCCTCATCACTTACATTATGCTGTATTTACTTGGTTGGAGGAAATAAGGTGCCTATATGAAAATTTAGGACATTGCTCTAACATTCCAATTCCCCATTTGTACAATGGTCCTGATGTTTCTAACCTTGATGTGCCACCCTAATTTGTTTGGCTTCAGCAATGCTATGACACATCATAGCAAGAAAGACATTTCTTAGTGGACTATAAAATAGATGCACTCATGCTGAAATCTAGATAGTAATATTCAAAATATTTAACAAACCCATAGGGTATGGAAAGTGACTATTCAGAACACACGCTGGTAGTGCTGGAGCATAATCTTAGAGCCACTTCCCCCCTAATCCTCAGCAAAATATTCTTTATTTATTAAAATGAGCAGAGTCTGGAAGATCTCAGGGAAGAAGCCAGGACAGCCAGGGCTGCGGAGGATATATAAGGGCTCAGAGAAGCTGCTATTTGCCAATTGGTAGAGAAGTATTTCAAGACATTTAACAACTGGGCACGCTATACTGTTGTGTACCCAGCAAATATTAGCACTGCCAGCTGGAAAAGAGAATTGGAACAATTAATATTGAAAAAAGAAAACACTCAGATTTCATGCGTACTGAGACCCTGGAGAGAATTTCTAGACTGTATTCCATGAGAAAACGTAGCTCATAAGCTATTTCTAGATGTTCCAAGAGAAAGAATTTCTATGGTCAAATAAGATTGAGAAATACTGTGCACATTATACCCCTCTTGTATTCCACAACATATTAATGAATTACAAGTCCTGGAGTAAAGAAAGATCTTGAACTTTGTCTAGCCCAAGTATTTAATACAATTGTTTCCCAGATAGAATTCCTTTGTCATGAAATGATTTAGCTTTTGTAGGAGACAAAAGTTCTATGCAAGAATGTTTGGGAAATATTATCCAAAATATCGTCTCCATGTTTAGATATACCCAGGGCGGTGAGTTCTCACAGACAGCTCACCACTGATATATACAAAAGCCCGATTTGTCCTGCTGCCTTCATTTGCAAGAGGCTTATCTTATACTTTGTTTCAGAGATTCAGGAGTCTTGGCCACCTGCTTCCTTGTTTCCAGTAGCCAAGGAGGTCCTCAGACACTAACCCCTAGTGGTCAGAGGTCAGCAAATGTTCTCTAAAAAGAGCCAGAAAATTAACCTCTTCAGTTTTGTGGATTGTCACAACCTCTTAACTCTGCTATTATAGTTTGAAAGCAGCCACGGACACTGTATAGATGAATGAGCACGGCTATATTCCAATAAAACTTTATTTAAAAAAAATAGGGAAACTGCCAGATTTATCCTGGGGTTTATAGTTTGCCAAGTCTCTATCAAGTCTGAAAAACAGAAGCCTCCTGAGCCTCCCTTCTTTTGTCTGCAGAATGGTCTTTTCTCCCTCTATTTGAGTCCTGTGAAGGAAACAATCTCAGAGATGACTCAAGATTTATAAATTAATAGAGATAAATTAACTGAACAAGTCCTTGTTACTACTCAAACCATAGGAGAAATGAAGGTGGATTATAGAGGGCAAGAAAATTCCCAAAGGCAATACAAATCATGCTCCAGGGAGTAAAAGTAGGAAAGCCCTCTCACTGAGCCCCCTGAGATATTTAAAATTAGCCTGACTTTAGCTACTTCCATGAAACATTTTGGGACTAAAAGCCTAATGACAATTCTTTGGCTGAGAATCAAGTAGCTGTCACTTCAATGATCCTGCTGCTTGCTACTATTTTTATTTGATAAGCAGAACCTTACACTTGGTCCTAGATTTGAGGCAAGATCATCAATAATTCATGATTTAGAGATGAGAGGGCCCCATCTCCAGGTTGGCCTGTATTCAGGTTTCCTTGGCAGAAGTATTGTAGATGTTTTCAATTAGGTGAAAAACAAAACCTCCTGAGAGTATGGCTTTAACCTAAATAAAACCTCTTCTTGAATATAATTTCTCTCTCTCTTTCTGTATGTGTGTGGGGGTGTGTATGTGTGTGTAAAATGGTTGAGACAGCTGCATTACACAGGTGGTATCCTAGGCAGTAAATAATATGGCTTTTATAGATGGCTTGAGACACACAGTCTCAGAACAATTAATTTTACCACTACACATTTGACCTAAGAGCACTTTTTATCACAGCAGGAATTCCTTATCAAATTCTCAGGTGCAGGTGCCCCATAAACACTTTGGAGGCATATGGACCCCATAGCCAAGATGGCTAGTAACTCGAGAACGAAGTAAGAGGTGGCCTGGGAAGAAATAGAGATATAAAACACTGACCCCAACTCGAAAAGGCAAACCCAAATATCAACCCTGCCCTTCTGTGAAGTCTGTATATCTCATACCCGGTCACAGTGCCAGAAAACCTTGAGAATTTAGAAGTCAGCCATAATACGAAAAGTTCTGTTTTGTTGCCATAAGGCATGCATACTCATATAGTTACAAATAGCTATATTGATTTACATTTTGAAAGAACTGACAAAAATTTCCAAGTAGAGGACAAGGAAGTCATCTTGCTTGCAAGTCGGGACTATGGAATACTCACCAAAATAGCTAGTCAGCAAGAATATTTCATAGGAAAAAAACTCATGCAATTGGAAATATATAAATATTTATGTAAATATATCTTTAAATATTAATATATTTATAAATGGGTGAAGGGGGATCAAAGTATACAAAATTCCAGTTATAAAATAAATAAATCCTGGGGATGTAGTGTTCAGCATGGTGATTATAGATAATAATATTGCATTGTATATTTAAAAGTTGCTTAGAGAGTTGATTAGACTTATTGTGGTAACCATTTCACAACACACATCCAATCATATTGTATACCTGAAACTAATCTAATGATATATATATCAATTATAGCTCAATACAAAAAAGGAGTAAAAATCACATATGCTGATTTGGAAGTTCAAGCTACTGAAAGTAAAGTTCAGCCCAATGTACCTGGTTGGTGGAGTTAAGGTTTAAAAAGACAGAGAAACCAAGGACTAGATGATTCCAAATTGTTCACTTTTGCAATTCTGTTCAGAATATCAGTAAATTCATACACAATTGTTACTCTTAATCATTGCGGTTGATTAGAAGGTGCAGAAAAAACAACTCATCTCAAAGACCAAATGGAGAAAATTTTATACTAGATGAATCCCAGCATGGTGGTCTATGGTAAGCCTGGGTGACTTCCCAATCCTCACAAACTGTACCCATTCAGGTATGGACTTACCAGCATATTCAGAGCAAGTCTCAGTGGTGCAAAAAATAAAATAAGAAAGAGGGAAAGGAGGGAGGGAGCTAAGGTGGGTGAAAAGAAGGAGGGAGAAACCCCCTCCATCTCTGATACCAGTGACAATTAGTTTTATATATTCACAAATTAATTTATTTTTTATCTGCAGAAAACTCCTAGTCCAATATTCTCTACTCGATTAGCTAAACAAAAAATTATACAATTCAGACACATGATCTGCAAATTTGAGATTCTACACGAACTTACATTTCAGGATTTTTTGTTGATTCTTTTTTTTCTTCTTCTTTTCTTTCTTTCTTCCCTTCCCCACAATAAACAGCTGCTGGGGCATGATGTTTAAAAAAAAAAAAAAAAAAAAAAAAAACAGGGGGAAAACTAGTATTACAATTATTTTTGAGACTCATCAAAATCTTGACACTTTTCCAAGTTCAACAAACATTTTTAATAGGCTAACAGCACTGAATGACAGTTAAATGAACAAGTCATTACTGTTAAGACAAAGGTACAGAAGAGCATTCATTTACTAACCATCCTTGAGCCTCTCCTGAGACAGAGATTCTTATCTTCTGGGAGACAGGAGAGAGTTGGAAGGACAGGAAAAAGCATTAAATGAGAAAAACCTGACAAAAATTATTCTTCTGAATCTGAGCCCATATGTAATTTTCATGCAGAATCATAAATTTATAGATTTAAAAATGCTTTTTCTGCTTAAAAATGGTAAAGAGATTATATTACACTTCTCTAACTCTCTTACTTAAAATCCTCTTTTTTATTACATCTTTTATATCCACTATGTCATTATGTCATTATAAATAAAATTGTTTCAGTTTCTTCCTGACCCAAGGATCCTGACTTTTGATGACTAAAGACCTGATCTCAGGGGAGGAATTGGGTGGTTGACATGGAACACACATAACATCAACCCATAACTAATTAGAAATAATTAGAAAACATCTCAAAAGCAGCCTTTAACCCAGGTCTTTTTCTAAGAAAAGTTTATTCTTCTTTTAAATGCTTATTTCAAGTACTGTATCATTACTTGTCTCAAAGTCTGAAGTGTTTTGTACCGCATAGGCCTCCCAGTGATTCCTTTCCTTTCAAAGGACAAAACAGAACAGACATTAGCTTTTAAGGAAAAACTGTAAATAAGATAAAAATGACAGAATTTTTAAAATTTAGTTGGTACTTGGGCATCTCCCTTTTCCCCACAAATAATGGGGAATGTATATTTGAGAGGACCACAAATACGATAAACTTTAAATTTATTTGATCCAAAGCCAGAAATAGTTGTATGTCTGCCATGTGAGTGAAGTAACTGAACACTCCAGATACTGAGACTTACAGCTCAATTCTACAGATGTTCGCTGGAGAAATAAACCACTCTCCATTGAACTATGAAGTCATGAGAACACCCCATAAATTTTTTTAACTTAAAAAAAAAATGTAATAGTGAGACTACAACTCGGTGTCCATTATACTTAAAAAACTAGGAAGAAAAATCTTTCCTGTGGCAGAACATAGCTGCCCTCCACAGACTTGAGGAAGCCACAGAGCCTTTTCTTTTCCTGCCTCCACTCTCATTTCTTTGTCTCTCGAAGAGTTTTCTGATTCCACTGTATTTCTTCTGTCTCCCAGGTAACCAGAGAAACTTCTCCTACATATTAGGTGTATGTGGGAACTGGCTCTACCCGCTCACCTGAGCTGATTATCTGACTCTCTTCCCAACTTCACATTCAGTGACATTATGATGTAACCAGAAATTGGTCATGGTGTGGGTATTTATACAATGAAAATGGGCAAATGTTATATCAAGGCTTTTTCTCCCTGGAGATCTGGCCAGTTGTTAAATATGTACCAGCATACGAGTTCCTTGGCCACATCGCCTCACCTTTTCTTCCTCCCCTTTTCCCATATCAAATCCTATCAGATAACCACACACTTGAAATACTCCAATAAACTAATTTACTAAGTTATTCAAGGGGAAAGAGGTAGTTACTCCACTATAGCTGTCAAGCATCAAGCATATATTTAACAGTATCCGATACCTTAACCCACAGTAAAGAATTTCTACCTATTAAAGTCTGGATATCAATGAAGGATAATGCTTTTGTCTCAAACTCTCCAGTATCCTTCAAGTTATACTATAAAGACAGCTAGTGACTCTACCTAAAATCAGTGTTGACAAAGGGATGGGTTGACAAAAACAACTACCCAAGTAGAGGGTCCAGTGTTGCTTAGAGCGCAGAGACAAACTTGTTGAGAAAAAAGGGAGAAGCTAATTTTCAAATACATAAGTATCTTGTTATCACAGAGGAAAAGGTAAGAAATAGGTGTCTTTCTTCAAAACTGTTTATCTCAGGATCTACAGAAAGAAGGCTAGACAAATCAGTTTAGCATTTAGAGCTCAGGTTCCTCATATGGAGGATAAGTCTGTCATTACAAGAACACACTAAGCCAGGGATCAACATCCTTTTCTGTAAAGGGCCAGATAATAAATATTTCAGGTTTATTGGGTCATACCATCTCTGTCACAACTACTTAACTCTGCCATTGCAGCACAAAAGCAGTCATAGATAATACTTAAAGGAATGAGTGTGGCCGTGTTCCAGTAACATCATATTTACAAAAGCTGGCCTCAGGCTGGATTTGGCTCATGTGCCTTAGTTTGTGACATCTGCATTAAATCACATGAAAGCACTATGGAGGTGGAGCAACCAGATATCACCAACCTCCCAATGTCATGCAACAGGAACCACGTAGCACCGCTTAAAAAGTAATTTTACACCACCACCACCACCAAAAAAAGTATGACTTGGTATGATTAAAACTAACTTCCAGTTTTCAAAAAACACAAGAATTAAAGAAGTAATTAGATGATATGATGAGAAAATACACAGACAAATCTAGAGTGTGGGACATTCAAGGTGTGCTAGGCACTGCTCCAGATTCAGAGGGATTAACATTCAATGCCATGGGTGGACTTTGTTTGAAACCTGAGTCCAACTAACTTTAAAAAAAACTTAAAAGTTTTCCAGACATCAAGAAATTTGAAAATATTCTTGTTATTAAATTGATATCAAGACATTAACTATGTTAGGCATAATAATGACATTGGGTTGATGTAGGAAAATATCTATATTTTTTATGATGTATCCATAAGTATGAATGAGTGAAAAGACATGAGCTCTAAATTTTCTTTAAAATAATTTCTTCAGAAAAGAATTAAGATAATGAAGCATATATGGTATAATATTTTGTACATCTTAGTAAACCTACCTCTGGAGTTTCGTTCACTGAATCAGCTTTTTCTCAAAGCAGAGCTAAAATTATTTGGACCATTGAGTTAAATTGCATACAGTTAAAATGCAGATAAACACAGTTGATTGGAGAAATTGGAGAGAAATTTTGGTACAATGATTTCTTTAAAACTGGCTATGACATGTTACCTAGTTTTATAGTTGTCTCTATTTCAGTTCCACATAGATATGCATTCTTAAAGATTATAATGAACACATTTGCCGGTATATGCACATACACAACGGCTCTGGAAGCATGAACAAAAAAATGGTGACGTATTGTCTTGGAGGAAGGTAATCGAGTGAATTAGGATCCAGAAAGTGAGGGAGATTTTTTGCTGTGCCATTCACATTTTTATTTTTAAAATTCATATTTGAATTTTTAATTCTGTGGATGTACTGCTTATAAAACAAATCAATACAAATTTAAAAATAAATAAGATTACCTTGTACATAAGTTGGTACTTCAGGTTTTGTTGCCACATTATGTGTCAAACATTCTGCTCTCAAGAAGAACACCCGTCAAAGGTTTCAGGATGGCCAAATGAGATATCGTAATACTGTGATTTATAATAAGAAAGGTATATTTGGTTTTTACCCTGTTTGTGGCACAGAGCTTCTAAAACACTCGGAATTTCCTAAGTGATGAGATCTAAAAGGGTGTATTTTGTTATATTAATGAGATGACTATGGAAAACACCTAAGAAAACTGGCTGGTTGCCAGGGAAACCAACTTTCAAACTCACCCCTCGACCTCCAGAGAAGGGCCGGGCTGGAAGTTGAATCAATCACCAACAGCCAAATATGTATAATCAATCATGCTTATGTAATAAAACCTTTATGAAATTCCAAAAGGCCAGGTTTCAGAGAGCTTCTGGGTTGGTGAACACACGGAGCAGCTGGGAGGGTGGTACACCTCGAGAGGGCATAGAAGCTCTGTGCCCTTTCCTGATGCCTTGCCCTGTGCATCTCTTCCACTGGATATTCATCTGTATTATTTAATATCCTTGGTAATAAAACAGTAATCTAGTGAGTAATTTCCTGAGTTCTGTGAACCACTCTGGCAAATTAATTGAAAGCAAGGAGGGAGTCATGGGAATCTCTAATTTATTTCTAATCAGTCAGAAGTATAGGTAACAACATGGGCTTCCAGTTAGTACCTAAAGTGGAGGGAGATCTTGTGGGACTAAGCCCTTAACCTGTGGAATCTGATGCTATCTCCTACTACATTCTGACAGAATTGAGTTGAATTCTAAGACATCCTGCTGCTGTTAGGAAATATGTTGTTTTTTGGAGGTGTGGGAAACTCCCACATACACACACATTGGGAGTTAGGTTACCAGAACCCAATTAGGTATCATAAAAAAATTGGGAGTAGTAATTCATTTCTTTGTTCATGGAGTCATTACATGTTTCTCCTGGGGACATTAGCCTTTCCCCAGTCACTCACCAAAATCATAGTCAGAGTCCTGTGAAACATAAAGGTATCAATTAGAGGACAGATATGTTGGCAGGGAAGAAAGGGGATTATCAACAGAAATATACTAGGATGAATGTGCTCATCTTCTCTAAACCCCCTTTTCCTTTTCTTCTGTACAGTGAGCTCTCTTCATGTCTTCACTCCCATATGAAAGACCTGGCAAGACCAAACCTAAGAACATCTTCTGATCAGGGTTCCTCAAACCGAGATAGCAAGAAGGAAACCAGCATGGACCCTAGGACAAAGCAGGGCATGAAGAAGAGAATTGATGCAAATCTCCCACATGCCCTTCAACTGTAGCATATTGAGAACAAAGACCATGATGTGGGCTATTCCCATACCTGAATCCTGCCCTCCAATAAAATTTATTTATTTAGTGTTCCCAGAATATACCTTTTATTTTTCCACTTATCTAACTTTACCTGAATTATTTCCTCTGGCTGGAATAACTTTTCCTACCTTCCTACTTTCCCAAAGTCCATCCATCTTTCAAAACTTATATCAAGTCTTCTCCTGTCCAAATGCCTGTATCAACCTTTCCCACTCATCCCAAGGGACATCCGGGACTGCAGGTTTTGGGCTAGGGGTCAGCAGTCCTCTCACTCACTGGCTCTTGTCTGGAAGTGCCCCCTTACCATCCTGGCTCTCATGGCTAAAGTGTGAGGATTCATGGGGTGCAGAGGAGTAGAGCAATAGGAAAACAGGACTGAAGTAGATCATTTTCTAAGTTTACTTTGGCTCAACCATCTCTCCCTTGTCTAATTTCATAGAATGAATTGTCTATTTATTCATTTTTCACTTTACCTAGCGTCCTGTGATTTGCATATTCATAGTTCCTAGCACATGGAATACAATTACTGTCATTGATTAGATGATTGACATGTCTCTTTCTCTTAAGAAAACACTTTTTAAATTATTTCTTTTATTTATTGTTTTACTGGAAGTTTATTTGTGTGGAGTTTATACTGTGGAGTTTATTTTAAAAGAAGTAATTTCACTACTTTTAAATAGGTTACTATTTTAAAGACATGGAAAAACTATTTCTGAAAAAGCAGAGGATTATGGAGGGGTGGGTAGGCACTGAACCCTGTGTGGCTCTAGCCTTGCTGCATGGTCTTTACTCTTCTGTCATTAAGCCTGGAGTCTACAGTTTGCTTTCTAGCAAAGGTGGGAGCCTGTACATCCTTGGCGGTGTAAATCCTAGCTGCCAATCCTGCCCATCATGCCCTTGAAATGCTCCTACTTTCAGCTCAGAATTTCACTTTTCCATCTAAATAGCAAACATATTAAACCCTCATGACTCATGGACCTTCAGTAAGTTTATTTAATGGAGCAAGTGACAGCTCCTCATTACTTTAGATTGATCTCAAGCATATCTAGAATCTTGTATTAATTTTCTTCACTAAACCTGCTGAACTTGTCCACTAAAAAATGGGGTTCAATTATATTTAACAAATAATTGTTGTATGTCTCCAATATTCCAGATACTCTAGTAGGTATAAGATAAGTAATATTTCATTTATGAGCTTTAATTATGAGCCAGTCTGTGCTAATCATTTTATCTATATTATCTCATCTAATTATTATGATGTTTATGCAGTGATTTATTATCCTCATTTTGCCATTGAGGAAACTGAGGTGGGGCTATTAAGGGCTGGAGAGATGGCTTTCTCTCAGACAGAAGTGCTAACAGTATCCATGGTTCCTTTGTTGAGCCCTCCCGCCTCCCACCACACAGACATAGGCAGCCACCATATCTCAGTCTCCATCAACATGGCTGACACTGGTTGCTCCACCCAAGTGATTTCCTGAGACCCCGCCCCTTTCCACTCACAGGCCCACCCAAGCCACCTACAATGGTTTTTCTGTACAAATGGCCTATCTTGGCTCATTCCGTGGACTGTCCTAAACAATCTCAAAGGCTCACAAAACCCAAAGAAGCAGCATCTGGCCTCAGCATCCCTGTACCTCCTACTGAGAAGTGGCAAGCTTGGCACTAGCAACAGCCAGCCTCGGTTTCTGTCTCAGACTCTCGAGGCACCTATAAGCCCAGCATGGGTGGCGGTCATCAGGATTGCTTGATGACTCTTACCAAGTGGCCCTGGAAGTACACAGGTTGCAGCTAAACTTGGCCTGCAGTTGGACCCCTCCCAGGAGGTCCTTAGCGCGGCACACCCAGAGCCAGAGCACCACCTAGGGCTGCATCTGAGAAGGACACACCTAAAGAGCAGACTGGGCAGGCACTAGAGCCCTGCTAAAGTGAGTCCTGCTCCAAAGGGTCAGCCCTTCATGGGCTAGTCCTCACAACCCAAACCCAAGGGGCAATCCCTCCTATCAATGTGCAAACAGCAACCAAGGCTCACCTACACCAGAAGGACACACACAATCCACAGAAGGGACACCTTGAGCACCTGGCTCTGGTGACCAGGGAAGATTGCGCCACTGAACCCTGCAGGACATCTACTACATAAGGCCACTCTACTAAGACTGGGAGATTTAGGAGCCCTACTCAATACATAGAAACAAACATAGGGAGGCAGCCAAAATAGGAGACAAAGAAACATGTCCCAAATGAAAGAACAGAACAAAGCTCCCGAGAAAGAACTAAACAAAATGGAAACAAGCAATCTACCAGCTGCAGAGCTCAACACACTGGTTATAACAATGATCAATGAACTTAGGGGAAGAGTAGATGAACTCAATAAGCACTTCAATAAACCAATAGAAAACATAAAAATTGAGATAGAAAACATAAAAGGGAATCAGTCAGAAATGAAGAATACAATATCTGAGATGAAGAGTACATTAGAGGGAATCAACAGATTAGATGAAGCAGAGGATCAAATCAGCAATTTATATGATGGGGTAAAGAAGACACCCAATCAGAGCAGCAACAAGAAAAAAGAATCCAAAAATAAATTATGACAGTTTAAGGGGTCTCTGGGACAACATCAAGCATAAGAACATTTGCATCAAAAGGGTACCAGTAGAAGAGAGCAAGAAATTGAAAATCCTTTGAAGAAATAATGATGGAAAACTTCCCTAACCTGGTGAAGGAAATGGACATAAACCCCCAGGAAGCTCAGAGGATTCCAAAAATCAAGGATCCAAAGAGGCCCACACCAAGACACATCATAATTAAAATGCCGAAGGTTAAATACAAAGAAAGAATATTAAAAGCAGCAAGAGAAAAACAAATAAATATATATAAGGTAACACCCATACAACTGGCAGCTGATTTCTCAAGAGAGACAGAAGGGCTTGGCAAAAAAAAAATTTCGAAAGAATAAAGACCCAGAATATACAACCAAGAATAATTTATCCAGCAAAGCTAGCATTTATAGTTGAAGGACAGACAAAGAGCTTCCCAGACAAAAATAAACTAAAGGAATTTATCACCACCAAGTCAGAATTACAGGAAATGTTAGAGGACTTCTTTAAGAAGAAAAAACGTGTCAAAATCAGGAATAAAGAATGGTAACAACTACATTGCTATCAATAAGTACCTTAAAGGGAAAAGAATTAAGTACTCCAACCAAGGGATGGAGTGGCTAAAAGGATAAGAAAACAAGACCCCTACATATGAAAAGGAAGGGGATGGAAAAAGATCGCTTTGATGGATCCCGAAGGTATTTAAGTAAGACAGAAAGATAAACACTATATGATTTCCTTATATGCAGAATTTAAGGAATAATAAAAAGAACGGACTAATCAAAAACAGACTAACAAATATAGTGGACAATTTGGTGATAGACAGAGGGGAGGAGGTTTTGGGGGCTGGGAGAATGGGGTGAAGGGTTAAAGAAGTACAAATTAGTAGCTGACGGATGATCATGGGGATAGGGAGCATGGCAGAGGGAACACAGTTAGCATTAATACATTAGCTAGGTGGAGGGTCAGAGGAGGGAAGGAGCAATTGGGGGGACCATTTTACTTACTATATAGATGTCTAACCAATGTACTGTATACTTGAAACTAATTAAAAATTTTTTAAGTTATATAGCAAATCTTCTAACATCAAATATTTTATTTTCAGAAAAATTTTTTATAATTGTAAAATGAATATAGGATTAATAAAATAGAAAATAGGGGGAAAAAAAGAATGAGTATAGGATGGTTATTTGGGAACTAACTTTCCACATTCCTGGCTTAAAAATTTACCCTGGTCCATATCTCTAGTCACCTCTGCCAGTTATTCAGCTCATTTTTATAATAACCACACTCCCTGATTCTTCTATCTGCCTATTTTCATGAGTTCATGTCATATCCTCAGGCAGGTGACAGAATTACCTACATTTCCTACGGAGGTGAAAAGGAGCACATAGCTGTTGCCAAGCAATGCTTGATTTCCAACAGCCTTTGTTATCATTAAGAATAATTAAAACTGTGCCTTTGCCCAAGGAATAAGGAAAAGATTCTTTCCTCATGTTCAACTTTTGTCAGTTTCGGGCCTGTCTTAGTCAATATTTACCTGTCAGCCCGAAACATGTTGATGTTGAGCTCAGAGGAATTAAATTGATCTATTTTTCATCTACCTTGTTGGACATTTTGTTAGCCATAGCTTTTTGTGAGCTGAATATTTGTGAGTGACAGACACAGTAGAAACCCTTTATACCACAGTCAAAGGGGCTGGATCCACACTTAACTTAGGGGCTTAACCATTGTGATGCATTTGGCTATTATCTACAGTTGCAGTGATTCCAAAAACATTATTAGAGCTACAGGGTGTTGAACCTATATGATCGATAACTGTTATGACAAGATTCTTCTGTACCTGAAAAAAAAATTGCTTAAAAACAAACACATTTAGGCAACCATAACTACTGCTATGTAACCAAATAATTTTATTGATTTTTTTTTCTCCTCCTCCTCTCCTTCCTCCTTCTCTTTCTACTTCTATTTCTTCTTCATTAAAATGGCATATATTTGACTGTAGTATGTTCCCTCAGTAATGCAGTACATCTTTTTGGCATGAATATGATGATTTTTTTAACGTATGTGGTGACTTCGGTTGGAACTTTAACTTTACTTGTTCTCTCTTCCCTTAGAGGTCTTCAGCATTTTTCTCAGCGTCAAGTTGTTTTTTACCTGCTCGCCCTCTGCCTCTCACCGTGCTCACACAGGAACTGTTTGGCGAGCAGAACACACAAAAACTCACAATCTCTTTCCCGAACCTCCCCTTCTCAATGTTTTGGAGGGCTCAACAGAGGTCCTTCCTATCAGGAAGCAAGAACAAAGTAGCATGTACAAGAAGAACAGATTTTCCCAGAAAACCTCAGCTAGGATATTCCAAGAAATCATGTGTTGAGATACGATCATCTCCACAATACATATGTAAAAAACTAAACCAACATAGACTTTTTTGGGGGGAAGAGACTGTATCAATTATATCAGTCTTAATAGCCCTTCCTAGTCTGCTTTAAAAAACAAAAGCAAACAAAATATATTGCACCTTCATCTTTTTACGATAATCATCACAAGTTTCACAGTGGGGTCCTCTAAATGATTTTTCTCTGGTGCATTTAAATGATTATTTTATAACAATTTAAGTTACAAAGAACTTGAGAAACACATACCATTTACCTAAGGTAAGGCTCACCTTATTGTAGTCCAAGATGAGAGACCAAGCCAAGCTGGAACAAAGGAAACTCCGCAATTTCTAAAGTCCTAGTGACAAGTCAGTCCAGTAGTTAACAGTCCAGGGTTGGGTGTTTGCTCTGTGCCAGACACCACTCTTTATCCATGTGTGAATACAGCAAGAAATAAAAGAGGCAATGTTACTAACCTCAGGTTCACTGGCTATATTTAATTTCTCACCCTTGGGTTGCTTCCTTGTATTTGGTTTTCCTTTGAGAAGAGCAATAGTGGATAATTCTGCATAACTAAGCTGGTCTACAAATAGTGTTTTGTTTCAGTTTTGCCCAGAACAAAAGGATAGTATGCCCCAAAGATAAATTCAGTGCACCACTTCTAATACGGCAGAAAATACTTTTAGAAAATTTTCTTGGATTCTCCTCAATCAGAGTTTAGAAAAAAAACAAAAAGTAAGGTCCGAGTCTCCTTCAGGGTATCCTATTACGTTACCTCTGAAGAAAGAAGAGATGGAGATATAGGAAATTAAAGTGAGACATGTTAGGTATCAAAAGGGCCCTTGTTAGAAATAGTTTTTGAAACGATGGCTTTAGTGTCAAAAAACTACTAAACAAACACTAGATGACACTTGCCACTCACTCTGAGAAGTCTTGCTCCAGGGGCTGGCTGAGAGCGGCGGAAAGCCTGAGCATGCGCACAACCGGGATCGCCTTTCCTGGAACCCGCTCCTACCATTCAGCTGGGGGTGCTTAGTTAGGTCTGCTCCAGGTCACCTGTCCCAGTTCCTGCTCCCAGGAATAAAGTCACAGAGAAATCCATGGAACAGGCCACATATCTGCCTATCCAGTGGGGCCTCACTTGAAGAGACAAGTTCGTAGTCTTAAATAAAGTCCCAGAACCACTCGTTCCGTATTATTGTGCCACATCCATAACTTCTTACCTGTTCGGCTGAATAAAGGAAGCAATTTAACGAAATATGTTAACTAAACTGTCATTGCCATTCAAAGCTTCACCTTTTTCCAGGTTCATATTAGATGATCCTCCTTCCCGTTAAAGAACCGTTGTCCCAAAACTCATGCATTAGCAAAGTTCTAGGTAGCTCTCAGGGAGAACATAGTGTGGAATTAGTCACCGTCAAGCCTGCTCTATGGCTACAGTCAACTACACACTCAGCTGGCCTTAAGCTGGGGGAAGGCTGTTTCCACTTTGGTTGCTGAGCAGATTAAGCCTTGAAGAATGTGAGGCAAGCTGGCCAGATCGCATTTCTGTGGTGTGGAGACATTTGGCGAGCCTTGCAGCTGAAACAAGTGCTTCTCAATCCCCAAAGCAGTGGCTACAGGTGTTCCAACCCAAGCAGCCTTCTGGGGACCCAGAACTTGGTGGGTCTGATCTCAAGAACACCACATCTAAAACTCAAACGAATCTGCGTTGAGTCTGGCAATAACGATGGTCACCCGGCTGCACATCTAGCAAGTAATGTCTCCTAATTGAGAGTTAAAAGTGGAATGTGTCTATAACACAGTTATAATTGGTTTGTTTTTATGGGGCCAGGCTTTTATTCCCTGAACACAGTAATAACTCTCTCATAGAGCTTCAGAGGATAGGAATCTGGAATCTGGCTTTGGGTTTAACCTTTACTGAGCCTGAGTATTTAGTTCCTTACAAAACGTTGCAGTAAGACTTGTGAAATCCTTCATTCCTACATTTGGGGGATGGTGTTAACTTGCCCTTAGGTAGCACAGGTAGAACATGCCTAGGTCAGCATTGACTCCTCAAGGAGTTGGCTATGTCACTGAACACCGGAAAGGGCTAATTCATGGGTAGGTAGGGTGGGGTAGCCTAGGGAAGTTGGACCCGCACCTGATCCTTACAGCTGTTGGAATGCTTGCAGCTCCCTGAATATCTTTGACCCCAGCATTTGCTGTGAAGTGTGGCGTGGATTTATCCATTAATGTCAGAGTGTCCTCATAGACATCGTGTAGCTTTTAATTCAGAATTATAAAAGAGGTTCGAGCTGTAACTATGGTAACAAACATTACCAATAACAAGACCCAAACATAACTTCAAATAATTTTTGCATTTACCATTCTCCCATAGCCCTATGTTTTTTCCTGTTGTTCAGAATATAAATACTATTCCTTGAATTGTAATTATTGTACATGTGCTATTACACTGAAAGTCCCTTGGGCTCAGCGGCCATACTCCAATCATCTGCCACAAACACACAACAATGAGAAGGCCATAGCCTTTGATACCAAATTGACTTGTGTTTGAATGCCAGATCTTCCCAGGTTGGTGGCCTTGTGCGATTTAATTAGCTTCTCCAAGCCTTGGTTTACTTATGTGTAAAATGGGGACGACATCTTCGCCATAAAGTTCTTAGTTCTTTACTTTGCATCTCCTTCCCTCTACCCCAGTGTCTACTATGTGTTTTACATGCGCATGGTGGATATTCAAAATATCTCAAATGAATTCCTTAAAATAAGCAGCTAACATTTCCAAAAAAGGAGGAAATGTTTTACTTAGAAGTCCTACATGTGAATGAGTGAGAGAGAAAACGAGAGAAACCCGATGAACTGTCGAAGACCGTAGAACACACATTGGTGGCAGGTCCTAGGACAAAATCAAGACTCTTAAATCTTAGATGAGCAGTTCAAGCCTTCCATAAATGCCTGCTTTCACAGTGAGCAATGATCCATCAGGAGACAGAACAGAGCAGGCAGAGGGCAGATGTCTGGAAATTTTATCAGAGCTAATGCAATTCCTGGATGCAGCACAGGCCAGCTTCGTGGCCTCAGTCAAGGCATTAAGAGCACAGAGACAGGCTCTACATTACTTGAAAGTACATTTTATTAGCTAGGACGGTACTATGCATATCGTGGTTTACAAGCCAAGGGAAGGGAGTTAAGAAGAAACCACAGGACAGATCATTCTCCAATCCCACCTGCTCCTCCATATGTTGTGCTTCCATTTTTACACCACACTGGAAAATAAAGAGAAGGAAAACGAGAAGCACTTTCAGACAAATACCGCAAAAGATATGTGGTAGATGTATTAAAGAGGCTGCTGCCAAAGGATTCCCCAGTAGGGTCTTCTCCTGGTTCAGGTGACAGGGTATGCAGAGGAAGACCTCCTGCCTGGGAGCAACCCCACTGTGACATTGCTGTGTTCTTACACAAGATTGGCCCATCCAAGAGCTCCCACTTGTGAAGATATATTATGGTATCTCAGTGATCCTCAACCTCTTTTAAATCTAAAACATTATCCTTTAAGTCAGTACAGGGAGTGCAAGTGCTCTGGCCTCATGCGTCAACTCAGCTGCTCTCGGTGGTCTCAGGTCTTAAAGGCTGAAGTCATTGGAAGAGCTGATTGCTTTAAATGTATGAAATATATCCATGATGGAAAGTATAATGAAAAAATTTGGTATGGATAAACTTAGAAGCAAGAGCTATTTTCTACTATAGATCATCCGATATTCTAATTAAACATTTCTGAAGTAAGATGCTCATTTCCAGTAGGAATACAGGTCTTCATTCATCAAACCCACTGGAATGACATACTATTTGGGATGATTCCATTGACAAAGAGCGGGGGACCAACAGCCACACTGTGTGTAAAGTTGACATGTGCAGGGATGACAGGGCTTTATGAGTTTCTTCCTGAATAATATGTGCCACCTTCTCCTCTTGAACTCCCCCTTTCAACATTGCTGAACCAAGTGAGAGGATTGATCCTAGAGAATGTGATAAGTGACTTTTGCCACCAAAGAAGGGAACCCTTAATACTACTCCATCTCTCTAGGGCCATCTTTGCCCCTTGTCCCCTGCCACCCCCCCCCCCCCCCGATTTGGAAGAGAGAAAAGGAGACATGTTGGAACTTTAACATAAATTACACTAAATAAAATATCTGTAAAATGAGCCCGCACAGTGGAACATCTAATCACATTAGCTTTGAAAAGCTTAACTCAGAGAGCGGAATGTTGAAAACCAAAAAATCGTAAGTCCAGTGTCACAGAAAAAGCCTGATGCAGCACAAGAACCACAATGTCTGTGTGTCGGGAAGGACGGCAGCGGCAGAGGAAATCAGTGTACTCACAGCTGTTCTCTCACTGCCTCCAAAGTGCCCATTTTGCAATGCTTTTCTGTTTGTTTGTTTGTTTGTTTGTTTGTTTGTTTGTTTGTTTTGAGAGGAGAGATAGTTGGGGTAAAGCCAGCATCTAAGACATGTGTGTTCAGTTGTCCCTCTTCTTTCGAAGGGAAACACTACACAGGAAATATTACCTGCCAGGGGGAAGCCCTCGGCCATCTTTGCCTGATACAGGACCTGAGCCCCATCAATCTCAGGCATACTACTAGAAAGACAGCATTATATCCATTTATCTCTCCTTGTCATTAGTCCTTTTTTAGAATATAGGGGGAAAGAGAATGGAAGAGAAGGGCAAGGAAACCAAGGAGGAATAACAGGTATAACAGGTGTTTAATGTGGAAAAAGGGAGCCCATAGATGGGTGAGTATGGAAAGCAGAGGGAGAAGAGGAAAGGAAGAGAAGGGAGAAGCCAGGAGCTGAACATGCAGATGCCAAAGGCCCCCTCGGTGAGTGATGCTGGGGCCAGAGAAGAGAGCTGCGGGAGTGGCGAGGGGTGGGAAGGGGAGGGCTTGCGCCCCATCTACTCAGCCCCAGTCTGCATTTATCAAGAGAGGAAGTGAATCTTCTGTTTTTTCCAAAGAAGTTTCAAATCCAAACATTTACGTGAATTAGTCCAGTTTCTAAATATTGGTAAAGCACTCTTCATCATAAAAATACTTGCAAGGTAGATTTGACCCAAGTGCTACCAGTATGTGACCTGTGTGCAAGCAAAGAACAGGTGAGGAACGGAGCAGACACCTGTCAGAAATAGATTGATTTTCTCAAAGCAGAAGGATGCTTAAAGAACAAGAATCAGGAGAAGGAGAATTGGCAAAGTCACCAAGCAAGACACAGGGTGATCAGTGCACTGGGGTCACTGCTGGGTCAGTGCTGGGGCGTGCATCCCGGAGCCTGGAATGTGCTTTTCAATGCCAGATTTTGCCGGGCAAGTTACCTGGCCTCTGCGGGCTTCCACTTTCCCGCCTGCGGGCAGGGGGGTGATGCTGACCTTCCTCGTTGTTGAGATCATGAGATGAGCTGCTCTGTACAGACATACCTGATAAATGCTGGTTAACTTTCCTTCAGCAGATGGAATAGTTGAGTCTCAAAAATATAAGTCACTGTTCTAAAAGGCCAAATTCTTATACTCTAGAAAGCCATTTAGTTGGCCACTGAGGAGTCAAGAATCCTTTTGAGAACTTTAGGAAATATGTGAACTTTCTACTCAGAAAAAAATAGCGTAACACATGCAAACACGCATACACATATGGTTTACATTCTGTTTCAGGAGGTCACAGATCCTCTGAAGCCTATCTGCAAACTCTAGGTCAGGATTACTCATTTATAATAATTCTGGCCCAAAGTATCAGAAAAGAGTAAGTGACATGATCATTGGTCCCTCATGACCATGACAACAGATTCAGACCCAGACCCCAAATCTGGAATGAGTGTGGGCACTTGCGTACAAGTTTATGTGTCTTGCTGACCTTCAGGCCCCACATCATAAGAAAAGAATGATCTATACGCCCTGCTTGGGTGACCCGCATCTGACTGAAACGTTTCTAGGGAGCTGGGAGACCCTTGGGCCACAGAGAGATGGAACCAAGTGGGAAGCAAACTTCATGTGTCACTAATTAAAAACAGATGCTCTAAGGAACGCTTCCCCATTCGATTTGTGAGTGACTGGGACTGAAGGCGAGCGGGCAGACCGAGATATTCCGAAACTTCTTTTGGAAAAGTGGGAACCCAAGGCAATAATGGAGACCAGGTCTCTTGTTCCTGAAAGTAACTCCCTCTACCTGTACTAATGAAACACTATCAGGTAACAGGTAGCATCACACTACCACAATATTCACCCATCTTAGTTATTGCTCTAAACTCTGTGAAATAATTTTCAGAGACTTTTTGGAAATCCCAAATCCCTTGACACATTCCTCACCTCTCAGTGAGTACAACACTTGACACAGAAATGGCTCTAATATGCAACTGCTCTTTCTTCTGCATTTACCTAAAACTCCAGGCTGAGGCCTTCTAGGTGTTTCCTAAGAAGTATATTTGCAAATACGGCTGGTCTCTCTCAAGCTGAAAAATCTACGATACAATAGTCTTCTATGTTGTAAACCGAAGATAAACAAAACTAAGTAAGAATCAAACGGAGAAAGTTCTGCGCTAACGAAAAGGGGGTGGATCTTAGATCCCAGCCTGAGGCTCAGCAGTCCTCTCGCGGAGCAAGCCGCCCCCTGCTGGCCACCTGTGAGGTGCGGCACACTTGCGCGGGAAATCCAGAACCCTCACCGTCCGCCAGATAGGTTTGGGAATCTGTTTCTCCTTAACTCCAATACTGCTAAAGACGGTAGGAGCACTTGGGACCTGCAGAAAATGAGCAAAATCGTTCGGGAAATTGAAGTCATATAGGACCTTCCCAGGTTTTCAATACAAGGGTTACCATCTTTCGAGTTGTTTACTTTGGAAAATGAAAATCAATGGCCCTGTTTCTTATTTATTGTTAAAAATGTGACTTCATAAAAAGTATTTTTCCAGTTTTATTATCTACTGCTCCCTTTGCCACTATAAAGAAACAGGAAGAAAGGTAATACATAAGCGGGTGTTCCACATCTTAAGTAGATAAGATTTAGACAATGTCCCTGGACTCGTTTCTGGGAAATACGTGTTTTGTGGGTCCTTTGGGCTCCCCTGCATTCGAGATCTGCCTTGAATGTAGGACGAGGACCGCAGTCAGTGATGACCTACACAACATGGCCTGTGGGAGGAAGCGGTGAGAAAGCCTTGGAACAGGAACCGAGATAAATAAATCTTAAATTTGACTGGAATTCTAGCAAAACGAACTGGAAAACCCAGGAATTGCCAAGGAGAGAAATGTCTAGGAAATTATGTTCAGTTATAAAAACAAAAACTCATTTTCATGTCCTTGCATTTTATGGACCGCCATAACTATAAAACAGTACACATGCTTTACTGTGAATTTATGTAAGCAGGGAACTTTCTTTCCATCTGAGGGGTCGAAAAGTACAAGAAGCTCATAAGAAAAGAGGCGAATAATAAATGAAAATAATGAATATTTATTGTGTTCTTTATGTGTCGTTAAGTCCATTTTACAAATAAGAAAACAGGCTAGCAAATTAATTTACCGATAGTCACACAGAAGTGACCACATCACAATTCGAAAATAGTGTTGCCCTTTCTTTACAAAAAGGAGGACGGAAATGTCAAAGATGAATTCTGCTGACTTCACAATTTTGCTTAGGGAGAAGCTCAAACTTTAAGGATGCAGATTTCTCTTCTCAAAGTTAAACCTTTTTGTTTGTCCGTCCTCAGTGCTTCTCTTCACATCTCCCACTAGGTGGCAGCATTTCCCCAATGATACAGTGGTCAGCAACTAACGCTAGAGGAATCGGGCTAAAAGTAGAAAGTAGGGAACTGATAGAGAACATAGAAAAGAAAAGGTTCAAAAATTGTGATCATGCCCTAACAGAATAAAGGCTTTCAAACCCAGTCATTACTTTGAAAGTTTGTAGCTTCCAGCCTCTCCGCTGCTTAGAAAAATGAACTCCTTTTGGATTATTTTAGAGCTATCCCAGTTTTCACCGCTTGATGGCAATAAAGACCCCTTAAATGTAACATACACCAATTTTTTTTTTTTTTTTGAAAGTTGGCAATTGTGTTCCAAAAGTTCGGCAGGCTATGCCTTCATCCATAGTTCACAGTTTCATCCCATTCAGATGCTAGGTAGGATGCCCTGACCGCACGTTAGGCCTTACCACGTCTGAGCTGTCACTGGGAACTAGTGTGGGGATCCACGGATTCATGCTTTCTCTTGGTTGGTCCAAGAAACTTAGCAATTTTTCACCTCTTCTTTCCATCCCACCACAATTAACTTAGCCTTCTTGAGTTTCTCCTTTAAATCGCTTCTGAACAACCAACTGTCTCCTGTTTGGCTCTGTCTCATCTGGTCACGCGACTCCAATGATCCTCCATTACCTGTCATTCCAAACAGCGCCTTAGACACTGACACTTTATACCATGCGGTTCCTAACTCATTGTACGCAGTGGCACCCTGACAGCTCCTTGAAGCTGAGACCACGTCTTAGTATTCTTTGTGATGCCAGCTTTAGGCTTTCGTTCAGCAAAGAGCCCAGCACAATGTCTGCACTCCGTGTTGGGTTATGGGATGAATGGGTAATTGTGAAGTTGTGAGCTGCTTTGCTTCAGTGATGCTGATGATAAATTTCCTAGGAAAGGACACTGTCAATACCTCTGGTTTGACGTGGGCCTGCTTCTGGCCCTGGTGATCCATGAACGTGTTGGTGGTAGGGGTGAGTTAATGTCACATGAGAGAAAGGGAGAATTAGTGAATTGGAGGAGAGTACTATGAGCACAGTGTGCTGACTCTTGAGTCCATGACACAGCCCCTGGTGGTTCTCACAGTAGTGGCGATGGTCCACACTGAAACTTCATCTCTCTAGGCTGGTGTCCCTCCAGGACCAGCGTCAGCTTGAACACAATGTCAGGCCTGCTTTGGAATTTTTTTGCCTAAGATGAGTTAAATTATGTATCAGGATGCTATTTCTTTTCCTTATTAGCAATAATTTCTTGGCTGAACATTGTTGGAAAGAAACAATGGAGAGCATTCTGTCACACAGGAAATGAAGGAAAGGCTAGAGTCCGGGACCCCTGCAGTGTGAAAGGGGAAAGCTGAACAGATGGCTTCCTTATACCTCCTCAGGTACTTATAGTTTGCTGGAAAAAGACATGAATGAATGAATGAATAGGAGTTGTCCTTAGAGAAAGGAAGTAGTCTTCATGAAATCATTTCAATCTCTACCCTTCTTTTTCTCTGTAACTGTAATTCAGGATTCACTATTTCTTTTGCCAATCGTGTTACTTCTCAGATCGTATCTTTGTGCCGAATGAAGCGATGACTTCTTGGCATTCACATCATACACGCTTGGTGTTTGTAGACAGTTACCATATCATTAGTCATCGCCTGGTTAGTTCTACTTTCGTGTTTCCACATAAATGAATCCCTCCCACTCCCTCAGTCATGTCTATCCTTATTCTCTGATCTTCTTCCAGTATTTTCATCTCTTTTCAGGCCCCAGAGCACCTCACTGACAATACCAGACAATACTTCTGGGTAAAATATCAGAGGTATCCGGAAGAAAATATGGTGTGCCAACTCAGGGGAAAATTAACCCTTTTCACACAGCCCCAAATTGGAACCAGAGACAGAGAAATTTTATTACTAGACATCTTGTTTGTATAAAATATCTCAACTGGATCGAAGGGCTTGACCCTGAGAGTTAGCTCCTCCTTAAATTTTGTGTCCCTGGTGCCTGGCTTGCCTTGCCCTGGGTCCTGACCGTGTATTGTTGGTTACACAGCCATGGATCACTGATACAAGGCTCTTCTTGATTTGGCTCCTGGAAATTTCATTCTGGAAAATCACAGCACCAGTACTGTGGCCAGCACTCCTTTAACCTCCCTGCTGTGTCCTATGACATGTATCCAGGCAGCTGTGTCCCATGACATATTGTCATATATTTTGGTGACAGCTGATGGGCATCAGGGTCAGGCACTCGCCCAAAGCTTTACAGCAAATTAGGAAGTGTGCTGATGCAAAACCTTGTGTTCAGACAAGGTCAGAGATGTTTAGCTAGACCAAGGGACACCTGACCTTAGATCTTGCATAAGGAGCAGTAGAAAAAAATCTGTCTGAGAACTAAAGTAATAATCCATTGATTTCTGTCTGTGAGCTCCCCAGAGCACCCTTGAATCCTGGACCACCTTCCAGAATCAGCCTCCATGAAGCATTGACATTCCACAGTTCTTTTCCTTAGATTTCCTTGAGATTCCTGCCTCTCTGGAACTAGCCTGCTAGAATTTTTCCCCTTGCTACCACTAAAGTATACCACCCGAGCTTTTTACCTTTTTCTTCCTTATGTTCTATTCACCCTTTCTGTTGAGTGATACTGCATCTTGTCCTCTAACCACACACCATTTTTCGCACCTTTGCTCAGCTAGTTCTTTAACTAGAAGACCCTCCCTCTCGTGCTTCTGAGAGAGGACGCTGTTAGCGCGGAACCAGATCCCTTTAACCATATCTTGCACTTTTCCTTCAACTTCTCCATGCTCTGCTGCTAATGGCTCACACGAGCACGTACAGCCCTCAGAAGATTGGACTATGGAGATGCCCTGCCTATATCTGCTCTCCCCACTTTTCCATCAAGGGGGTCCATAACCAGTGGCAGACTAATGCAGAAGTACAAAAGGGGACACACTCTGAGGTGAAATTCATGCTCCAGTGCACCCCATGGGATCAGGGCTCAGGCTGAACCAGGGACTTCACCTGAAATTACAGTCTCCGCATCCCTACATGCACTCCCCCAGCCTGTATTCCCTGTAAAACTCACACCTGTGCTTCTACGTGATGCTTAATTATTCTTCTGTCTACCTAGGGAGGGTAAATCGATCATGCCTTCCTCAGTGCCACTGCTGACTTCTTCAGCAAAGTCAATAGTGGCTTTTAAACAAGTCACATTTATAAGTCAGCAAACTGTCTGTCTCACTGGTCAGTGTGCACCTTGAAGGTAGGGGTATGGTTTCGTTACAAACGCACTGGGATATCTCCTGTAACCATAGGGACACCATACATATCTGTGGGTTAGAAAATTCTTTGCATTGGCTTAAAATCCATCTCCTTGTAATTTTCACTTTTTGGCCCTAATTCTTCTCTTTTATACAATAGAGTGAGCCCCCTGATGGTGGTTATTTCTCACCAAGTCTCCCCTTCAGGTTTAGTAAGTCTCACATGGCTTTGATTCCTAAAACTTCACTATCCTTAACACTGTCTGCCTGGTGCTCCTGAGTTTGTCAATATCCATCTTAAAATCTGGCAGTCAGAACTGAAAAACAATAGGATGACAAAGTGATGGAATGAAATAAAACAGACGCGGTTTAGCAGTTGACTATCAGCTTCTAGTTTTTTTCCATCTGAATACAGCATTTTCCTAAATGGGCCGAGACGGCTGCTAAAAACACGTGTATAATGTCACACGATTGGTCCAGCAGAGAAAGGGGTGAGTTAAAATCACTAGAGTCCTCCACATGAACTTTCGTAAGACTTATTTTCTTTCACCTGAATTTCCGAGAGTAAGTTTTGAACCTAACTTCAGTCCACCAAGTTTCGTCTGATTTGTTTTAATGGTAATTGCAGCTAAACAAAAGAATTTTGAACATTGATGCCACATCAGTTTTGTGACCTTTCCAATCTTCATGCTGGTCTATGATAAAATGAGAGCAAGACCAGGACAGAGTCGGAGGGCTGTCATTCCATTATAAACTTGTATCCAGGCAGACATGGACTTATTTACCCACATTCTATGGGAACCACTGCTCAGCCAGCTGGATTTTCCTGTGCTATGATCCAGTCTGAATTCGTTGGCCAACAGGATGACATAAATACTCGTTTATAAAATAGCCAAAATCAAGTTTTAACATGTCTTTAGAGTCTTCCTAATCTATGAAGCAAAATTACATAGGAATTAAAAGGAGGGTTTTCAGAGTCTGACACAGATAAATCTGAGTTGCACCACTTACGGGTTTGTGACTAAGCAAGTTTCTAACATTTCTATGCCACGGTTTCTCTACCCCTTAAATAACAATAATAATGGTTTCATTTCATAGGATAATTGTAAGTAAATGAGTTTATATCTATCAAGAGTTTAACAGAGAACCTAGCAGGTAGTAGTACATTCTTAGAAACTATTGGCATCATTGGGGAGGGGGTTGCTGCTTTGAGGGAGATCAATCGAAAGGCCTCGCCGGGAAGGCAACGTCTCAGCAGAGCTGATGAAGGCGAGGAAATGATCTGTGGTGCGGCCGGGGACTAATGCTCCAGACCAAGGGCTGGGCAAGGCTCAGTGTGTGCACAGGCCAGTGAGGAGAGCGAGACTGGATCTGAATGAATGCGGGGGAGGATGGTCGGAGACAAGGCCAGAAAGGCAGCAGGGCTAGGTCTTACAGGTCCTCAGATTTCACTCTGAGTGAAATGAGAAGCCATTATAGGAATGAGTAATGGGATGAGTCACATAAGCAGACTTGGATTCTAAACAGCCACCTAGCTGATATGTGGCAGATAAGCCTAGGAGGGCAAAGGTTTAGGAGACTGTCGCAATAATCCTGCAAAAGATGGATTTAATTTCTAGATATATTTGAGGGTGCAATCTTCAGGACTGTTGATGTGCAGTGAAAGAAGGAAGAATCTGCCAAGTGTTTTGGCCTGAGCAACCCAGAGGATTGAACCGGTGTTTATTGAGATAGAAAGATGGGAAGAGGCAGGAATTTGGGTACTGTATCAGTTCTGACAGGCTAGGTTATGCTTTAGTAACAAACCGACCCCAAGTTTCAGTGGCCTAACCCACAAAAATCTCCTTCTCACTCACAGTACACACCTGTTGCCGGTAGGCAGAGAACACCACTCAGAGTATTCACTCAGAGACCCAAGGGAACTGAAGCTTCATCTTGTCACCCTTCCGCCATCACCACAGCAGTTGGAAGGAAGGAAGTGAAGTCACTTCCACTCACAATTCCTCAGACGAAGTTCTGCCTAACTTCAAAGGGGATGGTGGGAACTGTAATCCTAGCACATGCCTAGAAATTAGAGAGCTGGAAATATTTGGTGAGTAGCACCAGTGACCACCCCTGGTGGGAAAAGCAGGAGCTCTTTTGCTTTCCTTTTTTGGACACAGTTGTCCAAGTGGAGGTGAAGTGTATAAGCCTGAAGTCCAGGAGATGACGACACTTAAGGGTGCATCCAGGCTTGTAGAACTCAAAACTTACATCATTTTAAGGGAAGATTCTTTAGGGCAAAGATTTTAAGACTCAGTATGAAGTTAGATACAGAGTCTTAGAACGGTGCGTGCAAATGAGAGGCCCTGAAGTTTAAGTTTTGCAAACTTTAAGGTGACTCTACCTCTGGGAAAGAAGTCCTAGAGCTATAAATGGAGAAGTCACCAGGTAGTGGAGGCTTTTAAAGCAACAGGACTGAAAGAAGTCACCTACAAAGTGAATATAAATAAAGGGGCCCTGAGCCCTGACATAATCCAGCGACACAAGAGAAGACTGAGAAGTGATCAGCGGAGACTAAGAAGTAGCCAGTGAAAGACAGTCAATAACAACATAATTTATTCTCTTTATATTTACTTGGTGCTTGCTCTTCTGTAAGATGCTATTTATTTTTATTATCTCTCTTTTCTTGAATGACTTCAGGATGGAGAGTCTCAGATTATTTGACTTTTAACATTTGCATTAAAAAACAGGGGGTAGCTAGCATTAGACCAATTCAGTTCAAAGAGAAACTCAGCATTGTGCCAGCAGTATAAGGAGAACGGATTGACTATAGGTCAAGAGATTAAATCTTAACTTCTGGCCCTGACACTGATTTGTGGAATCACTAGCCCAAGGTCACACAAATTCTCTGGATTTTAGTGTATGCATCTGTAAATGAGGACATTTTTCTTTTTCTCCAGAGTCCTCTCCAGTTCTACCATTCAGCCCACATATTACATTTCACCGTGGGCTGAGCCTCGGGCTAAGTCACATCAGTTTCCACTATATATATTTAATTGCATTCACTGATTTGTGTAAACATTTCGAGTTCCCTATTCATTTTACATTGATTAAAATACGACATAATCAAAAGTAATAAATGAAATACGGAACCTGAGAACAATGTTTGGAAGTAAAATGGAATGATTATGGTTGTGGAGTTCAAGGTAAACTATAGAAAGTATTACCTAATCCTTTTATAAACTTCTTTATTAGAGGGACTTAACGGCAGACTTCAACTATTAAAGAATTTAATCATAAAAGAGACAGACTGTTAGTTTTCTAGAAGAAACAAAGAAGCACAAACCGAGTAGCCTGACCAACAGAAATGGGTCATCTTCGAGGTCGGGAGCCTGGAAGTCTGACGTGGAGGGGTCCGCAGGGCTGTTCTTCCTCTGAAGACGCACAGAAAGGATCCGCGCCAGCCTCTCTCCTGACTTGCGGCAGTGCTGTGGCTTGTGGCAACATAACTCCATCTTCACTTGTGTCTTCCCTGTGTTCATTTCTGCCTCTGTGTCCACTCTGCCTCCTTTTCAAGTATCCCAGTCATGTTGTTTTACGACCCATACTAACAACCTGATTTTAATTAGATTATCTCTGTGAAGGCCATCTCTCAAAATAAGGTCACACTCTGAAGTACTGACGTTAGGACTCCCATATATCTTTTGTGGTGGGACACAATTCAGCTCATAACATAGACCTACTTATAGCTGCTGCTCCCCAACACATCCAGTCACCCCCGCCCCGGGGGGTATCTGTCTTCTTAATACTTTACAAATCTATGTCCTCCTCTCTGTCCTCCCTGTTTGGGCTCAGGTCCTCCTGATCTAGTGTCTGGTGTAAGACAACAATCTCCTACCCAGTTCCTCTAAGTTATCCTACTGATCATCACCTATCTGCCCCCCACCCCAACACCCACACCAATTCATCCTTTAATGAGTAGCCAGGGCTATCTTGCTACAATGCACCCCCGACCTTGGCACCTCACTGCTAAAAATCTTTCAGTGGTTCCACGTAGATCTTTAGTGTAAAGTGCAATTTCTCAGCACAGAGCCCGAATCTTTTCTCCATCTGGAACCTTATTACTTCTCAAGCCTCAGCTTAAACCCTAACTCAGCCATAACGATCATGAGGCAGTTCTTTGAAAGGGCATTTGTCTGTGCCATTTTGCAGGTCTGCTTGATATGATGTCAGCATATCAAGAGCCTCCGTGACAATTAGGAAAATATACCTTATCAGGGACGATGAATTACAACAAAGCACCCCTCCCTCCAGGGAGAGGCTACTTCAGTGCAAACTCCATACATAACTTGGTGAGTGAGAGCTGGTTGGATTTCAGTCCTAGGGCAAAATAAAATGATACATCCGTCTATGGCTGCCTGGGCCTGCACTCTCATGCAGTAGGCATTCCCCAGACAAACATTCGTAAAATCTAGGTTTGCATCTACCATGACAAATTCTCTGATCTCCTAAGCTGATTTGCTAAGAATAGAGGACCGAATGGGAGCACCAAGGACAGACAGACCTACTCCCAACACCTGTTGTGCTACATGAGTGATTTCTTTAGAAGGTGAGCTCCTTCAGTGTAGGAGCACCCCAGCATCTCTGGCACTTTGCACAGTGTGTAGCATAGATAGGTACTCAGTAAATATCAAATTAGATTTTTCCATTTTTTTCTCGACAATTAGAGAATCTGTGAATTCAAAAGTGCTGGGATAGCTGAAAATACCATGACTAACTGAGGGGTATGAACCCAGGCAGAGTCTCAGGTGGGGCGGCCTGTTTTAGAGGGTATCTGCTTAGAGAACAGTCCTAGATTGTGGTTCTAGTCCCAGGCCAGTCACCAACCAGTCTGATGACTAAATAAAGCAATCACTTGGTCATACGTTTAAAGCTCTTATATTTTATGGCTTTACATCTTCTTGTCCACATTTCTCCTCTCACTGCCTAAATTTTTTAAATTTCACTCTATTTTATACCTTAGTAAGCCAGCATGAAATGATTCCCAGTCAATCACATAATAGTATGAATTAACAAATTTAAAACTTGGAATTTCAAGCTCAGATCAGTAGGCTCTGAAGAAATGGACATCTTGATTTGGAGAGAGGAGTGAGGGGAAGTTCTAGGATGCAGAGCATGTCGAGGAGGTAGAATGGAAAGTGGCAACTTACCAACGTGCTGGAAATAGCATTGTTTATCACTGGCAGGGCTGAGTTTCTGCTCTTCATCCTCCAATTTTCTGCAGATGTGCAGCAGGTGACTGCAGACCTTCTGAGGCCCAAGCCCTTCCCAAGCAAGAATAACTGGTAGGACTCTTTGTTAAGGCAAAGAAAAGAGAGATTCTCCAGACACAACACACCTGAGAATCATACTGAAAAAGGTGGCCAATCTTAGCAGTAATAGAACTATCTTTTTCATTCTATTTCCACTGGAACCAGTAGTTCAATTGAGGAGAAAGTGCCAGTGAAGTAAAGGTCCAACGGCCCACACCTGGGCCTGGATGAGGCCCGAATAAAACTCCTTCAGGGTCATTTCACCTTGACAGAGCATAGACTGAAAAAAAAAAAAAAACTCAAGAGAAAAACCCAAATAACTGTTTGCACCATACTCTAAACTCCCTGAATACAGGAAATTCTATTAGTAAGACTATCCTGGTAATAGGCCTGCACTTACCTTCTTTTCCATTTGTTCCTGGCCATCACAGCAGAGCTGGATTTATCTGTAAGACGAGAGAATATCCTGAAGGCAAGAAAGCATTTTATAATTCTTGAGCCTTTTGGGGGGTACCTTTGGACCCCTTGGGTTATCCTTATTTTTTGTCTGAATCTCAACTGGCTGAGACAACAAGCACTCTAGCCAGCTCCTCTTTGTCCTGCACAAAGGCCTTGTTAATTTTTGACTAAGTGGAGAGGGGTCAGTGATGCCTATTTTCCAGAATTGTATAAAATTTATTTTATGGAATTAGTTTAGTAAGTGACTGTCATGGAAAATAATCTTCCTTGTTATCTAGTTCTATTCACTTACTTGATATCTATTTGTATAGCAAATAGTTTGTAATTTCCCAAGAGAACATATTTCCCAGCTTCATTGTTGCCTTATTAGATGTAAGTGAGTTTGAGGATTTCAGAAGCCCTGACACTGCTGAAGCCACAGCTCCTCTTAAACTCTCCCACTTGGCAAAAGCTTTGTTATTTACATATCCCTCTACATTTCTCTTTCTCTTCTGAGTCCTTGTTTGTCTTTTCTTTCCTTTTATCTTCCCTCCTTTGCAGAGGTCTTCCTAGATCAGAATTCACAGCGCGTTTGTTGCCCAAGGAAAGAAGGTATCCCGCCTCCAGGACTAGAGCATGTTCTTTGTAGAACTTCCTATAATAGGTGTGTGCCACCGTCTGGAAAACTAGCAGGGGAGGTCACCCTTAGCCCAAGGAACGAAACTTGACAAAATGCAGAAGTGGACTCTGATCATCACTTGTCTGAGTGTTGGTCCTTTAAGCCCAATAGTAACTCATTTATAAATGAATGACTAGGTCTGAACAGGTACTGTATATATGATTTTATCTATATAAACAAGAGCAATTACAACGGTTGTTATGGCAAAGATGTAGTCTATACAACAAAGTTATTTTTGTAGATTTTGGGAACTATGCTTTCTTAATCTAGTCTCTTCGAAATCATACAACAGGTCTTACACAAAATGTGTTTTATGGATTCTGATCTGGGTAGCAATCAGGCTTCACTATAAAGAACTCTACCCCATGGTGTGGCATGGGGTGCAACTGGAGAGGTGAATTGAACCTTTATCATTCCTTTGTCTCCTATCTAGTAGCAATTAGCCTCTCTTCCCTTCCCTCTTCAAACACAATGAAACTAAACACAAAAGAGAAAGGTGGGAAGAAAAGATTGGAGGCACAAATGCAGGATGCTTCATTCACTTGGGAATTCACCTTTCAGTCCAACAAGCTGAGAAAGTGCTTTCTCAAATCACAGACTCTTAGACCCAGGATGGCCATTCCACATCACTTAGTCCAGACCCATTACTTACAGATGAGGACACTGAGGTGAAAAAGTGGGCAGACTGTCCCAAATTCTCGGAAATCTGGGGAGAGTGAGTTTTAGTTGTTAGTTCTCACATTCTACATCAAATACTCTCATAAAGTGTATTTCAAAAGTCCTGGGACCCTAAACAACACTGGTTCCAGTTTTTTTAATGATGGATTTGTACATTATTTTAGAAGATAGACTTCTTGCCATGATTATTGGCACTAATAAACACATAATTAAAAAGCACTAGTAAACACTAATAATTGGGAGTGTTACCAATCTAATTAATAATAATAATAATAATAAAGGCAGAGCCATTGATTTTCTTTGCTGATCTCTGGGGTTAGTGCAATCCATGAGAAGGGATCAGAATCACTTAACTTTATACTCATTCCCAAACTCCAGATATTTTAGGGCCACATTTGAAATTTACTCAACCCAAATAAAGAAAAAACCTGTGAATCTCCAATAACTAGACTGATAATTGACCTGCTGGTGTATTCAACACACTCACTACCCACATAATTCACTTGCACTTAGGAGTCATAATCACACTGCAAAAAATTTAACAATGCCCACGGCCCTCCATCTGCCAGGTCTCAAACAAGCGGACAACACGTTTTGCTGAACTGACTTTCCCACAATGATTCACCGAGAAAAAGATGATTTCACACCAACTTTTATTTTTTCTGAGAAGTGTAGGTGGAAAGAGGGAAAGAAAGTAAACTTTGTTTCAATGTAGAAAACCCGCTGGTTTGGCACTCCTCAAGTAGTGTATTACTTTCTTGTTTATTCTAAGAAATGTCAGTTCCCTTCTTTAATTCCCTAAATTATCTACAAATCATCACTTAGAAGTCTTAAAATGTTGGATTATGTGGCCATTTAAATTTGAGTATGCTAATAGTTAATATTCTAAGACAGCTGCCTCATGGTGTCCAGAATGCGATTACACATTTGGATATTTCTTCTCTTGGGATATGGAATCTTAGAGACATGAAGCAGGGCTAAGGCAGGAGAGTGGGGTTTCAGCCTGCTGAAGGCTGCCAGCCCTCAACAGGGAACTGGCTATCTGGGAATACATCACTGAAGAAAGAAAGAAAAAAAAGAAAGGAAAGAAAGAAAGAACAAAAGAATGTAAGAATGAAAGAACGAAAGAAGGAAGGAAGGAAGGAAGGAAGGAAGGAAGGAAGGAAGGAAGGAAGGAAGGAAGGAAGGAAGGAAGGAAGGAAAAGAAAGCAAGCATCCATCAAGAGGTGTTGATTCTTAAATATGGAATTAAGGCAGTGGTCTGTTTGGCATGGAGCCAGACTTATTTGCTAGTTTTGAACGACGGGTCCCTAACCTATGAAGTTTGTATACATAAACCTCAAACCCCAGCATCTCTTTTGTTGGCAATGAGCAGAATCAAGTGATGTTATTATATGAAACAAAGAATTGAGGCAATAATCTGATCAAACACAAAAAAAATTTTGGCTTGAATTATCCAGAAAGTGCCCCCATTAGAAAACTGTCTATTCTCTATTATACCTCTAGAAGACCAAGTCTGACAGAAGTCTTTCATTTTAAGTAAATGTCTTAAGGGTAAAGCTAATAGAATTGCCATCAGAATATCTTTGAGTTGTATATATTTAGTTAGTAGTTTCCAGGTTACTAATATATAAATATAAATATATATATGTATTTATACATATATGTTTTTCTAAACATATACTTAAATATATATTTAGACATTTAGATAAAAATATTTATATTTCTAAATATATATATTTAGAAAACAAATCCAGGAATGTTTTTAAACCCTTACCTCCAAAAGAAAATTAGCCTACCCCTCTTTTCTATTCCCAATTGAACATTCTCCATCAGAATAGTAAGCCACGTTTGGAATAGAGGCAGGCAGTCTTTTGTTGAGACGGGCCATGGTAAATAAAATGCATCCAAGCAGAAGGTAGAGAATGTTAAATAATCTATAGTTTGACATTCCTACATAGCTTAGCAACTCAGCTGCTAAAGGAGGCTGTCATTTCTTGAGATTCTAAGCACAGGATGTGTACAGACAGCAGTTAGAAAAAGAAAATACAGAAAGTAAGTGTGCTAGAAATACATAAGGGCTGGGGAGATGGGCTGGGGCGCCACAGCCAGGCCAGGTCGAGAGGCAAAGCTGGAAAACCTCCGAAGACCAAGGCAAGACAACCCGTTTCCAACGACGTTCTTAGATGAAAGGCCGGCCACCTCTGGGGAACTTGGGCCTGTGCCCTCAAAAACAAGGGATACTTCAAACAGTGAAAGGTGCAGTCTTCTTTTCCTACCAAGCCCAGCGTGCTCTGAGGCGCCCTCCAGGCCTCCGCTCACAGCCTGCTGCTTTGGAATGCGAGGCGTGCCTGGGCAGTACACATCCTGAATGGAAATCTGACTGACATCGCCTGGTGCTGTTTATGCTTGTATTTACCCAGGCTCCCAGCCAGCCACATAAATTATAAATGCTTCTATAACCTGCCGGGGAGTCCAAATCCACATACGGCACTAAGAGGAGAAGAGCAAATGATTTCCACAGACAAGTTAATACATGGTTTAAACTTCTGGTTGATCTGAACATTAAAACTAGAGGCTATGTATGAGAATGGTAACGCTGTGAAAACTTTTTGATTAAATAACCTCAGAATCACATTTTTTTAGGCCTAATAATATTAGTGCAGGAATTTTTTTTTCAGTAGCCATAATAAAGACCTGATAGTATTTTTGCAAACTCTTTATAATGTTTAAAATAATCACTTAGATCAGGGGTCAGCAAAGTTTCTATAAAGGGACAAAAAGCAAATATTTGAGGCTTTGCAGGCCATTCAGTCTCTGTCACAACTATGAGACTCGGTAGCAAAAAGCCGCCTCAAGAAAATGCATAAACGAGTGTGAGTATGTTACAGTAAAACTTAATGGACATTGAAATTTAAATTTCATACAATTTTCATGTGTTATGAAATATTTTTTAGATTTTTTTTTCAACCATTACTACATTGTGGGCCATATGAAATGGGCAGATTTGGCCAGCAGCCCACAGTTTGCCCAACCCTGACGTAGACAGCTGAAAGAAAAACATTGCTGCTGTCACCAAAACAGCTACAGGGGCACAAAGTTCAGGGAAAGGCAGTGTAGGGGAGAGGAGGCAGGATTTGGGGGTGTCTTGCTATTCTAAGCATGTTCTAGAACCAGCATCAGCACCACAGCCCCACCCCAGACCTACAGAATACAAATTTGCACAAAAATAAGACCCGCGGGTTATTTGCAAGTTTGAAAGTTCTATCAACATTTGAGAAGGTTTGGCGGTGTGGTTTAAAGCTTGGGCTCTGTAATTAGAAGGCCTCCTTCAAATCACTGGGCCTCTCATTAGCTAGGTGTTGTTGGGTAAATCATTATTTTTATTAATATGCCTGTTTCTACACATAAGGAGCGTGGGGTGAGGGGGAAGGAGGAGGATGATCTATGCTAAATGCTTAGAAAATGCCTGGCAAGTAATGTTTACTAAATCTTTACTGATTCATTTGCAGAAAATCTGTGCCCACACACATACTCCTAAAGGCCACTTCCTTGAGGACACACATATTTTCAGTCAGTCACTTGAGCTGAACTTCTGCGACAACAGCCCGCCCCGGCCCAACAATTCCATCCATAAAAGAAAAGAAAGACGCCACAACTCCTAGCCGCAGAGTGTAAAATATATTGATGGTTGCAAAGGGAAAACCTGGAGACATTTCAGGTCTGCTGAGATGGCGTGCAGCACATACACATGCTCTGTTTTTTGAAACCACGTCATTAAGTTTTCAAATACATCTCTGTTTCGAACGGTGTTTTGTTTTTTTCATTATCACGGTTTACTACTCTACAGCTTCTCCTAGAGTAAATAAATATAATGGCTGTTTGCAGAGCAACTACAGACTTATTTAGATGTTTAACAAGGTGAACTATTTCACAATTAGATCCACCTTTAACAGCAAGATGTTTTCACTTGCTTTGTTCACTGCTGCGGTGGGGGTGGGGGTGGGCACTTTTCCAATTCATTCTTTGTTCACGTTTAGTCACAACAGCCTCCAAAAAGCAATGAAAAATAAGTCTGTTAAAAAAATTAAATTGTAATTAGGCCTTGGGTTTTTCCAAGACCCTTAAAGACAGATCATTTAAATTTACAAGAGAAAAAAAAATAGGTGTCATGGAAAACTAACAAAAAACTACTGAAAAATATATCTGTAGAACACAGTGGTCAGTTGTAAACAGCTCAGAGGGGCAAAGAAAACAAAAAGTCCTCCTAGAATGTTCAACAGTCCAATGACAAACTCTGCTTTTTTTCCTAGTGGCTATTTTCCTACCACAGTGTTGAGCTTCATTATTATATTAAATAACTTATAAGGGTAAAAAGGAGTTTGCTAACCAGCAGCCAACTCAAAACCTAGTTGGAAGAGGGAGGAGAGGAATTCACAACACAGCACATACTAAGGGAAACAAAGTCCACAGTCAGCTTTCAACCAGTCTTCCTCCTCCTGGCAATACCACTGAGCTGAAGTTTGGGATCTAACTGGAGGGTTTTTTTTCCTCTCCCTCCTCTCCCTTTTTCATTTAAGTTAACAAAGAAACCTGGGCTTCCTAAGAACCAGCACTCAGCTGGGCAAGTCCCAATAGCAGCAAATGTTCAACCAAATAAAAAAAACACACACAAAAGAAAGCTCCATCCAGGTGCAGAGCTGTGATTCACATGGAAATTCCAGGAGATGAATCATGTGCAGAGCTGGGATCTTTAGAGGATTCTTTCTCAAGTGTCTTCAGTGAACATTTCAGTCTCACAAAATCTGAGTCAATCTGTCAGCTGTGGGAAATAAGTTCCCCATCTGCTCTTCAGTGAGCTTGCTTGCCGGACTTCGTGACTTTTTGCAGTACTAGATGCCAGACGACAAAGGCCAGCCCCGCAATGATGCGTGACGCAGAAGCAGCAGCAGCAATCAGCATCCCATTTGTTAAACTCTGCCTAAGAGGCTTGACCTGAGTAATCAAAAAGACAGTATAAGAATGAATATCACAGATTATTCAACATTAAAATGCCTTGTTTTGTTTTTCCTGTCTTTTAAGTTCTTCTTTTTAAATAGTTAAAAAGAGAAAGAAAAAAATATTGTGTTAAAGTCTTGTTTTTTGGGGGAGAACTGCTAGTCACTACAATATTGATTAATAGCAAAAGTTTTGTTTATAGGTAAATCTGTATCTTGAGTGGCTTTATATTAAAACAAACAAAGGTCATTAATGATAAAAAGCTTTTAGATATGTGTGGGTCTTATCACAGATGGGTTTATTTAGAAAATATAAGCATCTCACATTCCATGCCCACTGAGAGCATTTAAATATCAGGTGACGAGAAAGGTTTTTACCCTCAAAAGTATATTTGTCATTACCACTGATGAACCTAAGAGTCTGAATGAATGGCTATAGAGCCAGCAGAAATGGTGTCTATGTAAAAAATATTGCCTTCAAAGCTAATGTATACACAAGTTTTCAGGTGGGTACTATCATTCTAGAATAATGTCTTAGAACCCACTAACATGTGGTTTTGCGAATGATCATAGCCTATTTTCTTTATCTTCTGTGTGGCTGTTATGTCTTAGCCAACACTTGCAGTCACCCAACGTCTTTCCTCAACTCTGCAGGAGTGTGTGCCCCGTGCTATGGCAGACACACCATATGGAATGTCCCTATGGAAGACCCTGTGCCTATTCTCTAGGGACTTACATACTAAGAGGAAAAAGCAGCATATACACTACAAAACAAAATAATAACAGGAGAGGAAGATGGCCTTAGAGTGCACGAGTTCAGGAGGGACTGTTTCTGGGGACAAATGGGTCAGGGAGCGGGAGGCATTAGAGCGGGGCCTTGAAACCGGACAGGATATGGAAAAGGCAGAGTGCCTGGCTTAAACCCAGACTCAAGGGAGAGTTTCTTCTTCAAGGTCCTTACATTTAATTTTAACATGGAAACCAGTCTTTTATACCAAAAACACATCTTCACTAGGTTTATATATATATTTCCTTATACACCATTCAATCTATTTGTGCCACTGCTAGTCCCTCAATGAATTCTTATCAGAAGCATTGTTACTGAGCACTTTTACATATGAATTCGTGGACTCATATCTGAATTACACGAGTACAGTACACCCTCTTTTTCACTTCACATTTCTAAATTCTCTATGAAATTCTTTGGTTACATTTCAACCAATCGAATGTTAAATGTTATTGTATACTGCATGTACAGTATATATAAATATGAGAAGAAATTCCATAATCAATCATTAGCTTTTACTATCAACCTATTGACTTAAGAACCTTTCTACTACTCAGTATGGATATGGCATAAAAGAATAACAATCAGAAAAGAATAACCAGAAAAGTATGTGGTAGGTTAGGATTATTTTAGTATGTCTGGATTTCACAGGTAATGCAGATACCAGGTATTATTTATGTGTAGTGAATTTATCATCTGCTTACCAATTTTTAAAAAATCTATAATGAAAGTGACAATAGCTAAGTTGTATGTGGGGGTTGTACTAACTTAATGTTTAAAAAAAATAGAAAGAGAGGATTAAAAATAGGAAATTTTTGGAAGGCAAATTTTGTCTAAAAAGGATAAAAGGAGTAATTCCAAAATCTTTTATCCGGCAAGATGTACACTCTGAGGCTCATGTTTTACACATGAACAATATTTAAGAGTGTAGTTTTTTAATTCCAACATAAAGTAATACAAGATTTTAACATAAATGTGCCACGAGCAGGTACAAAATTTGATATAATTTGATATAAAACACATATTATTTTGCTTATATTATTATTATATCTTGGGATGCTTTTGCCTATTAAAGTATCTCAAATGGTTAAAATACAAATTTATCTCACCTAGTGTTATTTGAACATACATTTATTTGAAAATATTAATAGATTAACAAAATTTTTAAATTTGAAAAGATTCTGAGTTATGTTTAAAGTTCCAACTAACTCTAACTCCCTCTCTCAAAACAAAGGGGGACCAGCATTCAGTCGAGAAGCGATACACTCAAATTTACTGACCCATTTGGCATTTAGTTCTCTTTTATCTCAGGTCACATAAAATTTTAGTGTTAGAACTATTCAGAAATATTGTCTGAACTTATCTTTTAGATGAAGGGAATGAGTCAGTGCTCTTTTTACCACAGCATGGGGTAATTTCAGTTCCTCATTACATTAAATTATAGGAGATAGAAAGAAAAAGAGTTACTGTATACATCTGCCAATATAAAGAAATGAAAGGAGATAAAACTGAATGATAGCAATGAGGATTCTCAGCCACGAAGATTCAGTTATCAGGAGCTAAGATGAAGAGGACTTGGAACATGCAGGCAGGGACTTTCTACAGAGAGCATGTGGCTTTCTTCAGGTAAGGCCAACATCTCCTTTAGATTTGCACAGCAATGAGAAGCAAAGAGACTCACCTTAAAGACTTCCATCTGTCTTTTTCTATATGATTTTCAGGTCCTTCACTCTCATAGGAAGCCAAGTACAGAGCTATAATCAACCAAAAGTGAGAATGCATTAACACTGAAGCCTTCTACCGATATATTATTCACCAGCATCCACCCTTGTTCAACCTGAGCCAAACCCTATAGCAAAACACATTCCTTAAAACCCAATTATGGCAGAGAAACTTCATAGTTTCATTAAGAACACAGAATATTACTTTTCCTCTGACTGACCATCTCAAAAAAAAAGGGGGGGGGGGCGGGCCTCTAGGCCAAAATGGCACTTAGTGAAGTAAGAGACAATTTACCAGGCAAAAAAACAGCTTACAGATACAAGTCACATGATGCCGTCACACACTCACAGTAATGTCCTTTACAAAGAAGGGGATGAAAGGGGGATCTTTTCCTGATAGCTTTGATATTTTAAAAAGTCCTTAGAAAAAAGCCAGATTTTCTAGGCCAACTTTCCATCCTTCTAATAAGTGTTATTTATTTTTAAAACAAAAATTATCTTCATCCAAAGATTTAAAACTTGTTATTAATCCTATGTAGAGGTTTAAAACAATCAAGTCCCCTCTAGAAGGATAATATTAACTGAAAATGTTCTTCAGTCATTATTATGGATACATCCATCTACTATAGGAAATTAGGTACTACTGATTTATATAATATTAGGATATAACAAATCAATAGGATAAATCTCCAAGTCTTTTAAAAACTCTATTCTGGTCAATTTTTTCCTGTATATCATTAATCACTTTATCTGCCTCAAATTCCCTAATGTTTTAACAGGTCAAGACTTTCCACTACTTTTTCAAACAGTAAGAAATAGCAATTAATTGTTTGTTTGTTTATTTAAATTACCTTGACTATCAACATATCACAAAACATCTTTTTTTTCCTCCATTGAAGCAGGCCCAAAGAAGGAAAAAACGATCCTTCAATAACTTTCCATTGATGCCTGAAGCTCTGCGGATCTAGTATCATAAAGATATGTTTAAACCCAGAAACATACAGTTTATGGGTGACTATTAAGTGCCTGATAAATATTTTAGGAATAAGTTACAAAGTTTTCTGTGCAATTGGAAACTCTTGAGATGGAATAGGTCAAAAGACAGGCTTCATAATATATGAAGAACTAGACACCAAGCATTTATACACTAATTTCCTAACTGTTCGGTTTGGGGACAGTGGTGGCAGCTCCAGCTGAATGGCCTACTCACCATCTTCACTGAAGACTGGTACTGTGAGCAAATACTGCAATATCTTCCGGTCCCTCTCAAATGGACACTCCACTTGTTTCCATGTCATGAATTCACTCACTTGTTTGGCCAGTTCCCAAAATTTCTAGAAAAAAATACAAGAAAAGGACTTAAAAGGAGTCCTCAAAAACTATAAGCTTGGAAGAGCCAATTTCATTTCATGTTTCCCTCTGGCTTCTAATCTTCTGAACTCCATAATTTTTTAATTTAATAAAAACTAGCTATAGGTATTTGCTAGGTATAGGTAAAAATATACTCAAGGACTTCTAAATAATTAATAATAATGGTGCAGCTACTTTATCCTACTCAGTATTGTTATTTTCTTATAAACAGTAGGGAAAGAGAAAACTTGGTTCTAGAACTTCAGAATCAGCTTTGGCCGCCTGGCCTGGGATGCAATGCTGGAGACGCTTGCCCTTCTCTGTGCTTAGATTTTTGCAGCCTGCCCTTACCTCAAAGTTGACGTGGCCGTTTGGAAGGCGGTTGGCACAGCCCTCATTGAGGAAATAAATATCTTTGATTAAAAGACTGAAGAATGGTATCACAATCTAAAGAAAAGAAAAGATTCTGGTTTGTTTTAGGCAAACAAACATTGAGCCTCTTATCAAACAATGCAAGAAATTAATGATCATTAACTCTGGATTACATAAAAAAACAGAGTGAATTAAAATAGGGTTTTGTTTAGCTCCTATGACAGCAGTTTCCTCCTTTACATAATTTTGCTTAAGACACAAATGCTGTTAATAACCAAAATGCAGCAAAGACCAGAGGCATGGGGAGATGGAGGGCTTCAAGTTGTTCCTACAGTTTCCCCTGTAGTTTTTCTCAATGTAAGACGAGAGCATATACAGGCATATCTCAGAGATATTGTGGGTCCAATTCCAGACCACCGCAATAAAGCAAGTATCACAATAAAGTGAGTTGTAATAATCTTTCTGCTGGTGGAAGGTCTTGCCTTCAATTTGTAAAAAATGCAAAATCTGTGCGGTGCAATAAAGTGAGGTGCAATAAAACGAGGTATGCTTGTAATGAAATCTGAATGTTCTAACTATAATCAAAGAGAAAAGATCTAAAAGAACTCTAGCTTTTTCATTTAGCAACCCCTTACCTAGAGCAAAATATTAATACAATACCTGTCATCACAGGTACTAAGATTTTAAGATGTGTGACCTACCTCCCTGCTAGGACATGTATTGTTATATCATTCGGACATCTACATTTTAGATGAACTTTTTTTTAGATGAACATTTTAATAAACCTCATTTCTTTGAATACATTGCTCAAGGTAATGTGAGAAAGAGCACAAGGTTTTAGGTAATAGTTGCTACAGACTTCGTATTGAGTAAACCTGGCCTTCTTATTATGTCAGAACAAGTTAGAACCTGTTCTCATGGGGAATCACCGAAGAAGTACTTCATAAGATATGAAGAGATATGCCCAAGGGAAAGAGAAATATAAATGTGCATTTTAAAATTATTATAAAAATAATAAGCTTTCTTTAGTAAGAATTTCTTGCCTTATATATTTGGTTTGATGGGGTAGTATTAATTAATTAACCTACAATAATAACCTCTCAGAAAGTTGTCAAAATCTATTTTAATAAGCCAAAAATGAACAAAGAACAAAGCTCAGACCAGTAACTTCCGCTTTGTCTCAAATGCCAACATAAAGATTCTACATTTGCTACAATGCAAGTGATGCTCCAAACACAAACTGCGGGCCTATGTTGTTTACCCAAGAGCAGGTTCCCTAAACTTATGACTCATGTGGTACATCTCTACTAAATGAATGGGATGTCTAGAAAACACACAGTTTGGCTCACACACCAAAATATTCTACTTCTAGAAAGAAATTGAGATTTTCCCCTAAAGTCATTTAAAAAAAAAAAGTTTTGATTTTTGTTTTTTGTTTCATTGATCTCTGAAAATAGTCAAAGTAATCTTCAATTTTGACAGCCCCTTTGAATATACTTTTAATCATTTGATATTGTCTGTGGAAGTCTCTTAAGCTGAATTGTTACAGATACTTTGCTCCACCAAATATTACTAGTGTTTCTCTGTTATTTTAGAATTAAACAGACACAGTGTCGACGATAAAAGCACACCTGAACCTCATTTCTTTTAAAGACCACTTGTAACTCTGTCAAACATCGGTTTAAAATCTGGCTCCACAATTTACTGGAGGCAAGAGCTAAGGGTCTGCCCTGGCCCACCACTTGTTTTGGGATAACCCAGGAGCCACACAGTTTACATTTTCAAATGGCTGGAAAAATATCAAATGAATAACACTTCATGAGCATGAAAATTATATGAAATTCAAATTATTATAATGGCCATCTAGCTTTACTGGAAAACAGCTATGCTCATTCAGCCACATATTGCCTGTGTCTGCTTAGTGCTACTCTATCAGGGTTGGGTAGCTGCAAAAGAGATGGTGCCGCCCACGAAGCCCAAAATATTTATGATGTGACCCTTAGGAGAAAAAGTTGGCCAACCCTTGGTATAAATCTAATATATGTAGAAATCCTACTGTCCTCACCTTAAAATGGCAATAGCAGTAACTACCTCATTGAGCTGCAGTGAGAATTAAATTAAATCATGCAGGCTTCACTTCAATTAAGCACTCCCCAAAAATCAATAAATTCCATACAAAGGGACAAATACATTATTGATGCACCTAAAAGATAGTGAGGCTCTATCATCATAAGACAGCCTCAGAGAAATGAGGCAATATTTGCATAGTGTAACAGCTTTTAAGCAAGAATGCTATTTCTGTGCTCTATTCTATAGTGCTGGGCTATAAGATCCATGTGGGGCCAATCGTTTACTACTCCATATTGATATTTAAACTTTTCATAAGTTAATGGCATGCGCCTTGAGCTGGGTAGCCACGGCTGTATCTTATATGATTTTTGCGTTCATGGTGCCTGCAAAATGCTCCACCACTGATTGAATCACTCTCCTAAGAAAACAGAAACATAAGTAATCTTCATTAAGATACTTCCTGGCTCTATTCCTTATGCCTATATGCAAGGAAAAAGGCTCACAGGCTTCTTCAACTTCTCATTTACACATGGATAGTTCCCTTCAGTTCTGTAGCCCCCATATAAATCTAACAGGAGATTCTAAGGACTTTGCATTTCTGTGAGCTAAAGTGAATGTATGGGTCACTAATAGGAGAGAGCAAAAGTCTAGCTTCCAGGTCTTGCCAATGATGTCTTCAGTGGGAGAACTTCTCAAATAATAATGCCTTCCCACTCCCTCTCAAAATACTCTTAATTCAGAGAGTTCCCCACTGCACCTCAAAGGCATGATCAGTTCCACACCTAGAAATGTCGAGGTGCAGGAACAAGCGCCCACGAACAAAAGTGAATGGTAAAAGGACTGAAAACCACAGAATCATATAAAGAGTGGTTAAAAACCTGAAGACATGTGTTCCTATAGGGAAAAAAAATAACGATTTAAAGATCATTTAAGACCCCTATGTGGAAGACAGATTCGATTTGTTCTGTAACATGGTATTAGATGTGCTACATTGGCCCCATAAACTGGAGATTTGAAAGAATACCAAAAATTCTATTACTCTACTCACGTTGCCAGGACTTTAAAATAGGAAGTTACGTAGGAATAAAGAGAGTTTACTCTCACTTCATAAAAGAAAAAGAAATTCCAATTCTCTTGAATAAAAGATGGATTTTATCTAGAAATGTTTCCATTCACAGCCTTTGAGACCAATAGTGAAAAAGAAGCAGCCTATTATTTCAAATAATGGTGATTTCATTCATTTTATGAACTAGAGAGTATAAGTCATATGCTTAAATAGAACCGGTTTAAAAATACAACAAAATTAAACAGACATAATTTATTCAATGATGTAAAAGGTAAATACTCTCCCCTCCCCTACCCCAACTCCACCTGAAAAAAGTTATGAGTCCCACAGGTATAATACTTAATGAGATCTTTTGGGGGGAGGTTACACTTCAGAATTCCTTTCACCAATGCTGCAGCTCCCTATTGAAAGACAGGATTCTACGGCCCCCTCACCAAGGCAGAGCCCACCAAACTCCCTGAGGGCCACGCAGATGTGCTGAGGGGGATGTGAATGAGAAGTCGCAGACAGCTCCCAAAGCGTCCTCACACTTCAGGGCCCTGCGATCCTTCCATGGATGTGCTTAAAAAATTTCTGATTCGATCTTTTCTCAATCTAGTCATAGAATTACTTGGACTGGGGCAAGTAAAACTGAAAAACTGGTAAACTCTGTTGGGCTAAGTTAGAGAGTTTTTTATGCTTCATCCCCTCTCTGACCTCATTTCTTTATTTAAAAAACAAAAAAAGATAATATATTTATAATATCTCTCAAACATTATCAGAATTGATACTTCAGATTTGTTTGAGAATCAACACAGCTTTTTTTTTAAAAAAAGGTGAGGTTTCTTTTTGTGTTTGTTTTTATTTTAATCACTGAGGCTGAAGCTTTTGGAGGGTAAGTGAATAAGATGTCCTAAATGTTTTTTATCTTCATTTTCTTTTATTTGTTGAAGATACAGTTTAAGTTAAAAGATGAACAGAATCTATGCAGAAAATAACTTCCATCAAGAACCTCCATCAGCCCTTTGCTATAACCAGGTATTTATTTCTCAGATAACACATCTCCAAATGTTGAAAAGACTTACCCTTCCTATATAAGGAAATATAAAACTGAAATATGCCAAGAAAAGACCCTCAGAGTCAAGACTATGGTAGATCCAGAATAGCATGAAATTGTTTAAGGGCAGGGTAGATAGAGTTAAGGATCATTAATTTTTCAGACATCATTCCTGTACTTTTTCTGCCACCCACGTATCCAATTAGTAACAGCAGGCCTAATGCTACAGCAACTAACCTACTTTCTGAAAATAAATGACTTAACCACGGGACATAAGCTAATTCTTTTAAGAGAAAAGGTTACATCAAGTCAGCTGCCTTGTGCAGACCTTAAATGTCTATTTTTCATTAAACCATATTACTCTCTAATGCTATTAGTCATCTTAACATGACAATTTATTGCTTGAAATGCGACTAAGACACAGAACAAAATAATCATTTAGATAATGCAATAATAACAGCGATATACATTTGCAAAGTTCTACATCAAATTACCTTTTCCACAGTCCAACTTTCCTTTAGCACTCCCCTTCCCTATGTGGCAAGTGATAGAATTTCTACAGTAGATCAGCTTTCTTTCTCAGAACTAAACAGGTAAAAGCAGCTCAGTGGAGCAGTTCACATTACATTTCAGCGGAACACATGGCAACTCTACCATGAACATAACTCTTTTAAGCACATACCTTCTCTCTGCTACTATGAGCAGTTAAAGATCTTTGTGCTGCCCCACGAAGAGCTGTTCGATAATTATAGAAATTGCTAGAAGGGTCCATCTGGTGCTGTAAACAAAAGAAAGGAGAGGATGAACTGTTTACTTCTCACCTAGAAAAAGTTTACAAGATCATACTTTTAACTCTACATAAAAATTCAAAATAAGTTAGGGAATTCACTAAGAATATGATTTATCCCTTTTCTACCCACACATAGGCATGAAACACATTAGAACACAAATATTTTCTTTCCTGAGGTTTGGTTTATTTACATAAGCTGATGTCAACTTTGATAATATTAAACCCAGACCAAATTCTTTCCAGATTAACTGCTGAGATTAGACTTAAAACTGATTACAAAGAGTCAAACACCAACATAAGAAACTATTTCCTGGTTTCATGTGAAAGTTAATGTATCAGTTGATGGTTAGCCACATGCAGTGATCCAACACTTTATAGTGAAGTTGTTCTTTGCTTTTGGTAACAAATCTTCATAAATAATTGAGGTATACCAATCTTACGAAAAGGAAATAAATTTACAAGATAATATGAATAAAGCAAAATATAACATACCTAATGATAATTCCCAATTTGGGGGAAGACTGAGGAAAAAATATTATCTCCAAAGAGTAGATTCAAAGAACCTACATATCAATGTAATAATAACACGAATACGATTCAAACACAAATGCCTTTTTGTACAAGTCTTAGTACCCTGAGAATTATATTGAAAGGGCTTTTTCACAGGTTAGCTCTATTTGTTGAAAGGATAGCAAATGACTATTTCTATATGGATGGGGAATCCCTCCTCTGGACACTGTAAATAAATCAGTTGGCACACACTGAAGTAGAACTCCAAACTACTCAGGACCCATATTCCATCCTGGCACACAATGCGATGTGACTGACAGGTCATCATGTCTCCAGTCAATTCACTACCAATGGACACCTCTCTCTATGAAAGGACTAGTCCATAACCTGATTTACCCACCTCCTCCAACTCTACTCCCTTTCCCTTCCCTGGATCTCTGGGTTTTCTTCTCTGTCGTATTACATGATCAAGAGACACATCATATAGAGGAATTCTATTTTCCAGGTATAAAATGTTACTCAACAGCAAAACATCGGCTTCACATACCTCAAGAATGTCAAACTTCGCAGTCTTCACTTTGGCCCAAGTTTTCTTTAGTCGAGAGACTGGGCTCATATTCATGCCAGCTTCCCGTGTGAAATGGACAGAGGGGGAAGAAAGTTGAAAGAGAGAAATAAGAAAAACTGTTCTAACTTATGGTAGTGAAAAAGTGTTCACTACTAAGAGAACTTTGTAAAAACCCGCCAGTTTTGCAAAGCGGTCATACCATTTTACATTCCCACCAATAATGTTTGAGAGTTTCAGTTGCACTTGCTCCACCATCCTCACCAACATTTGGTTCAACTAGTCTTCTCATGTTAGTCATTCCAGTGTGTGAAACAGTAATTCACTGTGACTTTAATTTGTATTTCTCTGATGACCTTTTCATATACTTATTTTCCATTAGTAGATCTTTTTTTGTGGTCTATTCAAGTATTTACCCTTTACTTCACTGGGTTCACTGGGTTATTTGTCTTATTATAATTTGCTGGATTCTTTATAGCACCAGGGACCAGTGCTCCTTTAGAATCTAATGCCTGAAGATCTGAGGTGGAGCTGAGGCACTGGGGAGCGGCTGCCAATACAGATGAAGCTTCGCTTCTTGCCTGCCACTCACCTCCTGCTGTGCAGCCCAGTTCCTAATAGGCCACAGACTGGTACCAGTCCACAGCCCAGGGATTTGGGACCTCTGTTTTATAAGGTCTAGAGACAAGCTCTTTCAACTATATATATTACAAATATCTTCTCCCATGATATGGCTTACCTCAACATTTTATTAATGGTATAAGAGGGAAATTAAATACTAAACGTATTCCATGAACTCTTTTATACTTAAAATTAAGTCATCTTCTATAACCTAGACTGTGGACCTTTTAGGTTCCTGATTTAGATATCATCCTGCTTTATTTTCACGGAGTAAGGCAAATAAAGAACTGAAACTTAGCCAGTATTTTTATGAGGGAGACAAGAGGAAATGACACACCCACACACACAAAAAAAGGTGGGGGGCGGGAAGAATTGGTTGAGAGGGGAGTTTAGGTTCAAAATTATTTAATTAAAATTGGTGGATTCTCTGGCTTCAAACTGACCTTGACTCTAAAGAGCCAGGTAAATATTCAAATATTTGCTGAGTCCTTATAATACATAGGATGGCCATATTATTTATCATATATATTAGGACACTTTTAAATAAAAGAGTCATTGTCAATAATTGTAGCAAGACAACAGGTTTAATCTGGGAAAACTAAGACATAGTGTTGTTATCCCACGCCCACTGTTTATGGAATTAATGGAAAGACACATGGTCACTGGCATTTAAATCCTCATGATAAAGATGAGGAGTGAAGTCTATATTTCAAGGTAATAAGGTCTGCAGGCGATAAGTACTAGGAGCATGGGCAGACAGAAAATGTTCCAGTATCACAAGTCACCCTCTTATCCATGCTGATGGAATCGTATAATTTAGTCTCAGATCAAATATTTCTATAATGCTTGCTAAACAAGCTGCTCGAATCCTTTTTAAACTTCGTTTATATAAATATACTTCGCTTATAAACTTTTATAGACATAGAGATGAGGATAAATTGACTAAATGCAGTCCATGAATTCTTGTATATTTTAAAAAGATTATACATACTTGTACCAAATTGGTTTTAAAGCATTCTAAACATTCTGAAACAATTCAGTATTATAAAGTACAGTTTTCAGTAATAAAACTGAACTATTTGCAAATTTTCAGTGGATACATTTCACAGAACCTATAAAAATAAAGGACATGTATCTTCCAGAAAACACTTACAGATTATTGCCATCAAGGAATTAAAGTTGCCAATGTTAAAACACTCCCGGGCAACGTCAATGAAATACTCAATCATTCTTGCCCGGTGTTTCTTCTTTACAGGCTGTATAAAGGGGGGGGGGGGCGGGGAGGAAGGAGAAAAGTTATCCAACATGTGGGCACAACGGATGTAAAATAAGTATAAAAAAAAATACAAAGCTAAGAGATAGAGAAAATTCATTTTCTCACCATGCAGATCTCTGTAGCAACCAAGTAGCTGAGGCGATTAAACCATTCCACATAAGCCTCTAAATTTCGTGTTTTCTTCCGTTCACTGTAGCAACTCTATAGGGGAAGCAAAGTGAGCAGATGAGTTGGAGAAAACAAAGCATGCATTAGACTCCCATTTTTATTAGATATAGGTCTTTATTCTCAGTTTATGGATCAGGAAAGCTTTCTAGGATAGAGGTGTTGGGGGAGGAAGGGGAAAGGGCAGGAAGAAAGAAGGGTGGAGGAGACAATGAACGTACCACTAACATTCTTGACTCTCCCAATAGAAACATCAAAATCCCATAATGTAGTCCACTGAACCCCTCCGGTCTAGAAATGTACTTTTATGCATTCATGACAGTGCCCTCCCCCCACTCCCACCCCTCCAAGAAAACTATTAACTCTGGGTGAAACTGTCCTCAGAAGCGTAATTCAAAGGAAGGGTTTGGGCTGCATTCTAAAACAATCAACTGATTAACAGCATGGAAACACCAACTGCTATCAGCACAGCAAGGAGAAGATGAGCGTGCAGGAGACTAGAAATTTTTTTCTTAAAATTTAGTCTAGGACACAAATTAAGTCTTGGAGCATTAGGTAGCAAGAAACGGAGCATCATGTAGCAAGAAACAGAATATCTTCCAGGGCAGTTAAATGGAAGTCTACACCATCATGGTGCTTAGCTGAGTAAATGACATATCGGTCAAAAGCCAAAGGAGTTAAATAAGCTCATCTCCGAGTTCAAGGCCAAGTGCAAACAGGTTAATTATACCCCTCTTTCCTTCCTTCCAAAAATAACAAATAAACAAAAAAGTGCACTAGCTTTCTATTGATTGCAAAACCTAATCTTCACTTCCTGTATGAGGGAAACTATTCTAAGGCCGGAAAACAGCTGCTGCTCCAACTCCTAAAGAGGAGTTCTCGTTAGTGGGCGGTAAGAGTCTTTGCCTGATAATTCGAAATGCTTCTGGAAATCACTGGGGTGGAAACTTCATATATACGTACACTGATTTTTACAGTCCATGCCCAGTGTTATTGTCTTTAAATGTAGGCTTCACTTGGGCAATAAACCTGTCATGAGGATTCACCTTGAAAAAGAGGCCAGGCAGTAAAGACCTTTACTCGCCACGCTAGATGTGCATCCTGTCTTTACTGCCCCTGCTATTGTTGAATCATGAGCAGAGTATTTTCTTTCTGACTTGATCTGCTAAAACCATTATGCTTTCATCTCGTACCCTCATCACCACAAAGGTCTGCATCTACTTTCTTATTAAATTTTCCAATAAAGAGGAAGAAGAGCCCTTAGAGACCTGACAAGAAAAACTGCAAATGCATTGGACGTAGATGATGAAAAAAAAGTTGTCATTTTAAAACCTAGAACAAAATAGTTCCAATTTCTGTCTCCTGTTCCTACTATATCATAGGCTAAGGAATTCCAGTTTTGATTTCGGGGGGCTGGGTAGACTGATTACCTTATCATTGTCCAAAGGGTCCTTCTGCACAAATGCCTGAACAAATTCTTCTGGCCCAATGTAATTGAGCCTTTCCTGAAACACAAACCCAGGAGGTCAACAGGATTAGAGAAAATGAGAGAAGAAATGGGCTGTCAACTCTGTTTATCGCTTTTAGCACTATCCCGCCCCCCTGTTTTATGCAGTTTGTAAAATGAGCCTTTAACCCTAAGCAGAGGCAATGTTCTGCTTAGGTCAACACTACATTAGACTGTGAAAGGCTAAATGAGTTACAGAAAAATTAATTACAAGGGGAATATGAGGAAGATCAATCAACTCTTTGCCCTTCAGTCTTGCTTAGTATTTATTTTAAAGTGAATTCCCAGAATATCGGAAACATTTATTTATATTCAAATGTCTAAACAAAACCAGTTCCAGCTATTTCATAGATTATTTCCCATTTGGATTATTCTAACCTCTCCCGTGACATTACTGCTGACAAACACACTGTCTAGTTGCCAAGGCAAACCAAGTCTGTGGTTGAAAAGAGCAAGGATGTCAGCAGTCTTACCAGCTCTATGTGAGTCAGCTGTTGGGCCATCGTGTAAGGGTCACTGCAGACGGTAATGATGTCCCTTTGTATGGACTGTGGCTTGGTCTTGAGAACTGTGAGCCGATCTGTAGACGTGGAGCTGATTTTTGCCAGGACTTCTTCATATTGGCTGAGTGCAGCAAGTTTGCGGATTAGACATTGGATCATCTGCTGGACGTTCTTCCTATACGTCTGCCGGGGAATAAGCAGAGGATCATATCCTGGCTCTGCACACCCATCTTCACCACTATGTGAACTCAGACTATGTACTTAAATAATTTTACCTTGATGGTGGAGAACCACCTTGGTCCAGGGAAGTTATAGGAGGATTCGGCCTAGTTCTAACAGTTTAAAAGATATGCATATACATAAGGCATCTTTTCATTCCTATAAGATTTAGTTATTTTCTCAGGCTGCTCTTAAGAGCGCAATTCAGGTTGGGCCGTGAGAACACTGCGATGACATCTGAGATGAGCTACTAAAGGAATCCGGTGTAATAAGAACCACATATAACTAAATGTTTTCTGGGCTGGCGTAGGAATGTACTGGTTTGATTTTGGATTAAATTTAAATTTAAATTTGGATTAAAATGCATTGATCTCAAGTCAGAGCATCCTTTTCCTAACACTTTTTCTTTAGGGTCACCTTCTGAATTTCCTCATCCCTATCATTCCCAATCTCATTAGTCTAAAGGCACAGACAGCTTCCTGACAAAAATACACCATTGCTTCCCATTTGTCCCTCAACCAACTTTCTGACTTTCACTCACAGCATGGGTGACCACAAGGACACAGTGGATATTAACTTTTGGTATCTGACCTCTACTTGCCTCATGTCCATTTCTTTTGCATTCAGGCATCAGTGCTAAAGTTCACAATCAAACTCTTCCACATGGCAATTCTCCCGGTGATGCTACTACTATCTGCTACCTTATTTGCTATTGCATCATGCTACAGCCACAATGCTTACGAGAAACTGATTTCAAAAGCAATGCATGTATTACAGATCAATGTCAGCTCCTTGAATTTTAAAAAACTTGTTAAGTCAAAAAAATAACTTCACAATCAATAAATCCCTGGAGTACAATTATCACGATATGAGTTATTAAGTCCTTTTACTCTTCCTTTTCTATTACAAACAAACAACAATTATCCTTTTTGGTAAATTATCAGGGAAAGGCACACGGGCTGATTGAGTGCCAGCACAGTCTTTAGATTCACAGCTTCAAAGGAGGGCAGTTGTGGGGAATTTAGAAAGGCCTGTTCATGCTTCACTACCTAAACAGCTCCTTTTGAAAGGTTACCACGATATCATTTTCTGAGATTAATTATCTGAAAATTAAATGGCACCTTACCTACAAGTATAAAAACCACATAATTTTACAGAGGCAATTTGGCTACCAGAGTATATCACAAAAACTCAAATGAATAGGTATTAGCATACTTAAACCAAAGAAAATCATGAACACATTTAGAAATGATCAATTCTCACAGTTAAGACGAAAAAGCATACACAGCCTTCTTTTTCTTTTCTTCTTCTCTACTTGTCTGGTGTACATTCCACTGAGTTCTTTTAACTGGCCCATTAGATTACCTTTATTTCTCACTATATTCACAGACCACCCTAAAATCACTAATGAAATAGCTAAATGTTTACAAAAATTGAACCGTCAAAAAACAAACAAACAAACAAACTCTTTCACATAGCATTAAGGTTATCAGTTTAGAAGATGGTATCTATTTGGTAATATGCTCATCAAAGAAAATGCCACTTTTTTTGGAATTCAAAGCAATTCGAGGTTGAATTGAGGGCTATTTTAAACCCCTTGTAGGGGAGTGGCGGCAAATGGGTGAAGAAAGGCAAAGAGTACAAACTTCCTGTTACGAAATAAGTCAGTCATGGGGATGAAATGTATCCCATGGCGACGATAGTTAATAATATTGTATTACATATTTGAAAGTTGCTAATAGAGTAGATCTTAAAAGTTCTCATCACGCACAAAAAATTTTATAACTGTCTAGTGACAGATGTTAATAGACTTATGATGATCATTTCATAACATACACAAATATCAAATCATTATGATATATACCTGAAACTAATATGATGTTTTATGTCAATGATACCTCGATAAAAATAAATAAATAATAAATCCCTCGTCCCCATATCCCTTGTCTCTTCTACCTTCATAATTTGAGTCACATTAAAAACCTATGAATGTAAAATGATTTCTTCAGTCTCCTGTTTCAAACATCAGCATAAATGCACCCCAGGTGATTCTGATTTGCAGCAAAGTGTGAAAACCAATGCTCTACTAGCATATCTGGTGAAAGATTCTTATTCTACACTGTAAAAATTGCTTGTTTAGGGAACAGGTAGTAGAGAAATATATAGTCAAGGATTCAGCTAGTGAGCAAAGCAGGGAAATATAAGGGGAAAGTGTATACTAGAGCATGGGAGGGAGCTATTCAAATAACAAAGACCTAGTCTGTGTGTGTGTGTGTGTGTGTGTGTGAGAGAGAGAGAGAGAGAGAGAGAGAGAGAGAGAGAGAGCATGCGTATATATGCGTATGACCTCTTTCAAAAGTTTCCTGCTGCCATCTGACTCCTTAAGAAACAAGGCTTTGTGTTGTTAAGCATGCTTCCTTACTGAGTCATGAATTGCTAAATATGTACTTATTCTTTTTTATAACTTCAAATGCTGGTGACAGTAATTACCTGGAAAATAAAGATAGAACAAAGACCAGACCCTTAAGAAAGAGAAAATTGCATTCTACCCACTATAGTCATTTGTCATGTACTTCAATCATTAATTTTATTTCATGTTTCTTGCAGGCAAGTCCTAATAAACCACTTCATTTTGGGCAAATTCCCAGGGGCTAAACATATTAAGCCACATTATGTGGAACTGTCCTAGCAGATTCATAAGAACCTGGCTAAATTATATATGGGGCACACCTGGATTCACTGACCGCCAAAAAAGAAAAAAAAAAAAATCTGTAAAGTCCCAGGCAAGAAGCAGCAAGTCCCAACCCAAGCCCATGCTCCTTCCTGTAGAGGGAAATAATTTTTCAGTGGAGGAAAATATTTTTTTCCTATTCCAGTAATTGAATAGGAAACAATTTGTCCATTCATTCATTCATTCATTCATTCAAATATTACTGAGAGCCTATTAAGTGCCAGGTACTGAGCTGGGAGTTAAGGCAGGCATGGTGGGCAAAGGGGGTACAGCATGGAGTCCAGTGGGGAAATATAAGCCATAAAAAAGCAAGTAATTAATAATCACAGAGTGCTACAAAGGAAAGGTGGTGAAAACCTATAATGGGAGGGGGTGTGTGATCATGGCTGGGGTTGTGAGGGAAGGTCTCTCTGAGGAGAGATACTTAAGCACATGACAAGTAAGTGACATGCCAAATAAAGAACTGAATAAAGAGCATCCACAGCAAAATTTTAGAGCTGAAAGGGACATTAACACAAGACAGTTATCTCTGTGACTTATAGAAATAAAGAAGGAGTGAGGCATTTAGGGATTTGCCAAAGCACACACAGATCAACCAGATGCCAAGTGTGGACCCGATTCTGAATAGTGGATAGAAGTAGAAGGAACAACATCTCATTGTGAAACCCAATCTGATCAAAGCAGGTGACACCTCACCACTCAACCCTTAGTTTAATCAATTCCTTGGTTAGATTTGCCTTATGTTCTCATTTCTTTCCACACCAAAAGCCATCTGAAAATCTCAAGGGTTATCAAGGATTTGTTATTAACACAGGAATGCTGATAAGACTCCAGGTCAGAAGGCTGTTTGGTCCTCAGCACAGTTCCACCCAACCCTTGAGTGGCTTGATCTTGTTAAAAGAAAAAAAAAAAAAAAAAAAAAAAGATCCAACTGGCCAATACAGACAGAAATGATCTCCTTCTCTCCCATGACAAGAAGTATAGGAAACCATCCATTTGGCATTTTCAGAACACTAACTTTTTATTAATGTGTATCAAAAAAAAATTTTTAAGGTGCTCCTTTTGGAAAAGACCAAGTCACCATTCCATCTTTTAAAAAAGCAACAGAAGGAAGATTAGCTGACCACCGTATCAAGAACCTATATACAGCTTAACTGAAATGAAGCACAGATGGACTCGGGGCTTAGCCTTCATATGAAAAACGGTTCTTGTGAAGTCACTAGTCTTTTGAGCAGCTTGTTATAAACTGAGGTCACTGAGCCAGCATTGACCCTGCCCAGCAACCCAACAGCCAGCCTTTCTTACAAGAGATTTACTACAAAACTGCACTGTAATACTTAACTTTGTCTTTGTGAATGAGGGACTGACCAACTCACACCTTGTTAGAAACTGTCACACAAACTGGCAAAATGATTATATAACAGAGATAACTTGAAAAATGACTACAGAAACCACTCTCAAGGCCTTATGAAAATATGCTGTCTTCAGCACCAGGGCTCAATATAATGTCATAAGGGGACAGTAAAAGGGTTAATTCCATTTTCATGAGAGCATAATACAGGCAAAGGAGTACGAATTTTTCAAGTGCTAATATCTTATAAAATTTTTGTTGGATTTTTTTTTTTTTTTTTAAGTCAGGGGAAATGGTATTAAAATGCATTCACCAGAAGTATACAGAGTAGATAGGGTGTCCTATTATGTGATCTCTACAGCATGCCTCTGAAAAAAACGAGGTCTCGAGGAAGGTTATTTGCAATTGGAAAATGCATTTTAAGATGAACTAAACAAGACCACTACAACTGCCGAATGCTTCGGCTATATTTTTCTATGTGAAAATTCTTTATCTGTGCCTAAGTGACTTGTTCCCAGGAGCTCACCAGTAACACAGACACTACAAACACATCCTTGCCCAACAAACCTCAGCACAGAATACCAGCCCTCGAGGCCTGCTTCGAAGAAGATAACCTTGAATTTGTCACAGCCAGTTAGCCCTTATCAAAGGCTCACTGAGGGAAGCGATATTTATGAAAGGTTATCTAAGAGACTTACTTTCCATCTCCACCTACTGTAGGTGCTAGCCTTGAATCAACTTCCAAGTACCAGATAACTTTGTCTTCTCCTCGCACAAAGAATCACTTTTGCTAATTTACACATTAAACCTGTGGCCTCTATTTTTTATCAAGGAACATTTGTTATAAACACTGTACAGAGTAGTTTCCATGATTTCATTCTATGCCCCCTACATGAAGACGCTCATAAAAGTTTTTAAAAACTGCATTTAATTTAATGCCCTGAAGAATTATTATGCTTTCTCTTTTTCTGACAGTGAAAATAATATAACCAATTGTAGCTACCTTATTTGGAGCTTACACTCAAATCACAGCATTCCCATCCTACTCAACCAACTCTCAATATCAGCATATTTATTTTTTCCTTTCCATAGTACGAACTGTCTATATCTATTTATAACATATTAACATACTACTTATTATCTGTTAATATATCAATGTTATTTATGTTATATCTATTAGTGTTTATATCTACCAATATGATATTTATTATCTAACTTGATATGTCAGTCCTTTTTGGAAGGAAGAAAGGTGTAAGTAAAGTAAAATTAAAACACATGTGCAAGGGGGTGGGGAGAAGGACAAAGAGGGTAAAAGAGGTGAAATATATGGTGACAGAAGGAGACTGGACTTTGGGTGGTGAAACTCATGTAACGTTACTAACCAATGTCGCTCCAATAAATTTAATTTAAAAAATAAAATTAAAACATAAAAGAGAGACCCAAAAAAGCACACTTGCAACATGAATCTTGTGCACGAATTGACATAAATATTCCCCCAAATTAATCACATAAAACTCCAGATCATTCTTCTTTGAAGTGGGATTATAAAATCATCTCCTTTAACAGACCAAACAAACTGATACGCTCTGTGGAGAACTTGCCCGAAGGTAAGACAGAAGGAAGCAGTGGAGATTCTGATTCCTAACTCAGCATCATTTCCCACCAAGACTCTGACTAGAAGTTCAAGAGACTGTGCTAAATTCAGATTACCTACCTCCTCGCCACTGGCTATTCGGTGAGCCAGATCTTTTAAGTTTCTCATCATTCTTTCATCCCGAAAATCATAAGGAAATGTTTCTGTCCATTCTGTCAGGAGTTGAAGGATTTTGGGTGCAATTTTTCTGATCTGGTTCTAGAGAGAAAAAGCAAATCTAATTAAGTAAATCTATCACCATGGATAGATTCAAATAAATAATTACCAAAAAAACAAAAACAACTAAAAATAAACATTTACAAACAATGTCGCTGATAAACTTTTGCTGCAAAGTCTTTGGGGCTGAAGAAGATTTAGTCCCCCCTCACCCAAGTCAATGCCAAGTGCCACCAACTTAAGGCAGAATCTAGGGCTCTTTCATGGTATTAGATTTGTATTGTGCTCTTTATGCCATTCCCAACTTCCTTTGCATATCCATGATACGATTTATGCACCTCAGCCTGGGGATAAGCCAGGGTTACTTAAGGAAACCAACTTCACAACATCTAAGCCGCAGAGTTACCAAACCTAGTAGAAAAAAATTTACAGTTCAAAACATAGCTTTACCTTATCGCTGCTAGGGTCACTTAGCCTCTGGTGCTCAACACATAAGTGGCAAACTTTGGCCATTAGCTCATACGGATGCATAAATAACCGAGAACTGAGTAGAAAGGTAAATATGTATGTTCTCTGTGGCAAGAGAAAAAAATCATCATGGTTAATTTTCTCTAAAGCGAATATCTTTCCAAATGTTATACATCTTATTTCATTAAGTTCTTTTGATCAAAGTTTATATGCTGCAGTTTGGAAAGTGATGCTTACAAGTAGTAAAACACTGTAAGATGGATTTCTCCTTTACTTTCTCATGTATCTTTTTCTTTAAACCATACTAAAAATAACAGAAGTGCAAGATAAGTTAAGCAACTAAAATTACTCACAGCACATTTTCACATCCATCCTCCGGAAGGCAGGACACCAGGACACAAAACTTACTCTTATAGAGAAGAATGAAATTCAGCCCCAAGAGGTAAATCTGACTTAAATGTACCACCCATAAAGAATCATGTTGTGTGCCCAAATATTACGGTAACTCAATAGAAACAAACAAAAAAAACCCAACCAACATCAGCTCAAGAAGTCACCAGTGTGTCCCGTGTCGCACACTGAAATGTTTCTGTGCTGTAAGAAAAAGTGAAAGGTGGGCTTGCAAGTAATCTATTTACTTGTCCAAAGGCTCGGCAATCAGATAAAATACAATATCACACTATATGCTTTTCTTTAAACACATTGTCTCCCAAGAAGCCAGTAATGAAGTAGTGCTTATTTGTTATAATAGTTTCAGACTCCCAATGAAAAGAAAAATTCCATGGGTTCTTTCTCCCCCTAAGGCGCCTTTAGTAACTCATAAACACTTACAGAGCTGAACAAGGGACTCCTTTTACTTTTGATTACAAGTTTTCCCTGTGTGGCAACATATTTGAAAATGCTATGTAACAAATCACACACAGAGAGAGATAACTCAGGAAGAAACATTATGTTGAATTACAGTGGCAAGCACAAACTATCCTTTGCACACCAAGGTCATTATTATATTTATAAAAACATGAATTTAGTGTCTAAATATTTTCATGAAATATTTATCAACAACCAGCTGTTGGTTGACAGGATCAGCTATAACATAAGGAAAGGGGAAAAAAACATCACTTTCCCCAGAATTAGAAAACCTGGGTTTGATTGCTGATACTAGGAGTGAGACCATGTGCAAATTACAAATTTCAGTTCTCTCTCTAGCCTCTTGGAATTGCTATGAAGACTGAACAAATGTAAACGCATTGCCTAGATTAGAAAGTATTATCTATACAAATGCCAGTTATCAAAGTAAAACATAAACAAGTATGTCAGATCTGAGGTCCATTCTATACAGAATTGTACCTTGAATGTAATTCTTGTTCTCTTCATTATACATTTTCCCTAACTTCACTTTTCTCGGCCTAGTGATGATCTTGGAAACAAAAAAGCATTAAATATTCTGGGAGCATCCAATATTCTCTGCCACGTCTATTTAAGGACCAAGGTATATGCCTGAATCAAGCCTACAGATATTCCTTCTAGATGGTACCTGATTCCTACAATGTGGTACCAACCCTGAAAAGAAATTGGTATGCAGACAACAACTAAAATCTGAATCATACCCAGGCTCGGTTTGATCTCAATGCAGTCAATAATCATACGCTATTTCTTATTAGAAAAATTCTTAGCAGCCCAGATATAATTCTGTAGTATCGAAAGCCCCTGACTACTATACCATGATTTCTGCCAAAAACCAAGAATGTGTTTGAGAGGAACACGGATACCTACATCCGGATAGTAATCCACATTAGGTACTAGGTGCTGGATGAGTGCTTCCAGAGATCCAGAGAGGAGGTTGTTGTCATGGTAATACAACCCTCCACAGCTGTCTTCTGCAGACTGATAGAGGTTTCGGTTGTAACCGCTGCTGTCAAACATTGCTGAAAAGGGAGGCGTCTGAGGCATGCTTTCCTAAAATAAATAACAAAGGAGAAAACACAGTGTCAGTAAAATGCAGTCCAAAAGAAAAGTAAGCTGTAATAGGCACTAAGCTTTATTTAATAGTAAGGAGGGAACAGGCAGTGTTAAAGTAAGCTAGGTTCTGATACAACATCAGGACCCATCAGGAAGTGCATCACTCTTCGAGTAACACAGGTTGTGTATACTTTTGAGTACCGAGCTCACTAAATTAAATACCATAAGATGCTTAGATCAAAGGATCCAATCTGGACTTAACTTCAAGTCTTTGGCTGCCATATTTAGACATCAGTCCTACACATTCGGTCATAAAGGTGGAGAGGAGAACGGCACTTCATTTCGCTGTACCCCACTGAGGCAAGTATTATGCTAAGGAGGAAATGTGTAAGCCTGCAAAGTTCTTTGGGCCGTGCGTTACATAATACTTAAGAAATACCGACCTAAGCCTGGGCATACTAGGAGATAACTAAAACAAAAGGTGAAAAATTGCAACTGTACAAAAGGCCTAGAATTAAAGCACACAGTGTGTGTGAGCATTTATAGATGTACGATGCCTCAGGAGATTTAACACTGACTCCCCAGTTTTCACTGGAAGATGGGATGCTATTGATTTTCACCCCCTTTTTGTCAAATTCTTTTGGGAGTGGAGGGCTCTTTAAAGCCTCAGTTCTCAGTAAACACACGGGCTGAGAAGGCATCTGATTTGGAGAACAAGGAGTGTTCCTCTTCATCTGTGTGCTTTGCAACTCACAAAGCCCTTGTCAGAGGGTGTGCTCAGCAGAGGCCAGAGGCTATTAAGTTATTACTCGGATTCCTAGGGACAGAGCTCCCAGCCCTGAGAACAGACTCCTGGGTTCTGGCAGCTCTTCTGGACAATGGAGGTATTCAGGAGCTGCCCAAACTGAGGGTTTCAGAAGTCAAACAGTGAGAGGAAGCCAAACTCCAGCCTTGGGTTGACAGGAACAGGGTGCATGAAGGCTGCTGGAGGATACAATCTCGGCTAATCCTTCTTTTCAAGACGTCAAAAGCCATTTGAATCCAAATGGGGGAGGGGTGTGGAGCCCAGTCAAAACTGGCACATTCCTCAGTCCTAGCTCAACTGTTCCAGCTCCACGAATGGGGGCCACAGCCTCACACTATGCACACATGCCCCCTGCATCAGCGGCAGGTGGCCAGGAGTGGGATGCTGGAAAAAAGCATCCAAGATAAAGCTGACCTGGCAGGTGAAAAGGGCATTTAGGGAAAGGAGCATCAAGAAAAAGAAATAGAGAAACAGCGTCAGCATTTTGTACTCTGTCCCATCCATCCACACACCAGCATTTGAGGAAGACTGTGAAAGGATCCCTAAAAAACATAGCCACGAATGGGAAGAAAGTGATCACTCTGGGGAGATTTGATAACATCGGGGTCATCACTGCTGTGCTTTTCCCCTGTACAGGACACAGTCACAGCTAAAGGACAGGAACTACGGGATGTAAACGTTAACACATGCGCTCCACACTTCACTGGTGAGACCTCCCACGTGGGACTGACGGTTAAATAACCAGGTGTTAACATTTTATAAGGCAATGGACAAGGTATGTTTCTGTCCTCTTCAAATTTCGAACTTCCTCTGCCAGTTTTCTTTGAGTACAATTCATGTGCAATATAATCTTTACAAATGGGTTTTCTTTGGTAGGAAGAAGAAAAAAGAGCCTGTCTACCTTTGCCCAGAGAAACTCAAAATGTCCTTAAACTGGGACGCTGGGACCTGAGATGAGAAGCAACTAAAAGTTAGTTCTGAGAGCCTGGAGGGAATATTGGTCTGGATTTGGTTACCTGCCTCTGGCTTTAAAAAGCTTTAGATGTTTAAAACCACACAGACCACATGGTGTTCTTCATGTACAGGATGACGAGTGAAACTCACTCCGTCATGCCCTGGGAGTTTTGTTTTGTTTTTTTTTCCTGCCGAGAACCATGGATTTTCCTTGATTTCTCCACTTAATTATTCATCACTTCTGAAACCATGGTAATAAATTAAGTACTTTTGGGAGTTGGCTGACCAGAATTTGGGAATTTCAGAAAATGTTAAAGTTCAAAAGGATCATAAAAATCATCTGGTCCAGGGCGGAAAATAAATCTTATTTCACTTTCTAACAGCAGTCAACTAAAAGTGCTTGCCTAGAGGTGTGAGGATGAATGAGAAGGCTTCAGAGGCTGTAAGTAGGTGGGAGAGTGTGAATTCTAAGTCAGCGGTCCCTCCTGAAACTTTCTGGCACCCAGGACCAGCACTCCTAATCTAAAGCCTGATGATCTTAGGTGGAGCTGAGGCAGTGATGCTAGCGTTGGGGTGTGGCTGCAAATACACATGAAACTTCCATGGCTCATCCACTGCTCACCTGCTGTGTGGCCCAGTTCCTAACAGGCCAGGGACTGGTACCAATGTGCAGCCCGGGGGTTGGGGACCCCTGTTCTAAGTGATTAGCAATGACTACAAGACAGTCATGGGAGAAGTCAAAGCCCAGTGCCATCACGATCTGGTCCATTTCCTCATTTTATAAACGTGCAGACTAAGACTATGGACAGCTGAGTGAAGACCAGGCTGAGATCACACAGTGATGTGACCAGAGCATCAAGTGAGTCCAAAGGAATGCCCTCAAATCTTGCACCTCTGCTGCCTTCAGGTTATTGACTCCACGCACTAACCTACAAAAAATCATGGCTCACTCACTCAGAGCTCCCTTTTAAGGAGTAGGCACCAGAAGACACCAAGTATTTGTAATTTTAATTATTTACTCCCATAAAGCAGATAAGGACTCAGATTTAGTGAAGTCCTTATCTGGCTCTTAACAGCCACAAAAACTTTGGAGTCATTTACCACCACCCACTCCCCACCACTGTGTTTTTCATCTGGAAATTTACTTCCAGTTTTGCTCATCCCTTTCAAAATTCTAAATTAGAACTATTCATTTTCTTTATAGCAAATTTATTCTTAGAGGAATGGTAAAAGGCTTTTGTATTGGTCCTTGGAAATGTGTCATGCACAGGATTTGTTTCAGGAGGTACAAAATCTCGACACTTAGAAAACCCCCTCTAACCAGGTACCAAAAGAAAATACTACAAATAGCAATGGAAACCAAACAGGTAAGTTAATTGGAGTTACAGCTTATTATAGTTCAAAATCAATTTTAAGAAGGTAGTATGTCAAAGGTCATTTTCTGTCTTCTAATTCGCCCAAAGTTCTGTTGCTCATCAGCTGATATGATTTGCACATATCAACTGCTGAGACTCAAGTCATTCTAAGAGATGCTTATTTATGCACACTGGTAATATTTGTCTACCTTGCCATGTACTTGAGACAGCATCTTTTCAATTCCTTAGGCCCTCTCCCTTCCTTAGCTGTACATTCTTCTACTATGGAATCCTGCGTGCTGGCAAAGGTCTCCACATTCCATAGTCCTTTAATTCTCTGACTCCCCCTCCAGGGCCCTCACCTGTGTAACATGCTGGAGAAGGCTCTGAGAATGTCAGCAGCCACCACCTGCGTAAGGTTTCCTGCCTACAAATGCCTTTTTGGATTCTATAGCCACCCTGTTTGGGAGACGTCCTCACTGTTTTGACTGCACAAGAAGCTGAGGTTCATAAAAACTGATAACTCGCTTAGGGTTACACATCAGATATGGGACAGATAGGGCAGGGTTTCAAACCTGGGTCTTCAGATGTCAGGTTCAAAATTTATCACTCTACATCATGTTATACTGAAAATGGTCTTCTCTGAACTTCTAATGTTTAACCATAAAATGAAAAGCCTGTCAGTTTGTCCCAAATTGTAGGCTATTAGAAAAATTTATATATTTTACATGTTCTACATAAATCCTTCCTCCAAAGATTTATAAAGGTCATTTTATTCTTATTACAAAGCAATATTATCAACAAAAGTATTCAAGCTACTGAACTTTGCAATCCAAACATAATCCTATCTAAACAGATTTCAAAGATGCTTTTTTTTTTTTAACAGTAGAAAAGTATAGCTTTTTACAGAAGACTGGCTCAAAAGCCCAGAGATTCTAATATACATTTCTTTATATTTTCATATCTTTGAAATTGAGTTATACATAGTCAAGTGACAAGAAAACATGTTTAATTAACAGTCTTTTTTGGCAAAATCTGAAATAAAAGAGCATCTTACAATGGATGGCATCTTAGGGTCAATGAAATACAGTAATATTTGCTTGCATGTACTTTATAGATATCCGGTAAAAAAATTTAACAAGACAAATGACCAAAAGAAAGATCATGGGTCACAGTATTCATCATTTCTGGATAATCTCTAACAAGTGGCCAGTCCAGCCATTTTCTGGAAAAATCAACTGCTTGGTATAATAGATGTATTTGATAAATAGGGGAAAGGTCAGCAGCATGGTATAGAAAGTGCTGTTTGTGAAGCATATTTTTAAATACCTAAGAAGATAAACATAGATTTTTTTTTCCTCCCAAGTATCACCCACACCAAGAACTACTGTTTGTTCAGTATTACTCAGATTGGACATCCAGCACTTTAGTTCAACCTGCTTCAGTTTTGGAAATGAAAAGTAAGGCTCAGAAGATTAAACATTGGCTTGGCTCTTGTTTAAGAAAACAAATATGGTATTTAAGCACTGGACATAAGAATCCAGAGCAGTGTTTCTCTTCTCCCTGGCCACTATTACCTCTAGGAATCCTTAGCTAATGACTTCCTAGAGGAAGAAGGGCTAAGTGTGAGCCTGCTCCCATTTATTTATTTTCAAATCTCAATATAGTTCTGATTTCTTCTTATCTGCAGCAAACCTTCTCTTTACAGGTCTCACAATTAATATTTTCTATCTCTAGGGTCCTATAAACTCTCAATTTACTCTTCTCTACCCTTTCCAACATAATCTCAAAATCAACTTCTCAAAGTTTGCCATGCTTACTTAATTAGCACAAATTTTGCCCAACCCAACATACCTATCTATAGAGACCCATTAACTCAAAATCTTGTTTAGGAAAAACAGACTCTTTTGCCAAAATTAGAATGCCTGACAGCATGAACTTAAATACTAGCATTAACTGTTAAGTCAAACTTCAAAGCAATTCATTCCTTTAGAAAGAAAGATTTGCAGTAGACACTTAAAAAGCTGCTGACTATTCAAATCACTACCAGTAAAATAAGGCAGAGGCAGGTTAATCTCACAAGCAATGCTCACCTTACAAAGTTTCATAACCAGTTCCTGGAAACTAAGAATATATTTTATTTGTCCGATGACTCAACTTTTTTAAGGAGATCACAATCCTCTCCCCACATTGCCCCCCAGAGAAATGCAACAAGTTTGTATATACTTTCAAGGAACTCAGACCACAGAATTAGACTCACATATGGTGGCCTGTACAGAACCTAGATATTATTTATCTACCCTGCCTCAAAGGAAGAGAATGTGGTGGTTCTGAAGGGAACGTGGTCTTAACACATTCAAGACTGGCTGCTTAGAAATCAAGAATACTTGTATTTTCAGGTAGTACCAATCCAATGGAGTCAAAGAGGATTTAAAAAAAAAAAAAAATGATACTTCTTTCGGTTTGAGAAGAGAGATTTAAATAGTCTTCTTTTTTCCCCTAAATTGAGGCAGCCCTTTGGGATACAGAAGATGCAATGAGACAGTGAGAACAAGACTGTGTTTTTTTTTTTTTTTAAACAATGAACCAGGTTAAGAGAAAGTTTAGCGGCCACTAAAATCACCATGCGAATTACAGGTTCTGCTGGAAACCATCTCAAAGGGAAGTAAAAGATATATCCAACCCAGGTATGCAAGAGGAATGCTCTTAAAGTTAATTTGGTAAGCTGAAAAGTTGGTTGACAGACAAGATATCTTACATGGGCAGCTAATTCAGTCACAAAGATATATTATGTTCTTCCAAGGGGCCTGAAAAAGTTCAGCCTGACATTGATCTAGCAGCAAGGAAACAAGCTCTGGGTGATTTAAGGGATGAATGGATTTGAAAGGCATGCCTAATGGTTTCAAACCAACTAAAGCACCAGATGAAAAGCTGCCTTTTTCTAAACAGCAGACTGTGTTTGAATTAGCGACTGCTTCTGCAAAAAGGTTATTTATGATGAGGCAGGTGCATCAGGATAAGGTGGTTTCAGGTGACAATTCAAATTGGAAAAGAGGTCGAGGAAAAGATGGGTGTAGGAACTAAATCAAAAGCTATCCTTCAACATCTGCTAAGGGTGCATGTAAATTTCTACCTGAATGTTAAGTTTGCATTTCCTTCTACATGCAAGAAAAGGTAGTAGTAAAAAAAAGTGTTTTTCAATCCTTACTTCATTAGTGCTTCAGTGAAATAATAAATCCAATGTCTTTATATTTATCACTATTTTTAGCTTCTGTTCAAATGCTGGGCATGTGTCCCAACAGGAAAAAACAAACAAACAAACAAACAAACCCACTAAGGTGGAGGAAGGCTTCCCTTACCAGAGCTAAATTTTGAAGGCATGTTTGTTTAGTAAAAAGAGGCTTAATTTAATATCCTGGAATTACTAGTTCCCCAATATCCATCTAGGTTCCAAAGGAACCCTGCACTTTGGTGAGATGCATCTTCTCCCTCTTTTCATTTGGGGTTCCAGAGTTCTGAATGAGAAAGACTTCATGAATTTCGGCTTTAAGCTAGTTGGTATCTCACTGGCACTACTGGATCTTGATATAAAATACAAGGATTGGCTGCATGCTCTTAGAGTATATCTAACTATGGATTTGAGTCAGGGTGAAAGGCAAAGTCAAGTTTCCGACACTATCTAAAAATATGGCTTATTTGGAGCTTGAAAATGTCTAAAAAGATTATCTTCTCACTTCTTTCCTCAGCCAGGCGAAGTCCTAAAAGCAGAGATTTCTAGCAGCAGCTCTGAAAACTGTAGAAATGTTACACTTCTGCTAACCTCCTTGGGAAAAAAAGAGGCATTGTGTTGAGAGTATAACATGCAGACCTGACAACTCAGAATCAACTCACTTCTTTGGCATAAGAACAAAAAGTAACTCCCAAACAAGTACATTCTTTGAAACTGAGCCCCAAATGTTTTGTAGATTTCACAATCAAGGGTGGGGAAATAATCAGTGTTTTTATAGAAAGAAGGTCCTAGTTCTCTCCAGAATAATGAAATGGTCGTATGATGTTCTGATATGTTATATAGGCTTCTGTACAAAAAATCAATTTGCATTTTGCTTGATTTGTTCTAGACCCTACTTCAAAAAAGTCCTTACTAATTCCTAATTGATAAAGGAAGGGGATTCTGACTCAAATAATTACTATCTTTGCTTTCCCTGGAAGAAAATCAAAGCTAACATCTGTCATCTTTTGTCTTGGGGATATCTTACTAGCAGTTTATTAAAACACAAAATGACATTTTAGTACATGGTAGCTGTAAATGGGCCTGGATAGTCATTTGAAACTTCTCTCGGAGATAAATCTTTACTGTGTGGGAACGGATCACAGAACGTGTTGACATTCTTTATGCATTAATTGTTTTTAATCAGCTACAACTTCCATGCAGTTCCTGAGTTTAACAGTAGATGGCTCTACATGCCTTGTCTTTGAAAGGGTTGCTGCTTTCCAGCAATAAGAGTCCATGCTGATTTAGAAAAGTAAAGTACAGCTGGAGTGCTGGGAAAAAAAAAAAAAAAAAAAATGAGAAATTCGTGTTTATGATCTTGGCATACTAGACTTAGGAAAGTGGCATTGTTCATTCTGTACAGTTGAAAACATATACTGACTGATAATGCCAATTAGTCTTATTTCCTTAGGTCTTAGGTGCCCGTCTATGATGATATTTAATTATTTCATTTTCCCAGAGGAATAAAAGTGATTCTCTATCTAGATAATCAAAATCATCATTATCTAATTAAGTGCTGTCAAAAAGAACTTTCTAGGATATTGAAATTTTTCCCCTTCAGCAATGTTCAATACAGTAGCCATCAGCCCCACGTGTTACTCACTGGGCACTTAAAATGTGGCTACTGCAACTGAGAAACTAAATTTTGTATTTTGTTTAATTAAACTTAAGGTTAAATATCTCCATGTGGCTCTTGGCTACCACACAGAACAGCAAAGAAATAAGCAGCTGAGTCATCATTTATATATGAGAGATCTCAAGGCAAATTATAGAATATTATATGGGGTGAATATCCTTTACTAAAAGGATGTATTTTTCTAAAAGCAATTCATCTCAGCAGGAAAATTACCTGATACTTAGGATATTTAGTAAAGAAATAGAATTTTCTTTTCTTTTTGCATTTTACTATAAAAACAGTTACTGGGATAATTTTATTTTTTGGCTTCAAGTTCTTGAAAAACTACACTCATGTCTCCCCCTTCTATTCTTTTAGATAAACAGAAAGATACTGGTGGTCCATATGGTAAAGTTTCTTTGTACTTTCCCAGTGTTAAGCTAATTTTCATACCAGGGTTTCCTGATAAAACGTGTATCAATTCAATGATTTCCCAGATACAGATATACCTTGAAAGTTAATAGGAAATATATAAACCTAAGAAAACATGACTAGTTAAAAGTTTAGTAAATAGTAACACTGACTGACTTGACCTTCCTAATAATTAGTATTTTAAAATACGCTTGCAGGAGAAAAACAAAAGCAAAACCCAGTTCAAGAAAATACTAACTCTATAGAATTTCCATCAATAAAAAGAAACTTCACTCTCTTCTCATTTCCATGCACTCGGAAAGTAGCTGAACCTAACTACAGATCACGTCATTCTTCATTCTTCTCCTACTAATACAGGGTGCATGTGCATGAAGTGATAGCACAGCAAAATAAATCAGTTATTATAGAGCTAAAACAGACTCGTAAATCATCTAGTTCAACACCCCATCTAATTTTACAGATATTGCACCTATAGGGAGAGACTGAGTGACTTATTAGGGCATCACGTCAGCTACGACCTTAGTCTCTATTCCAAAGGCAGAAAGCTGCCTGCCACAGCAAAAGGCTACGACATCTGTCATTTTAGGAGAATGGAGGGTTGCACAGATCTAATTTTTTGTCAATTTATCTGAAGAGCCAAAAAGGGACAACTGTGGTTTTTGAAAAGTGAAAGGGATAGGAAGGCAACACCTGAATTCAACCACTAGCAACAAAAATACCACAAATCTTAAGTAGTATTTTCAACAGTACAACTGGTCTCTAAAATCTCACAAAATGTTAGGATGGTCTTTCCATTTATTATTTGTGGCATCAGAATCAAGATTCTCAATCTCTGCTTCAGGGATTCCAGATTCTTCTCCCACATAAGAGAGAATACCTTCCTTTCCCCAACTCCTGTCCAAGGTGATCTTCTCTTTGGGGTCATTGCAATGCTTCACAAAAGTCCATTCTTCTAAGTCACCTTTAGAGACTGATACAGTTGATCTCATCACTTCCTGTGCCATATTAGGTACCTTGCATAGTGTAGACTGTCACCTAGCTTCTCCTCTTCAATATTCTGACCACTTCTCTTTTTTCCTAAATAGGTGTTACTCAATTGTTTTTTTTTTTTTGCCTATCGTAGTTTATTAGCTAGTAGTTAATTTTAGATTTTAAGAATGTGATGTTAGTATATACAATATACTAACATTATATATACTATATACCAAGAAATATGTATTGTTATGATAACTGATAAATACTTAAAAACATATACCTAGGAATAAATTAAATTAGATGCTAAGCAAGGGGTGGAAAAGATGATAAATGTAAATGCTTTCTGGAGATTTTCTATTCCAAAGACAGTATGATCCCCAGGTATCAGGTGTGGTAGTACCAAATTAACTGTCTAATGGAGCACATAAAATGGAGCAATACTGAAAATGCACATGGGACAAATAAATCCTAAGAATTTTACACTCTGTTAGACAATCAAAAAGTTCAAGGCCAGTATGCTTAGCAGCCAGAAACACTGTCACCTCAAGGAAAACAAAGGATTGACGGACGTGTAGTGGAAGAATGCCAAGGAGAAATTTGCTAATCAGCAGCTGATCTTCTCATCCTTGCTAGAAAATCTGCTCCAAAGGCATAATGTATCATTACTTATGAACTCTGATTTCTGTCAAAAGTGCCCTGGGTCCTCATTGGCTCAACCACTGTCTCCCCCTGCCCCCCCCCCTCCCAAAAATAACTATTAATGATAGGGTCTAACAAGCTGCCACCTTTTTTCTATGAATATCTCAACAGCCAAGAATTTTTATTTTTGTTATTTCTTTTTAGACATCAATTCTACATTTGCTCTAAACCTCATTCGACCTGTTATTTTCCTCCCAAATCTCCCATCACCGTATATAAATACCCTGGTTAATTGTAACCTCCCTATTTCTTAGCATAGTCTTCTCACCATGGTCCAACTATGTTTTAAATTAAGGCAGCCATCACATGCCAAGCTCTAGCTACTCTTTTCGAGAGGAAAGAGTAATTATTCACCCCATCTGAGTCTGACTGTACCAGACATTATTCAAGAGAGCAAAACCCTAATCCCTGGACTCTTCCCCTTTTAAAAAGCACCCAGTTTAGAGACCCTCCCTCGGCCACAAGAGATCATCCAGGGCTAAATATAGATCTCTGCACACCAGCAGTTCCTGATCCTCCTCACATGGTGCTGTTGACGAAAGACTCCTAGGAGACTCGTTCGGCCTAAACACATGTACACACTTTGAGTGTATATTCATCTGTACACACTGTACCCACCGAATTAATCAGTGATGACAGACACATCGACATTCACAAGAGAAGTCGCATCTTAGAGAGCTCGGCCTGCTGTTTACCACAATCGTGCGATCCTCGGCACTGTCAGAGGACTTAGCTCCGTTGCTTTCTCCTGAATTCGCCAGTTCGGTTGGGGTAAGATGCGAAGCAACATTCTAGTGGTAAACACACACACACACACGCACACGCGCGCGCGCGCACACACACACACACGCGAGCATATACACCACCACCAGCACTACCACCTCCGTTTCGCCTTCTTCTCTAGTGCAGCACTTAAGTTTTTCCCACCGTTGCCCTAGAAAGAGGAGCTTCCCCGCAAGCTAGCTGCCCGCGAGGTTCCCAGGTACCTCAGTTCACGTTATTATCTCTTGGCCAGGTCAGCCGCGGCGACTCACCTAAGCTCAGGCAAGAGCAAGGTAACTCGGTGTGTCCCACGTTCGCCAGCTCAACGAGAGATGAAAGAATATCACCTCGTCGGTGCCGAGCACATGACTTCTGTTCCCTCGTCCTTCCTAAGTCAGACCCTAGATTTTAAGGCTCCAACATTAAATATAAACAATCCCCCACCCACACGAAAACTAGCCAAGGAGTAGAAGGAAACAACCTAGCTGTGCATAGGAAGGGATAGATATGACTAGAACTCAAATCTTCAAAAACTGTACCAAACTACAAACAGAAAACCTGGCTGCGGGATCGGGGGAAGAGAAACAAGGCAAAATCCAAACCTTTCCCCACCTGAGCTCCAGAGGCTGGGTCCCGCACCTGTTGGCACCGGCTCGGCTCCCGGGACCGCCCCAAGCGCCCTCGGTGGCGGGTCAGGGGGCTCCCTGGTCTCTGGCTTTTGCCAGGCGCTGTGCTCCAGTAAGAGCTCACTCACTAGCCCTTGGCTCTCCAGTGTCCCCGCTCGCGCCAGTAGCCGGGGCGCAGTCTGCGAGCCGAGCTGTTTGGGGGCGCAGCTCCCGGGCCGCCCGGGAGAGACGCGCGCGCAGCACGATCGCGCGTTCCCGCTGCGGGTCTGTGTCCTGCCTAGGAAAACAGCCTCACCAGCGAGCAACCCACCTGCAAATGAACCCCAGGTCTTCGCCTTTCCGGCTGTTTGTCTCGCGCCCACAAATGCCACCAAAGGACAGGGAGCGAAAGCGCGCGGGAAGAAGACGGGAAAAAATCCCGCACAACCAGTCGAGCTCCTTGTTTACACTGGAACTACCGCCGGGCCGCCGCGCACACCCCCTTAGCTCCGAGCGCCCGCCTCCCGCCGCAACCCCGCCCAGCCCGGCAGGCGCGGGCCAATCGCGGCGCAGCTCACCGCCCACCCGGCCACCGCCTCCCGTGCGGGGGACCGGCCCACGCGTCCCATGGGGCACGGGACTCCCCAGGCGCGGTTGCCAAGCTTCCCTCCCACGCTGCGGAGGCCGGCGGAGCCCAACGCAGCGGTGTTTGCCGGCGCTGGTTCGGTTCTTTCTGACCGCGTGCGTTTCCGCCGCCGTACACCTGTGCGTGTGTGTGTGTGTGGGTGTGTGTGTGTGTGTGTGGTGTGTGTGTTCGTCCACCTGTGTAGTACCTGTAAATACCGGCCCGACTCGTTATACAATATCTATTAACATAATTATGAGCTAAGATTTACTGTCCATGTAACTTTCAGAAGAGAGCTGGGAGCAATCACAAAAACATTTGCTCAGCAATTATTTACAGAGAGGCTGGGTGCTAGGCATTGTGCAAAATGCGGGGGACACACTTCAGGCACACTTCAGGCAAAAATAGGCTGGTCCCAATGGTTACCCAAACAGAATGTAAAATTGCGGCTGTTAGAAGTTCCACAAAGGAAGGGAACCTGTGCTGTGAGACATGATTCTGGAGGCAAAGACGGGAGGTCAGTCCTCAGTAAAGGCTGTGTTGTTATGGTAACCACATACTCTATCACTGGATACTTGATATCTATTTTAGAAAAAAAGGTAAAAACCTCAATACTTCACCTTGTACAAATAAAAGGAAGCTGGAGGGAAGAAACAATGGAAACAAATAAGTGGAGAAAGAGACTCAAGGAAAGAAAAAAACTTAAAACATCAGGAGACTCTCTTGCCAGCTATGTGTCCTTGAGCTTAAGTAAAGCAGCTTTTCTGAGTTTCATATTTTCCCATACATAAAACAACACTATTCATACCTATCTTGTGGTACTGTAATTAGGATTACTGGGATACAGAAACCTTTTATCATTCCTGCTCTATCTCCTCTCCCTCCCTCCTCCTTCCTGGGGTTGAAACAGTCATCTTGAAGTTCACATTGCCTATTCTTAGCTGATTCCTACCCTCATTTTCTTTATCTGTGTCTCCTTTCACTTTTATTCCTCCAATTATACTCCCTCTTCTCTCCTGCAAAGTGGGTCTCCCTGACTCAGTAATTCACTTCCAGCTCTCTGACCCTCTCTGTAGTTTAAAGAAGGCAATACAGCCAAGGGCGCTTGGCTGGGCCAGCCATGTAGAGTAAAGCACAAAGGCTCGGCAACCCTGCTCAGCTGCTGTGGTTGTGCTGGTTGATTAGTCTTTCCCGCTGCTTTCCATTCTGATTCTGCAACAAACAAGCTTCAGGAAGTTGGGGAAGTCATGTACAATCTTGAGACTCCTAGTCCTGTAGATATAAATTGAAAGGGTTGGGCTAAATCAAAATTTCTTAATGGAAAACAGTTGACATGTCTTTTGTAACCACTGGGTAGACCCACCAGGCCTGGAGATTTTGCCCAGTTTTACTTACTGAAGTTTTTCCCCACCCAAACAAAAGATGTTTATTTTAGTCTCTCAAAATATAAAATGGATACTATGATAATATTGTGCAGTGCTATACCAAACCACATTCCTGCTCCCCATTCTGGTGGACTCCCCGAGGGCCCCTTCCAACTCCCTGTGTGAGAGGCGGTACACAAGGGGACAGCTCCAGACTAGGTGGCCCAAACCCTAATCCTGTCTCTGTGGCTTAGCCAGCTATCCAACCTTAGAAAAGGCACTGAAAGACTGGGCTCTAGTTTACTCATCTGGAAATACCAGTCATGGTTTATATAAGTAACTTCTTCAACAGGGTGTTGAGAAGATTAAAAGAGATAATACATAAAATGGGTTTGGAACAATGTCATTCAGAGAAGCTTTCCCTGACCTCCTTATTTAAAATTGCAGTCACCCCTACTCCGTATCTTCCTTTCCTCCTTTTCTGTGGTTTCCTCCAGAGAACTTACTAACATTTAATGTACTGTGTAGTTTACTTATTATTGGCACTCACCCCTCAGTAGAATATAAGCTCCATAAGAGCTAGGTCTGCTGTTGTCATTGTAGCTGTTGTTTTCCTGCTGTATTTCTAATGTCTACAACAGTGTCTCATGCATTATAAACACTCAATAAATATATGTTGGTCAAATTAATTATTGTCCAGCACATGGTAAACAATAAATAATAGCTGTTATGTATCAATTATTCTCTGTCATGAAAAGATATTATTTCTGTTCTCTACTTCTCATAGTTTCTAGTCTTTTGATTCTGTTGGCTCAACTCTTATCTCTGTGTAAAATGTTGGTAAGCTCAGAAATACTAGTCAAATTGGTACAAATAAAGCCCTGCTGAGGAGGACCTTACTCGAGTAACAAAAACAGCCACCTATATTGAGCTTCTGCTATATGGTGGGCTTTGTGCTAAACATTGTTTTTCTTTTTCTTTCCCCTTGGACCTCAGATGCACAAAATTCAAGCAAGCGTTATAACTAATCCGTGTCCAAAACTCTTTAATTTTAGTCTCTTTCATTTCCCATCTAAAATCTCAGTTTTCACCATCCCAATGGCACTTACTCTTTCATATAATACTTAGTGTGTTTTTCAATCCACCTTTCATAAACAATGATGGTATTTTTTTTGTGTGGGTACCACATGAGTGTATTTACCTAAAGGTTACTGTGCAAAACATTTCATTCTGTCTCTTACTGGTTTTGCTCTAGCTTTTGATCATCTATCCATGTTAACATATGTGATGTAATTCACTCGTTTTACTCCATGTTGAGTATTTCACCATATTCGTGTTATGTTTTATATTTACATCATCTTTTATCCTCAGCAAAACCCTAGGTACTATTCTTTTCATTTCCGAGATGAAGGGATGAAGCTGAGGAAGGTAAGCAACTTGCCAAGGCCATTTAGCTGGAGAAAGCATGAATTAAACCTTTATCTCTCTGATTCCAATGTTCCTGCCTTCTCACTCACTAAAATATATTTAATTACTTACTATCGAATTTACAAAATATTGCCTGAAAAAAATCTTCTATCATTAATTGGATTCACTTTTCATGTCTAAGATACTGCTATTAAAACTAGGAGATATTTAATTTAACTAAAGGCCAATTATTTTCATTGCAAAACGTTTATTATTTGTCTCAGACACAAGTTTAGAAAACACTTGAACTTTAAACACTTTAATCTTAGCCCCATTTTATAAGAAAATAAAGGCCTTGGTCATATTACTTACCAACAGTCAATCTAAACCACAGCCTAAACCTTCTCACTTTCAAAGCCAAGGACACCAAGCCCGTTTTTGATAAGTATGATGCATATCGCCACTCCTGTATGTCGACAAAAGATCATGAGTATTTGATAAAGCAAAAACATAGAGGATGAATTTTTGAGAAAATCATTTAACAGTTACTAAGCAAGATATGTTAATATGACTTTGCAGCTGGTTTACTGTCCGATAGCATCTCTGATCTAATCGCAGCTTCTCTAAAACACCTAACCACCTAACTCATTTTTAAAAAAAGTTAAGAAGTAAACAAAAACCTATAATACCTAGAGTATGGCACAGATACCAAGTATATACTATATATATATATATATATATATATATATATATATATATATATATAAATTGCTATTGCATAGAAATTAGAGTTAAAGGAAAGAGGAAAAAATATAGCCATTCTACTTCCAATCTACCCTGTTCACAGAGGACAGGCCTTAGAGAAAACCCCTTATCTTCCCTTTGCTTGTTTAGTGTGCTTTTCCTTGACTTCCCTTTTCTCATTATCTGAGAGCCTAGAGTGAAAGGGGGAAGGAGGCTGTTTGGTATGCTTTGGTTTCATGCGCTCTTCCTGCTACTGGCCTGAGTTACAAGAATTCTGCTCACAAGGGGAGACCGTATTGGGATTTCCTAGTAATAAAAAGCATGTATGTATTTGGCATTAACCTCTGTTCATACATTTCTTTGGGATCTGAGAAAAGGATGATGAAGGCAAGACATGAAGATTTAGATATTCAAGATCCTAAGTCCCTGCCAAGTCGCGTCGATTCCTTCATAACTATAAAATGAACCCTGCCACTTAGAAGAAATTTTTGTGATGAAACACACGACTGGGTCAGCCTTGGAATGATCATCTCAATAATAAGTTCCAAAATGTATTATAGTTTATTATGTTCTTTCACATACATTATCTCATGTAGGGAGAACATTGGATCTCTGCGAGTCAGTCATTTCTAACAGTGGTCATTACAGAGGCATACATTTTCCTTTCCTGGGATTACACAAAATATCATACATAACCATTTGTTTAAATTTGCTAAGAAAATACTCTTAAATAGAATAAAATTGGCTAGAAAAGATAACTTGAAGGAAGTCTCTTCTACATGTCCATGTGATCCTTTATCACTGTCACTTTTTATCTCCCAGACCTTAAAGTTGTATAAAAGAATGTAACAGCTGCATGGAAAATTCCACAACTGATAAAGTAGGTTTTCAAAGTCCTCTAAAAAGATGTAAAAAATTACTGTATCTTCATTTATAATAGACAAGAACTATTGAAAGGCAAATTTATTATTTTCCCTTTATAAGCCTTATTATTTTGTTCATTTGTCAATTCTTATTTAGTTTTACAAAATAATTATTTGCAGTATCCTCAGGAGGAATACTGATTGAGAAATTAAATATAAGTTGGTCTGATCACAGGGTCAGGAGACAATCTCATCATCTTCATTGATTATGTAATCCCAGTGACATTTTTCTGCACTGACAAAGATATATTTCATAACCTTAAACATACATCATTTTGTTGATATATCACTGTTTCGAGGAGAAATTCAACTGTTTAATATAAGTATATTTAGATAAATATTCTTTATAAGATTTTATGTAAATAGAAAATATAAATATATTTCTCTATTTCTAATGTCTCTTTTTAGTGTTTTTGTCTGGTTCCTTGTCAATGAGTTGATCTTATAATGAATTAAGAAAAAGCTTTTCTGTTCCAAGTTCTTATAGCCTTTAACATTAAGTCTGATTATTTTGATAGATGATCCCCTCAGTTTTGACTAATTACCAATCTATGTCTTAGAACATAGAATGGGAAGGGAGAAGGAATAAAATGAATAATAGAATAAAAAATTTTAGAGCTGGGGGAAATATTAATGATCATCTCTTTTAATCTTTTCCCACCCCCATGCTACCAACCAAGAAATATTTTAAAGGCATTTTGAGATGAGGAAATTGATTCCTAGTGATTCCTCCAAGGCCATCCAACAAGATAATAGCAAAGTTACAGGAGTCAAAGGATGATAAGCCTCGGACGATAAGCCTAAGATTTCAAACACTACATGATTTTACTTTTTAATTATTCCTTTAGCAGGGAAATCTATGGAGCTACTTTGACATTGTAGAAATACAATTTGTTTTCAAATATTGGCGACAATTATTCTTTATTAAATACTTCTTAATAAATAATTAAAAAATTCTCTAGATGTTGCCAATGCCCTTTATTAGAATCCTCTAAATATTGCTAATGCAATTTATCTTATCTAATATTCAAAACAGTAAAATGGTAAACTCTTGGTTGCTTTCTCATTAAAATGTCATGGTCTGGACTATTAACTAGACTTCATAAAGTATATTCAAGAAATTATGTTGATTAAAAAAGAAGTTTCTCTAGTAAGCATTTGCTCATCATCACAAAAAACATATCCCTAAGGTATTTTCTCTTTCATATAATAAAATAATTGATTTTCATAAGACTATATCTTTTTTTAATATTAGAGCATTATTATGATTTCTAGACTATTCTGGGAAATTTAATTTTGTAGTGTCCAAACATTCATTTTCATACACGGAAATCATTATTTCTATAGTAAAACCAGAATTTCTGTACAACATATTGAAATAGATATTTTTATGGAAAAACATAATGCTAAATACATTTTCTGCACAAAAACAAATGGAATAGATCATGTAGCTTAACTGTATTTCTCTAGCACATTAAAGAAAATGTCTGCCTCTGGGACGGGGTGGAGGTGAAACTGGGGATAGGAGATAACGGGAACTTCAACTTGATTTCTTCCATAAAGAAAGACATAACTCAGATGTGACAAAAATGATTATTATCATTTGTGCATGGTGGATACACAGGTGTTTTTACTTTTTATTTTGTAAATTTCTTCCAAAAAACAAAATAATTTTATAGTCGAAATTAATATTTTCAGATAGCTTTAATACATAGCCTTAAACTATATTTAAAGCTTACATTTTAAGGCAATATACGCTGGTAAAGTTATTGTTTTACCTTTTCACTCACTGATTAATCACAATTATAAAGTATAACTGTCAATCAAAAGTATAGAGAATTTTATTTGGTCCCACTGTACAAAATTATAATATGTGAAGTTTATTTAAAAAATGCTATTGCATCTCACATAGTTTATGAAAACTTGCTTTGTGGTGTGATTGTGTGTACTCCCTCTCAGACAATAATGTGTATTGTGAATTAACACACAAAAGAGCTTTGATTCTTGACTAGAACCTGCTTTAAAGTCAAATCTCCCACAGACTAACACCACTAGCATATGATTAATGTTTCTAGGGCCTGGAATTAACTGGTGATAATTTTAGAATCTACAATTATTCACATAATTGTCTATAATTAGCTGTCTCTCAAGAGTGGTCAAGAACTAAAGGAAAACGGAGGTTGGGTAGATGGATGAAATATTTCTCAATTAGTGAAATGGTCTATTTACTTCAGATGTGTTGAGAGAGTCAAGGTGTGTGTTTTGAGATGTGTTTGGACGAGAAGGTGGGGTAGAAGGACATGGTTGTTGCTTGTAGAGGTAGAGTCTGGACAGAGTTGGCAGAGAAGAAAAGAGGAATTTTTCTGGCCCATATTATTTCTCAATGATTTTAAAGAGATTTCCTCCTAAGAAAAAGTATATAAGAAATAGACCTAAGCAAGACCAAGGCCTTTTCTGCACAGGTATGAATTTAACACCTCTCATGCTGAGAAATTCATAACAAAGGGTAAGATAAAATGTCTCTCTCTGAATAAAGTTCCCTGGGTAAATAGAACACATGCCTTAAATTTTGCTTTGTTTTGTCCTTTTTCTTTAAGAACTCATACCAAACTCTTTTAAAATGCCCTGCCTTCCTAAGTTAAAGTCAAGCACCAGCTCTTACAAAAGGCAGTCATGAACCCAAATTTTTTAATTTCCAAAATCTAACAAGCTGTATATTTTTCCCAAAATATTTGAACTAGGACATACTGTTTTGAAAATACCTCTAAATAGATGCAATTTTTGTTAGCCTTACTGTTGTTCTTGCATTGAGGCTAATGGCAGTCTGTGTCTTTCCATTGGTGAGAAAAAAACCATATACATTGCCAGAACCAATCTTTTAAAGCATATCGCAATATCACATAGCACTCCAGGAACATCTCACCTGACAAGCAGGTTTTCCATTAGGCTTCATAAACTTGTACAGTTTGTAAGGTTCCTTTCCCTTCCCTCCCTGTTCCTTCTCTTTCCCTTTTTAAAAATCTACGAACTACATAGTGATGAAAATTTTCATCAACCCACACTTCAAGAAAAAAGGAATGTTTAAACCTATTAAAGAAGAGTTCTTTTAGGAAAAAAACAACCATATATTGAAATAAGTCATTTGCAAAAAGGCTAGCAAAACTTGTTTCAGGGCACACAAAATGAGGGAGAATATACAAAACAGGACAGCCTATAGAGAGCAAACAATGAAAGGGACTCTAGAACGAGAGAAGTTGGCCAATATTTCAAAGGGACTCTGGCCTGTGTAGGAACAAATACAGAAGATCTTATTAAACTTGCCCCTCCATTGGAGAAGTTAACATCTCAGATTCTTAGTTTCTTCAACTGTACAATTTGGGCTGGATTGGATTACATTATTTCAGAGGTGTCTTCTAGCTGTCAAATGTTAAAAGACCGTTTTAACTGTTAGTTTTTAGACCAGTCCTAGCGGGATACTTAGGCAGCCAGCCAAGAGTCTTGAAGAGGCCCAGAAGTGATAGACTTGACCCAACCCCACTGATTTTATGATTATTGGCATATTCTTTTCCCGGAGTTCAATGTCTGCATTACTGTAGTGACTGTGATGCTTGCAAGAGTCCCTAGGGATCTGCTTTCACTGTTCCCTAAGGCTTAGCCTATACTGGAGACAGAGGCTGTAAGTAAGCATATAATGACATAGTGATACCTCTGCTCTGGTTTTGGTTAATGAGAATTGAGATTTAACTGTGATGATGAAAGGCCTATTTCTGGGACTAATTTCTTATCCAATGAAATATATTTCATATGATGTTACCAACTATTCTCAATTTGCCTGGGATTGTCCTGGTTTTAGCATTGAAAGCCCTATGTCTTAGGCAAACCTTTAGTTCCAGGTAAACTGGGATTGTTGGTCACCTTTACCCCATAGATATTTACTGAGAATCTACTGTGGGCCAGGCCTCAAAAAAGGCACTGGGAACTCAATGAGAACAAAACAGAAAAGGTTCCTACTGTCATGGGACATCTGGGTGGGCAAGACAGACATTAAACAAGAAAACAACCAGTCGTTATAGAAAGTGATCATTACCAGGATGGGAGACAGCTGTGGGGCCCTGCTTAGAGGCAAGAAAGGCTTCTCTTAAAGTAAGACCTGAAGGACAAGGAGTACGAGTATTGCTGGGACAGGTTAAGTGCAGGTAATTTCTAAGAATAAAGAGGCACTTCAAGAATACCTAATCACTCTTCAAAATTATTTTATTTATCTATTTATGTATTTGCTATTAGAATTATATTTAGAATAAAGATTCTAATAAAATAATTAGAATAAAAAGTACGTATGAGCAAAGACTTTATATATAACCTCAGTGCCCACAACAGTACTTGGTATTTAGTAGGTACTTAATGTCCACTGAATAAATAGATGAGTGAAAATGTTGCTACTTTTTTATCTACTATGTAGCTCCCCAAACTCGCTTTCCCTGAATTATTCACGTTTTCTCAACCAGCCTGTCCATAAAACAGATGGAGTTGTAGATACTATGGTCCATGCAACACTTGTAAGCTTTAGGCTAGAGCTCTTCTGAGCCAGTCTGTGTCTATAGACTCCAAGATAAATTTTTGAAGCCCTTTCCTTTGCTCTGTGCCCATATATTGGGTCATAAGATGTTAGGTGCTCTACTACCTAAGTCGAGGAGAGATTTATCTCATAGTTTTAAGCCTTCAGCTTTATGGTGACCAGCTTCCAACAGTAAGTTCTAGTGTTCCCAATTAAAACAAGACAGAGTTCTAACAAACTCACCATTTCTATCAGGAAATTTATCACCTCCCCTAAAACAACTCCCCATATGACCTTCTCATTTCTGATCATGGGACCTTTATTCTTAGGCTTGTTGCCTATATTCAGTCAGCAGGTCTATCCTCTCATTTTCTACACACCAAATTCTCCTTCCATTCCCTTGCCATTTCTGGTCCCACTGCATTCAGAGGTTAGAGAAACAACCACCTACTTGATCGCCACCCCATCCCACCTCCAAGGCATATGCAGATACGCATATACTACATTGCTAGAATAGGCTATCCCTGATATGTGGTATCTCAGGAACTTGCATTGCTCAATTTCTCTAAAACTAACAGTGGTTTGCTCTGTTGAAGCAAAGGTTCAATATCAAGGTTCTCAACCCAGCTTCCTAATGTTATCTTTTATTTTTGCTTTTACGTATATACTAACCCAATCAAGTGAACCACCCGTCTCTAGGGGAAAAAAAAAAAATCTATGTCTTCCCATCTCTATGACCTTACTCATAGAGATGAGAAAGTTACCTAGAATGAACTTTCACAGTCCCAAAATATATTACAAATAACCGTTTTTGCCTGCAATTTAGAAATCCATTAAAAAATCTTAATTTCTAGAAGGAAATTTTAATATCTGGCACAGCCTTACTAACAAATCATAATGACTATTATACTGATGATTTAATACTATAAACACATTTTTGAACACTAGTCGAGTTCTCCTATTGTGGGTTTTAGGGATTCAAAGCTACAGTTCCTTACAGTTGATGGATATGACTAAGGGATCCAGAACTGACGATCGCTCTGAGTATCAGAGGGATTTTATAGAAGCAAGAATCATTTGTGGCCATCCAAATTAAATTTAAGGGAAGATGGTGGTGCGTGACTAACATATATTGAGCATTTACTACATGCCAGGGATTGTGCTAAGTGCTTTCTATATACATATATTTATTTAATCAGCAAAACAATCCTATAAAGCACTTAATATCATCTCCAACTTCATAGAAGAGGAAATGGAAGCTGAGGGAAGTTTTTTTTTAATTGTCTAAGAATGAACATCTAATAAAGGACAGAACCAAGATTTGGACCCAGGTGGGCCTGACTCCAAGGACCATGGTTTTTCCATGACAGGAAGAACACAGGCTAAATAGGAAACACATAAGCATTAGGTGGATTTGCATTGTGGTAATTGCTATAACTAAAATAAATCCAAAGCTTGTGTGCTTTCCGTTACCACGAAAGTGGTTACAGCACACTTTGGGGGCGGGACAATGGTACGTAATGATCAAGGTCACCCACAACGGAAACAGGAAGAACTTGGTTCAAATCCTGACTCAGTGTGAACTTGAAGAAGTTTAATCATTACGAGCTTCAATTTTCTCATTTGTGAAACTAAAATAGTAATGCTTGTTTTAAAAATGAAATAATATCATGTACATAAAGTCATAAAGGTATTAGTACAGTATTTAGAACATAGAATTCACTCAATAAATGGCAGTTAATTAAATATGATGATCATCACTATTTAGCAGACTTTTTCATCCTTAGTACCTCAGCCTCCCTCATCCTTAAAAAAGTATGACTGTAGTTTCTTTCTGTATGTGTGGTTTAATTTAGTGTTGTTGAAGAACCATTTGAAAGTTGCTGAAAGCCTCAAATACTTTAACATTGATCTAAAAATAAGGATATTCTCATACATAGATATTTACATACCTAGATGCCTAAGAAAGATGAACAATATTAACTAATATCATCTAATTTCTTGTACATATTTAACATTTAAACTTCCTAAATTGTCCCCAAAAATTATTCAGAAGGGTTTTTTTGAACCAGAATGGAATCAAGATTAATGTATTATATTTGGTTGCTGTTTCTTTGTTCTCTTTTAATCTACATGAGACACCATTCCCCTCTCGGCATTTTCTGCTTTGCTTGACATTGCCTTTAAAAAAGAAAAAAAACAGAAACACAAAAACAGGCCATTTGTCTTAGAGAATATATCACTTTCTGGACTTATCTGATATTTTTCCTTGAAGTGCCCTTTAACTTGTTCTTCTATCCTCTAAGTTATCTGTACATTGGAATGCAGCTCTTAAAGCCTTATTGCTTTTAATCTAAATGTTGTGACAAGGGAGCTTCAAAAATGATGCTATGTTTGTTGTTCATATTACATCACATAAAAATTTCCATGACTACTTCCTCTTCAAAATATTTTGTGGTTTTGTCGCTCTCTCTGGGATATGGCTAGACCAGTGGTTTTCCACTCTAGCCTCACTAAGAATCATCTGGGGAGTTTTAAAAATGTATTTGTTACTGAGTTACACCCCTACAGTTCCTGGCCTGGGGCCCAGGCATTGGTCTTTTTGTAAAGCCTCCCTAGGTGATTCTCATTGTAATCAGGGTAAAGAGTGACAGGTTTAGAACAAACTCTGAGAAGGCAAGAAGCACACCTTTCAGGTTTGCTACTACATATTTTCAGTGTTCAGTAGAATGCTTGGCTCATATATATTGCTCAATAATACATGCTGAGTTAATTTTCAGCATATAGGCGACTTGCCTTTCATACTCTAGCTTTTCCTTTTTTTCTAAACATGTACTATGAAGCCAATAGGTTAATTTTATAGTAGGCTTAATGAGAACTATTTTCCAAATTTCTAAAAACTACATACTGACTGAAAAAGAATCATTTTAAAACTTCTGAGGGAGGAAAAGTTGCAATCACTTTGCTATAGTGTTAGATTAATTCTGTTGTAGACAATCGCTTTTTCTTTTCTTTTCACATTACCATTTCTTCCACTTCTTATTGTAAGGACTACTAAAAATTATTCTAAAATTACTTAGAGAAGAAGAATGACTGGCAGTTTCTCTTAGTTGTAATTGCTTCTTTCAAATATACTGAGCAAATTCAACCATGTAGAGGAGCGCAATAGAAAAAGGACTCTGGGTATAGTTGTGCTTCTATTGGTCAAATGTGACTTTAGACAAATCTTAAAAACAAGATAAAAAGATGTATCTTCTGTTAGGGTTGGCAAAGCAAACTACCTGTAGTTTCAAATACTGAGATAAGAATGATCACCTGCTACTAAAAAAGAAGCCTATCCCATAGCAAACTTAGGAATAAAGAATAAGTGCTTTTATTGTACTTCTACTAAATGGAAATCTTCAACAATGTAAGAGAAAATCAGCCGAGGGTCTGAATACACAATTTGTATCTGAAACGGCCTTTACACAGATGAAAAATGCTCAATCTGACTTATATTAACAAAAGTGTAAATTAAAACTATATTGAGCTCTTTTTCTTTAACTCATCAGACTGGCAAAAATCCACCGTTGTGGATTATAAAGGTGTGTACCTTTTGATCCAGCAAGAAAATTATCCTACAGAGACACTCCACTCGCTATGTGAAATAACACTTGAACAAAGTTATTCATCTCTTCAGGTAAACAGTAAGAGGCAACTAATTACATATACATCATTAGAAAACCAGATAAATAAGTTTTGATACATTCACAGAATCAAACATTTTTTCAAGTATAATAGAAAATAATAAGGAAACTATGTACTGACATGAAATGTTCATATAGTGTTTAGTGAAAAAAAGGTACATAATAATGGAGTGTATGCTATAACGTATGTAAAAAAGAAGAAATACACATTTGGACTATATTATTTTTTACATAAAAACTTGGGGGGGCAGATCAGCAAAGAATGATAAGTGGTTTGCTATTTGGGGGAGGAGATGGGAACTAAGTGGGTAGAAGATTGAGAGGCAAAGACAGGAAGGAAACTTCGCAGGAAGGACATCTTTTTGTGTTTGAAGTATATGAATATATGACATAGTCGAAAAATTTAAATATTCCTTAAAAGCCCTATAAAAAGTCCTGGGGAAAAATGTATTTTTTTAAACATAGAAAATATCCCAGATATTCTTACAGTTCTTATTCTTGTTGTGGAGTTTCAGAATCAATTCTATTCTTAGTTTCATGAAAAATGAAACTGAAACTCTGCATACTTTTCATACACCCAGACCTGAAACACAGACTCAGGAAAAAAATTTAGGAGGAAACTTATCAAGATAATTTCCAATTTTGAGTTTTGTTGTTCTACAGAAATTCAAAGTTTTATAATATATTTAAACATGCACTATTTATAGTCCAAACAGACCACTGTTGAAAGATATCCATTCCAAAGCTAGTGCTTACATAAAACTGAAGTAATGATGTCAAAATATAATTAGTCTCTTTCTCCCATGGACTCTCTGTGGAATCCACAAGAGATGGGGCTATCTGACACCATGATAGGAGAATGCCATCTAAGAAAAAGAAGAGATTCTTTCTTCACAAATAAATCAAGAAGATAAAAAGAAATTGTGGCTTACTGATTTGGCTCTTAGCATCTATTACTTTCAGTTACCAGCTGTCTTTGTGTGTGCATTCTATTACAAAAAAGTATGGGACTCTTGCTGTATCGCTAACACTTTGCCTATTGCAATGCATACAGTAGGTATACCATAAAAGTATGACGGACCACAGTAAAATACATCTGTGTTCTAGGGTTTCTGTAAATTTATCAAGTCAAATACCTGTCTTAGCTCAATTTCTTTATCTGGAAATGAAGACATAGTGCCTAACTTGAATACCACAGAATTTTGATATGGTAACTAAATAATACAATAAATATAAGAGATTTTGGAAAATGTAAATTGAAAATAGGACTATTGTTATTGCCATTATTATACAGATATAAACAGAAAGGGCAGAGGAAGAAAAATGTGATTCTAGAATGTGTTGCATGGAGAATTAATCTCATTTTTACAGATTAGCAAAAGGAAACCTAGAGAGATTAAATAGCTTGCTCAAAATCAAGTAGCCAGTCAAAAGTAGATCTGGAGACAAATTCCCATCCAGGTGTTTTGGTTGACTGTCTCATTTTTCTACTACTCTATTTTTATCACTTTGAGAGCACATGAAAAATGTGAAGAAGGAAAAGGCCACATGATGACCCTGGTCTCGAGAATGCTGGAGAAATAGTGAAGAAATGATCAGAGAAGACACCAAGGGATAGCAGGGTATTGGTCAAGTCCTGGTTTGATAATTACACAAAGGAAGGGAGTGAGTAATAGAAGCATTATCTGAGCATTTCTGATTTACCAGGATCTTTAGATCTTTACCTCATTTAACAATCAAAACAATATAATTATCGTCATCTCCATTTTCTAGTTGGGGAAGCAAGACAAGAAGCAGTTAACAGACTTACATGAGACCAGAGAGCTAACAGATGTCAGGGCTGTGATGAAATCTGGGCCTCTGGGTCAGGCCCCCCCCCATCACTCTGATGCATGCCACAATTATCAGTAAAGATCGTAGAAGAGGTGGGCCCAATGGGACAGTATTAAATATTTTTAAAAGAATATTTAGCATATGTGTTCAAAATTTTAAAATAATTCATTTTCACTAAATATTTTCTTTCTGAACTTCTAGGGTAAAATATCAGTAAAAATCTCAAGACAGATTCATGTTGGGTGTTTTCTGTTTGAGAGTGAAAAATCTGGGGTCACTTCTTTCAGGTTAATACCTTTAGGACTGTCCTCTTAGAAGGATCAAAACAGAGACTTTCAGTCAATGAATAAACAATAACACATAGTAGTCTTTGGATAAAATTAGCCTGGGATGTTTTATTTTTCTGTATTTAGTGAGTTCCTGAATAATGATAATATCTAACACATATCACAAAAATTTCCGCCTCCCATGCACTGTTCTGAGAGGTTACACATTCACTGAATCTTTATAACTTTACGGAGTTCTATTATTACCCCCACTGCAAATGAGGAAACCTACACACAGGTCAAATACTTTGTTCTAAATTGAACGGTTAAAGAATGATAGAGCTAGGTAGGGTTCAAATCCAGGTAGTTCAGCTAACAATGCTCAACATTATATAGTACAATATTATATAGTACTTTGCATAGTCTGTCACCTAGGACTTCACCTAGAAAGCAATCTTGCTGCCGAAACTAACACTCTTAATTATAGAGTTGGATAGATAAGGATTCACTTATTCTTTAAGTCGGCAGCCTCCAAACTTTTTGGCACCAGGGACCGGTGCTCCTATGAGAATCTAATGCCTGATGATCTGAGGTGGAGCTGAAGCCTTGACTCAAATACACATGAAGCTTCCATCTCTCTCCCACAGCTCACCTGCTATGCAGCCTGATTCCTAACAGGCCAAGGACTGGTGCTGGTCTGTAGCCAGGGGGTTGGGGACCCCTGCTTTAAGTCACTCAATTATTCATTCATTCATTCGCTATGCATTATAATCCTACTAGTATGTATCAGCCTCAGTAATAGCAAAAATAGATATGATTTCTGTTATCCTAGAACTCAGAGTCTAGTGGGAAGAAATGCTTCAATCAAATAATTACAGAAATAAATGTCAAATTACAAACTCTCATACGAAGCATAAAGGAAAGGACTAGATGTTATAAGATTATAAAAACTTTAAAGAGGTATGTGTTCCAGTTGAGGGCAGCTTCTGAGAAAACGACCTTTGAGCTGGGATTACAAAACACGAGACCTTGCGTTGTTTAACATTTCTAAATCGCAGTCCTCACCTGCAAAATAGGGGTAGTGACTTGTCCTGAAGTCTTAGTGAGGTAATGCAGAAGTTATTCCAGTACTTAGCAACTACTTAATTAATTATAGTTATTGGCCTGGTTATTTTTATTCTTCTCATTACTCCTCGACCAGTATCCAGTTAGAGAACAGAAGTAAAGAAATAAAGATTTAGGAGACTAGTAATCATAAAAGTAAAAAGGATAGGAGAAAAAAAGGAAATATTTTGAAAATGCTATAGATTCTAATTTTTTTTTTTTTAAAAAAAGAGTGCTTCAGTAAAATGAACAGTATGTTGTAAGTAACCAAGTGGGAAGATAAATGCATACAGAAAACTTAATGCTTTGTTCACATTTTTCTGACCTCCTCCTGCCCCAGGATTTTGTCATGATATTGCTTACGTCTGCTAATAGCACGCTTTTCTGTGTTTTTAAGTATTTGTTTCATCTTTATTCCTGGATTGACTGATTAATTGAAATGCTCTTTTACCCAGAGCTTAATATGGCACCATATAGAAGAAAGGGTTAGATTGACTTTGCCTGGGTGTAAGAGCCCTGGGGGTGAGAGTAGAGAACCTGTAACTCCAATGAGGAAAGATGTTTCCAAGCTAATATGTGGATCACAGAGAACTCCCAGCCTGACTGCTCTCTGCTTTAGCTTGGCAAGGAAAAGAAGAAAAGCTGTGAGTTAAGCTGATAGAAACTTACTCTTTCCTGAAATATGAGGTGTCCTTGAAAGATTCTTTCAGGTGCGGGGGAGTGGGTTAAGTAATGCCACATTTTTCAGACGGAAATGTGTTTTTGCCCCCTTAGGGAGAACATTTCAAAAGTCCAGAGGACAATTCAAAAGGCCAGGAGCCTAGTCGGCAACTAGTGTTGAACTCAATGGAGGTCTGGGCCCTGGAAATCTGGGGGTACACACAGCCAGATCAGCAGGGAGGCCAAGTGCTCATGGGAGGCTGTGGTGATGTGGAAACATGTACATTCTTACCCAGAATCCAGGCTCCATCTGCTTAATCTGGGGGCAGGAGAGAAGCTGTCTAGGACAGGAAGGCGGCGGGGAGAGAGACCCACAGGAATTGTCTGGGGCCATCTCTTTGTCCAAGCTAAGTCTGGACTTTAGCTTTCACCCCCCTATTTAACCCAGCTAGTTCCCTCCCCGTGGAGTCCAGTCCTTGCAGGAGCATCATCTCTGAGAAGTTTTGTTGACCCAGGTAAGGTACTCTGGGGAAAAGTTCCCTGTCCTTGATTCCTGGGTACCTTTGGCCCTGGAGTTTCGATCAGTAAAAAATTTGCTTTTCCTTAAGTAGTCTGAAAGCAACTAACAAATGTGCCTAACTTCCTCTCTTCTATTTCTTATGGGAGATATTAAAAAATATTCAAGAGAGCTAGGTTATAATAGGAGATATAGAACATTAAGTGTAGAAAACTCTAAAGAGCCACCATTAACTATGAATGGAATTGCCGTGTTCTCTTTAAATGCAATGGTGTTTTTCTCATCGCCAGAAATAAACATTAGAAGCATCTTGTGTTTCCAAGGTGATTCCTGGGGCCTGACCTTTCATTGAAAAGGTAAGTTTTGTAACTACGCGTGCATTTTTCCTCTTGCAATTAGACCATTGTATCTGAATATGGACAGATGACAACAGAATTTTTGCCCCCTCCTTTCTAAGCACTCACACACATACACACACTGGAGGGATAGGGTAGGGGATATAAAGACGAGTAAAGAAGTGAGACAGGAATAGAGCTTTACAGGCATAAGGAGGCAATAAATAGAATCACCATGGCGAGTCCGGAACCGAGAGAAGCTTTTTAAGGCAAGATCACCCCCAAGCCTCTCTCTCCAGAAGCTCCATTCTTCAAGTCTCCTCACCACACAGGCAAAGAAGGCAGGCAGGTGCTGTTACAGTTACAAGGACGGTACTCTACTTATTTCAAATCCTTAATCTTAAAACCACAGCAGAGAAGATGAAGATGCTTTTTCTTCTCTAGAATTTAAAGAATGTGTTTTAAAATATATTTCCTGTGTTCCTGTAGTCATTGGGTTATTTACTATGTTTAGCACATAGTAGGTAGTGAGTAAATAGTTGTCGAATGACATATAATGTGAGGAAAACAATATGCATTTCCAGATGACCAGAGAACTGATTTCTGCTGCCTTATCAGAAAAAAGAATAGTTTGTCGTGTGTCAAAAACAAAAGGCCCCAATCACACAGCCCTTATGGTTAAGGTCTGTAGAAATAGAAAACCACTCTTGTTTGTTTATTGACCTGTGACTGCTGTATCTGGCACTTAGCTCTAGAAATAAAAAGAAAATAAAATATCTAAACAATTTATTTTAAAAAGGCCCCTCCCCCAATACTGTTTGCTGCCACCTTCTTTTTTTTTTCTGCTTCCTTCTTTTCAGCTTGACGTCCTCTCAAACGCTACCTGACAGACTGCCGCAATCACCCTGTGAATGTAAGTAATTTCCTTATTGACAGCCTCCCATTCTCTCTGACATCTGCCAGCACTCCCTGACACTTGAATAAGCATTAAGACATTAACAGTCTGGCACAGGTTTAAGGACTGGAATAGTAATGCTTGGCAGGCCCGCTGCACAAAGCCACATGCAAAGAGACCCCCACTCATTCAACTCTGCTGTCCTTCTGGTTAGAAAACGTGGCAGAGCCCAGGGTAAATGCCGATTATTCGCTCGACTGCTCTGGCATTTTGGTGTCCTCTGAGGCCATTTCATACATTAAAGAAAAAAAAAAAAAAGATGCCTACTTGTGAGACAGTATGAAAAGTGGCTTCATAAAAAGACAAGTCTTTGCTCACTGGGATGAGTTAATATTTTTAAGGGGTTGACTTTGTGTGCAGCACATCTACTAAAGGGACTGACTTAGAGTAAGAAGCAAAGTCAAGCTCCCCTGACTTACACATAGAACAATTTGCATCATGCTTTTTTTTCCTGATAATATCATATTCTTCCCAGATATTAGCTGGCAAATGCCATCTTTGTACCATGCGGTTTTTTGAAAGCCAATTTTCAGGTCCTCAAACAGAAAATTATTAGGAAAGAACACTACAGTAGGCTTCTGTTCGCTGCGAAATGGCAAAGCTGTTAACATGCTTGATGTTAAACTGTTAAGTGAGTCAGAGCTGCCTCCATGCTATTCTAAGTAGGGCTTGTTTTGGATCAGAAACCTGTGCTCTGCATAGGTAATGCTAAAATTAACATCAAAATAGAAGGGGCAGAACTGTGAATATGACACTTTTTCTTGAGTGAAAAATGACTCAATATGGTTGTACTTGGGATACAAAAGAAGAGTTAAAATAGGTTTTGCATAAGTTCAAGATAGTCTAGTTAAAAGGTCAGGCAAGATGTTTCCCTCGGGAGCATTCTGTGGCTCAAGATTTTGACATCTTCTGGGGACTAAGAGCCCAGATTCTTCCACTCCTCCTGTTGGCCTGCCATTAGGACAGGGATGTCACAGAGAAGAGCTGCTGTTTACATAGTGATTCCTTCTGCAGACCCTTCTTTTCTCTGTTGTTTAAACTGAGCCTGGGGTCATAATCTCTGATTCACAAATGAGAGCGAGAGACTCAAAAATGATAAAGGACTTTCCCCTAATAACAGAGGTAGTGAAAGGTGGGCTCCTGGTTAGGTGTGTGTCCTACCTCCCAGCCCAGGGAATTAGGTCCATATTACTAGGAAAAAGGATAATAAACCTGGAAGGAAGAGTGACAAGCTTTCCCGATCCAAAAGAGCAGCCTGTGATTGTAATTAGGATGACTAACTGGTATCTGATGGTACCACGAAATCTGCTCCAATTCGCAAAATGGTACTGCTCAGATGGGCTGGGTGGTTCCCTTGAGATTGAGGTCATTCCTTCCTTAGCACAGCAGGAAAATCGGAGCCAGCCACATGGTGGGGGGATGTATCTGAGTGTGGATAGGCAGGGGGAGTTACAGTTCTTAAACTGAATTACAGTCATTTGCTGTTTAACAATGGGGACACATTCTGAGAAATGCATAGTTAGGGGATTTCTTCTTTGTTCGAACACCACAGAGTGCACTTACACAAACCTAGGTGGTATAGCCTGCTACACATCTAGACTGTATGGTACAGCCTATTGCTCCTAGACTACAAGCCTGCATGGCGTGTGACAGTACAAAACACGAGATTAAATCAAGCACGAGAGAAAATGATGCAGTCAAGAGACACGAGACGTATGAGGCTGCTGCTGGCATCCACAGCATACTTTTTTACAGCAAACTTTTTTCATACGAGTAGAAAGAATACACTCTAAAATAATGATAAAAACTATAGTATAGTAAATACATATATCAGCAACAGTCATTTATCATTATCAAATATTATGTACTGTACATAATTGTATGTGCTATACTTTTGTATGACTGGCATCCCAGTAGGTTTATTTACACCAGCATCACCACAAACATGTGCAATGCGATTCATTGCCATGTTAGGATGGCTACAACATCACTAGGCACAAAGAATTTTTCAGCTCCATTATAATTTTATGAAACCATCATTGTATATTTGCAACCAACACGTTGTTGTGCAGACGGTGATTGTAAATGCTACCTCCAGGTTTGCTACTTCAAACCTTGAGTGTTTAAGAGTGTGGGCTTTGGAGACAAGGGAACCTGAATTCAAGTTCTGCCTCATTAGTTGTTTAGGCTGGCCTAAGTTTAGCTAACTAATTCTCAGTTTCTTCATTTACAAAATCATGATGACAACCTATGAGAACTAATTGAATTAAAGCTCTTTAATGCTGCTGTTTAGCACAGTAAATGCCCCAAAATAAATGTTAATACACCACTATTATTCGTTGATATAGAGGCCTATCTAAGGCTACCACCTTTGTATTGTCCACTCTCCACCTCTTTAGCTGTCCCACATTTATTTCGAATGCATACCCCAAGGCAGATCATCGTCCATGTAACCATACTAATCATAACAAAGACTATTGAGAGCTTAATCTGTGTCCTGTCCATTATATTTATCTTATTTAATCCTGCAAGTTAGGGGTTATACTTCACTTTTACGGATGGGGCAATTGAAACTCAGAAAGGTTACGCAACCCCTCCAAAGCTTCACAGCCAATAAGTGTCAGACCAGACTTCTAAACTGGGGCTATCTGCTGCCAAAGCCTGGTCTGTATACTTCCGGCCTAAACCACCTTGCCCCTGCCAGAAAGTGGGCTGCAAACCACAGGAATTTTGATTCTCTCTTTGCTCTCGGTCCGCCATCCTCACAATCAGGAATTCCTCTCCTGCTATTCCAGCTTGTGGGAACCTTTCACACTTGGTCCACCCTTTGCACACACTCTGACTACCCCGGTTCAGGACTGCTTTTCCATCTGCTGGACATCGGATACTTTCTGGATGTCCCTTTTCCCACTCACATCCCTTTGTTGTTCACCCCCACCACACACACGTACTCATTACTACCTGATTAGCCCCCCAAAACCTAGCTCTTCCTAGGTCTTCCCTGAAGAACACCTTCAATGACTGCCCACATTCTGCCCATATTCTACCACAAGAAAAATTATACCAGTCATCCTGACAATCAAGGTGCACTTCCTCCATAAATGTGCAAGTGAGCTTTTCAGTTCTCACTCCTTCTCTTTGTGTACTCAGCACAACACAGAATCCATGGGAGCAGAAATTTGTGCTTCTCGTTCATTCCTGCATCATCAACACCTAGAATACTGGCTTGTTTGTAGTAAGTGCTCATTAAATACTTGTTAGTTGAATGAATGAAAGCAATTTTCCCAGCCAAGATTATTATACTTTCTTTCTACCTAGTTTTACTGTAGGGCCTGTTGGTCATTGAAAGACATGAAATCTGCTTTAATTTTTTTGAACCTGCTGGTATACATGAAGAAACGCCAAAACAGGATTTTAAAACGTTTGATATATTTTAGAAGGTAATGTTTATCAAATTAATGGTTTTAACATTTATTAAACACTATTTGCAGTGTGGCTCAGTATTGGACCACCAGTTAAAACAGTGACCAAGGTCTTGCTTACTCTCGCCAGTGCATGCTTCGCTGAGGGCATACTCTTCTGAGGCCGCTTAGGAATGTGTGCCTTGAACTAATGGCTCTGCTGCCCCACCTCATCCCCTCAGGCCCTGTCTTCATGCATTCCATTCCTTCCTCTCCATCTGTACATCTTCGTTCCCAGTCTCTCCCATCCTTTTCTAGGCCTCCCTCCTCAGAAAAAAATCTCCTGTTACTTCCTCATAGCACTCTAACGATAGGTTCATAAGTGTTTATGGTTTATCAGTTTATTCCACGCATTTTAGTTATACGTATCCTTACTTGGTTACTGAAAGTAGGGCCCATCATCTATTTCTGGTTTATCTTTGTAACCACTCTCCACCTACTGCTTTGTATCCTGTCATGCTCGCAGATGCTCAATATATATATATTTTTAATTAATAAGTGAACATGGCAATGCAGGTAAAAATAACATGGCTGAGGTCTTGGCGTTAGGTGTTAGGCGGGCTTTACTAGTTGGTAGGGGGAGGTAAAAAGAGGGGAACTGTGTCAGAAGGTTATCAGATTATGGGGCAGTATATTATGAGCAGCAACTTATTGATTACAGACTATTGATTAACTATGGATTCTTGAGCCAGACTGCTTGGGTTCAAATACCAGCTCTGTCTCTTAATTGCTATATAAACTTCGGACATCAGATGATATTTTTACTGACCTCATAGGCTGTTTGTAGAGATTAAAGGAGCTAATAAATGTGAAGTGTTGATTCTCATTGTGGTAGACTGCAATATTGTTTCAAATATTTTTCCACCTTTCATGTTAAATGTATCCACGCACACACATATATACATCTCTGTCCATTGTTACATGACTTATTGTGTTCCTTTCATTGGCATCAGGTTTGGCCATACGATTTCTTGCTTTGACCTGTGGAATTTGAGTAGAAGTGAGATATGCCAGGACTCAGCCGAGGCATTCAGAGCCATCGTGCCTTTTTTATTCTACCACAAGACTGACATACCTCAAATAAGGTCTTCTCATTCACTCTGGATCCTGCATTGAAGAAGCCATGTGGAGTAAGCCTCAGACATCAGAACTAACATACAACACACAGGAAATAAGCCTCTTGTAAGCCACTGAGATTCTAGAGTTGTTGCTGGGACATACCCTGGTGAAGGTGACTCATAGCCCAGTAAAAGAAGTACTCCATCCATGTAAAGCGCTTAGAACAGAGTTTGCGACATAGGTAAGGAGCAATACTGATTATCATTGCCCACGTATTCTGACTTTTGACATGACTTCCTAATTTGCTCTTGCTTGTCTTAAATTAAAAGCCTCATCTTTGGACTTTTCCAAGTATTTTGTTGTAGATAATTATCTGGCTAAGAGTCAGAAGGTGTGGGTTCCAGTCCTAACTTGCTTTATCTGGGGCTGTGTTTCCTCATAGATAATCATCAAGGTTCACTCCAGCTCAAAGAAGTTTCAGAGTCTACAAACAAGCAGCTGTTGGAATCTTACACATGAGTAAAGAAGTGCTGGCTCTTCCAGTTACAAAGCTGAGTGACTTCGAGGGGGTCTCCTTTTTCCTTCACAGGGTTTATGTTAGGCTTTTGCCATTGTCAGTTTTGAAGGCAATGGCATTCGTGCAGGCTCCTGAAGCAAGTGTGTGGTGTGTGTGTGTGTGTGTGTGTGTGTGTGTGTGTGTGTGTGTTTCCTATATTAAGTTAGGTCACAAAACTCTTAGAGAAAAGAAAGATTTCCTGGAGAAGGGGTTATAAAAAAAATCTTTGGTAAAAATGAGTATGTGTTTAACTTATAGGACTTAAAATAAAAAGCGGGGTACAATCAGAAAAGAAAGTTAGGCTGTCATGGTGGTCAGAACTCTGGCCTAAAAACTAAAGCTTTGCGTTCTGCCCTTCTTTCTGCTATTAGTCAGCCAGGTGACCTTGGAGAACCACTCATTTCTCTGGGTTTCAATTTTGCTCTGTGTAACAATAAAGGATTTCCAAATTCCTGTCTAGCACTAATGTTTTATCACTATGATTCCATCAAAATTAATTGACAAGGTTGTTTTTTTTTTACAAGCTTTAAGTGGCAGTTTTCTTAATTTGTAGAGATGGGGAAATACTCTAAAGTAGGAAAATGTTTACAGTGGAAGCACAACCCACATAAATCTTGTGAATTGTTAATAAATTTTGGTCCTAAAGGAGAAATAAAAGAAAGAAGCTGATTTATAACCATTTAACAAAACAAGCACTATTTAGTTTGCCAGAAGAACAGGTGGCCTACTATCTCTTTCTGCCCACTTACAGATTTTCTGCTTCAGCTAAGGAAAGCTCATTTCTGCCATATTCCTCTCAGCATTATTAAAATATATCCAGATCCTCAAAGTCTCAGCCAAGCTATGTCAAGTAGAGTGTGAGCACTAAAGCTGGTCCATAGATTGATGTATTATTGATTTCAAAAACCAGGTCCTCTTTCCAATGCTTGGGATGGCAGGTGCCTACTGTTCTCATGCCACTGCTCTTGGCAGAGTTGACAGATAGTCCAGCTGCCATGTTCTGCCCCCTTCATCTCCCCCTAGAATCCCACCACTGTCCTTCCTCACTCCTGCTCTTGGCAGAGATGGCTCCAAGACTGGCTTTGGTCAATATACAATCTAAGTAAGAGCATGTGTTCTAAGGTAAGTCCCTAGGATCCTCCCTTAAAAAATATTCTCTCTCCCACATAGATTCTATGATTACTAAAACATGTGAAAGCCTACTTCCAGCCTCAGAAAGGCATTCCAAAAGAACAGGTCATGAGAGTACCCTGCTCAGAGAACCTGTTATGGAGCATAGTTGACTGACAGCCTCTGGCTACTCGGTTTTGGATCTACTGCAGCATTCACTCTGAGGCCACACTTCCCCAGGCCTGCTCCTGGCCAATGACTGAGCACATCAGGGACACTAGAGCTGGGCCATTCCTGTCTCAAGGGGGATTCCTTAAACAGGCACTTGTAGCTTAGGGACTCTCCATCAGGATGGTCAAAACTTTCTCAGAACTTTGCTGTGGTCTGAAATTCTTCCTACTCAATCCTTCCTTCCCTCTTTTCTTTTGTAGGTCTCAGGCTGGCATCATGGGCTGCAGCCTCCCCTTGCCTACTCCTGCTTCTTTCTACTTTATTCCTTATCCTTTACAGGCACTTCCCTCAGTAAATCTGTGACACACTTCATTCCACTTAGCATGTGCATCTAAGAGAAAGAGGAAAGAAGCAGGGCATAATACTTTTAAAAGTTTCTATGCCTGGCACACTGTATTAGGGTTCTGCAGAGAAACAGAACCCGGCAGTCTTAAGACCCAGGAAGAGCAGATGTTTCAGACCAAGTCCAAGGAATGGAAAAGATCAAAAAAGTCAAGCAGGAGTTCTCTTTCGCTCCTGGGTGGTGGGGAGGGTGCTGTGGGGGTGCTGTTATGGTGTCAGCCTTTTTATTCTATTTAAGCCTTCAACTGATTGGATGAGGCCCACCCAGGTTAAGGAGTACAATTTACTTTACTCAGTCTGTTGATTCAAATGTTAATCTCAACTGGAAATACCCTGACAGACAGGTCCAGAATAACATTGAACCAAATATCTCTGTACTCTGTGACCCAATCAAGTTAACACATAAAATTAACCATCACACTCAGGGAGTCCAACAGCTAATCAGTTAAATCACTTTTGCTAAGATCATGAATACAAGTCAAGTTCTCCTTGTATGAGCAGCATTTATATCTGTCTCTCTAAAAGTCTATGGATGCCTTGAAAGTGGAAACCATATCTTATTCACTGTTAGATCCTAAGTACACAGTGGAAATCTAATAACTTACATTTATTGAGTTCCTACTATGTGCCATGCACAAGGTGCTGGGGTATAGCAGTGAACAAAAGAGACCAGGTTCGTTCTTATATTTAGGTGAGGGAGACAAACAATGCATAAAACAATTGACTATATAATACAATGTCTCAGTGATAAGTGTGAAAAGGAAAGAAGAATAAAGCACGTGAGGGGATAGAGAGGGATGGAAAGGCATCATTTTACATAGGTTCTCAGATATGGCTTGAATGGATAACAGAATGGATGAAAGACTCTGTGAAGGTATCTGGAGGTTCTATGGGTATGCTGGAGCAAGCAGGAATTTGGAGCTACACAGAGCAGAAGGAAGGCTTCTTCCTCCATCCAGGAAATCGGTTCAACTAAATTGTTATTCTGCCCAGTTTTTGCCTGTGTTGCGTTCTTTGCCTCTTTTACTCCCATTTTTACAACTTTACTCAGAGTGGGCACAAAAGTGCCTTTTCTTAAGCGACTTCTTCACTGGAGTAGGTTTTAAGTCAACTTTACCACTTGTACTGACCATCCTCAACATGAGGGCTTAGGGCTAGTTTCCACTTCTGAAGAAATTCCTCTAGAAGTGATGCTCTAGTGATACTTCAGTAAATGAAGATAGACTTGGCAAAGAAATTCCAAGCCTGCCAGCAGATAATTAAGAGAGATTTTTCAAAGCCTAGGGGGAAATCGAAGACAATCATGTATGTATGGTTTGCTCTAAACCACTTTTATTGCAATTTGAGTCCCATATAGCTGTGCAGCAATTGAGAGGTGAGAATACATGGCCAATGAAGAAATAAAGCCAGGTGGATGCCAATCTTCTGGAAGTCTTAAATGAGCCACACATAAGTTGAGTTTTACAGTTTGTCTTGAGGAATTACAAAAACCAAAATAGGTAAGTTTATTATTGCAGTTCTAAGAAGGAAATGATGACGTAGCAATTGAGAAAAAATGTTTAAAGTTTCCCCTTTCCTCTTCCATGTTTCTGACACAACTCCTTACTCTCGACAGGGATGTGGTAAGAGGAGTAAGGCGTTCTATGGTGTCATCTGAAGTCTTTCGAAGGTTTGGTGGAAGAATCTGGCCTTTTAACCAGGCGGGCCTAGAAATACAATTTAGTTCTTTGAGTTAAGAGCTGTGCGATCTTAGGTAGGCTACTCAGTTGCTCTGAGCTCCAATTTCCTTGTCTGTAAAATACCTATTTGATGGAGTTGTGATGATCACGTGAGACAGGGTAAGAAAGGTGCCTGGCACATTACAGCTGCTTAATGAATGCTGGTTCATCTTCCTGGAAAGACAGTTATTTCAGAAATTCAAAAAAAAGCACTTATAGTTTCTCTCTTGTTATTGATAACAAAAGTTACGATATCAAAAAATTCTTTGTGAAGAGCAGTGATCACAAAGCACATGCCTTTAGTAAATCTACAGTAGGATTGGATTCGTGATCTATGGAGAACTATGGCAAACTAGAGGGCCCATGCCCATCTAAAGAGGGTGACTGAAGGGCCCAGGTCCCATCCAAAGGGGCAACTGAAGGATTTATGCCTACTATAAAGGGGTCCAAGCACAATTACTGGAGGGCCTGAGCCCCATCTAAAGGAGGCGATTGTTACTTAGCTCCTATATAGGTGTATTGGCAAATTTTTTTTTTAAATCCTGAAATGCAATTCTATGTAAAATTTCCAGTTCTCATAAAAGGGCTCCTAAGTCAATTAATAAAAAATACACAGACCACAAAAAGCATGTCTACAGGCTGGATGTGGCCCGTGGGCCGTCAGGTAGCAGCTTCTGGAAGAGGAACACTCTATGATTGCATTCCCACTCCTCATATAGTAAAATAGTTTAGTATTTAAATAATTCTTCAAATAATTCCACAGAGAGCAGAGTTCAACATACAAATAAATCTCTTCCTGTATATTTCTATATCTAGGACACCTAGGGCCAAAAATAACCTTAAAAACCTATGAAGGTTTTTGTTGTTATTTATTCCTCAGGACTCAGCTGAGCAGACTGTCCAATGTCTGTGCATAGGAAAAGATAAGCTGATGCCTTTTGATAAAGTTATTATCTAGAAATATGCTTATACAATGTAATGGTCCCCCACACTTCCATGGTATCATAGAGGGCTTAAAGCGTTTCTGAATGGTCCACAAATCATTGCCTACGGATCTTTAAAAAGAAGGCAGAAAGAGCTTAGAAGAAATTATTTTGTTTTTTAAAGGATCTTTCTATTGGGTCAAGATGAGCTTCACAATAACAAGGAATGTTTCAGAGAACTGCTGACTGGAAACTGTCAGGGGCTGAAAAGTATTAAGCCACAGTGTTTTGATTAACTTGTTCCTCTAGATTTGTGACTTACAGAAGAGGAAAGAAAAGAATCGTATTTCAATATCAAAAGTCACAATAAATGTTAAGTTCCATTTTTGACTGGTAGTCTCCCACACACTCATACACCCTATAACTAGCAACTATAAATTTAGAATATTTGTAAAATCCAGTAGGTTCCTAGAGTATGTGACAATCTGGTATGTGATATCTGTGCATTGCTTATCACAGAAGCCATCTCTTCTGTGGGAAATGTACTGTGACATCCATTTTGATAGGTAACAGGCACGTTAGGATGGAATTACCTCAGTTAGAATATGGCTGTGATAACAAGGAGAGAGAAATCTTGAACCAGGAGAACAAGGGGGCATCTTTAAGGAATAGGCTCCTGTGTTCTGCACATATATCCTCACCAATTAATTGCTCAATCTCTAACTATTCAGTAGGATTGGGCAAGTACTGAATCTTAGGTACAACTGATTCACTTTATAAACTGGCCATCTTAGTGGCAATACAAGTTAATTTGGTATTGTTTCTTTTTCCGTGTTTCAATACTGAACTGAAAACACATTTAATAAAGATAATGTGAAAGAGAATGTGTCCTGAAGATGTTCATCTTCTTATCCATTCTATGCAGTATAGAGTTTTTTCATCTTTTAAAATATTAGGTTAGGAAACAGCAAGAAGAATCCATGGAAAGAGACACAAAATTATTCTACCAAGTGATATTTCAAGGATCTCCTATTTAAAAAAAAAAAATGGAAAGATTCTCTCTTATTACTGGGAAAAGGCATATTTTTGAAGTTACAAAATTTAGAAACTAAGACATACATAATGAAAGGATTTTTTGGTAAAGTATATTGAGATCTTTAAGAGGCAGGCCCTTAAGTAAAATAGTACTATTGTAAAGTAGCTTATCGAGTAGCATTTCTATTTGAAAAACGAATCTTCAGTTCTCTTGTTTCCCACACACTCTTTTCTCATGACTTCCTATCTCTAATACTGTAATAACCCCAATAATAAAAATATTTTGGTTCAGAAATCTACTCATTTGAATGCTGAGTATACTTAAATTATGATAATAAATATGCCTTAGTTTGAGAAAGGCTTTTTGGAAAAAAACGAATCGAATTTAAGTAAGTGCAAACTATTTTTTTGTGTGTCACCACGTCCCCTAGGATTATGATGTTCCCAAGATATTTCATAATCTCAGTCAAGTCAACACTGCAGTTGACTTGAATAGCAGAACTCCAAGAGGAGTTGCCACGCTGGTTTGGCACTTAATGATGCTGGAGTTGTGCTTTCCCTTGAAAGAGTACCCCATTATGGAAATGGGATCCCCAGAGTGGGACTTAAGGAGGTGGTCAAGACATCACTTTACTAGGTCAGTGAAGATCTGATTGGCCGTTTGGGTGGAAGATAAGATGTAAACTCTAATTGAGATGGCGGTAACATTTCAATGCAGACTATTGCATTCTGCTCAAATTCCTGCTGTCATTTCAATGAGAATTCCTAGTCTTCTTTCTTACCAATTACCTCAGATGGGTAATGTTGCTGTGACCCACCAAGCATGTATTAGGTTTCCTTAATAAAGACAGATATATCACAGCAGTGGGTTAAGTGATACGCTGGCAGTTAATTCTTGCTTCATTAAGCCAAACCAAATAATTCTCATTTAAATGAAGAAATCTACCCTGCTTTCCAGTAAATATTTGGTATCAGAGCAGCAATGAAAGCTCATGCTATGTAAACCTTACTTCACTTTGGGGGATCCTAGGACATTTCCACAAGTACCACATTGAGAATGATAAACATCAAAAACAAAATGACACTTGTCCAAATAAATAGGGAAAATAAGCTTTGTGAAATCTTTACCTAGAGTTTGTGATTTTGAAAAAAAAAAAAATTGTATTCAGTTTCTTGCTGTCTTGTTCAATCATGAAAATGCTGTAACCCTCCATGGGCCTCTTAGCCAGTAGTGTGAATTAGACAGTCCTATTGAATAAGCTCTGCAAATCATCCTGTAGGAAGTACCTGGGTTTGCAGGCTAAGTGCATACTATACATATAAATCATTATCACTTTAGGGTTGATTAGAAAATGGCAGGTATTTTGCAGTCTTGGCAATGTGTGTATGCCTGGGGCAACTGATTACCTATTTCAAATTAATAGCTTAAAATTAAAACAAGCCCAGAGGTAGAATAAAGGGAAATGAGTTTTCTGTGTAAAGAAAGCATCAAACTCCTCAAAAAAGTCCCTTCCCTCCCCCTCATCCTTTCCCTTCCTCTTCTTATCCGGCTCAGAATGATATCTGCCTGCCAGAGGACTTCCAGGGGTATGATTATCATGTGAGTTGCCAGATCTTACCGGAAGGAATGACGGTGGAAACGAAGATGTCAATAAAGTGTATTTTTCTGTAGTTATCTCATAAAAGGGGCTTGAAAGTTTCCCAGGGTGAATTGCCCTGCGGCGAGACAGGCTGAATCTTTGCTTCTGTCTGCTATATACCATCCTGCCTAAGTCGGGTAGCTTCTGGGGATACGGTGTACCTTCACTCAGCATCCTGCTAACATACGGTGTGTCTTCACCCAGTACCCCGCTAACAGGACACTGGTGCCTCTCATTCAGTGAGAACTATAAGAGAAAGAAAAAAATCCAACAGAGAAAAACAGATAAAACACACACATACTCTGTTTCCAGGGTAGGTGTGGGTTGAGTGGGTGCAGAGGTGGAGTGGCCAGGAGCAGGGAGAGTGAGTCATGTGTTTGAGGTTTAGAGGTGGAAAGAGGATCTGGGTTTCAAGAAAAAAAATCTTTTTTTTTTTTTTTTTTTACCATTTTGCCTTCTTGGCATACTGGGCCTAGATTTTATTTTGGAAAGTATTTAGAAATGAACTTGTACTACTATCTTAGTCTGTTTTCTGAAGTTAAACAAGAGAGAGAAAGAAAATATCTGGGTCTTTGAAGGCTGTAGAAAAATACCTTGATGTTCTCGCTGACTCTCCAAGAAACTGGGGAGCCTGAAGTTCATCTAAATTCGGGTTTTTTTGGTTGTTGTTGTTAAGTAACTAAGATGGGAGAGGCTTTATTTCGCTGTTGACTTTATTTTCCTAGTGATTCTCTAATGTTTCCATATATGATTCAATAAAGAGAAGCTATCCTCTATGTAATTTTAAAAGAAAGATTAAAATGCTATTTTATAGGCAAAACTAATTTTTTTCATAAAATTACCTACTAAGAATGCATAATAACATTTTATATTCTTAAGTCTTACAGACTCTTACCACTATTAGCTACTAGTAAAATATTGAGTGGAAAGAGAGAGAGAGAAAAAAAAGCTTTGACATCAAGCAGATGCATTTTCAAATTCCAGTGCCACCACATACTAGTTGTGTGAGGTCAGGTAAGTCACTAAATATTTGTGAACATCTGTTGCTTCATCTCTAAAAGGTAAAGTTAATAATACACACTCGGTAGCATTATGTGAAGATTACATTAGATAACAAAGAATAAACACCTATCACGGCAGATGTTATCTATTCATTCTATTCCTTCTCTTTCTCCCAATTCGAAAATGCTTTCTGGAGATTCCATTTAATTGGTATTCTTAGAACACCTACTCAGTCCAGCTAACTAGCTAGCTCTATGGTAAGTGTTATGAGAAATGGTGAAGAAGTAGAAAACTCAAACCATGTCTCAGAAGAACATTCCTTCTAGTTGAGGAGACAAAACGTATAAATCAAATGCAACCAGGAAGAAATTAAGGCATATATAGACAAATATTAGATGTTATGTATAAACAGCAGGTGCCAAGAAAGATTATGGGAAAAAGATGAGTTTTATTTAAGCTTTTATAACACATAAATTTAATTGACATTAAAAAAAAAGCCACTTTAAAAAAACAGATCTAGGATGTTTTTTTGTTTTGTTTTGTTTTTGTTTTTGTTTTTATGGGAAGAATATGATTTAAGATTTGAGGTAGAAATGAACAGAGCATATGTTTTCAGGACGCTGATCTGGAACAGAGAGCTTTATTGGGGGAAATGGTTCAAAAAGATTAAATTGAGACCAAGTGATAAAGAGCTTTGAATATTATCCTCATAGAGTCTGATCCACGAGGTCTTCAGAAAGATTATGAAAGCAGAGTTCTGAGTGGTCATTACTACACGGTTCAGCCCCAGGACTCTACTAAAGTCGTATAAATGGAGGTGAAGAAGTTGTGCTTCTCAAGTGCTTTTTTCTAGAGTGTTTGTTCCAAGCCATACACTCAGTGGGTCTTGAAACTCGTTTTCACCATAGTAATTTGTTTTGATTCATAGTAACTAAACTCAGGAGAGCTGGTTCATAAAAAACCAGTTTAATAATTTAGAAAGCTACAGATGATTATTAAGAAGAATGGGGTGTTTGTATGTCAAATAATTTAGTCTATCTAGTTCCTCTCTATTAGAAACAGGATTCTGGAAAATTAAATCAATATCAAAAAGTGTGTTGGTCATTCATTCATTGATTTATCAAACATTTACTAAGCATCTACTAAGTGAGAGACACTTAGGTAAGAAACAGCATGGAAACACTGAGACCTGCAAGTGATTTAGCGATATTTGAGTGCATCAAGAGATACAAAGGGTAGAAGGCAGGGGTCAGGCCCCAGAGGGCCATATACTTTCTATTAAAAAGCTAGGACTTGATTCTCTGTATAATCACACGCCATTGACATGTGCTATTAAGTTTGAAAACAATTCTTTTAACTTCTAATTATGTATTATTTAATTTCATATAGCATTAGTAAATAGTATTTTACCTACTATCGAATACATGCGTTTGTACCAATAATGCTACTGGATTGAAACAACAGTAGATAGAAAAGTAAATGAAAACCAGATATAGCAATCTCTCAGAAGCTAAGTGTCAGTTATAAAGTGAACCACTGGCTGAAGAATCACTATTATTCATAGAAGTTATCCATATAAACAAAGAAATTGGGATACATATTATGTGTTAAAATCAAGGAATAAATTAATTCCACAGATTAAAAAGGAAAAAGAACAGAATAGAATAAAATCAATATATGCGGGAAAACTTCTATCATAAAATTGAGTAGGTTCGCCTACTGTGGCAGCTCTAAAATTTATAGGTCCCAAATTAAGCCTCATTACAGATTTTTAATTTAATTTTTGATAGCTAACATAGTTACATGCTTCAAAATCAAAACTATATGAAAATAATAAATAGAGAAGCAATGCCGCCACTCTTGTTTCTGTCTGCTCCATCATGCCCACTCTCCAGCCCTATTCATTTTTACCATTTTTATTAATTTCTACTGATTTTTTCCAATCTTTATGTATAACTTACATACACTTTGGTAAATATGAAATGTATTTAGGAGAAAAAAAAAACAGGAAGGATAGAAACTAACCTTTGTTGGGCAACCACTACTTGCCAGACACTGTTAGGTGTTTTTCCATAAGTTAGGTTACCGATTCCCTGTACCAACTCTGTAAAGTTGGTCTTTTAAGCCACCACAAGACCAGACCTCAGGTCAGGTGGGCAGAAAACCCAGCTTTACTTTATTCTTTCTCTTCCTTCTCCAACCTCTCGAGGTTATAGATTGAGTATATCTTTTGATTTTTATATTTCATCTCGTTGTCCCACCTTCATAACATGTTTAAAATAGCTGCCTTTCGAGGATTAAACTAACTTACTAATGAAGTATGTGGCATAGTAGTAATAGTTCTATAAATGGAAGCTGTTATTATAATGTCTCTGAGAGAACTTCCTGTGCCAGGCTACGCTCATTCAAAATGTACTGATTTCTGTTTAACTCATAGAGATGGCCCCTTTTCGGATTTAGTCTGTTCTCTTGCTGAACATATCCCTGAGTGAGTAATAACCTTTGTCTACTCCTTATATAAATAGAAATAAATATAGGTTTTAGGTAACTAGATCCTTTCTTGGGCAGCCAAGTTTAAAGCCTACAAACAAGAAATATCACATTCAAGGATCGGCAAACTTCTATAAAGGGCCAGGTAGTATATATTTTTGGCTTTTTGGGTTTTCGCTGTAACTATTCAACTCTGCATTGTATCACCAAAGCAGCCACATAGCGGCATGATTTTTCCAATAAATCTTTATTATGGACACTGATATCTGAATTTTGTGTAACTACATGTGTCATGAAATATTTTTCTTTTGATTTTCTTCAATCATTTAAAAATGTAAAAATTATCTTTAGCTCATGGGCCATACAAAAGCAGGTAGTGGATTGGATTTGGCTGGTGGTACATAGTTTGCCAACTCCTAGCATATGCGATAATGATTTTGTAAAACGTCTCTTGAATTCTCTCACTTGTTCTCACTCTCCCTCACCCCTGCTCTGTCCTACTATCATGAACAGACCAACAGGGAAAACAAAATGTCCTTTTGGATGAAATATTCCTACTCACCCAGGGAGCTACAATTTTATTTCTCTCATAAGAAGCTCAGGGTTTTGTAAATAATATGTAGCGATTCATATACAAATTTAGTTATATGATGTCAATAAAACATCATGACCTTGACGCTGGAAAACCAATAGTAGACAGTATATCCAGCTGCTAGGAAATTACGCAGCATTGGCATATGAAAATGTGTAATTTCTTTATTTGAAAATCAAATTTCAAAGAAGATTAAGGTATTCTTGCATCTTGCTACTTGCGTCCTTTGCAGGCGGAGAGTACTGCACTGGGGTGCCAATTTGTGCAGGGAATAAAGAAGCTCAGGAACTCCTGGGTTTTCGTCCTGGCTGACAGCCTAGGAGTGAGACTTCTTTGGGACACATATGGCTGCTTCTCCGGAAAGCTATGCAGCAGCCTCTGCCCCTTCTCCAGTCTTTGGCAGTTTCCATCCGTGGATTTTTCAGTTAGGGGCTCTTGGAAAAAAGACCTGAACTGCTGGGTGACCAGTGAATACTTTGAAAATTCTTTTTAGGTACTTTGTCGTTAGCACAGAATCTCGCTCTTCACGGTGGTCGAAAAAAGTCTAAATGTTGCAATTTTGAGAAATATTTAAATAGGGGCTTAAAGAATAACAATTGGCAAAATACTTATGGGGAGTCAGAAATAAACAAAAACATAGGAAAGTGAAGGCATGAGATATTTTAAGCTCCAAGAAAGCAAGGACCTTGTCTGCCTTATTCACTTTGATGCCCTTCATCACCAGCCCTTGGAATAGTACCTGGCTCAGTGAATATTTGATAAGTGAATTTATGTAGAGGAGGAGAGGAATAAGACTAGAAAGACAGTCTCAGTCGGGTCTCTGTAGGAAACAGAATTCCTCCAGATAATTCAACTGCTACTTTAATGAAGGGGTGACTTAAAGAGGAAAGGTTAAAAGAAGAAAAAGGGATGCCGAAGTACCCAGAGGCCAGCAACAATAGGCTGATAATACCACTAGGGCAGAGAGGGCCAGGAGCTTGGCAGAAAAGATGCAGTTATTACCTGAGACTAGCGCTGAGGTAGAGAGGGCAAGAGGAAGAGATAACCGACCTCTCTCTCCTTCAGCCTCCATTCTCCTGCCAGTGCCTCCCGCTGGCGGTACCCAAGCCAGAGAGCGTGAGAGTGGCTATGGAGACAGTTGGAAAGTAGATTTGGAACAAACAGAATCACCAGCGCATAATGTGAATTGATTCTGAAAACTGTTTTTTTTAAAAAAAATTTATGCCTTCACTTCCCCATGCCTTTGTTTATTCCCTGCTTTGCAGAGGTATATCCTGTCCAGTTCATCTTTTTGTCAATTAGATTGATAGGCTATAAGTTGCCACTGGAGATTCTGGATGAGGAAGTGGCAAAAAATAAGGCTTTGGAAGAACTTATCTATGTTCACATTCCAGCCTCACCACTCCTTAACTATAAACATAGGCTAGTTACTTAAAATCTCTGTGCTTTAATTTCCTTATCTGTAAAATGAAGGAAATTATGGTAGCCATTTCACAACATTGCTATGAAGATCAATGAGGTAATCTAAATAATGTGCTTGGGTCTAATACTATTGCTTTTTAAAAACCTATATTCAATCAGATTTAAGTGAATTTGTCTCTTATGGAAGAATTTACTATCTAATTGATGCTAGAGTGAGGTTTTAGTGAATTTAGAAATCACAAAGAAAAGACTAGAGTCTTTTTATGATTCATGATCAAGCAATTTCATTCTGGTTTTGTCGACCAAGACTAAGAAGTTCCCTCCCTTTGGCATTGATTTTTCTGCCCTTAAACAAGACCAAAACGTTACAGAGGCTTCAGGTAACACCAATGAAGGAAGCCCAGCTACGTGTGGTACATGTGATACACAGACTGCCATTTAGCTACCAATGCATTTCTGAAAACTGCTTCCTTGGCATTTCAACATTTTATTTGAAGAAGAGGACTGAAGCAGAAAGAAAATCAAACAACAACAGGAGGGCTTCATTTTAAAACTCATTCGTTGGCAAGCTAAAAATTTGTTTAGATCAGTTGAGGTTTCAAATGGAAGAATTAGCTTTTGATATGAGCATGAGTAGCTACAATTAAAAGTCCAAAGCACATTTTCTTCCTTTTCCCCCACCCAGTTGCTTATTTTTTTTAATAAGAGTGTCATGTGCCTTCTTAATAGGTGAGAGGTATAACCCATGGAGTGCAACACGCTCCTGTTTATACTGTCATTAAAGTTTAAACAGATATATACTTTATAGAAAGACTGGCTATAATTATGATTTTTCAATTCCCTCCTCATTGCTAATGGTTAGTATTGTTGTAAAAGAAACATTCTTACTGAGTTCTTGATGAATACTTGCAGAAATGTCTAAAACTTTAAATGCATTTACAATTCTGATGTTCCAATTTAACTTGCATAGGTTAAATAACAAGAGGATGTGAAAGTATTAAAATATGATTTTGATACTTGAGACTTCTGGTTATTTCAACATATAGGTGAGCTTTCATGATGATTCTTAACTATAAATTGCTTATTAGTAGAATATTCACCTCATACAAGTTAATGACTACTTCCCCAGCGAGTTAAGTTTTTTAAACATACCTAAAAAAAAATGTATCTCTTGGGCCATGAAAGCCCTTAAGCATTGATTTTCAAGGACTTCCTATGATTGCTTAATAATATTCAAGACCCACACTCTTCAGAATTACATGTTTAAAAAAATGTATATACAATATAATTACAACTATTTAAAAGAAAGCAAACATACAAAACCAGTTGCATAAAACGATAAAAGGAAATTCACCAGACTCCTAATAGTATTTTTTGGGGAGATAGGAATAAAACAAAGGTTTAAGAAGTGCTAATCCCTTCCCAGTGATTTTGGTCTGATCTAATCTTTTTATACCTTTCTTTAAGAATATGGTATCAGAGGAAGTGGTGAAGAACATGGGTTTTGGGTTGAAATCTGGCTTCATCACTTACTACAGTGTGATCCTGCACAAGTACACAAATCTCTATGCGTCATTTCCAATCACCTGTAGGAAAAGGACGGTAATACTTAAGCTATATAGTTGTGAGATTGAGTAAGTGCATGCAAATCACTTGGAACAGTAGCAGGAACTCACTTGGGATAAATAAATGAGACTTATTATTTTATTTATCTTCAATCTCTTCCAGTTCATGTGACCTACTAAGGGCAGTGATAGTCCTGATTCATTTGTTTTTTGTATCTTTGCATGCTAATACCATGCTTAGCAAATAAGAGATGCTCAATAAGATTTATGAATGTATGAATGAATGAATTACATATATAGTGTGATGTGACATAGAATGTCACTACTTTATCAGTAATGATCTAATTGGAATTGTTCAGTATTTCTCTTTGGTATCACTCTCCTGTTCAGCAGCTGCAGCCTGAAGCTGTTGGGCAAAGCTGCACTCGCCTCAAAAACTTTCTGGGAAGAGTCTGAATATACATAAATGGTGGGACTATACCTTCATAGAGTGAGTTTGCCTGAATTTTTAACACTAATAGTATTTAACAAAAGTATTTCATGCTTAATACCTATTTAGAATGTTTTTGTAGTGAAACAAAAATAATCATGTTAATTAACAGATATTATATTGCTAATATTTGTCTCTCCTCAAAGTTAGTCATTGGTAGGAAACACCCTCCTCATCTTTCTTCTGTCCATGTTCGTCTTTTTTTCTTGCCCTCTTTCTTATGCAGAGGCTGAACTTTAAGAATATTAAACACATATACCCATGACACACCTATATTTTCCCTTGTTTGAGTAAAAAAAGAAATGTATCATGACACCCCCCTCCCCTTTAAGATGAGGTACCTGAGGCACCCAGAAGTAGGAGTGAATGAATCACCTTAGGGAAGTACCTTACAGATCTTGAAAGGGCTGCATCCCAGCATCCCTAATTGCCCTTTATTAACCCATTATGGGTTATTAGTTTATCAAATGAAATTATTAACATACCCAAGGGATGAGGTGGGAGAAACGAATTAGTCAGAATTAGTAAATGTTGAGTAAATAAGGTGCAATGGAGAGAATTCAGTGCAGGAGCTAAGGGTGAATGGTTAGCTAACACTGACTGTATTTATATAATATCTAGTAATTTACAAAGTGTTTTTTACATATGAGAGGATAATAAAGGAGTGAAGAAGAGGGTAGTGAATTAGTATAGGTAGGGAGCTCCTCTAACACATACAGTCTTTAGACATTAATATGGCCTTATTGTGATTTTAAGTTACACAGATGTAGCAAAATATATCAAGACTACAAAGAAAACTGGATACCCCCCTAATTAACTTTAAATGTAAAATAAAATGGATCAAAATCTGCCTTAAAAGTTTGTGAACTTTGATACCATTACTCCTTTCTATTGCAAGGAAATTTGATTTTAATAACTCCAAATCTTGGTATTGAAAGTTGGTTTCCAAGGGCTTTCATTCATCTCTTTCACAAGGTTCCCCCAAATCATGGACATGGTAAATTCAGGTATAGCAACAGAACTGTAGCACAAGGACTAGAATGGCCAATGTCCCTCAGAAGCCTGAGACTGACCAGGAAGAAATTCGTATTTCTAATCACTTATTCTGAGGTAGGCTCTGACTCAATAAGCTGGGTCAAGAAGCTTGTCTTCTCAAATCACAGCTCGGAACAAGACTCAAATCCCACAGGGTGCAGTTACCACAGTTTCCCCCACTCTGAGGTATAATATTATTCTGTATGAAACTTTAGAAGAAGGAAAATATGAAAGTCTGAGAGCCAAGCCTACCCTCCACCCCAAAGGGCCATTATGTACCATTTTACTGAAATTTTTCTTTGCTTTGTTTTTTCCAATGATGCATTTAGCTACAGTAAGTAGAGAAAAACCCTATTCAGGAGAGTGGGGTCATTATCCACACACAAAAGGCTATTTAGTGAAAGAACAGCTCAGTCAGTTGAAGCTGTGGCTGCCAGAGACCAGACCCATTAGGAAAAAAGGTTAGCTGTTTAAGTGGGAATGTGAAACAAAATGTAATAATTAGGGCTAACTGGGCACCTTCCCCCCCTACCGAGAAAGCTGCCTGGGATCATAAACTAATTCCCCAAAAGCTCTAAGCTTAAGGGAAAGCAAATCATCAACTCCAAATGACAGTTCAGTTGTTAACCTTTACCCCAGAGGCTAGGTTTTCATTCTTTCTTTTTTTTCTTTTAGGTATGTTTTTTATAGATGTCACTTTTATAGGGTTGGGCTGTTCTTTTTCTAGCTCACCACTGCTGACATGTTTCAGATCACTGTGTGTGTGTGTGTGTGTGTGTGTGTGTGTGTGTGTGTGTAAACCATAAACAGAAATATATCCCCAAATTAACAGTAGTTACCCTTAGTGATGAAATATGTGAGAGAACTGGGAATTAGTTTTTCTTTGTTTTCCCCTCCCTACTTCCTAATTGCTCTTTTATTAACATGCAATATAAGAGTGAGGAAGAAAGACATAAAATATTTGAGATAACATTTTCTACCATGTTTCCCTAAAAGGAGAAAAACCAGTTAGAGTTTCAACATAATTAATCATGAGAAGAAAGGCGATATATACCTCAGAGAAGAGGCAGTGTCATGAAAAGATAGGAACTGATGTGAACGTCAGCCACCCTTCTCCTTTCTTCTTAGCCATTTAGTGGCATCTGGGGTAAAAGTAATTTCAGACAGATATTCGCAGTAGTTAGTAATATAGTAAATTCTTAGCATTTAGTATAGGCAGAGGCACAGTTTTCTGGTTAATAAAACAAAGCTAGGATGAGCAGATGTTAGTTGTTCAATAGCTATTTCCTGTCAGATTTGTTGGAATGTTCTGGTTACTACAGGGTCATTATGTAATGGGTATGGGTAACCAATATTTAATCAATAAAATGGGCCTAAAATGCTACTGAAGATTTAATGCTTAATGATTCAGAGGTACTTTGGGATCTTGCAGACCCTTGACTGATTATTTTGAATATTGGTTATAAACATAAGACAGAATGATAAAAGTACAAATTTGTAAAGGGGCTTCATTTGCTAGAGTATATGACAAGTTTGCTTTTTATGCATTTCTAAAGGATTGAAGGATAAAATGGAGATAGAAATTAATTGCTTAGCAAATAGAGATTAGTATTTTACTTTCACCTTTATGGACTTTCATTAACACTTGCTTTCATTTTTATTGCTTTCTTAACAAAATATTTACTGAGTGTAAGACATTTAATCCAAAAAGCATGATCCCTGTGTTCACATTGCTTAATTAATAATTTAAGAAGTATGTATGCTAAAGGCATTTCCTTTAAATCACATGAGACTTCTTTAAAAATTTTTGCATCATAAAATTTTGTCTAAGTAAAGTTATGTCTAGGTAGAGAAAGGGAGAGAAAGAATCTTTAAATCTAGAATTGCCTTTTGGTTTATGGGAAAAGAGTAGAAGTGAATGAAGAGGTACAGGACAAATGTTGAGAAAAGGATACCAGTTTAATTCGTTCAACAAATATTTTTGAAGGCCTACTATGTTCTAGGCACTTGTGATACATAGAATTTACTAAAGGAGACAGACAGTAAACAGTATGTATCATAAATGACGCTAGGCGATGATAAAAGTTATTGAAAAATAAAGCAGGGTACAAGAGATTCAAAGAGCATGTTTTAAACAGTGTGGTTAGGGTAGGGTCCACTGAGGAATCTTTTAAGCAAAGCCTTGAAGGAGGTGAAGGAGTTAGTCTCATGAATATGGGTAGGTGCGGGCGGGGGGGAGGACATTCCAGGCTACAAAAAAAGAGATAATAGAAAGGGAAAACTATTCATTAAGAAAAATAGAAAGAGCAGAATGTGCAAAAAAGAAGAAAAGGACAGTCATTTGAGGCAAGTAGGCAGCCAGGAAATTCCTAACATAATGTAACTTTGAAATGCTTGGCTTTGGAAATTGTGATTGGAAGCAATAATAAAAAAAAATAATAATCTCTTTGTCCAAAATATGATTAGCACATGGGACGTGGTTCTACAAAATAAACAGATAAATGTGGTCCACTTGTACACACCTAAAGACCGGCATATTTCTAGTTAGTGGCTAGGAAATTAAATACATTCATTCATTTATCATTCGTATTCTGAGAACTGCATATGACAGACACTGTGTGAGGAACTGGAGTACAGTGATGAGCAAAAGAGATGTGATTCCTACATTCTTGGTAGAAATGTACTTTAATTAAATGAGGTATTATCTTATTATAAGTGTTGTGGGAAATCACATAGAAGTAGAAAGCACTTTATAACGTTACTTGACCTACTTTGGGAGTCAGGAAAAGCTTCCATTGGGAAGTGATATTTGAGGGATGAGTTAGCGTGAAGTAGGGAAAGGGAGATTCATGTAGACAGAGGTGGAGGGAAGCACAAAATATCCGAGGACTGAAAGGTCGGTGGCTTAAAGAAGGAAGAGATTCAGTTAGAGTTTAGCAGAAAATGGCACATTCAGATGCTGCCATTGAGGACAGTTTAATAAAGGAACTCTTTTAATGGTGTCTGAATGGTTAAGGGAAATCAGCAAAACATGTACAGTACCCAAGAATGAAAACCTGCACCTATGCCTATATTTATCAGAGAAAACAGCTACGGGAAAGAGACGCCTCACAGTAGCCATGGCTGTAAGAAAGTGCAGCCAGTGTGAGGGTATGCAGCAGGGAGAGATCCAGGGGAATAAATACCGTACTTCAATCTCCAGCCATTTTCCCATCACCTGCCTTTCTTTAGTCAAATGAACTGTTAAGTCGGACCCTGAGGGAGCCCTTTGGTGCAGCCCATAAAAGTCAGTTCCCAGAGCACAGAGTAGGGTGCAGAAGAATAAAACGAGGGACAAATGGAAACTATCCTGCAGAGTATAGGCCAGATCATATCAAATGAAGGATTCAGGTATACGTTTTTCTAAAAGTGATAGCACGAGAAAGATGTGATTGGATTTGCATTCACAAAGGATAGTTGGTCATTCATATAATGGTAGCTGACTGGAGCTGCTCATGGAGGATGTAGGAAGCTGAGATGGTGGTGTTAGGAGAGATGTGGTTACATCTACTGACCTGGTGATCGTGGAAGGCAGGAAGGCATGAGAAGACTCAAGAGGAAACGAGGAGATGGTGTTGGTTTGGAAATGGGAGGTGTGGAAGAGGATATCAGAAGTGTAAGAGATAAACTCTAGGTTTTGTTTGCATAAGTGGGTGGATAGTTGTGCCATGCCCTGAAGGAGGACCAGGTTTGAGAGTTGGGGAAAATCGTGAGCTTGGTTTTGGACATAACTGTCTTTGAGAACACTAGCTGTAAATGTCAAATCAGCACCTCCACTTAAGTAGCTGTTTAACAATCTACTTTCATTGCACCCCATCAAGGCACTGCACTGGCATTTTATAAAAAACATTTTCTCCAATCTTCAAACTACTGAGGCAGACATTATTTTTCCCATTTTATTGATGAGAAAATTGAGGGTTAGGGCTTAAATATCCTGCTTTACATTCAGTACTCGAAACCCTGGCATTTTTAACTCCAATTGGAGCTCTTTCTCTTTTGTACTGTTATATATGCAAGTCAAAGAACAACAGAAAAGCCTGTAGAAGGGGTTGAGGAAAAGTCAAAAAAAAAATTTATTATGAGGTTTTGTTTCATTTGGGGAAAATATGGGCTTTGTCACATTGAATTATAGAGTAGGCTCATGTGCATTTCAATTAATCAATCAATCAGCACTCCCTGAGCAATTATTCTGTGCTTAGAATTTTACTGGCCATTATGAAAAAGATTATGAACAGTATAAAATATGATTATTGATTTTAAGGGCTTAAAATTTAGTTGAGGAGGCAAATACACTCAGGAAATAATTTTACATATCGTGACATTATATGCTGATAACAAAGTGCCAGATTGTGTGTGGTTGACAGACTAAGAAAGAATAATATATAGCATGATAAGGTCTTATTTAGAGGAGACTTGCATTGTGTGTACAAAAAGAAACTGAAGAAGAAAAGGATATTGTGTGTCGATGATCTGAGAATTTCTAGCAACTGAAGATTAAATGTCTCCTTCCCAGGAAATTTCTTATGATAAGCAATTAATTTCAGATAGCTAAATGAAGTACTCATCAAATGGTCTAAGAGTTGAAGTTCGTTAGAAACCTATTTTACTTAACATTTATTTTTGAAATACCTGCAACCAAGAGAGCTTTGTTTTTTTTTTTTTGATAGACAAGGGATATGTTCATATCTTTGTTGAAGGAAAAGCTGAAATTGCAAATGTGTTTAAATCTGATACAATCTAAATCCTTATCACAATAATGAAAATTGCCACCAACAAATCTTAGTCTAAGATCTTTGAGGCTCCGTAAAGATTATTCTTTCTGGGAAAATCATGTCGCATTTATTTCTAAAAGGAAAGATAAGACCTCTCTTAAATAATGGCACCTGGAAAATAGAAATTTTGTTAGTAGTTGGTATTATTATAATAATTAACATTTGTATAGTAGCTTATGATTTGTAAAGGTCTTTATATTCTTTATCTAATTTGATAACTAAGCAAAGATAAATTTTCCTCAGTAAGTTATATGGATATATAGTCCACTAGAGAGGGAAAATGTGTTGGTTTTAAATTTAGAAACAAAAAATCAGCCTTTGCTTTTTAGGCAGTAAGAGGGAGTTCATGGGTTTCCATACAATGGAATACAATGTAACTGTGTAATAATGTAGTAATAAGAATGACAGTTATAAGAATAATGTAGATTGAGGCTTTGATATATACATATATCTGGTACTAGTTTATGCACTTATATGTATTGACATGACTAATCCTACAAAAACCCCAGAAGATGTTATCATTATTTCCATCTTATAGATGGAGAACTGAGGCACAAGTGTTTAAGTAGCTTGCCAATGCCACAAGGCTTTGAACCTAAAAAGTCTGGCTCCAGAGCTCACTCTTAATCACTAAAGACTCTTTCCAGAATCGAGTTGTCTTTTACATAAGCATTATTTCTTAAATAAAAGCTGTCAAATGGCTAGTGATTTACAAACAAAAATAAAGGGAAAAAAGTAATAAACATCATTGTGAATGCCAATCAAAACTCCTTAATAAAATTCTATTGATAGGAAAAAAAAAAGAATGAAAAAAATCTGTTTAAAGAATTTTAAACTGAAATATTTCTAACTTTTTTACTAGTCTCTGAAGAAAGAGAAAGAAGAGTTAAGAAGGAAGAAATTAATTTATGATCCAAGAATAACCCAACGTTATCAAAATTATAAAAATATGGTTTTCATCCTTTCTAAAAATATTTCCTGCTTTACTTGGAAAGGACACTAGAAGTTCTTCTAATATAATATAATTCCATTCCCAGGCAAGAAAGACAGGATCTTGGAACAAACAGAATGTTCTAAAACCTTGTTACCTTTTTGAAGACCCCAAACTCTTTAACCTATTCCTTACATGGGATGTGAGAGGTGCAAAGGAATCCTTTTAACTCTGTCCTCTTTGAAGGTGAGGGTACCTGGCACACAGATCCACCCAGCTTTCCAGAATTCTTTTGTCACAGGAAGGAAACTTTGTCCCTTGAGTTTTGAAGATATCTGTAATTTGGGGCAAAAAATGATAACTCATCACTAGCTCTAATAAAGTCTTAAAAGGATGCTTTTAAGGCTGCTTTGCATCTGGAGATAGATGGAAGAAACTCTTCCCCAATTTTCTCATGAAAAGGCTAAAATATAAAATTTTTCCTCGTGTTTTATGCAGTCAAAGAGAGATGGGTATAGACCTCATGATATCAGAATCTCTTCCCTGCTGCTTAGAGTTAGAAATTCATAGGGGAGATGTTCGAGGTCTGTGGGTGCTTAGCTTTCTGACTCCTAATCTTGAAAACCACCTATTACCTCCTGTGACAAAGAAAAGGAAAAAATATTTTGCTTCTTCTGGTGACAAAATTAAATTTTCTAAAGTGATATGAAAAAATATTTTATTAAAAACTCTTATATTGTGCTGAACTTTAAAAAAAAATTACAGAAAAAGACTTCTAGAAGGGGTAAGTCTGTGGAACACTTTTTATCTCATTAAAGGAGTTTTATTGATATGAGGAACAAAATCTTATAATTATAGAGATCATAACAAGAAACACTGAGCATGAACATTATATGGATTTTGCCTCATTGTTTTTCTTGACCCAAATAAAATTCATAATATTAAAAATACGCATGCTATACATTTTGGCCTACTAATTCATTCTTCATTTTAAGACCTTGAGCAGTGTTTGGCAGATTGTGATCAGAACACAAAGGGTAATGAAATCAATTTAGTAAGCCTCGCCAAATGCCAGTTAAGCATTAAGAAGTAAAAATGAAATCAAATTGACAAGAAAAGACATGTTAGAGTATACAAACCATGGTAAAAATAGTATTATTTCATGAAACTTTGTTTTAATTATTTATGTGTATGTGCACTGAGATACAGTATAAAATATCTTTGTTATAAGTATAAAAAATTTTTTTGCAAGCCATTGACATGGAGACATTGTTGGACAAGTATATCAGCCCAGTTCTGGTTGTTAATTCTTTACTCACAACCCAAACATTACTGTCAAGAGCAACCAGCTAAATTTTGATATAGTTACATAATGAATATTATATAGCAGTGAATATGAGTAAACCACAGCTTTAAGCAATTATATAGATGAATCTTAGAAACATAATATTAGAATGAAAAACTAAGATGCAGAAAAATACATAAAATATGTATGAAGCTAGAAAAATAAGCAAAATTCAATATTATAGTATTTAGTGATACATGTTTATATGATAAAACTGTTAAAATAAAGCCACAGAGCAGACTTACGACAGTCTTATAAAGAAATAAATCAATTTTTTCTTAAATTTTGTCTTCGGTAGACTTCTGACAACTAACCATATTCCTAAAACACTCCACATTTCTCCATGATGGAGTGGCCAATATTATCCCAGACAACTAAGCTTATCTAAAAATAAGATTAGCTCTCAACCAGCTGCCTGGAAATGACAGAGTAAGTAAAGGTTATTTTCTCAAAATTACAGGCTCCCCTCTGTGATGCTAAATAATGTTCTTCTTTTTATTGCCTCAGTTTCTCCAGCTGTAAAGAAAAACTTATGTGTAACCCTGGATTCCCACTCCTTCCTTATCCTCCTCTATTCTTCAAAGAATAAGACCACGCATTTAAAGCAGTACTTCACAAACTTGCTATTTGATGGACACACCATCAAAAAAGACTTTTGAATGGCTGCTAAAATACCTAGCCCCAATGCAGACAGCACAGTTCATTTCATGGTTCAAGCCTTTTGCTATAAAGAAGCAAAGTGCTTCTTGAATGGGTGGAAAAGCAGCTGCCTGTAGTTTCCTATCTTTAGAGAATTAAATTATAGAAAAAATGTTAAGTGCTCACTTTGCGGTCAGACAGTAGTTTTTATCTGCAACCTCATTTCATTTTCTCAATATAAGTACACGCAGTTCCCAAATCAAACACAGTCTATGTCCCAAGTTCATTGGAAAACTGATTGCTTGGAATTTAAACTATCTTTTCCCAAGAAGACCATGTTAGAAATGATGGAACAGTTCTCTCTCCAGGTCTCTGAAGGAGAAAGTACGAAAAGTTCTCTTGGTCTTTCTTGCCTTTAACGTGAGGGTGTAGGGTGAAGTGTTTGGTGGGGAAAAATGGAAGGACAGGACTTTAGAGTCAGCAGAAACATTAACAGAGGGGAACTGTTAGATGCTAGGTTGAGTAGTGTCCTTCAGGGGCCACTTCTCAGTGGCACTCTGTCCTGGGTAGTTGACAATGACAATAGGGTGGGATAAGTAGAGAAGGACCTTTCAGTGAGGATGCCAGTATCGAGGTTGGTTTTTAAAGTGAAGCAGGCAAGATGGGACTTCCAGTAGGCATCTAGAGGACCCATTTGTAAGTTCTAAAGAAAAGATAATCTTTGGGAGTGTTGGAGATTAAAATGTATGCCCAAATGTTTGTCTACTAAACTGTTCAAGGCTCAGTGAGAAAGAAAACTACTATGATTGGCTGACACGCATTTTTCTTGTCCTTTTTCTTATGGATCCTCTTTAAAGAAGGGGCAAACATCCCATGTGTCTAAAGTCACTACTCCATTCCTGGTAGTCAGATAGCTGAAGGCCATAGGCAAATGAAAGCATGGCAGTCATAGAGACACCAGTGATCCTGGTAGGGGGACACCAAGGAGATGACCTGCAGGCCACAGGAGACTTCGGATGTGTGTTAGATGCTATTATTCATTGTCACCAAAATAAAATGATTTTTTTTCCAAACTAAAGAGTTTCTTTAGTTGACATGGCTGATGAATACGGTCACTGAGTAACAACACCTGGAGATTCTGGGCATTTGTGGAACCAGCTCTGTCCCTCAGAGGTTGCCTGTTCCACCTGGAGTCTGAAAACATACAGGCAGATTTATATCGACAACTGAATCAATGTTAATAAAGCCCTTTTCATACTTTCTTCTCACTATTCAAAGTAAAAATAGGTACCTCAGATAATTTTCAAAATTGGCATTCTAAAATTCAAAGATTGAATAATAAAGGGGGAAAAAACTTCAAGATATTATCTAGGTCTACCTCAACACAATCATACAAATTAACAAAGACATTAAGACTAGGACCTGAAGCAGTGGACTACATCTTAAAGAAATCTGTTTGTAGAAAAATAAGAGTTTTAACACAAAAATCCCTTTGTCTCCAGACTTGGGACAATTCTTTAGGCTACTATCTTGAGCTGAGTCATTTATTTTTTCTCTCTCCCTCTTTCATATAATAATGATTGGGAATTCACATAGTGTTTGGGACAATGTAAAGGAATAAATAGCAACAATAGCAAAAGCTAAAATCATTTTTTTGAATGAAAAAGAGTAGGTAAGATTTTGCCGATGGTAAAGAGACTTTGCATCTTTGAGGTGATCTGAAAACCTAAGAATACAGCAGAAACTGTCATTGGATAATAAGTTCCAAACTACAACTTCACGTATTCTTTACAAATTTGACATTGAATTGACTAGTAATTGAAAGAAAGTATTAGAGGGAAACAAATAATGTAAAAATTAATATATCTAAGAGAAAGAATATGCTATGTTAATAGCTTATTCTTCAGCAATCCAATACCTTAATTAAATCAAGACTATAACATAGCTTTCAAACATATAAAAACATCCTCAGGTAAAGGCATGACAAAGTACTTTACAAAAAATTCAGCAGTAATAACCCACTAATACAGTTAACTAAGAATTTTATAGGCACCAGGATATTTCTTAGCCTCAAACTCACTTTCTCATGAAACCAGCACACTGGAAGTCTTCATTTAATCAGAAGTGAGATGGATTGATTGATTCATTCATGAAATATTTACTGAGAAGCCCTGCTTGAGATTCTTTGAAGGATTCATAGATAAATCAGGAATAGACTTCATTTTTCTAGGGAGCTTTATAGGTACAAAGACAGGTGGTTAGATAGGTGAGATCAGAAATACCCATAAATAACTAGAATGTAAAGTCAAAAGTTGTGAATGACACAGTGGAATTGCAGATGATGAATCAGAGATCAGAGCTTGGAAAATGTCTTAGAGGAAAGAGATGTACTGGGCTGTGAACTGGACATCTAGGATAGACAGAAAGCACAGTCCATATGGAGGGAAAAGTATAAGCAAAGGCGTCATTTGGGCAACGTCAAGTAGTTTAATTTAGCTGGCTGGAGAGTAGCATGAAGGAGAATGCCAGGAAATGTGGTGAGAAAGGAATGAATGTATCCTTCACGGAATAAACAATTAGAAATACCAGGTTGAGAGATATGTTGGACTGCTCAAATCTCAGCTTATAGGTAGCTTCCTTTACTAGCACCCTCCCAGACATTATTCAATATCTACCATTGAAATACAGAAGTTGCTTGACCTACGATGGGGTTACATCCTGAAAAACTCACCATACATTGAAAATGTTATAAGCTGAAAATGCATTTAATATGTCTAACCTATCTAACACCATAGTTTAGCCTAGCTGACCTTAAATATGTTCAGAACACTTACATTAGTTTACAGCTGGGCAATTATCTGGAGTTCCATCGCAACAGTAATTGTCTCCGTCTCCTCCTTCTTGACAATATCCAAAAAATGCTGTTAACAGTTCACTGTAGAGTATCTGTTGTTTACTTTTGTGATCACATGGCTAACTGGGAGCTGTGGCTTCTGTCACTGACCGGCATCATGAGACAGCATCGCACCACACATTGCTAGTCCAGGAAAAGATCAAATTCAAAGTACTGCTTCTGCTGAATGCATATTGCTTTCACACCATTGTATAGTTGAAAAATCATATGTCAAGCCATTGTAATTCCGGGACCATCTGTAACTCTTTTTTATAGATTGAGAGTTTAGCACATAAGGAAGTATATTAGGAGACTGTAAAATATCTCATTTACTCTTTACCTACCTTAAACAAACTGATTAATTTTGCTTTTACTTTGTGTTTGCAAAGAAACATCACATAAATATTGCTGAACAAATTAATATGGAGGAAGGGGTGGGTGGATGGATAGGTGGATGGTTGTAGGTAGGTGGACATGTGTTAGGCATGTGATTGAATGAGTGAGTGGAGATTGGATGTGCGAATTGATGAGGGTTTAGTGAGACAGGTGTATGGACAGGTGAATGGTAGTGGGTGGATGAATAGTTGGAGTACTGAGTGGCTGGCTTGCTAGATACCTAAAGCAGTTAGTTGATTTACTGCATGATCCCATAATTAAGTGTTCGACGGCTGACAAAAATATGTTAATAATATAAATCCAAACAATTAATTGCTAGCAAATTTTAGTCTGGTTATAGGAGTCAAGAATACTTTTAGTGAGCTTAAAAAGTGAACATATCCTTCATTGCACATTGGAATAGAACTCAAGAGGCATGTCCTTTCAGTTCCTTCACCCCTTCTTGCAATGGAATAGGATTTTAAGTTTTCTCAAGCACAACCTGAGTGAAACAAGGCAAACCACTGAAAAGGTAAAAGTTAATTAGGTAAATTTAGGGTGAATTTTTAAAAATGACACCTCGCAACCTATAAAGTGAGAAGATTTAGCTATATTAAGTTTCAAAAATTGTAGATCACTGATGTTTATTTTCAAAACTAACAAACACCAACCTAAAAGCCAGCCAGCCAGCCAGCCAGTTAGCCGGCTAGCCAACCAACCAACCCAAAATCCCAAAATATCAACTGTGTGTAAGAGGTGGGGGCACAGTTCACTGGTAAAATAAGATTTGAAGAAAGACACCCTTTCTGTTCAAAGTGTTCTTCTTGGACTAGAAGCATCAGTATCAATATGAAATTTTACACTCATATTAAAGTTTGAGAAGCACTGCTATATGCTCTTCTTGGAAATCAAAATATATATAGTGTTATAACTTGTTAAGTTTTGTTTAATCCAATGGTTACCAAGGTTATTTGATCATGGATTCCTTTCTCTATGGGACACTCATTTCACATTAATTGCATGGAAATTGTGGAACACAGTTTGGGTGATGCTGAGCTAATGAACACTAAAGTCCTCCCAAATAAAGCATTCTTTATCTATGTTGACTTTATTAATATAGATATGTATATCTATCTATCATCTACCTATCTACCATCTATCTATCTAATCTATCTAATCTGTCATCTATCATCTATCTATCATCTATCTCTCCACCTATGTATGTAATGGAAACTAGCCATGATTTCATTTATATATTAATAAAAAATAAAAAAGGAAAATGGACTTAGAGTTCAAAGAAACGGCAGAATATAATTTTAAGTTCTTGGTGAATAGAAGGAATTTTGTGAAAGTGGACCCGTTCAACTAGGACGTCAGTGTCTACTGGGGAATGCTTATGTATGGCTGGGGTTTCCTTTTACTCTCCAACATCTTATCCAAAATATACATTCTTCATTAATGAGAACTAAGTTTTTATGTACTTTAGTCCACTTGTTCCTATTATTTTTGAAGGAATGTTGTTTTGAGGGCTGTTACAATTTCAATAGCCTTTTAGGAATGTTATTAAAGAATGATAGTTTTTCAGTGAAGTTTTCTTGGGTACATACAGATTGATATGAAAGATCTGGACTTAATTTGATGTTATAAAGTGATCGTAAAAAAATAATTCTTCCTAATGGTAATGATTTAGTCCTTTAAACAATATTTTAAACAGGAAATTTTACTGGATTTGACATCATGTTCTTTTGTGCCTATCCAAAAGCATACGGATTCTACCTGACCCTACCCCCAAAAGCAAAGCAAAACAAAACAAAACAAACACATGGATCCAGGATAGTAGCTGGTCTGTTGGTGGTGTTGTTGTGTTGCTGGCTTTTTTTTTTTTTTTAATCTCAGAGACTAAATATTTAGACTAAATATTTTTTTAATCTCAGAGACTAAATATTTAGAATAGGAAAGGCTTTGCCACTGGAATCTTACTTTATTCTGACTGATCTGGAGGATAAGGAGATATAAGAGACTCTACTTAGGACTGACTGTAAGGAAGTCAGAGTGTGCACGAGACAATTTTAGGTGATTATATACAGATATCTTTTATTTAATAGTCATGAAATTATCTTTATATTAGAAAAAATAGAATCAGTATAGAAAATGAGCCACTTCCAGGTATTATCATCTAGGATGAGGTTAAGTTTAAAAGGTGAGGCTTTTTAAAAGCAAATAAAAAAATAAAGTGTGTATAAAATAAGGTATGTATAAAATAAAAGTGTGACCTTGGCAATGTAAAGGATTGCAGTGTAGGAAATACCTCCCTAATCCAACTCTTTGGTGTTGCTGATGAATATAAAGCCCTCTAAATTTGGTAAATTCATGAGAATAAGGGCCTAGGATTTCTTACTTCTAAAAATCAAATCAATAGTAATGAGAAAAGTTGCAGATAAAAGTATCTTAAATGTATCTGCAATATCTTTGGGATGTAGAGTTATCAATCACAGTGAATGTCTTCCTCTTCAGGTACTGGACAACTGATTCTATGTACTCATCTCATAAAGTCCAGGATTCGCAAAAACATTCAGATGCATGATCACAGAAAAAATGAAGGAACCCCTCTCTCAGAACAGCATGGGTTTACCTTATTTTAGGTGTGAATCATAAACTGTCATCAAGGCTTGCCTCATACCTGGTACCTTTCTGAGGGTTGGTTTTGCCTATCTTTTTTCAGATAGACACTTGAGTGAGTAATTATTCTGCCTCCAATTTCTTTATCGTATAGAACATATAGAAAGACTCTTGACACCATTTAACTTTCTAGTGCCATGATTTCCCCATCTGCAAAATACCACTAATTGATCTCTAAGGTAACTTACAGCACCAAAGTTTTATGACTTTATAACTGTTAAAAAGATGAATGTTATATTAACTCCATAGAGTTAGCTGAGCTTCCAGAGAGAAATATATTACTAGAAATCAAAACCGGCACTTTTCAGAGCCTACCAAGTTACAAGTACTCAACAAACACTGTCTCATTTAATCTGCCTAGTACACGTGCTTGATTCCTATTTCACACACACAGAAACTGAAGTTCACTCAAGATTCACACAGCTGGTAAGCAGTAGAGCTAAGATCTGAGCCCAGATATTCTTTTTTCAAAAGTCCATGCCTTTCCTCCACCACACCAAATTTCCTTTCTATGATCAGAGAATTATTATTATTACCACTGAGATAAAGCTACTGGGGCAGGATTGCAGAAAAAAAAAATATCTCTTTGTCATTGTGTCAATGCAGCTGGAAAAGCATCCTAAGGATTGCCTCATTGGTGAGAATATTGAGAACACATGTCATTTTGTAACCAATCCCCTCTAAAACATGGTGTAGATTAATGATATGAAAGTTTATCAAACTCAATTTAGATGCAAATTCTCCATTTGAAAAATCCAAACTCTAATACTGATCCAGGCTATAGAGATTAACTGATATAAATGTTATTCTTGAGAGGAAAAAGAATAGAAACCATATGAATATTGTAACACAAATAAGAGTATTTCTATAGTTTCAGAATTATATTATCTTCCATTTCAATGAAAATAGGAAACAAATATTGTCACTACCTGAAAGAGAATAAGTAATTGTTTATGATAGAAAAAGGAAGTAAGTCATTAAATTTGGGAAATGTTTAAAATTAGTTAGAGCTGTAATATTTGTAGATGAAAAGATGCATTTTATAGCAAAATAAAATTTTGCGTATGCATATGTATGTACATATGTGTTTAGGTGCCTGAGTCAAAAATCGAATTTAAAAAATGCTTTAAGTAGTATCTACTTGTCGGAACAGCTTTGACAAGTAAACTGTATGCAGATTTGTCATTACCTTTAAAAATAATAACTTAGCTGAAAGAAATTCACTTTGAGACCAAATAGTTTTGATCTGCAAGATGGTTTTGAGGTGGCAAGAAAGAGAATTCTTTAGGATATAGAGAATCAGCTTTAGATAATGACATTGGCTTTGAAAAAAAAATTAAGGAATAAGTTTTTATTTCTAGTTTGTAGGCTTAATTTTCACCATATTCCAAAGTCAGAGAACACAGAAATGAACAAAAGAAAATTAAAAAAATTTAAATCAGCCCATTAGCATTTCAAAACAATAGTGGCTTTCTTATTTCAACTGATAATTCTTTAAAAAATAACATATGAAATGGATAGTATTTCAAGTGAATTAATCAGTTCATATCCTCACTATAATTGTCCATTTTGGATGAGGTACTCTGATGAATGAGTGCTCAAACGGAGAGAAAAATGGGGTAGCCATGATTTTCTCAGCAGCCATCAGTTTGTGACTATGAATGAGATCACTTAAATAATAACTTAATTTTTACTAGCTTCACCTACATGATGTAGGTTCTCAATCATCATACCAAGCTTCCCCACCCTCACACATTTCCGGAAGCCACCAGGTCAGTATCTCACACACTCATATGTACTTATGAATAGACTCCTGCTGGGTGCTGCAACCCCTCCATCGACACTCTGCTTCTCCTATTTCCCCAGGCCCAGCCACTCCTGGTGGGCTTCACCAATGGTCCATAAGGCCTGCCATGCTGGTTTTCCTAGGGTACATGTCACTCCTCTGCTACTACCCTTTGGGCACAGCCCACTGATTCCCTGGACCTTGGGTGTCAGAGTGGTATCTCAGGTCCATGAGAGAGGAGGTTATCATCCACCCCGACTCCATACCAGGTTCCAGTGGAGAAAGCACAGACTCTAGGAATTGTAGCTAATTGATGTTCACTTGTGGGTTTATTGATGAACCTGATTAATTATTGAACTGGGCAAGCACAGTATGCTCTGTAAACTCTGGTAACTTTGAATTGGAGACTGCATTCTGGATCTAAAACCAAAGTGCTTCATTTCGTCCCCACCTAAATGCAGACCTCAGGACCATCTGGAACCTAGGGTGGGTTGGTAGGGTAAGGGAGAAATGAGTCCTCAGGTACATGGAAGACCACAGGCCTGCCCCATTTACATTGTTGCTGGCTCACCAGAACATAAAGAGGGAAAAGTCAGAAGTTAATTCTCTTCCCTTGTGCTTTATCTTACAGAAATAAAGAGAGCTAGAGAACCTGAGTGCCCACTGCTCCCATCCCCGTCCTAGAGAACAAGGTACTTGTGCAGGAGCAGTCACTCTCACAAGGACGTCCTCTCAGAATGTGTTACCCTTTCTCCTTTGTGGAAAAGCAGGTATAGGGTTGAGAGAGAAGCTATAAGCCTTCTTTCAAAGCCACAGCCTCAATGGAAAGGAGAAAGGAAGTTCCTTCCTCTGTGAAAACATGAAGCTGGGAGATTAAATTTCTTCCCTTAAGACGACATAGCAGAACTTAATAAAGGGCTGATAAGGAAAAAGCAGAGGGAGAATGGCTCAGCCTCCTTTATGTTGCACTCTATTTGAGAGCTCTCAAAGCACTCTCAAATGTTAGAGTTTATTAAGAAAGTTCTCCCACCTTTGGCTTTTCACCCTTCTGCCTTCCCTAGGTCTAAGGGGTGGGCAGAGGAGACAATCCAAGTGAAAGATCTGCCTGAGCATAAAATCCCCTTTCCTTCCAACATAAGGAAAGATGTATCACTAGCTTGGCCTGTCGTGTTTGGCTATTTCCCCTTAAAATTAAAATTAATTCTCTTCCAGAAGATCTCATTCACTACCTCATCTCCTAACCTGAAAATCTTCTGTAGAGCAGACTTAAGAATTTGCTAAACATGCCAACATGTGCCTAATCTCAGTAGTAAACACAGAGTTTTTTTCTCTAAACACAAAAAGGCAACTGGTGGTCTGTCCTATGAGTTAACCATACACTGCCAACCCTGTCTATACTCCAACAATGAACCTGACCTAGGACAAAGCTGTCATTCCCCATTCTCTGCTTAAATTATAATCTAATTTTGTACCCAGATATATACTTGGGAGCTGGCTAACTTACATACAATTGAGCTTTAAGGCACTTAAGACATGAAATTTATAAAGATAATAATCAGGAGTTCAGGAATTTTCATTTGAATGGAAGAGTCCATTCATCTATTCATTCTTGATTTTACTCAGCAATTATTTAGTATTGTTGTAGTTGCCAAACATAGTGTCTGAAGATAAAAAGATAAATATTTGGTCCCTGTTATTAAGAGCTCACAGCCCATGTATAAATGTAGACATGCAAAGAGGAAAAGAACACCTGTCACAAATCCTTTTTTCTCATAAAAGTCCAACATATCTAATAAAAATGCAACATGATAAATGCTATAACAGACACATAAAGTTCTGTAAAGTACAGAGGAAGGAACAACTAATTGAATACAATCATTAGGCAATATCTAAGTTGAAAATATTTGTGAACACATAAAAGATAAGTACTTGTACTTAATTTTTTGACACATGGCTATTCCCAGACCTAAATTTTATGATAGTATTTTTTTAATGTGCTTGGTTTATTTATGGCCACTAATGACCTTTGGCTTATGAAAATAGATCTTTTACGAAGTAAACTCATTTGCTTGGAACATCTCGATCCTGTGGAAAAACACAGCTATGTGTTTACTGGTCAATTATTTCTTGCTTATGTAACTGACCTGCCACATTAAAGCATCATTTAACCAACATTTTAGAAGATCAAACAAATATCCTCTTCTGTAAAGAAAGGATTAATTTCAAGTTTTTTAAAAAAAAATTTTTTATTTTATTTTTGTTCCTTTATTTTGGAAAAAAATTAAAGAGTTAAAAAACATATCTTTTAGTTTGGAATGTTTTAATTACTTGGAAGTCATTCTAGCTCACTTGATCTATATTATCTCTCTGGGCTGATGGGATAAATCTCTAAAAGCATTCACAGAGGCAGCTCCAAAATATCAATGGATTGAAGGATTTGGAAGTATGCTCTACTGAGTCCACCATGTTTCTTTTTCTTTTTTACATTGTTGTCCTTTCCTTTCCTTTATTCCATTTTACTTTCCAATGTGGTTTCTTGTGTTCAACCTTGTCTGCTCATGCCTTGGGCTTCTGAGTGGTACATTTGAATATTGTTCAGCTCTTTATGGACCTTCATTTTAGGAAGTGATTCTATGTGTTCATCTTGAATAACTTAGGATAGACCTCTCCTTACAGATCATATTCAAGTATAATATTCAAGAATAGATATATTTGGTATAAGGTAGAAATTGACATAGCATATAGAGTCACTGAATCTAATGCTTATGGGAACTCATGCTGTTTAATATGATTGATGTTCATACAGTAGCTATTTGTTGCTTCTCCAGTTAGTAGCACCCTGACTTTTCCTTGGAGACTCACTTATCCCTAACTCAGTCCACATGACCAGGTAGCCAATGACAGTGGTTTATCATAAGGCCACAGTGCTTGCATTTGAAGTGGATAAATGACTCAAAGGGGGTTAATCAGAGCCAACCCAGGACTTTAGCAGGAACTAATGGGATGGATAAGTAGATAAATTATTAAATTTATCGAAGCGTGTTGTCCTTATGCCTAAAGTTCACATTTTCCACACTGAATTCTTATTGCCTCTTGTTTGTTTCCTCCACTAAATTGTAAATGCCTGGAGATATGAATTCTCTACTACCTGGCAAATAATAGAAGCTCAATACATTTTTCTTTAAATGAACAAGCTAGAATCTATCCTTTAAAAAAATCACTCAGTTATAGATGTCATATGACCAATTATCATGTTTCTAGGCAGGAAATGGGACAGTATTTGTTTTAAAAATATTTGGGAAACATTTTATATCAATAAAATTTCTCCTATGGAATTGTGAAAAAATTGATTTTAAAGAGAAATGGAACTTTTTTATAATTAAAGCTATTGGTATTATAAGCACAGACTGAATAGATAACCTACATGGAGTGCCACAATCTATTTCCTACTCTGCCTCCCTAATAAATTCATTGCAAAGTTATGTAATATATAATAATCCTGATATATAGCTTCACTTTACTCTCTTTAACTCTGTTAGGGTAGTGATACTATAATGGTGGAAATCATCCTTATTCAACTAAAAATATATTTAACAATTTGAAATTTCCCCCTTGTCACCCCTGAAAAGTCTACAAATGGAAGACTAGCAATACTACCACCTGTCTCTGCTTGAACTGTCTACTGAAGAGGTGTCTACTTATGAATGGATTTCTGGATAAATAAATATTAATAACTAAGAAAGATCAATGACTCATGGAACACAATTTGTCATTCAAAATAATGTGCTTGGAGTGGCAGGAAAAAGTAAAGGCTAATCACACAACATTATTATAATGAAGAGGTATATAATTAACCTACACTCTACTTACTCAATCATGAAAGACGCAGATCAAAAAGGAACAGCCATACAAAACAAACCAACATCATTCCATACTTTCCCAGTGTACCCAGTATCACTCCTCTCCCTCAGGTCCCTTTGCCCTCAGCCAACATAAGCTTTTAACTGAAGGAAAGTGAGGCTCATCCACTAGTAGGTGTAAAATTACTGAATATCTCTCTTAAAGCTTTTTGGCTTTCTTTCTCTAATGTGGAGTTCTACTTTAACTGAGATCTAACTAAAAGTTCACTGTCTAATGGCCTTTTGCCAATAAAGTTCACCTTGATTGCTTGTCTTCATTTTAGTAAGAAGATTCTTTTTATCTTGCTACCTCAAATCTAAACCAAAGTTGAAAGCACAAAGCCTTCTTTATTTAATGACTGCCTTTATCCTTCCTGGTTTAGAAAGAAGTTGAGTTCTGTAAGATTTTGTGGTCTGACACTTGGCTTCCTTTGTTTTGGTGGTAAGCAATTATATAGCAATTCTTTGTGTTGTTTGTTTTCTAAAGTCTAATCACTAAGGCAACACAAGCTTATTCTTTCTTTGAATGTCTGCTTCATATGGCCGATATTGATTTTTATGAATATAAACATTTTTTTGATAAAATTTCATTCGTTTAGTTCTTCTTAATCCTATGGGTTTAGAATAAGCTCCACAAGCTTATATCTAGTAGGATTAACCAATTCTTTACCAAGAGGATTCTTCATTATTCCCTTGCAACGACAAGCAGGCTCTTCTTTTTTATGACAGAATTATAATTTTGCTAAATAAGTAATAGTTTCCAAGAACTGCTTTTACTAAAATATTGTAGAATGCATGTTGGCCTCAATGATCCTGGCCTAAGCTTCTTTGAAAATATTTTGTGGGAGGTATTCTTATCCATAAAATAGGAAACAAATGTAGACATCTATCTTGTATCCGTGGATATTACTGAGTATTCCTTCAAGCATGGGGGCTTCTCAGCCTGTATACTTTAAGTGTAATCCACTTCTCCTTTCACTGTTACTATCAATACTTAAATGACTTGTTACCAGGTGATAATCCCTGAACTTTATGCAGATAAATTTTGAACTGCATTCATTTTCTTTTTTATTACATAAGATATGACCTGCAATCTCACCACTCCCTCTTTGCATTTACATGTTTAATATCTAGATATTTTGTATTTTGGAATTTGTCTTTTAACTTAAAACTAAATTGTGAACAATTTTCCAAAACACTACATTCTTTTAAATAGACTTGCTGCTTACAGAATGTGCCCCTTGAAGCAGAACCTTGAGGTACTATTTCATGGTCTAAGTAGGCATGGCTATATCTTTGGAATAAATTTGTCTTGTTTTCTGATGACTTACCAAGAGCCGTCTTCCTACATATCATGGACAAAATAATTTGAACGCTGCTCTTTGGATTTATGAGTCATTTTATGATGTTCTCTCTCCACCTCAGCCTTTTCCTGGATCAATAAAATTTTTCAAAGTAATTGATTCAGCCAAAAGAAACTATGAGAGAGCTTTAGCAAGAACTCTACATATGAGGAACTCTGTTGAATATTGATAATGGTATTCTGGGTCCACGAGTGATTCAACTTTGTGATAATACTTGTGCCTGACATAGGGTAAGTCAGAAGTAAATCCCAAATAGGAAACAAAATAGAGGAAGTTACATAAGAAATCCTCAATCTGCAATGTCAATGCAGAGCCAAAGCCCCATAGGCTATTGACTGCATTTTTCAATTTTAAATCTCTGATTAATGTATGCCACTAATGAAAAATTATTTAATCAGGTAAAAATTTAGCAAAATAGCCTGAATGTGATTATGCTAGTAATAACCAACATTTTTAAGATTTAATATGTACCCGACATTAAATATATATGAGCTTTTACATATACCATTTCACATATATGTTTCACAACATTATGAGGTGTGTGTTTTAAATTCCATTTTACAGATGAGGTGAGGGAGCACAAAGGTCAAGTAGGCTGCCCAACATCACTCAGGTGGCAAATAGCAGAGGAAGCTAAATGGAGCTCTGCGTGACTCAGATGCCCTTTGTATCATCCTTACAATGCATGTGGCATTCCACAGACATTTATATGACTCCAGAATCCATTGCATTTCCACTGGACTAAACTTCCTGGCATCCAGCAAAGCAAGAAAGTAAGAAACTCTAAGATGATTCATATCTGAATCCCACCAATGAGCTACCCAGAGATGTCCTTCTTGTACGGTTCGAGATAAAAGGAATACTTCTCAGATTATGAACTCCAGAATGCAAATTAACTGATATTCAGGTTTTCCACTGAGTGTCTGAAAATAAACTTCAATTTCCTTCTCCTTCCTTAAGAGGATCCCTTCCTCTGCTCTGAAAACATTGTAAATGAGGTGGTAGCGATAGAAGAGAATAAAGTGAACTAAAATGAACTAATAGAACTCTGTTAAACCTAATACAAATATAACTAGTATTTAAGGGTAAAGAAAACTATGCTTCAAGAGAAAACAAGCAAATTGATATAACATGAGTTATCCAACCTAGACAATATTATGGCAGCGATAAAACTGCTGTAGCATAAGGAGAGAAACAGCATTTCTAAGGTTGCCTGATGAGTCACTGAACACAAGTCCAGCTGGCTCTAACCTTTAAAAGCCAATATATTTTTAACATATTGCTAACAAGTTTGTATGACTGATTCCACCCCAAAGATGAATTCTAAAGAGCAATCTGACTCAAGAGTAACTTTTAATATGTAGGAGGAATAACTGTGGTTCTGTTTGCTCACTAACCCCGGAAAGTGTCATTCCCTCCAGTCTTTGACAGATAGCACGTCTCTCAAATTTATTTTCTTTTTGTTTTCCTGGGACAATATAAATTGACCACAGATTATAGTTGTCAGCACCATTCTAGATGCCAAAAGTTCCAAGAGGATCCTTGGCACCTTATCTCAAGTACCTCTCAGGCTAGTTGAGAATGGAACATGTGAGCAGTCAATTTTAATACAACAACAAGTGCTATGATGGCCATAGTTGCTTGAGGCTCCACAGCCTCACGGATGTACAGTGTAGGGGAGCATGGACAGAGAGTTGGGAAAAATTCTTGAGAGATTTCAGGAAAAACATATATGATCTGGTTAAAGAAAGCGAGGGGTGCTCTAGACTAAGGAGGTTACAAATACAGACACAGAAGTGTGACAAAACATCCTTGAGGAACTGAAAATAAGTATGAGTTAACTGTTAAGACATAGATAGTGAATGGTGGGAGAGTATGTCAGTTCCTAATTTAGTCAACTATTCTGTTCCTTCTCCTGTTCATTAGGTAATGAACTAACCCTTTATGAATAAACATTAAATACAGTTGCGTCATTTTGTTCATGTGTTCCTTCCTGTGTCTTGGTGTAGAGTGTGTGTTTGTACTTGAATATTCCTTCCTACTAAGTAGTTAGCTCCTTCAGGACAGATGCCATATGAACCAGGGAACACCTGAGACTGAGGATCAATCTCAAAGTTCTGGGCAGTGCAAAAGTGGAATTTTTAAAAAACAAAACATGCAAAAGTTTAGATAAGTTAGAAAGCCTCTTTCAAGTAAATTGCTAAGTAAAACTGAAAGGAATGTAGACTATTTTAAGCACACAGGGAGCACAAGACAATATTAATTAAAGAATGTTTTCTGGGGGCGGTGGTAAATGTTGAATTTAAAAGAAAAGATAGACAGGAATTGGGATGAGGAATATTTGTAAAGTATTGGAAGTGGGAAGCCTCACACCACACATGAATGATGGTAGGTGGGTGTCTTAAACAGTGGATTGGGACTTTGTCAAGAGTCAATGAGAATAAGGATAGTATGCCTGGATTAAGTCAACTAGGCAAAAAGGCTGATCCAGCTAGTACTTATGGGAAATAGGTGATTATAAATTATAAATAAACAAATTAAGTTGATAGTGGAAGATCCTTATGGTCTGATAGAAAATAATTAGATTGAAACCAAGGTAGCTCCTGAGTTTTTGAGAAGGGGAAAATATCATGACTAAAAAGATTTTGAGGAAGACAGTATCTGGCAATAATTTCTCTCTCTCCACAGGATGGAGATATTGAATCTATAAAATTGAAGAGACCCATGGTCCCTTTGTTTTGATATGATCAATTCTGTATCAAAACCCAAAGAGACAGAATAAATGGACCTGAGTTTCCAGCCTTGATTTTCTCTGTGCTATTATTTCTCCTTTTTAGCCTAACAACCTAGATCTTGTTTCCCCCTCTACTTTGGTATGTTATCTGGGGCAAGTTATGACATCTCCCTGGGTGTCAGATCCTTCAACTGTAATGTGAGGAAGTACAATCTAGATTGTCCCCAAGGAGTCCTTTCAAATTTAGAATTCTATGAAATTGAATAAAGTTAATAAAATAAAATCTTGCTAATTTTCCCCATCGATAAGAAAATTCCTGTTGGTCATATCAAAGGAAAAATCATGGAGCTAGAAGGCTTGAGGAGAATCCTCTTAGTGAATAATCAGTCCAATGTTGATTTTTGTTGATTTGGAATGCATACTTTTTTCAGATTTTAACATCTCTGAAATAGAGATATGTCACATAATTGATGTCATTTTACAGTCATAATTAATAGCATTTTTTCTCAGCAATTCATAAAATAATGGTGTGTTACGCAATTGGATTTTCTTTCAACTCTCAAATTCAGTTAATGTCAGCATACATAGAGAGGCATATCTTTCAACTATCTAAGGCAGCACTATTAGGATGAGTCAGAAATGTAGATGGATGGGGACAAAGAGTCTCTAAAGTGTTGTCAACTATTATCTCAGAAAATTCTCCTGGATTGTAAAAGAGTTCCTCCACATGTTTTCCTCCTCTAGGTCACTGATAAATAACTCTGATCCTTCTAAATGAGGCTTGCATTTCTGTTGGTCGATGCTTTTATTGTATTATTATTATGAAATATTATAATATTTATCATCATCATTATCATGATCACTAATCTAGGCCAAACTGTTGACTGTAACCTATTTGTGGATTGCATAGTCAATATAGTGGGTTGCCATAGCATTTTAACAAATAAAGCAGCATAGACTAAAATAGAAAGTCTCAGTGTACATCCCATATGGTGAGTGTATTATTTTCTGAGACTCTTTTTGGTTGTACTTACTTATAGACATATATGCATATATTCACATATGTGAGTTTATGGTTTAAAATGTATTTCTATTGTGGGTTGTGGTCAAAAAAGATCTTAAAATGCTATTCTAGATCCAGCCTTAAAGGTGGCCAGGACTACAGAAAATAGCTCGGAGCATGAGCAGCCAGGCAGAGAAATGCTGAATTTGGGGCAGTGTTTTCGGCCCTCAGGAACAGCATGTCCATATTCATAGCAATCACATGTTTCAGATGGGCTTGAATTAGCCACTCATAAATCTCTGATGAATCTATTCTCTTTGCAAATCATTTTCATTATCATCTTCATTCAAGAGCTTTTCTACTTGATGGCTTCCTGTTTTGTTTAACTGGTACATTTATAGGTACTTATAACAAAAAATTCCAATTGAACTTTGATGATGACAATATTTATTTCTATTTTAAGAAAATTTCTAGGGAGGCTCTACGTTGAAATTTTGACTCATATTCTAATATCCTGTAGGCAGACCATTCATTTAAGGAAGGTATTATTTGAGGAAGTAGATATTGTTAAATACCTTTCCTTCCAAATTACTCAGAACCATAAATAGCCAGGGCCCCTCTGCAGGTAAATAGGTTCACTTGGTTTTTCCTATATTCCCTGGAGTTTCTGCTTTCACTTCCATGTCAAGCATCCTTCCTGTACGTCACAGCAGGGGGTTCCTACAAAGAAATGAAACCAGCAACCATGATAATGAAAATGGGAAAGTATTGTTTCTTTTTTCCCTTCAACCTCTTATAGGTAGTTGAGCCAGTATCTTAACTGAAGGATATCCTTAGCTCAGTTTTTCAGATGGATCATATTCTAATGCTGACTATCTTTGAGATTCCACACAGATGTAGGATCCTGTGATTCTCTGAGCTCTTCTCAGGAAACCATTTCATTTTACAAGTAGGAAACTGAGGCCTACACAAGCTAGCGACTAGCCCAGTGTCAGAAGGCCTGTTACTGGCAAATCTGATATGGCTGAAATACCCCATAGCAGATGAGTTACGTTACTTTAACTTACTGTGTTTAGACTGTTTCTCAAGGATACTGCAAATCCCTTGAAGACATGTAATACCTGACTTAAGTGTTTTCAATCTTATTGAGTTTGCAAATGGAAGTTTCTCCTCTTGTAGAAATTTATGCTAGACAGTTCAAATTAATAAATTCTAACAAAGTTGAAAAGTCGTCTAATCAGATTTTAAATTCCTTACAATTTTTTTATGTACTTCAGAAGTACATATCTTTCTTAAGATATCTGTGAGGAAGCTCAATAGTGAGCAAATTTCCCTGCAGCATGTACATTCTATAAGAACAATTTTCCTGGTTCATTTGGAGGCTAGGAAATAACAACTCCTCTGTCATATTACTCTTATGGAAAAGAAAACCAAAAGTTATTTAAATAGTAGTTCCTGAAACATCTTAATATTAATAGTGGGTATCTTTGGTAATATTTTTGAGATATTTTGTTTCCTTTTTCTGTACTTTTGAAATTTTGTAAAATAATCATGAATTTGAGTTCTGAGAGTAATGAAGATGCTTTGATTACTTGGGTGGGGGAATCTGCCCTCCCTTTCCTTTAATATTATTTTCACTGTCAAGTTTGTGCTCAATAAAACTTTAACAGTTGGCTAGGACTTCTTTATGTTCAAAGTATTTCATTTTTTTCCCCAATTTCTCCTGGAAGTCTGTTAACAAGATCATATAGGTGAGAATATAAAATAAAACAAAAATAACTATGAGCATCCAAATGATGTCACAAAGGTCGCACACTAAAACCAACAGACCGACAAATTTGATACACCGAAGTTCAGGTGTTTTGCTTCTGGACTGACTCAGAGCCTATTTCCTGGTACTTTATCCATAATTTTTGTATACCTAGCTATTTGACTTCCAAGTCCTTAGTAGATTAGAGACAACAAGTTTGAAGAAGGCAGTGGAGCACCTGCTGACAGCCTGGCAACAAAGAAAAGGACAGAAAGCAATAAAGTGGAAATTTAAGAGAAAACCAGGAAACATCCAGTTGACCTAGAAATTGAGCATAGGGGCAAAAAGTTTACATCCTTTCATGGGATCCATATTATCACTGATAGAGGAAAGGGATCCATATTATCACTGATAGAGGAAAGTAACTTAATTTTAAAAATAATTAACACTGAGTAATAAAGGAAAGGCAAAAGTATGACCAGAATATACTCTTTAATGAAGAGAATAATGAATTATGTTTTAAAATGTGATTTCCACATAAAACACTACTATAAAAATATTCTTGTGCGTCAAGGGGTAAATTGTCAACTATATCGAAAGACTCGTCCCAGATGTCTCTGGATAATTTATTTTTAATGTAATCTTTTAACATTTTGCTCAGTTTTCTCATCAGTTGAGAACATTTGCTTCTTGGAGAGTGTTGGTCTAATATTAGGACTATTACATTAATAGTTCCTCTATACATGGCATAGGGAATGTAGTTAGCATTAATGTATTGGCTAGGTAGAGAGCCATTGGAAGGAAAGAGCAATTAGGGGGATCATTTTATAAACTATATAAATGTCTAAGCAGTGTACTGTATACTTGAAACTAATAATAAAATAAATAAAATAAAAAATAAAATTAAATAAAATAAAAAATAAAATTAAATAAAAAGACAAATGGTGAACTGGATTAAAAAAAAATTATTCCTCTACAGACTGACATCATGTCCACATGAGGTAACTGCCTGGAAAGACAAGAATGTGACTAAATTGTCCCATCCTTGCTTTCTCTGAATGTTCATCCAATATCTATTGTAGGCTAATAAAGTCTTTTAGACCATCACATCAATAAATTATTCCTGTGTGGCTAGTTTTTGGTGCCTTGTGTAACTTGCTGTGTAACTCCTTTCGACACAAGCAGCTGCTTGCAAAGTGCAGATCATGGTGAGAATAATCTAGTGGTCAAAGCTCGGCATTAAAAGATAAAATCCGGAGATCTAAGATCCAGGACATAATAACAACACTGACAAATTGCTGACCCAGAAATCCCAAATTCTCCATCATCACAGAATAAATAATACTCCTTAAAATGAATAAAAAGCACACCCTTAAGTCAAAATCCAGTTGAGAGTATTCTATACTTGTTTGTTTCGTGCTCCTCTTCCTATCTTTTTGTTCCTCAATTTAAGTCCCCAAGTTTTTCTATTGTGAAGTTTCACTTTTGTTAACGCCAATCCCCTCTACCTCCTCCTCTCTCAAAATTTCCATTCCTTAATATTTTATCTAGTCTAGAGGTTGTTCTGCTTACTCCCCGCCTCCCACAGCCTTTGGCCACAGCCTGAGGCTGGTGGGTGGAACACTGTTTGTCAGGGACTGTGTGGGTCAGAAGTGACTCGGGCTAATGCTCAGCTGGAGACACAAGCCCCAGTGGCATGCCCAGTGCATAAAGGACTCTCTCTGCGCCCCCTCACAGGACAAGAGTTCACAGAAGCTTCTTCCTCTGCTCCTGCCTTTTTACCCACCATCATAGCTCAACATCATCTTCTCTATGCTTTCAGTTTTCCAGAATGAACCCTGAAAGCTGAGGGGAACCATTGTTTATTTGTACCTGGAAACTATCTACCAAGAATTTATTTTTTTTAAAAAAGTCTCATCTAAATCAATCAAAATACTTTAGATCCCCTCTTGTCAAACATAATGTCCCATTCAATTTCTCAATTTCTACTGAACTTCTGTCTAGAGATTTTCCCTCCCATTTCTCTTAGAGCCAAAGTCAGTCCTCCCTTAGTTATTTCTTGAGGGGGTCATTTCTCTTCAGTAGAATGTTTTTATCTTCAACGTAGCTTCCCCTTGTTTCGATTTCTATTTTTCTCTCCCCTCTCTACTTATCCCTTAAGTGCTTGCTCTCTGACCTTGTACTAATTCTGCCTTCTCCTTTTCTGTTTGTTTTTTTTTTTTTCCCCATGATGTTCTTTCCTTTTTTCACCAGATCACTTTTTCTGGCCTCATTCCCCTCCCATTGTAACCCATTCTCCTTCTCGTCTTAATCTTTTTCCTTATTCTTTTTGGTAATTCCCACCCATGATTCTTATCTTTTCTTGTTCTTCATGTTCTATTTGTCTTTCTTTCCCTCCTCCAATAAACTGAATCTAGTGAGAAGAAAAGACGTTTGCTACTTCTGAAATTTTGACATTCCACTTTAACAAAAATAGCACTGCCAGTAAAATTGCTTAATATAATGAAAAATAAATATTTGCAGAAAGGTAGGAAGTGGTACAAAAAGTTTTTATTTGCAATGGTCAAAGTTAAAATTTGAAACTGTGAACTCAGAGACATTTCTTTTAATATATATTAAGCCAAAGTTGGCAAACTCAGTGTTAATATACCTAAGATCTATTACCAATTCTGTCCTATTGAGAATTTTTATTTACTATTGAGCAACTTATCACTTTTTTGTATGATTTGTTTTTTAAGTTATTAAATAGCTTTCTTAATAGCATAAGTTCCGTGTAAAAATTTTTTAAATACAAAAGGATATATCATGAAAAAGATATTTTCTCATCTACTCAAACTCCTGGGCACTTTCCCAAATATAACCACAGTTTAGGAAATATAAGAAATGTCCACTCATATATAATAATGTGTATATGTATACGTATAAAGCTATACTACTATACATTTCTATTCCCCCATTTTTATACAAATGGAAGCACACTATACATATTAAAATGCAACTCACTTCATTCACTTAGCAATATATAATAAAATGAATTCCAGCGAGCACTTATTAATTCCACCGTTGCAAAGAACTCCATTTTATGAATGCACCATAGCTCACCAGTTCTCAAACTTCTGGTCTCTGGAAACTTTACACTCTTAAAAATTACCAAAGAGGCCAAAGATTTCTTATTTTATCGATATTTATGTAATATTTATTATATATGTGTCTATATACTATAAATTAATTCTGATAAAAAAATTTAATATATATTAGTTAATTTAAAATGACAGTTATAATCCCACTGCATATTGAGATAAATGTATTTTGTGAAAATTAACTATATTTTCCAGATTCAGTGTGAAAAATAGTATTGCTTTACAATTTTGCAAATCTCATGTTTGGCCTAATCGACGACAAATGGATTCTTGCATTTCCTTTTGCAAATCAATCTGTTGGAAAATGTCATTCTGGTTGAAATATATAAAGAAAATCTGCCTCACTCCTAGATATGTAGTTACAAAAGGGAGGAGCATTTTAATAACCTTTTCAGATAATTTTGAACATTCTCTGACTACATTAAACTCAACAAAATGGTAGTTTCTTAAAAATTAGTTACAATATAGAATCTGAAACCACATTGATAAGCTTTTCTTACTCTATTACATTACAATCTGTTGGTTTTACACTTTTTAAATTGAGGTGTAATTGACATACAGCATTATATTAGTTTCAGGTGTACAATATAATGATTCAATATTCATATATATTATGAAATGATCACTACAGTAAGCCTAGTTAACATCTGTTAACTACATACATACTTACAGAACTTTTTTCTTGTGATAAAAACTCCTAAGATTACTCTTAGCAACTTTCAAATATGTAATATAGTATTAATTATTGGTCTATCTCACACTTTATATGGATCATTTATCTATGCAGGATTTTGTAGCACCAAACATTAATGATTTGAAAAATAGAATTCACTAAATTATGCAATCTTCCAAATATTGACATATTTTATTATGTCATATCACAAAATAATATTCATTACTATCTCCATCAGTCTCCCCTGAAAGAGTCTTTAAGTATTGAGAATTTGTCAAATTCCTGGGGCTTTCCAAAATTCTCATTTTCTCTTGAAAGCTCACATTTTACCATTGGCAAGAAATGTGGTCCATTGTTTTTTTTGAAGTGATAAGTTCACTTCATTTATTTTTGAGGAAGTATCTGCCAAATACCTGATTGCGAATAACTACATTTACCCATCCGTTTGTCAGGCAAAATGTTTCCTTATCGTCAGCTTACAACTAGAACAATTACATAACTGCTCTTACTTGGGATAACCCCATACTGCAGTATGAAGCAATGTTTTTGTTTGCTTCCCATTTTGCCACACAGAACATTAAAAGAAAGTACTCAAGGGTCATCAAGATTTAATGAAATTAGTAATTTGTACGGCTTAATCAAGGACATTATTAAATAAAACTGGCTTTTTCTTTTCTTTTTTTAGTGGACACGCATGGTTATGAAGAATATAGTGATAAGTATCATAGTTTGGTGCCAACTGCCTTGATTCATGCTAAGGCACCAGTATTTTTACCTGCCATTGCTTTTACACTATCAGTGCAAATATCAAAATGAAAAAGATGAGTAATGTCTTAATATTATTAAGAGAATAGCTTTGACCTCACGGTCAATCCCAGGGATCTGTGGTCACACTTTGAGAACTGTGGTCATTGCTTATTTAACCAATCCTACCTTGTTGGACATTTAGATTCTTTCTGGTCCTATGTTAATAACATTCCTTGATATTCCATTTGTAAAATGATTTAAGCTTCAAGGATATTAAAACAGCAAAAAGAAATCCCTTATATTTTGTTTCTCTTATCAAGGCTACCAAAGTGTCTATTGACAGCAAGTATGAGATCCTGTTAAAATGAATGGTCAACCAGCTTCCATTGTTAAAATGACACTCTTGGGTATATGAAGATGCCAGTTGACCTGCATTCTGAGATTCACAGGCTGAGAAAATTTTACACTATATATTCTATATAGAAAGAAAACAATAGGGGAATTTTAAGAGAACTGTGCTATCATCCAGATTATTTTGATTCTTTGGAAATTTCAGACACAGTGGAAAATAAGAAATGACTTAGAATGTTTTTTATTTGGAGATAACTGTGTTAACAGAGAAACTATATCATTTAATCATTCAAAATTATTTTCTGAGGAACCTGCTAGGTTCTGTACAGGTACTAATACTAGGCATTGCAGAGACAGTAAAAATGCATTATGGGCAGATTCTGACTGCAAGTAGATTACCAAAAATGATTGAAAAGCTTTTGCCAAGAAAATAACTACAATGACCAGATACAACTCTCTCAGTTTAAGAACGTGGAGTAGAGTGAGGTAAGGCAGTACAATTATGTGGTCTTTTATCTGATTATTAATTAGGGTAACTATACAGTCCTGGGTTTACCCTGCTGTCTCAGCATAATTATTAAAAAGCACCTCCTTTCACTCTTAAAAGTGTCCAGGTTTAGGCAATAGATTTCATAGTCATGTACAAATAGTAGACTTAGAGTTTTCCCCAAAGTCTCATCTTATCCTTTGAAATAACCCACCAAGGACCTTAGGTAGAAAACTAACATTTATTGAGCACCTGGTATATGTTCTATGTATTTTCCATACAAATTTCATTCTGTATTTACAACAATCCTATGAGAGTATTATTGTATACCCTTATTTTATAGACAAGGAAACTGAGACTCATAGTAGAATAACTTTCTTAAGACTACATACAAATAAATGGTTAAATGAGAATTTAAAACTTTCTATTGGATTTCATAATCCATGTTCCTTCCCCAGTTTTTTTCAAAGTGTGTTTCATTGAATAGGCATCAAAATCACTGAGTGCTTATTTCTTATTTTGAATGCAGATTACTGAGCCTTGCCCTGAAACTATTAAACCAGAATCTCTTGCAACATGGCCTGGATATCTGCCTTTTATTTATTTATTTGTTTACTTGTTTGTTTGTTTTATTCATTCAATCACTCACTCATTCATTCATTCATTTATGTTTTTTTATTTTTTAATTTAAAAAAATTTTTTTAGTGACATTGGTTAACGAAATCCAGTAAGTTTCAGATGTACAATTTAACAGTAAGGCATATATATATTGCATTGTGTGCTCCCCTCCCATAGTTAGATTTCTTTCTAAAACCACATATATGACCTCTTTTACTGCATCTACCTCTCTCTTTCCTCCCCACTACCTCACCTTCTGGTAACCATTAGCCTGTGTCCTTGTCCATGAGTCTCCGTTTGTTTGTCCTGTTTGTTTGTTCCTTTTAGGTTTATATTCTACATATAAGTGATATCATGTGGTTTTCAATTTTTTCTGCCTGGCTTATTTCACTTAGCATGATTATTTCAAGGTACATCATGTTGTCGCAAATGACAGTATTTCATCTCTTCTTATGGCTGAGTAATTTTCCATTGTATATATGTACCACAGCTTCTTTAGCCAATCATCTATCATAGGACATTTCAGTTGTTTCCATGTCCTGGCCACCATGATAATGCTTCTATGAACACTGGTGTACAACTATCTTTTCAGATATGAGTTTTCAAGTCTTTTGGGTAAATACCTAGTAGAGGAATTGCTGGATCATGTGGTAGATCAATTCTTAGTTTTTTGAGGAACCTCCATACTGTTTTCCATAGTGGCTGTACCAATCATGCATTGGAACACTTAAGGACCACTGTTTTAGATTATACTACCTCCAGAGCTCAGCCATCAATTATTTCGTCAAACAAAAGATGTTTTTGCAATATTAAAATGAAATGTGAATTGGTGGTGTCCAAAAGTACTAGCATATATCCTACTTGTAAGCTCCAATTTTCCTTGATAATAAGCAGGCAACTTTGGACAGCTGGTCTCTTCTGACAGTTACACTGACCATTCATTCTCTCTGTAAACTATTTCTGTTTTTGAGAGGTTTTCTTAGGCTGCTCACAAAGTTAAGTGGTACCTTTTTTTTGTGAAAAAGCCATTCTATATGTTTACCTAGCAGTTTCAGTAATGTCAACTGTGGTTATATAGTTAGCAAAGGGTCTTGGGGTAAATTATTTTTCTCATTATTAATAAATTATAACTAAAATGAAATTTATCTGGTAGTCATTGTGATAGAGCCATTTAATGGCTATTATTAATTTTTTTGAGCTGTATTACTCTATACAACTGAATAAATCCCATTCACATATTTTAATACAGAGAATAATAAAGATAAACTAATTCCACATGACTTGACTTGTACAATACATTCATAGTTTATAATTTAATGGATTTTAAAGGCATAGTTTCATAAGCTTGCCATGGCCTGTACATTCTGCAAACAGAATGTAAGTGGTTACCTTCTGCAGTCTGTCATCAGTAAGAATATCTGAAATGTCCTAGATCATTGATGCTCTTGGAAAGCTCTCTTTCTTTTGGGTTATACAATACACTTCTGGGTCTCATACGCTATTTAGTCAAGGCCATGCTGTGATAGAAGCTTTTGCCTGGAGAAAAGACCAGTATCAAGTCAGAGTCTCGGAAAAGCGGAGAAGGGTTGCTAAATCAAAATAAGCGGGGAGGGAAGGTGAGGAACCATAATCCAATCTGGGTCACACTCAGTGGCCAAATTGAAGACAGATCTGAAGGATGTCAGGGGGTCATCTTGTCTCGGTTTCGAGGTATTTGGCTCTAGTTGGCCATGATATGAATGTTCAGTTAATCCTGGAGGCCCAGGATGAGACCAGTAAGGGAAGCGACAAGCAAGGTCCAGTTCAATAGAAAATGGTCATACAGGAACTGGGTAAGAAAGTTATCTATGGCTAAAGAATTAAAGGAGGTAACTAGGTACCAGGCATCTAGGAGATGGGTCAGGCAAGCGTAGTTGCCATGCGCATAAAGTTTAAGGGAGTCTGTAGCTTGGCGCTTACAAGGGTATTAGTCTTCAGTTCAACCAGAGGTGTAGGGGAAACACTGCTTCAGACCCCACTCACTAATAGGCAGGGATGAAGAACATCTCTAGTACAACACCCTTCTGGCTTTCGTTGGCCTGGGGTCTTGGTTGAGTTTAGAGGTAACACTATCATTGAAACTATTAATTCAGAAGGGGGAAAAAAATGGTGTAGATGATAAAGGCTCTGTTCATCCCTTTGGTGACCAAATCAAAATTGTGATGGAAACAAGGAGCAGCAGCAAGGGAAAATCGCCTGGGATTTTGATGAACAAGCCATACAACTATGGAGAAATCTAAGAAATCATCCTGCAATGGCAGAAGGTAGGACAAGGCAAGGGCACAGGGTTGCCCGGTCTCCAGTGGCTGAGTGAGACAGAGGCTGAGGCTGCGGCTGCAGCAGTGGCAGATGTCTCTTAAAGGGGCCACAGCCGTGAGTGGATTTTTGCAGTGATGGACCTGCTTTTGCTCTGAGCACCAGTACCCATTTGGCTGCACACAGGGAACACCAGGAAGACGTTGGAGTGAGGGCCGAGGCGAGACTCGCTCTATACAAAAGTGCCAGCGGTATCCATTATTCCTGTTGAGACCGCCTCACTCCCAGTGTGCAGACACAGCACTGCCATAGCTGTGATGTCATCAAACTGGAAAACAGAGTTTCCTTCGCCTGGAGGATTCCCTGAAACCCCGCCTCCCCCAACTCATGGCCCCACCCAAGCCACATCCAGGAATATCCTCAGTGAGTCAGGTGCTCCTTGCTGAGACTCACACTGAAGGTAGCTGGCCTTGGTTTCTGGTTTGACCTTTTGAAGCAACTATAAACATAACCCCTGTGGATTGCTTGCTGAATCTTAACAGGTGGCCCCGGAGCGGCTGATACTTGGGCTAAGTTTGGTCTGCAGCTGAAATCCTCTCAGGACTGTGCCACTGGACACCTACTTCACAAATCCACACTAATAAGAACGGGAGACTTAGGAGCTTTGCTTAATACACAGAAACAGACACGGAAAGGCAATCAAAATGGGAAGACAAAGAAGCAGAAACCATATGAGAGAACAGAACAGAGATCCAGATATAATGGAGTCAAGTAATCTAACAGATGCAGAATTCAAAACACTGGTTATAAAGATGTTCAATGAACTTTCAGGAAATGTAAAATTCAGTGAGAACTACAACAAAGAGATAAAAAACATAAAAATGGAAATGGAAATTATAAAAGGGAACCAGTCTGAAATGAGAACACATTATATGAGATGAGAAGTATATTAAATGGAATAAACAAAGGAATAAACAAAGTGCATTAAGAAAAGGATCAAATGCCCTACCTAGAGGATGAGAAATCAAGAACGCACAAGCAGAATGACAAGAGATAAGATGCTAAGACTATAAAAATAATTTAAAGAGCATATGAGACTATTAAGGCTCCAAATATTCATCTGATCGGCATAACTGAAGAAAATCGAGGTGTTGAACAGCTGTTTGAAGAAATAATGATGGAAAACTTTCCTAACTTGGTAAAGGAAATGGACATAAAACCCCAGGAAGCTCAGAGAATTCCAAAAAGCAGGGATCCAAAGAGGGCCACACCAAGACACATCATAATTAAAATGCCAAAGTTTAAATACAAAGAAAGAATATTAAAAGCAGCAAGAGAAAAACAAATAATTACATACAAGGGAACACCCATAAGACTGGCAGCTGATATCTCAAAAGAAACTATGCAGGACAGAAGGGCTTGGCAAAAAGTTTTTGACAAGATGAAGAACCAGGATTTACAACCAAGAATAACTTATCCTGCAAAACTATCATTTAGAGTTGAAGGACAGATAAAGAGCTTCCCAGACAAAAGTAAGCTAAAGGAATTTATCACCACTAAGCCGGTATTATAGGAAATGCTGGAGGTACTTCTTGAAGAAGAAAAAACATGTATCAAAAACAGGGATAAAGAATGGTAACAACTACATTCCTATCAACAAGTACCTCAAATGGAAAAGAATTAAGTGTTCCAACCAAAAGATAGAGGAGCTGAAAGGGTAAGAAAACAAGATCCCTGCATATGATGCCTACAAAAGATTCACTTCAGATTAAAAGACACACACAGACTATATGGAAAGGGACAGAAAAAGATATTGCTTTGATGGACCTAGAAGGTATTTAAGTCAGACAGAGAAAGGTAAACAGTATATAATTTCACCTATATGTGGAATATAAGGAATAAAAAGAACACAGTAATCAAAAACAGACTCACAAATATAGTGGATCATTTAGTGATGGACAGAGGTGAGAGGGGTTTGGGGGACTGGGAGAATGGGGTGAAAAGTTAAAGAAGTACCTATTAGTAGCTAATGGATGGTCTCGGGGATGGGGAGCATGGCATAGGGAATGCAGTTAGCATTAATACATTGGCTAGATGGAGGGTCAGGGGAGGGAGGGAACAGTTGGGGGGATCGTTTTAGAAACTATATAGATGTCTAACCAATGAACTGTATATTTAAAACTAATTAAAATAAATAAATTTTAAAAAATATTAATTCATTTGTATATTTTAATACAGTTTCATAGCTGGTGTCTTTTTTTTTTTTTTTTTAGGCTATTATCAATGTCTTCCTTAGATTCATCGTCCAGGATGCTAAGTGGGAATCTTCTGTTAAATCTTTATTGAAGCTAGAAGAACTATTATACCTAATGTTGATATCCTGAACCATCTGTAAAGAGGAACCCTAATTTATTGTATGCCAGCTGCAATTGCTATTTCGATGTTTAAAAGTTTCTCTGATTCACTTTGTTATTAGAATAAGAATGTACATTTAACCTTAGGAGTTCAGATTGGTTCCTGTCAAACTGGGAGACAATAGCCGTCAGAGCTGTCAGAGCATGATTTCTTCCCTAGAATTCATCATTTTTGAGCAAGGCATTTATATTGATGGTTTGTGAACAGTTTAATTCTTGAACATTTATATTTTATCTTGGTCACACCATATGCAGAACATCTGAAAACTATTTAAAAAAAAGTTTTGGCCAGAATTAATGTCTAATAGTCTGGAATAAAATTTGAGAAAAATATAAAAGTCCAGGGCTATAGTAAAGCCATAGCAAGTGATTTAGAATCATTAGACAAGAACCTATACTACTTTTGCAGGACTGTAGAACTTTCTTAATTATGATGCAAAATAGTATCAGTGTTTTTCACTCCATCCTTTTCATTAACAGTCATGACTATCATACAGAAGTGGTACTTGGGAATTTCTGGCAATGAATCTTGTAGTTCACTCTGTTGGCTTTCAGAAATATGTGATATTGAAACTTACCTGGGTTAATATCATCATGCTGTATGATATGAGCATGAAAAGATCCTGAAGGATAATATGATCTAATAAGGATATCAGTCACGAACGCGATTTATTACACACTGAAAAAGACATGTCGGTCTTGGAGACTTATTTACATGGTCCCTCCCTTTCCTGCCTTAGATGAAAATTTGTAAAACAAAGGTAAAATGGATCCTTTTGAGTCTGCTCTTTCTGTCTACTCATTTATCCACCAGTTGTTAAATATTACAAGAAAGCTGGACAAGAAAAAGCTAAAGGAGTTCAGTTCCGCTAAACTCATATTATAAAAAAATGTTAAAGGGACTTTCTTACAGAGAAGAAAAAAAAAGATCGAAAATATAAATAATAAAATATTGATAACTATATAACCATCAATAATTACTTTAAATGTAAATGTGTTAAATGTTCCAATCAAAAGACATAGGGTGAGTGTATGGATAAGAAAACAAGACCCATATAGGCAACGCTTATTAGAGACTTATTTCAGATGGGAAGACACACAGACTTAAAGGGATGAAAAAAATATATTTTGTGCAAATGGAAACAAAAAAGAAAGCTGGTAGAGCAGAACTTATATCAGACAAAACAGACTTTAAAACAAAGGCTATAACAAAAGACAAAACAAAAACAAAAAGTCAGCAATTCCATTTCTGGGTATTTATCCAAAGAAACTCAAACATTAATTTGAAAAGACATATGCATCCCTATGTTCCTTGCAGCATTATTTACAATAGCCAAGATATGGAAGCAACCTAAATGTCCATCGATAAACTAACTGATAAAGAAGTAGTACATATATACAGTGGAATATCATTCAGCCATAAAAAAGAAGGAAGGCTTGCCGTTTGTGACAGGGATGGACCTAAAAGGTATTATGCTAAGTGAAATAAGTCAGGCAAAGACAAGTATCATAAAATTTCATTTATAAGTGGAATCTAAAAAGCAAATGAACAAACAAAACAGAAACAAACTCACGGATACAGAGAACAAATTGATGGTTGCCAGATGGGAGGGGGAATGGGGAGACAGGTGAAAAAGGTGAAGGGATTAAGAAGTATAAATTGCCAGTTATAAAATTAGTCACAGAGATATAAAGTACATCATAGGGAATAGAGTTAATAATCCTGTAATAACCACATATGGTGTTAGATGAGTACTAGTCTTACAGGCGTAATCATCTGAAACAAATATAATATTACATGTAAACTGCAATTGAAAAATAAAAAATTTTAAAAAATATTACAAGAAAACATGAGCAGATATTTACATGAGTTCTCACTACTGTGAGTAAAGTCACAGGCCTGCCTTCTACAAGGGCCAGGGCCTGGATGTGACAGCAAGGAAGACTATGAAGGTGCTCTTCCTAGGGTCACCAAACCACCGGGCATAGATATTTCAGCCACCTCTACCTAAGGATCACCAGGTCTCAGAGATATAAATCATTGATTCTTTTTAGATCCCAGCAACTGCTAAAGATACCTAATATCTCCATTCCCACTAATATATACAAACAACTTTGAAAAGGGGTCCTTCTTGCATTTCACAAGATTGCACTAACTAAACAGCAAGGGGGGAGTGTCATATAATCTGGTGATACTGTGGTTCACTATTATTATGCTTCATCTGGTTTCGTACAGTTGTACCTTTGATGACTGAGTGGGTTTCACAAGTGGCTCTGTTTCAGTGCTGACACATGTTAAAACAAAAATAGTCATAGGTTATCATTATTGTTTTAAAATAGTTGTTAGACATTCTGAAGCAAGGTAACCTAAACTCAACTGTGCACCTCATCTTTTTAAGGAAATGGGTATTCTGAGAAGTGGACATTAGTCTTTCTAAGAACATAACTTATACTTAAGTCCTCAGAATACCAAATCATTAGACATCCAAACCTAAGCAACAAGCAATGATGAAGATGTGGTCAGCTTGCTCAGTAGCCTGGCTGTTCTCCAATGAGGAATTAATTTATTGAAAAGGATCATATTTCAGTCCCAAAAGTACAGTACGGGGCTTGGTCAAGGATCTCTTCTTCCCACTCTCTTCACCTACGCACACACACAGATGGATTGTGGTGGTTTTAGCAAATTGAATGCAACTTTAGAGCTTGCCTTTTTTTTTTTTAACAACTTGATGTAATTGGATAAAAAAAAAAAAATACAAAGAAAGTAGCTAGTTGCAAAGCAGTCAAGAAGCAAATAACACCAAAACCTAATTTACCAGCTGCCTCAGGTCTAAGCAGAAGTCCAAAGAACCGTTGGATACCACTGAAGCCTTCTGCAAAATTAACCTCTCATTTAACTTTTTTTGATCTTAATGCTTAATGCAGGCCAACATCTGCTCACACATTAACTGTGAAATATCCCAGATCAAAGGGTCTCTAATTATCAGAGATTTCTTCAGAACTTACATTTCACTAGCTCAACCTGTAAGATAAAAAGCTACATTAGGTATAATTACTGAATAAACCTGCTAGACATTCAAAGTCAGCAGCATAAAGGAAGATGCTTAAAATAAATACACACATTTGTTTTCTACTTCACTTAAACAGAATGTAATAAAGTCATTTCCTTAGCTTGCATATATGGAAAGGTTTCAACTGAACATTACTACAATATTAGAGGTGGCTTGCTAATGTATACTTGAACAACTTTCATCTAAGGATGTCAAAGCATCTAACAAAATAGGGGAGCATCAAATCAAGGAGTTTAAAACAAAAGAAGTTCATTTTGGCATTAAGAAAATATCACCCTACACATTATATGGGTTATGAACCCAAATATAACTACATCCTGGGGAACCATATCTTTTTCATGTTTGTGTCCTGGGCCCTGGCACAGAGCCTGTCGAGCACACAGCAGATGCCCAGTAAATGCTTGTGGAGAGAACCAGTAAATGCTTGTGGAGAGAACCAGTAAATGCTTGTGGAGAGAACCTTAAGAATGATACTTAAGGAATGCATGGGGCAACCTTGACTGCTGCTGTTTGGCTATTATTTCAAGCCACTTTAATATCTCAATTTCCTCAATACTTTCAAATAACCAGGGCAGGATAGCACTAAGTTAATGCAGAGGATAGTGTAAAAAGAGAAAAAACAGTTTAAATAACTTAATTTTTATACAGTGTCATATAATTTAATATGAACTAAATTTTTAATACACAGATTCATTTACTCAGTCTTAGGAGAACCCCCGCCATCATTGGATACATTCTTTTACTTCTGCTTAAACTCTTCTAATAACAGAGAACACAGTACCTCACAAGGCATCTCACCCTGGTTTGGTGACAGCTCTAATCATTATAAAGATCCTCATTTTGAACTGAATTTTGTCTCCTGTAAATTCAACCCTTTGGCCTTTTCTCAAAGCCTCTAACTCCATGAAGATCCTTCGACCATTTGAAATCATTATTTTACATTCTACCTCCCTCCCTCAAACTGAATGTCTTTATCCAAGATAAATTCCTAATTTCTTAAGACATGGTTTGCAGACCTCGCTCCCTACTTTGGGCATGTTCCAGTCTGCTTATGCCATTTTTCTAACACAAAATACTAAAACTTAAAACAATTTTTGGGACATTTTTTTCTATATTGTCTTAGACATGCTTAATTCATATTAAACTTAAAATTGACACCTGTTTTATATTAACTACTATTAAACAACTTGGTTTATCTTTTATTTGTATGGTTAATTTTTGTTTTTGTCTGAGTTTAGAGCTTTATATTTATTTAAATTTTAAATTTTTTCATCTCATTTTTGGGGAATGATTTTTCAAGCTACCATTACAGACTATTGAGACTTTCTGAATCTTGAGTCTGTCATTCATGGGACATATGTCATATTAGCTCATCCTTTTCTAATCCAACAGTGAAATAAATACTAAACGGACCTGGGACTTCTATCTGAAACATATCATGAGCTTCTCTGAGGCTTGATGGAGGAGGACTTTACACACTGTAAGTGCTTTAGAGCTGGGATTATCTCTGAGCATTTTGATGCCCAGACCTGACTAAATCCCTCAGGGCTTTTGTTTCCTCCAGGTTAAGTAGGAGCCAGTTTCAAACTGTGTGGGAACCTTTTCCTACAAAGTATGGTATTTGATTTCAGTTTGAAGACCTGTTTTTGAATGAAACCGTAAGAGACTTCTTACTTTTCTTTCCTGTAATTTGATTTTATGCCACACTCCCCAGCCTCTACTTCACCCTAGCCTCCGAAGACTATTTTCTCCTTTAGAGATCATGTTAATCCATCAAGAGAAAACCCATTGGACGGGGAAGTAAGCCAAAGCCACCGGAGTGGAGAGACAGACAGAAGCGTACCGGAAGATTGTATTTTATGTCTGGAAATTTCCTAATTCCTCTTTTAGCCTCTACTGTTGGTATTATTTTAACATAAAGCAGAGATGACAATTTGGAGTAAGTAGAAGCCCTTAGCAAAATATAGCTCCTAGCAAAATGATGGTTTAATAAAACCTGGGAATTGAAGTTCAAGTCAATTGGGTATTATTTTAATAAACTTGCCCGAGTCTAAAAGATTTAGAGAATGATTTACAGTTAGATCTCACACTTAGATATCTGCTACCTGTATAGGCTCTGATTTATAATCTGAAGCATTTCTCTCATTTGGTTCAGACAAGGTAGTACCGTGTGTGGCTGAGCTCATTCAGGAGTAAGTCAGGAGACTCAGAGTTTAATCACCCCTTGTTCTGTGACTATGGCTAAATCTCTTTACTATGTGGCTTGTTTCAACTTTTGTAAATTGAAGTGATGTTTAATTATATCATACTGGAGTCTCTTTTCATTTTAATATCATAATTCTTCTAAATATAATTTTTATTATTTTGAAGTTTATGATGTTTATGATTATAAAATAATTAATGTGTTCAGTAAAGGGTAATTAGACAAAATGAAGAAAAAGAAATCTTTGTAATATCTCTGTCCAGAGACAACTGCTGCTACTATTTTAGTTTATTTCTCTAATTCTATTTTTTACTCATACAGATTTCCATATAGTATTTAAGTACTAGACACATTTATGATGCTTCTCACCTAGAACTCCTCCAGCCTAACAGTATGTACCTTGGGCCAAAGTGATCTGATCTTTCTGGGCACCAGACTGAAGTATGGCCCATTCTTAGATTGACTAAGTAAGTACCTATGAGTTGTGGTCTGACTCAAAAAGACAAGCTGAGCCAGTCAGTTTAGGGACTTGGATTTGGGAGACTGAGAGATGGAGTCAGTGAGTTGTGGAGGTCAGGAGTGAGTGTCCCCTGAACGTCCTCCCCAGCATGCAGATTATTTAGAGCTGCAAGCAATTAAAGCCCAACAAACTCAGGAAGAGTGTTTTACCTGCTTTTTTCCTGCCTAAAAAAATTCAGCTAGAAACATCTGCTTCAGGAAGGGAACCTTAGCACACTCACCTTAACACATATGAATTAAGCGTGGAGGCAGGGAAGATTCAGGAAAAATCTGTTCCACTAGACCCTCCTTTGTCCAATTGTTTCTAGGTGGCCCTGTAAGAATTTATCAAAAATGTTTGCTCTTTCTCATCTTCCTACGAGTTGCCTACCTCCCTTTTCTTAGTCCAAAATGATATATATACCTCATTTTGCTTCTGTCTTTGGAATTTTTATGCTTACATGAATTCCCCATGTACACATATTCAAATTTGATTTTCTTCTGTTAATGTGCTATATGTCACTTGAATTATTCAACCAGCCAGAAGAATTAAAGGAGTAAAGGGAAAGTTTCCCATCCCTGACAGAGTAAAGAAGCTGAAATGAATACTTGCAAGATATAATAGAAGCTAAGGAAAACATTTTGGACTATGTGCAAACTGAAGTTACGAAACAGTAAAACTGTGTTTAAGGAGAGGAAGTTGGCATTGTAGAGAAAGAAATATGGAGCAGGCTCAAAAGGGAGAAGACTCACCAGGGAAATCCAGTTGCCCAAGGAAGGAGCCTTATGCTCAATGATTTTCCATATCCAGTTTTCAAGAGATCTGTCTGTCCTTGATTGCTATGCTTTGATTCTCATGAGACTTCTGGAACTTTCACTTAAAGCCCCTTTGATCTGAACTGGGTCGATGTTAGGAAAATCGAAAGAAACTGTACTCAGTTTAAATTAGAATTGATACTTTTTATTAACTATTGTAAAATATTTCCAAGTCATTGCATATATTTTAAATACATTTTTAATGGCTAAGTAATATTTCATGGCATAGATATGCTGTATAAAATGCCTAAATGACAACAAAGTTGATTACTATTAATACCAAGATTATTCCTTGGGTATTAAGAAATCTAAGACTTAAATGATTCAGAAAATGCTCCAATATTCTTTGAGAATCCTTTTACCTACCAGCAGTATAAACAAATGCATGCACATGCGTACGCGCGCGCACACACACACACACACACACACACACAAACTTAGTTAGCAGAATTTAGTGTGGAGAAATTAATGGCTTCAAAAAATCCCATGACTACTTTTTTCCTAACTGAACCCATTACAAATGTTTTTATGAAAGCACAGTGAGTATTTTCCAGCTTCCCCCAACAGGGTAACTTAGACAGTGTAACTAAGACAAGATCTTAGTCACGAGACAAGAAAATTTGGGATAAATCCAGGTAAGCAGGTTAGGCCCATGGAAACCACACATGCATCTAACCCTAAGTCTACATTTTCTTTCTAATGGAATGATTGAAAGAATATAAAATATCACAATTGTCTTTTTTAAGAAAAGCAGAAATGGTATCAGTTCACAGATTAGCACCAATTCTTGGTAAAACCTAGGTCAAGCTGTGAAGAATCTGGGCTCTATTCTGTTTCCAACATAATATCAAATGTTCTTTGAGGGTTTGGAAATTGTTTGGGAAAAGTCTATTACCTTCTCTTATATAAATTTCATCCACATGGTGACTTGAAAATTTTCCTATAGTTCTCCTTTCTAACATAACAAGAAAATTAATCTTTCTATTGGGTTTCTCTTAAACCTCTAAACTCACACCAATCCTCTCACAAAATAACACCAATTCAATATTATCAAATACATATGAGAGAGAAACTCTACAGGTATAATTAAAGCAGCAGGGGCATCTCTAAACATGAAATAGCCTTTCTTTGAGTACTTTGCCTTATCTCTTTTCAGGGAATGGATGATACTATGATAAAGCGAAACCATCTTTGAGGCAAGAGACAGAGTTTTAGTGTTTATTTAGTATCATTTAGAAATGATCAGAGTCCCACTTAAATCAATGATTATTTCTGAGAAAACATGAGATAAATAGTGTAAAAGCATTTAATTAAATTTTAAGCAATTTACAAATAAAATGTTTTCCTTTTGCTAGAAGGTCAAGTAAGCAAAAAGGTCTAATCAACAGAGAAGACTGGACTATCACAGATTTCAAATCTCATCTACTTGATCCTGGGCAAGTTCCTCACCACTCTGCATTTTAGGTTTCCTTATCTCTAATATGGTTTACTGACGTATCATGTATTTTATCAAGGTTAAATATATTCTATATTAATAATGCCTTCTTTACTGAGTTCATGAGATTAAATGATGTTTGAAATGTAGTCTTAATGGATATCTTTGTCTTGTTTCTGAATTAAATTGGAATTGCTATGGTGTTCCATACTTAGCAATAATCTGGTTATTGTTTTTCAACATTACATAAAAATTTTTCTGGAAAACCTTCCAATCAAAACATAATAAATGGAATTGACTTTATCTCCTTTCTGATAATTTAGTTATAGATAGTATAAATCTCTGTTTAGAAAACCCCAGGAGAATCACTGAATAAAATTAAAATTAATTTTTAAAAAAGTTCAGTATGGTGACCAGATTCAAAATAAATAATCAAGATTCAAAAGTCATTTTCTGTATTAGCAATAATTAGTTAGAAAATATGATTAAGAATCTCATTTACAACAGAGACAAAATATATAAAATGTATAACAATAACTTTGATTAAAAGTTAAGTGGTACCTTACATAAAGAAAAGTTATAAATTATTTCTGATGGAATAGAGAATATTGGAACCAACGGGGAAATAGTCTTTATTCTGAATGTGATGAACAAATTTGGTAAAGATGTCAACTCTTTGCAAAGTAATATATGGGTGTAATGTACTTTCAATAACATTTCAAAAAATTTTAGAACATTTCCAAATAATTTTGAAAAAGTAATGAGGGACTATCAAAAGGTACTACTATAAACCTACAAAAATCAATATAACATGCTACTAGGAAAAAAAAGATGATGCCCAATGGCTCTAATACTTATAAGAATTTCATATGTAACAAAGTGAGTGATCATTTTTAAAATAATTTAAAAATATTTTTAAAATAATCAGCTTAGATCCTCATCTTGTCCTATACACCAAAAGTCATTCATCCCATAATTATTTAAGTGTTAAATGTAAGTACTAACACCACAGAAAAACTGGAAGAAAAGCAAGGTGATGATATTGGGACACACAGGCACACACATTTTTAAGGGTAACTATATAGATACAGAGATAGCTACTATAGGTACTTAAATGTCAAAATGTATCATAATAATAATTGGAGGCGAGCAGATTCCCTGATTGTGACACTGATCACCTGCGTTGGGCCAACTTATTTGCTTCGTTAGGAGGATGTCCTTTCAAAACTCACCACATTATATATGTATCTGATACTATAATCAAAGAAGATATAATAAAGAATATATCCTTTCCAGATAGGAAATGACTGTTTTTCAATCTAAGTTGTTGTTTTTGTTGTTGCCGTTGTTTTTAGATAGATTTGTGCCTTAATTGGCCAAGAAGGCTACTTGAGGGGGGATGAAGTGGGAGGAGTGGGTGGCCCGTATGCTGGCCTACGGTGCTTCACCAGCTGTGGGTGATGGAGAACTCGCACAGATAGTTGCCGATCATCTTAGGCTAGATTTCCACCAGGTTGAAGGGTTTGACGTTGTAGACGCCCACCACGCTGCCCACCATGACCGGCAGGAATCATGTCACGCAGGTGTGTCCTCATCGTTTTGGGCTTCTCTGTGGGCAGTGCCTCCTTCTTGGCCTTGCTCCGGCGCTGCACTAGCGAGTGCTGCTTCCTCCGCAGGCGTTCGCCGCCGCTGGGTGAGGTACGGCTGCCTCAGCTGCTCATGAGACCTGTCCAGCAGCTGGCCCAGGCCCACCATGCCCTACGTGAACTTGCAGAATGTTCGCCTCTTCTGCTCCACTTCCGCATCTTGCTGGTTCTTCAGAAAGCCAGGATAAATTTTCTGAGTTTCTGTCTCCACTTTCTAGAACGTCTGTGCAAATTCTCATAAACAAAATTAAACAGCCAATAGGGAAAAATATTCGTTTAAAACTGACAGGATTATGTGAGTTTTGCCTTAAAAATAAACTTGGGTTTTCTTATCCTCTCGTAAGGCCCATCCTAGCCCAGTGACATCCAAAAGAAACACAAATCCAACTCTATGACCTTGAAGAGTCATGTAGATACTTTACTGAAGACGGTTTCAGTTTGTTTTGAGGGGCAGAGGTAGCAAACACAGGGTTTCACTGCATAAAACACAGTAGAATTTACTAAAACTTCTCTTTGCCTATTCTTACCAGAGCCTCAATCAATCAGAGCATCTATCTATATCTCTTATCATCTTGTCCCAAAACTGTAGCCCATTCTGGCCTTTTTCCTTCTTCTTCCTCCTACCAAGTATTCCAACTTCTTACTATTTTCATAATCCCCCCATCAGTTTTCTCCATATTTCTACATCTTATTTTTATACATTTCCATGTCTTTTCTTATGTACATAACTTCAGCTTGTATTCTCCCAATTATACTTCACTCCAATTAGCAGAGCTTCCTTCTTATGAATAGAAAAATGAGAATGAAAAAGAGAGAGGGGGAAAGGTAAAGAAATTAAAATATTTATGGTTTAATATAGTTTCCTTTTATCTCAGTCACACATAAAAATTTTTCTATAAAATTACTTAAGTTCTTATAGAAAAATGAATCAAGGATATGCACATATATTATATAGAAGTAGAAATATAAAAATGACAAATGAACACATGAAAAAAAACCAACTTCACTAGTAAACAATAGCAAATCAAAACAGTGAGATACCATTTGACCTAGCAAAAAAAATTATAATATTCAATGCTGATGGATGTATAGTGAGATCGACATTCTTACTAGTAGAAATACAGGCTGAACAACCTTTTTGAAATGCAACTAGATAGTACATACTGTGAAAATTTAAAAGTTTCTAACTTTTGCCATTTCTAGGAATAATTATAAAGAAATAATCAGAGAAACACACACAGATCTATGTATAAGTATATTCATTATTAATTTTGGTATTATTTAAATGACAAAAGTTAGAAACAACCAAAATATCCAGAGTTGGTTTGTTGGTAAAAATAATTTAAGCTATAGTGATACACTCAAATATTATTTATTAAAATCAAGGTTTTGAAATCTATGTAATAAAATTGAAAAATATTCATGCAATAGTGTGAAGTTAAAACTATTGAATAAAAAACTGCATATGTGGAATAACCTGTTACATAACACAATGCATGCATAAATAGGAAGAAAATACACCAAGTGTTAAATGTGGTTATCTTTGGACTGTGGAAATTTTTCTTTCCTCTGGACCCTCCCTGAATTTTCCAAATTACCCAAAATAAGGAAGAATGAGAGAGGATTACTTCCATAATCAGAAAAAGAAGTTTTTTTTTAAAACCAAGAGAAGACACCTCAAATCTATTGTAAATAATCAAATGCCACTCCTACTTGCCATTAACATTTCAAACTCACAGATGAAACTTAAAAAAACTAAATCCTTTGTCCTTGGGAGAGACTTTTTCAAGGATAGGGTATAATACTGAGGTTCCAGGTAATTCAATAAAGTTGAAGGGAACCGGGGAGAGAAGTGGAGAGAGAGAATTATAGAGCATAATATAAGTTGCATGGTTTCTCAGAAAGCCTCAGTTCCTTATTCTAAATAATAAAGAAGGCAATGAAGTATTATAAGCCATTAAAGATGAATCATTGCATTTACATTTTCCCATTTGTTTGAGACAATATTTCTAAAAAGCATTTTTAAATGTCTTCACAGTTTGATCAACAAATGGTCACATCTTTCTTTGATATTTTTTGGTTGTTTTTATTATTTAGCTTTTTAAAAATTACATAACCATGGATAAATCATGGTTAAGCACCTGATGCTAAGAAAGGATTTGATATTGACCAGATAGGACTGCTTAACACACAAGCCTTCTGAACATATTAATTACATAATGCGTATAGCATCAGAGAGCTGAAAGTTAACACTGGAGAATAAACTTGGTTGATTTAATAAGATCATAGCTTAACTAAATCATCCACTCCTTTACCTCCACCTCTCATCTTGCAAACATGTGGGGTTAGTCACCTAGGAGAAGATAATAATTAGATAATAAGAAGATAATAATTAAGAATAAATCCATCTTCACTATTAAAAACCATCTTACAGTCTGTCCATTCTTAGAAAGTTCTGATGCCAGTATCTTTATGAATAATATACATGGAGCTGCTTCTAGTCATTAAAAACATCTCATATGAATGGGATTTAAAAAAAACAACAACAACTTCTCAGGACATTCTTGGGTTTTCCTGCAGCATTCTAATTTTAGGGTAGTTCCCAGAGCTGAACATTCCCTCAACAATGCCCCGGGGGAGCTCCTATAGCCAAATGTGAATTAAGAGTTCCCCTTGGGAAATAGCTTTTACTACTATAGAACTACCAGCCCACCATTCCAAGGCGATTACACTCTTCTTTGCTCACTCAGGGTGATTTCAGGCGAACCACCTTATAAAGCGACTCAAGGCATGTTGAAGTTTACTTAAAAAAAAAAAAATTGCCATAAAATACTCTTATTAAAAAGGGCATGACATACATATGTACTATTTAAGACAGTTATAAAAAAAAAAAAAAAACACCCATATGGCTATCTACCAAATTAAGAACATTGTCAACACCCTTAGAAGCACACTGTGAAGCCCTTCCTTGTCACAACCCTCTCGCTGAGTTTGTTTTTTTGACACACTCCCTCTTCAGCCCCAGCAAGGATTCTTGGCCAGGATTTTATGAGCACAGGAGAAGTGTTAGAAAGACTTTCCAAAAATAGTCCTTACTGTACAGCACATGACACTTTTTTGGCATTCAACAAAAAGGCTGCTACTATTTTAAAATATTTCTCTATTGATCATAGGAAATGACTGTTTCCAGGACATAAAAGGCATGTATGTTTTGGAGAATAGCTTGCTTTAGCAGTTCGAAAATTTCAACTTGCTTTTTTATGATTATTTCTAAAGAGATATTTTAAGCAATTTTACATTTTCCCTTTTGAATTCTATGTTTGTATCATTTAGCTATTGGGTTCTTAGCCTTTTTCCTATCAGCTTGTGTGTGCATGTGTGTGTATGCAAATGGATGTGAATTCTTTGTCTGCCGTATTTGTAACAAATATTTTTTCCAGCCTGTTGTTTAAGAGCTATAGCAATTCTTAATTTTATTTATGGAGTAGATTATATCAGCCTTTTCCTTCGTGATGTTTTCAAACAACTATTTGAACAGAGATTCCCAAACGTACACAAGTGTAAATGAGCCCGCATGTGCTTGTTACCCAGCACAATGATTATCAACGTTCTGCAGTTCTTGTTTCATCTGTTCTCTCCCATCCTGTGTCCTCTTACAGAAATAGCACTTCTATACTAGGATGGAAAACTAAGACTTTCGCGGTTACTCAAGAGTTTATTCGATTGCTAAGTTTCTGAATCTTGAAAATGTCAGCTTTTTATTTCCACAAAGCATCATTTTGCCATTGAGGGAAATAACCTTGAAAAATCTGTACACGTGACCTAATGACTCAAATTTAAGCAGAAGTAGTTCATTTCCTTTTCTTTTTCTTTAGGAAAGGAACATATTCACCTCTCTTCAGATTTTGGCACTTTCCGTCTACTCTTTAAATTGGCAGAAAGAAAACTTAATGGCAGAGTAATTATTTAGGTCTTCTTTTTAATACATTAGGAAAAATGGTATTAGGTACTTTGTTTTAATCAGGAATAGAAAAGCTGCAAGCCTCTTCTCAATGGTTTCACTGACTCCATAAATGTCCCACTCAAACTAATGGTAGGCTGGCTGTGCAAAATTTTAATTGCATTATCTTTTTGCTCAAGAACCGCCCATAGTTCACTACTGCTTACAAACCCAAATTTAAATTCAAATTCCTAATTGCAGGTTCTGAATTTCATTGTAGATCCCCCACTAGCTAGCCACCCTTTCTCTTACCACTCATTCTTCAGAATAAGTCTTCAATATTGTCACTCCTCAAGCCTATTCTCTGAGCCTACATGCTTTTTCTTTTGCATATGCTAATCCCTAATCCAAACACTTTCTCCTTTTTCTTTTCCATGTAGAGGCTAGACTTTTTTTACAAATCCAGATCAAGTTTAAACTCATATACAAGTATTTTTCTGATGGTAGCCCTTGTAGATCTCTTTATTCTTTAAATTATGCCTCTTTGGAAACAGAATGCCATACTTTGAGATGTAAGTTTTTTCTTTCATTGTTTATAATGTATTTGTTATGGTTATAGAACTTGATTGTAACACAAAGTACTATGCTGCATAGGACTTTATTTTTAGACCTTACTAAATTGAAATTCCATGAGTTTCTTAAAAGAGAGTTCTGTTGTACTTATCAAATCTACAAATGGCACAACCCTAAGAGTGTGGTAGATTTTAAAAATGGACACAATTGTCATGTTTTCTTATGTAAAGTGGCTTAGAAGCTCCTCTCTACAAGAGATGGAGTCTATTCCCCAGCCTTTGAAGGTTGCTGGCCTTGTTTTGGCCAATAGAATAGAGTGAAAATGACAATGCCACATCCTGAGGTTAGGAATCTTGGAGCCTTTCTTGGTTTCATTTGCTGCCTTCCAGACCCTCTTTCAACATGTGGCTAGACTGTTGAAGGATGAGGAAGCATGAAGAGCAGAGACTGGCCATCCCAGCTGAGGTTTGTCCAGACCCACCAGCCCCGAGCTTACCCAGCAGCTGACCACAGATGCATGAGTAAGCCCATCAAGTCCAAAAGAACAACTAAGCTGAGTTCACACAGATTTAGGAGCAAACATTAATGAATACATGAGGGGAAAAAATTAAATGGCAGCATCTTGATTCTAAAAGATTTTAGCATTCTAGGAAAATATAACTGAGGTAAGTACAGAGCTTTAAATTCAAATTCAAAAAACCAATTGTAAATATAGGATAGCAGAGATATAGCTTACAATGTATATGCAAAACACAAGCATATGACTCAACTTTGTGTTTCAATTCTTCCAACAAAACTAATATGACTTTATCGTGTGTTAGAAGTATAAGCCCCTAAAGTGGAGTTTGTCCAAAGGGCAGTGACCATGATGCTCAAGGGCGTGGAAACCATCCCACACAAACAATAATGCAAGGTAATGAATGCATTGTGTATCTAGTAGAAAGACTGAGGGTATAAAGCTAGCTATTTGAAGAGCTATCATGTGAAAAGAGACTAGACATGTTCAGTGTCATCTCATTAAAAATGAGGGATAGAAGCTATAAGAAGGTGGATTTCAGGTCAACAGAAGGAAGAAGTTGAGTTAGAGGCTGCATATGTATAAGAATACAAACTATATATTCAAAGCCAGGTCCTCTGCTTACCAGCTGTGTGATGTTGGGCAGGTGCCCAGCCTTGCTAGGCCTTTTTTCTCCTCATCAATAAAATGGAAGCAATAACAATATCATTTCATGAGGTTATGGTAAAGATGACATAGGAGTGTTTAAGATAAAATGCTTAGCCTGGTGTCTGGCACATAGTAAGCTCTGAATAAATTTTATTTATTATCAGTAATAATAAGAGCTTTATAAATATGAAATGAACTGCTGCAGGAGGTAGAAATTGCCTTCCAACTGGAAATATTCACAGGAGGTTTGGCAGGTGTTGGTAGGATAGATTTAAGCATCAGATGAGAAGTTGGACTAGATGACATTTAAATTACCTTCCAATGCTGAATAGGTCATCTACATCCCATAAGACAGAAAAAAATTCTTTAATGTTTCTCAGAATACTTAATGATCAAATGATGTTCATCTATTATATTTTATAAAAACTTTCAATTACATAATTATAAATGTATATTTTTCTTATATTAAGAAGTTATATGAGGATTCTTGATATTTTTTGTATCGCATCTCCTCTAAAAGAAGTATACCATTAAATTTTATTTTTATAATAACCAGTATTAACTAAAACTAAAATGTGCAAATTTTAGTCCTACAAACTCTTCTTAGTGGGACATTTAAATTTGTATGTACAAAGGTCTCATCTTTACATACTTAGCATTTCCCTATCAGAATGCCTAACTTTAAACCGGTCAGGTATTTTCAAGGTGCAAAAGACTGAACCTTAATTTCATGACTGACCCCCTATCAAAAGTCCAAGCTGGAGTCAGTATTATTTTTCCTTCTCTTTGTACAGACAGCATCTGGAAACAGTGACCACAATCACTCTTGCTTCTAAAGGCACAGTAGGCAGTTTTAACTCCCACTGCAATTCTATTTAATAAAATACATCTGGTAGAATTACCAAAATGGGGTAATACGCCTCTCTTCCTCAATTATCTCATTGTTATCAGTTAATAAGGAGGAATTCACATTGGCTAAGGCACTGTCTTCATGCTCTCTGATATAAAAATATTTTTTTTTCTTATGATGTGCTCTTATAATGGGCATTAATCATCTGTGAGGAGTACAGATCATTAATGCCCATTATAAGAGCACATCATAAGAAAAAAAAAACAATTTTTTTTTTGTAGGAACTATACTTTCATCACCAGCGAAAGTCAGGTACACAGGCCAAAAGAATTCTAAAATGTGTAAGTGGGGAAAAGAGTTCTAGAGCATGGGTATGTATGAACTCTGAATTCTGGGTATGGAGTGAAATGAACAGACAAGGTATTCATAAGCGCAACCACGATTCCCAGACCATTCAATGCCTAGTGTGTGCCACACATTGGAGGATACAAAGATGAGAAACGCGTTCCATTGCTAAGAGGAGACAGAAATACAGGCAAACAATTTCGACGAAGTGAGAGCAATGCCGTAATAGAAAACATATTAAGTATAGTTTTAACTTAGAATAAAGGATTTAGGAGGGGTGGAAGAGTGGAAGTGAATTGTAAGACAGACTTTGAAGAAGAGAAGGGAATTAGGCAGGAACAAAAGAAGGGGCAGCATGCACAATGGCACCAAGTTGCAAAGCGGAGGGCAGTGTGTGAGTCTCCAAACTTTCTGGCCCTAGACACCAGTGCTCCTATCAGCATCTAATGTCTGATGATCGAGGTGGAGCTGAGGCAGTGATGCTAGCACTGGGGAGAGGCTGCAAGCTTCACTAGTTCACCAAGTTCCTAACAGGCCATGGACAGGTACCAGTCCGTGACCCGGGGTTGGGGACCCCTGGTTCGCCAGTAACCAGATGAGAGATGACCAAGGCCTAATTACAGTGATCGCAATGGGAAAAGAGAGAGTGAATGTTAAGGATTTAGAATCATCTGAATTGGGTGGCTGATTAAATGGATGGGGGAGGGGGAAGAATTATGGATGACGCCCAAGTTTCTGGCTTGAATTGTTGAGTACAAGGTAGGAACATTCATTGAAAGAGGAACAAAACGTTTGGGGAGCAAGAGTATTGAAAGAAGGGAAGAAGAAGCCAACCAGTTTAGTTCTGAACATGCTGAACAAATGAAATGAGAATAAATAAAAGTGCTCAGGAAGACAGGGTTGATTTAAAAAGATAATAAAGTGCACCGAGAATGGAACACTGAAGAGCACGAAATTGTGGGTATTATTGAGGGAAGATGGAATAGCAAAAGAGACTGAGGTCAGATCAGAATTAGAAGGCATCGCTCATAAAAGGCAGGAGAGGAACAAGAGGTCAATTGCGTCAAGTTAAAGAATTGAAATATGCTCTGGGTTTAGTAGTTAGGATTTTCCTACCGATTTTGGCAAGATCACTTTCACTGGTGCAGTGAAGGAAGGAAACAACTTCCATGCTACAAAGCATGAGAATTTCCTCTCTCTTTCCCCTCTCCCCTTCTTCTCCCTACTCTCTTCCTCTCCCGTTACCCTTCTCCTCCCTCTCTAACCATCCTCCCCTTATCCCCTCCCTTTCCTCTCCCCCTCCCCCCTCCCCTTATTCCCTCTCCCTTTCTCTCTTGTTTTAATCTCAACTGGTCTCATTCCTGACTGCCTTTGAAAGTCCTTAGTGTAAAAATTGCAGTTTCTGTCTTTTGCAAATGAATAGAACCTTTACAGAATTATTCTGTAAGCAAATGTCTTTTAAGATAAACTTGAATTTATTCACTAAGCTATTCCTTAGAGAGGTTTCAGAAGGCATTTAAAGAAAAGCGGCCTGAACCCAGGTAACCAGAAAAAAGCAACCTCAGACACAACAGCATGGGAATTTCTTTCCCCTTCTTTTCTACCACTTCTTTCTTCTTAAGAAGCAGCTTCAATATGGAAAGAATTATGCTTGGTTCTCTAGGGACATAAATAATGAATAAGGCACAATCCTACTCCACCCAAGCCCCCAGCCAAGCTGATTACAGGACCCTGCAAAAGACAGACATGCACTCGGCCAACTCTAAAGTAGGGTCGGCTAAAATAAATGTTCATGAGAGTAAAGGCAAAGTTCTATGGAGGCTCAAATATAATTCCCCATCTCTCATAAAATGCAGGAAATGACCTTTAAAAACACAGACACAGTTGGGGAATTCATCGCACCACTAATTACCTCCCTACTCTTCAGACCATAAACTTTTATGCAATCTGCTCTCTTCACTTCATTTGTACTCATTTATTTTACCAGGCTTCCAGACTGCCTATATGAAAACTTAACAGGCGATAGTGGTGAATGGAGATTTTAGCTTGACCCTAGGCTTTATTCTGATTCTTTTGTTAAACCGAACTTTAATAATACCACTTTGACTCTTTACATTGAGAGTGTTAGAAAGTTCTTAAAATTAAATGCATAGCCTCATGGATTAAGTGAGCACTAAGCCTCCTTCTCCCAGAGGAGATAAACTGGGACACCAAATTATCTGGAATGGCTTCTGAGGAATACTGTTTAGATCTGAGTAACCTCGTGGTGATATCTTTATAGTTCATAGCCCTTTTAAAGTTCTTTGTAAAGCAACTGCCATTAAAGGGACAACCTAACGCTGCATGCTCACACATTATTTCCCACTTGTGCAGGGTTGCTATTTATAACTGGGGCCTTTTGGAAAATGAAAATGAAAAACTATAGCCAGAAAGGCCCATGATATAAGGCAGGTCATCCTTTTTTTTGGCTTCCTTCTGTGTCCTCTTAGGAAACTTTGATTATATTTCAACTAGGAATAGAAAAGAGATCGTCCAAGTAAAAATATTTCTCCAGCAGGTGATTAGGGCATAGGTTCTTGAGTCAGGCATGCCTGGTTTTGGATGCCAGCTCTACCATCTATTAGTTTGTGACCTTAAACAAGTTCTTAATCTTCTCTAGATTTCATCAGTAAAATGAGTAAATGAGATCGAATATGAAGAACTTATGTTAGTGTTTGGCACAGAGTTCTCAAACAATGGTAGTATTATAATAATAATTATTGCTGTTATCATTTGTACCAAATTGCCCTAGATTACTGTTTATAGCACACTGCTTCACACATGGAAGGCATTCTTTGTCTGTTTATTTCTTAGTGGATGCTTGGCTGGCATAGAAGGCTTAGAATGCAATATTTCCAAGGAGGGCTTCCTTTGGCTTTCTCAAGAGTGCCCAGAGTATTGGGAAGATAGCAAAGCGCATATGTTCTGTATTAATTATGTTAGTAATTTAGTGCTGTTTCTCAGAATTTAGTTATACTATTTTTTTCTGATCTATGTGAACGGAGAGCATGTATACTATGCTAGTCTTAGGCCATCCTTTACCTTCCTCCCTGCGAGGACAAAAGCGAAGTTTCTTTTTTGGTTAATGACAGACAAGGCCATAGTTTTACTTAGCATTTTTCCATCAGAAGTTCCACTTGATATTCTTCAGCTTGGTTCTGGGAGAGAAATTTGGGCAGTGTTAATGGGAAAGTGCCAGCACATTAAGGCAAGGAAAGAAGAAACAATAGTTCTGTGATAGAAATGTGACTCCATGACACCTTTAATAATGGTGCGATCCCCAGCAGTAAGGGTCTGGAGATTGTGTGTGTGTGTGTGTGTGTGTGTGTGTGTGTGCGCACTATTAGTAAAACATTTATCTCATATTTAAACATCAAGTACATTGTGATGTGTCTATACATTTCGGCCACACATGTCGTACCATCTACATCAGCCTTTGTATATAATTTGTAAAGCAGGATCAAAAGAGTAAAGATAGTTTTTAAAGTTTGTTGTTTCATATTTTTATAGTATATAGGCAACTCCCTATTTCTGAATTAATGAATTTTACAAACCTAATAAAATATATTCTATAAATATTGTTTAAATTTTATTTATTTTCTTTGGTTTTGAGAACTGGCATTGAATTTTTTACATGCTTACAGAAGGACATAAATTAAACTGCCATTGGTTTAAGTATACTTTTCAAATCATTACAACTCTTTGGAGCTTATAAAGCCTGTTGATAGAGCCTTCTAGCCTGTTAGAAATGTTGGGATGGGTAGACTTCTAGTCCTTGTGCATCAGACTGCATTTCTTACCCAGGTGAACTCCTATCTATAGACCTAATGTAGTAAACTTTAGCCTAGATTGTGCTTTAGTGGTAGTGAAAAATCAGGAATCTAAATTTAAGGGATATATATTACCGCCTCTGGTTAGTTAATATTTATAAGATATTGCTAATGGTATTGATTTAAAAAATTTTTTGTCTTTAGTAGATATCGTAAGACACTCACATAGAATACTACTTCAACTACCATTATACACAAAGAAGAAAATAGCTGACTGAATAACTAACTAAAATTCTGTATTCATTTAATCATCAATAGATAAGCACCACCTGCCTACTATGTGTATTTAATTGTGTCAAAAATTTTTGAGAAAAGAGATGAAGGGAAAAAATGACATAGACTCTAATGTATGGAAGCAGTAACAATTGAAGGTTAATTGATTAAGCCAAAATAATAAGTTTTATTCTATGTTAAATAAAAGCAGAGTGGAATAGGATTAGGTCTGAGGTAACAATTCACTCTTCCTATAAAGCCCAGTGTGGTAGAATTATAACAAAAGCTGAAGCCCAAGATGTTTGCCCCAGGAAATCCAAACCCACCTCAGACAATGAAAGAATAGAATATTATGCCAAATACACATGTGAACGTATTTATAAATATTTTCAAACTAATGACAGCTCCTACTTATAATAAGTACCAATAGAAATGTTATTCGACCAAATAAGCATTCTACTACAGTGCTTGAGTTTGAGTATTTTCAGGAAATTTTTTTTTGCCTCAGTTCTAAGGAGAACTCCAAAATTCAGTATGTGATAGATATCTGGGTTTAACGCATTCAGAATTCTGAAGGTGGGGTTCTCTGCTAAACAGAGTTCTGCTCATCACCTTGTTCTCAGAGTCAGAAGTTAGCCTCTAACTCTCCTTCCTCATTCAGACTTGATTTGGGAGATAGGTGTAAGTGGCTAAGCATTTCAATTCCTTTAACTGATATTTACTGTACCAGGCTCTACCTTCTCCCTTGACTGGATTCTAAGTAACTTCCCATAGAGCACATAGCCCACTTTCTCCCCTGCTTTAATTGCACACTAGGATACCACTGTAGCTACTGTACCAATGGCCAAAATAGTAGTGGTGTAGACAAGATGGAAGCTGTTCCTCTCTCATCCTCTCTTGGTCTAAGGTAGCTATTCTAGCTTCTGTTGCATCAGCATTCCAGCCAACAAGAGGGGCCTGCCTTTCCTATGAGCAGTATGACTTCAAATTGCATACATCACTTCCACGCACATCCCCTTGGCCATAAACTCTCCATATAGCCAGATTTGGCTGAAAACCGTTCTCTTTAGCTGGGCGGACATATGGCCCACTAAAACCTCCATTATCTTAGAAGAAAATTGACCTCTTAACTTGAAAACTTCTTTTTTATTGTCACAAAAAGCCTTAGAAGAAAAATACTTGGCTTAATGCATTTTGCCTCAGTGACCAGAAGCTAAATATATAAAGAGATCCAGTCCAATCAGGAACACCTATGTTCAAAAAATTAAAATTACATTTATCTACAATTATAGAAATTGTATTAGCTTGATTTGCTCAGAATTATTATTATTATTTTCTGATTATTCCATTACTAACTTTTGGTATTTTTTTGGAAATAACAGTAGGTCCCAGACTAGTTTGTTGGTTGGCTTCTTCATCTTCTTGGGTTACTGAGAGCCCTAAATATTGAGTGTTAAATCTCAAGGTACTTCTTGTAGCATTGATGTTGTTTCACTAGACCCAGCTGTGATATAATAACGTAACATTCAATCATTCTCAATGGGCCACCAATTAGAAGACTATTCTTAAAATGGCCCCTGTTTGCTAAGCTAGACTTTCCTTTGGTAAGAAAAATTCTCCAGTCTAAAAGGAAACAAAGATTAATCTGTACAAAAAGGGACATCTCCATTTCTTCCCACAGATGCCTCTCAACTTTGAAATAAAGCAGCTCTATATTTTGTTGATTTTGAGTTCCTTTCTTTTTATCTGTCGTTTGTCCAGTGACTTCCATCTAGCTCCTCCGGCTTCCCTTTCACTCACCCAGAAATACAGAAGGCCTAGGGAGCCTTGTTTACTTTCTTAGCCACCCTTCCATTTAATAGCACTGCTATCCTTCAATGTGGTTTATCTTTCCATTTCCTCCTGGTTAAATCGAATAACGTGTTAAAGTTAAATTTCTTTTGATTGAGGACAAGTTTACCTGTCACCTAAATTCTTTTGATAAAGGCAAGTCAGCATAACCACGGTCATGGGCAGCTCCTAATCCAAAACAACTCCATCCGCTTGTATATTCTGTGCAGTCTGCCAAGGTCATGGCATTTTACTGGAGTGTTCTGACTCGGCATGATCTGCACAATGCTCTGCTGAATTGAAAGGATGCTTCTTTTAGCCCAGTCTCTTGTCTTGCCAGTAGCACCAATGAGAATTTTGTGGGAAAGCCTGGTAGCTGAATTTAATATCATCCTCTAATGTTACCTGTCTTCCCAAATCCTTGCTTTCGTTTCCATCATTCATTGTCTAATTCCCTTTCAATAGTCCACTTTGGATCTGCCATTAATTCTTTGAAATTCTGAAATCCCTTTTGGATTTACTGTTGTGCTGTGTAATTCTTGGAGGTAAATAACATGTTTATTATCAAATACATTAAAATTGTCTGTCTTAGTTCATTCTCCAGAGTATCTCCTATACATTGCAAGCAAAGTCATCTAGTTATAACACTGTAAAATTTGGGGAAATAAATTCATCTCAAGTTTTCACAACACAATATTTAACAGCTGCAAAGGCAAGGAAGACAAAGCTGCCATGTCATCTCCAGGAAATCCCAAGACGCATATTTTTATCATTTGCATTGTTATTTACAGAAATGTGTACGTTCCGTTCAAAAGGTGCTGACTCCAATTATGTAAAATAAAACACACAACTCCTCTTGATTGGAAGGTAGATAACCATACATTCCAAGCTTGCTTGCCTGGCTGCTATCCAGTGCTTTTTCCAGCTCCTCTCTGTTTGCTCCAAGAAGTTTCCCTTCTTTATTCCTATGCACTAATCATCATCTTTAATGAAAAGAGTTACCATTTAGTTGTAAGATTGGAGTTGGCTCCAAAATATTATTTTGTCTAATATGAGCTCACATTGAAATCCTCTGTTTCCCAGCAGGGTTTTCACAACATCTTTCCTCCCTCTGTAGCAAGGAGAGATTGGTCCCTGGTTCAACTTGGGGCACCATAACTAGGACATTAGAAATCACACTGGATACAGGTTACAGGCTTTCACCCAACAGAAAGTTTCTTGGCAGTGAGGAGGAAGTTAGGATTCTGGGCAGATTAACCCCAGGTTTTAATTAAGCACCCCAAATACTGCCTTCCATTGACCCCTATAATTAAAGCTTGACTTTGCTTACATTTTCAGCATCATTTTTTTCCCTCCAGGTGGATGGGTAACAGCTGATTACAAAGTGAATTCATTAGAGTACATTATGGCAAGAGCATTAAGCCCAGAATCTAGAGCTATGGGGAGAAAAGAGAGCAAGATTATCCTGTGGGAGCAATCCCACTCAACCGGAGACATTCCTGCTGTCACTGTATGCCCTTTTGTTAACTCTGCCCGGCTAGGGAGGGAGATCTGAGAACCACATAGGGAAATATCACTGAACCAAGAATGGTCATACTGCACTTGATTTTCTTCTGCCTTCCGAAAAGCCTTCATTCCAAAAAGTCACTCCCTACCATTTTTATACGGCCATTATTGTTTCCAATCAGGTCTAGGAAAACGTCGAGTTAACTCAGGGCTGTCTATTGGATTGATATTAAATTTAGTCAAAAGAGACCCTCTGGGATTAACTGACTTCTGACCTCAGCTGTTGAAATGGCTTCTTTCTGTCCCCACAAAGTGGTGGTCTATTTAGAAACTATATAAACAAAATCAAAATAGGTGGGGCTGGGGCTGGAGGGGACAGGGGCGGGGTGTGGGGGGAGGGGTGGGGTGTGGGGGCGTAAAACAGTGAATGCTGAAGCAGTTGCCAACATACTTCCCGATGTTCAGGGAATGCTCTGTTTATTTGTTGTTTTAATCTTTGGGCCAAATGATACTCCTCTCACTTGAACTAAGTCAGCAGAGGGGAAGTGCAGATTTCACAGAAACTCAGTCCCAAGAAACCTGGGTGGCTCCCCTGCTACGCCTGCAAAACATCAGTCAGTCTGCTGACAGCAGGGCCAGAGGCTTCCTATTCAGCCAGGATTTCACACTCCGCAGGCAGCTGCCTTGGCAGGACTGGCCGCCAAGGCAAAATTACCAGGAACTGTCAGGAAAATAGATTCATTTTTTTAAAAACTGCAAAAATTCCGGTTCTGCCCACATAGATCTGTAAGTTGAAGAGAAAAGCCCTATTGAAAGAATTTTTGTTTAACTTGCCCCAAACATGGCTATGTTTCATCCTAGTCATTGGATTGCGTGTGGTCTGGAGGTACACTGCTGTATCAAAGGACAGGAAGGTGGCAGGTCTCCCAGGTAGATTGTGGTTCTTCTGTTAAGATGTGCCTGGAAAGTGTCCTTGATATACTCAGCAGAGTTCTACTTCTTTTCCTGACATGTAACACTGCCTTCTGCAGCTCCCATTTCTTGAGATAAGCAAATTAAGGATGTGTTTTGAAGTTTTCTATGTGTGTTGCTTTTCATTTATTCATTTATTAAATTCATTTGCATAATTTGTTGAGTGCTTGGATACATAGTGAACAGAATAGGTTTTTTAAAATCCTTGTTCTTATGAATTTATATTAAATTACTTAATCGTGGTGATAGTCCCATGAGGCAGGTACTATTTTGAAGCCCCCTCCCCCCCTTTTTTTTACAGGTGACTTGCTCAGAGCCACATAATCAGAGAATGGCAGAGCTGGGATTTCAACCCAGGCAGGCTGGCTCCAGAATACCAACACTCTTAACCATCTGGCTCTCCACAACCTGGTGGGACTGATGGGTGTGATTTCAGGTTCAAGAAAGGAGCAGTTCAGGCAAAAACTTACGATTTTTCTTCTAGAGGTGAAGTATTTCTTCTTTCCACAAGATAGTTCAAATAACTAAAACGCTTGAAAGAGGTAGTACTACGGCTGGATTTCATTCATATCAATACGTTGAAGGGGATCAGAATATGCCACTTTGGATGAGATGAAGATAAAACAGCACACAAATCACACTGACTAGCTTAGAAATGGTTCTGTTCCCTTAAAGCAGATTGGTAATTAATGCAATCTTTGACTTATTTTAGAGAGCTAGTACTGGGCATATGCCACCCTGGTCCTCGGGATGAACTCAGAACCAAGAATCTTCAATCTATGAATTCAAGTAACAGAACTGTGCCTACTAGAGACCTTTAGGAAGTGAGAAGTCCTTTAATAAGGATGATCTGGTGCCTAGACCAAAAATGAGCAAATATGAAACTGACCAATCAAATTCCACCAGCCTGGAATTCCTTTGTGCTTTCTCTTGCTCATCAACCCTATACCATAATTGGCTAAGATCCAAAACCCTCCAATCAAAACTTATCCTGCCAGCATTACCTCACGTTCTCCCTAACCCTTTAAACTTGTCCAGACCCCACATCAGGGAGACGGATTTGAGCAGTGACTCCTGTCTCCCGTGAGTCAACTCAGCAGCAAATAAATAGTTCTTTCTTTTCTCAAAGGTCGGTGTTATAGTTTGGGCTCCTATTGCACATGGGGCAGTGGACCCTTGCTCAGTAATGAAGGCAACTGATAAACAGCAGATTCAGGAAATGTTCTCTGCCCTCCCCTATTCTGTCTAAAAGCAGGATATAAATTTCCCTTTCTAAAAGTAACATAAATGTGTAAAGGTGTCTTCCTCTCCAGTACCAGGAGGAGGACTCTTAATCACCAGAGATGGCTCTTATCAATACAAAAGGCACCAACTTGATTATGCATCATCATCCTTGCTAAAAAAAACTCTTTTCTTCCATTAACTTCCCCCTTATATTCACCTTTTCACAATTTGATGCCACAAGAAGCCCAAACTCCTTTTTTCTTTCTCTTGTCACTTCTCTACAATTTGTCACTCTTTGTTAAAATAGTATATAAACCCCAGCCATAACTGCTTCTTTGGGTCTTCACTTCTTTTCTATTCAGGCCTCCTTTTTCACAGTAATAAACCTTTTTTCCTATTTATCTATCATTTTGTTTTTCAGCTTAATTTGCATTGCCCCAGGTACTGAACCCACTGAGAGCAGAAGAATGACCAAAAGCACTGTCTTTCTTCTAACAAGTTCTGATAGGCAGGGGAAGGTGAGTCAAAGAGCTGAGAAATCAGGATGTTAAGGGAGTTGGGGACAGCAGCATTGGGATGGAAGTACAGGCAGAAGCTGAAGCAAAGGAATCTCAGATCAACATCTCTCATTTCAACAGTTTGCCTAGGGCGAATGCCGTTAGGGATAACCAAATAGTTCAAAATTTGGATTTTACCAGCCACTTCCATGATATCTATTTGATTATTTTACTCAAAGAGCTCAAGACAAAAATAAATACAGCTAACAGACTCAAATCATACCGTTTAACAAGAAATGAATTTATTCTTACTTTGCCAATTGGCTTCTCAATCAGAGGGCTTGTAAAGCAGACTGGAGTTACGCTGCTGTACATTGAAGTTTTCCATTGCTGTTCCTATATGAAAGGAAACACACAGAGAGAGAATTCATGAACTTGGCTGGATTTCCTACTGAATGGAGACATTTCCTTGTTTCTCATGATGGTGCCTAAAGCACTTAACAGTTGTCACTTGAAATACCCGAGTCAGCATTTTCCCAATCTGTGCAAACTCATTTAACCTTGTGCAAGGACATTTTATAAAACCATTTATGACATGTTGAAGGAATTCATACACATATGCTGGCAAAAACGCAGAATATTTTCAGCCTAATCTGTTAAGGTATCTTCGTAGAACAGAGATCAGACTATGTGAATTTTTTAAAAAAATAACTTTACTAATACCTCACTGCATATAAAAACTGACCACAGTTAAACTGGTTTTCAAATCTTTGATTCTATATGGGATAATATCCAACATTCTCTACCTGCTTTTTAGAACCCTGAAAAATGTGGCTCTTTCCCACGTTTTTGGCTTCAGCTCCATTTCTGTCCCATGATTTAATCTAAACCTTAAGACATTTGGTCAATGCATTTTTTTTTAACAGAGTCTAGTCTATGTTTTTGTTTTTGTTGTTCCCATTTCCTAAAATATCTTTTCCTCAATATGTGCCTATGATTTCTTACCTGTGCTGTATAATAGCCAGCTCAGATTTCCTAAGAAATGTTTTGCTGTTTTCCTCTACTTCTGACTAGAGTCAGAATAACCTTCCTACCACAGGATCCATGTGCTATGCTTAGAGTACTAATACTCTCTGCTGGGAATGTGAGCAATGGAGGACAGGACTCGTGTCATAGATATCTTTGGATCCTTCACAGCCTGACATGCGTCTTACATATTGCTGTGGCCTGAAGGTTTATATCACTGTGAAGTCTTCACGTTGAAATCCTAATCACCAAGGTGATGGTGTTAGGAGATGGGGTCTTTGGGATGTGATTAGGTTGCGACAGCAGAGCCTTTAGGAATGGGATTAATGTCCTTAGGAAAGAGGTCTCAGAGAACTTGCTTGCCCCCTTCCCATGTGAGGATACGATGAGAAGTCTGTGACCTGGAAAAGGGTCCTCACTTGACCATGTTGCCCCCCTGGTCTTAGTCTTCCAACCTCTAGAACTGTGAGAAATACATTTGTATAGTTTATAAGCCACTCAGTTTGGGGTGTTTTGTTACAGCAGTCTGAACAAACTAAGACATACATACACATAGGTCTTTTCTATTTAATGACTCTTCCTTTTGTCGGAGAAATCTTTATGTAATCACTAATTTTTAAACACCTCACCAGATCTAGCTCTCTCCAACCCCCAGCTCTCATTCTCACTACACACTTTTCACCCTCTTTTAGGCTTGTTAGAGGAGACAGCAAAAGGCTTGTTATTGAAAAAATAAAAACTTAACTGTAGGTACCAATAACCCCATAAAATGAAAATGACCTTTAAAATTGAATCTGCTAGTATTGACCCATCCCCACCTCCTGCTGTCCATTAATTGGCCATGCTTCTTGAGTGAAAGAAAGATTTTTTTAGTGGTCTTAGCAAAGGAATAAGGTATGACCCTCTGGAATCTCTACCCCTGCTGTTACTAATTATCTTTCCCTGGTCAAATTACTTGTACTTTCCACTAGGGTGGCCCTGCCTGTAAATGTGGTTTGTGTTATTTACACACATCTTGCAAGGTATTTTGAAACTAATTGTGAAGATATCTGTGTCCTAGAAAGGCAAAGCGCAATTCCTGGGGAAGAGGCCCTGCAGCTTAGCCTCAGGAGAAGCTATTCAAACCTCTGGCTTCTTCTCGTCATCTGAAAATAGGAGTTATGGCTGGATTCTAGGTGATGTCAATTTCTATCCATTAGGAGTTAAAATGAGACCAGCAACTCATTTCACAGGTCATGTTCCAGCCATCAAAGTTTAATTACTATTAACCCCATTGGCTCAGGTCCCTAACATATTAGTGAATGCCTGAATAAAAGTTCCAAAGGATCCAGTTACCAAAGCCCACCTCTCCAAGATAAAGAGACATTGAATGGCACCAGGGTAAAGGCCAAAATATACCCTCTTGAGACTGCAACTTTTTTTTTTTAAATGAAAATAACAGGTTCTGTGTTGATGATCAGGACACGTGATTATGTTTCGAGGAAGTCAATCTGCAGATGTAGTGATGTAGTAGATGAATCTGAAGAACTCTGCCCTTTACTCTGAGGCTGGTCTGGTTGCTATGACAACATGTAACTAGTTTTCTTAGGTGGTTGTGCAGCCTGATTTTCTTTAGACTAAAGATTCCCTTGATACATTCGCACTAGGTGTTGTTAAACCTAAAAACAATGCAACAGTTGCAAAACACACATTTCTCACTTAGAAATTGTTTAGTGGGAAAATATGTGATGATTCTGGGCCATTCATAAAAGGGACTTTCTGAAAAACATGGGTTAGAATACAAAACAGAGTAGTGAGGGGCATGTTGTTATTACTAAGTAGGGTTTCCCGTTCCAATCTCCTCTCCTCATTTCAGGCTTTTCACACAGGGTTTTGTTGCTGTTGCCTGGGTGGCTGAGTTACTGGGTGGCTGGCGTTAACTACTGTTCCAGATCTAACTCACCATTTGCTAAATGTGGAGATGGGGGCACTGAGGATGAATTTGGACAAAGTGCAATAATAGGGAATTAGATAAAAGGCAAGTCAGCCATCCTCTCCAGCTCTCTGCAAAATGAGAACGATATTGCCCCCTTATCTTTTTCACATAACAACTTCAGAGTACTCCTGAGGAGCTACAGAACTGCTCAGAGATCTCCACATAAAAGGTACCTGGTGTTATTTTTCTAAGATTGGATTCCTAAAAGGAGACCAAAGAAGTGGTTAAGGCCTTGAACTGTAATTACAACCCTCAGTGTTTATCCTGGTGCCTGAAATATAAGAGCAAACTCCTGGTGCAAAAGGACAGAAATAATCTGGGATTCTGATGAGGAAGGACAGACGCAGGGATCATTAGGTAGACTCAGCTAGATAACTGAGCAGCGGGATCCATCCAGGTGGCATCTGCTTAAGGGCACGTCACTGGGCAGCTCAAACATTTCAATAACTCTGAAGGAAAGAATGCATACTCTGTCAGAAATCTCGATTTTATACTCCACAAAAAATATGGACATTGATGCCCATCAACTGCCAGCTCTTTCTCCCCACACCTAGGGACCAGGTTCAATGTGCGCTGTTTTGAAATAGAAGTAGATTCTACCTTAAAGATTGCCATCCCTTTGTCCAGCCTTAACCTGTCACCCATTATACTTCCAGAGTAAAAATAACTGCACCTTCATCTGTAGAGCACTTTTCAGAAACTGCTAACACAGCACTTTATATGCCTGTCACAAAAGCCACAAGCTGTTTCTAAGACCTAGGGGATTGAAGGAGCTGTGATAGTTCAAACATTCAGTGGGAAACAAGGAAAGAGAACATTCCTGAGAAAGGATGTGATACTGATCATTGCTACTGCTCTGGCCTCTGTTCTTTCTAGCCCCCCAACCTGTTGACTGAAGCCAACCAATAGGGTTTGGGGCCCGCCCCACCCATCCTAGCTGCTGTTCCTCCCCTGCAAGGGTCAAGCACACAGACAGGGAGGAGGACTGGGTGGAGGGCAATTAAATGCTGACTCACTCAGGCTTAACCAGACTTCCTCCTTTTTTCCACACTCCGGTACAATTTGGGTGAACTTAAGTAAACTATGCATACTGCTATGCTTTCCTGCTTCCTTTTGGGTTATTATCACAGTCCTACACCAGCTCCGGTATATGAAAATCCCCTCCCCTCAAAACTTGAGAACAGAAAACGGTCACAGGGGAGAGCACACTCAGAAGCATTCCAATTATTTAGTTTTCTGGGCAGAATCCTGCTAGACCCTGACCCACTTATACATTCTTCAGCACCCTCAATACCCATTTCCTTTAAATGGTCCGCTAAATATTTGCATTTAAATTTCCATTTCTTGGATATTTTACATTCTGATTTTTAAAATGTCCCTTGTGCTTTTTCCTTCCTTCTTAATGTTTTATGCATCTTCAGTACCACCTGCCCCTACCACAAGGCTACCATCACACACACACACACACACACACACACACACACACACACACACACACACACACACACACTAAAACAAGTGTTTTCCAAACACTCATGAACATTAATGGGACTTCTGAAAGAAGGAGGGCATTCTTGTCTCTGAGCTTTCTGCCAGTCTTCATCCAAATGTGTATATATTTAGCTACAACATCACTTTGCACCGCACTCACACATTTTCCACTTAATATCACATTACATTATTTTCTGTATTGTTACAGAGTCTTTGGGTTTATAATATTTAGTGATTGCATAATGTTCCATATATAGGATCGAGTATAATGTGCTTGGTATCTTGATAATTATTTTGATTATTTCCATTTTTCCCTTTTTTTTTGATACAGTTCACATACCATAAAATTCACCCACTTAAAGTGCACAATTCAATGTTTCTTAGTATACTCACAGGGTTTTGCGGCCATCTACCACAATGCAATTTTAGAATATTTTTGTCCTCTGCCAAAAGAAACCCTTTACTTATTAGCAGTTATTCACCATCTCTCCTGTCCCCTCCCCCGACTCTAGGCAACCACTAGTCTACTTTCTATTTTTGCCTATTCTGTACATTTTATAAAAAATGGAATCATACAAAATGTAGTCTTTTACAACTTTTGTTTGGCATAATATTTCTGAAGTTTACTCACGTTGTAGCATGTATCATTACTTCATCATTTTTCATTGCCAAAAACATTCCTTTGAATGAGTATACTACTTTAAAAAAAAAAATCTATTCATCCACTTGAGTTGTTTCATTTTGGGCCCATTATGAATAAGGTATCTATGAATATTCATGTACAAGTTTTTGTGGGGGATATATGTTTTTATTTTTCTTGGTTATACATATAGGTATGGAAGTGCTAGATCATAAGGTAACTCTATATTTCACATTTTGAGGAAATACCAAACTGTTTTCCTTGTAATACCTATGGAAATAAACTTTTCTTTTTGTCTTTTGAATCACTAATTTAGAATATATTTCCAGGAGTGGGGTTCCTGTGTCAAAGATATAGATATTTTTATGGCTTTTATTACTTAGTATCCAATTATTGCTTTTCAAAAGGATTAGGCTGGTTTATATAGCTACCACTTAAATATATCATGCATATATGCATGTATATACACACACATGACTCCTCTTTCTTTACAGCAAATTTATGAGGAAGATGCCATAATTAACCTCATATTTATAGATGAAAAACTTAGGTCCATAGAGGTTAAGTAACTCAGTGTCAGATGACCAGCTTAGCAATGAAACGCCCTTTTTATGGGCTTCATTGTCTTAAAGTGTCTGTACCCAATAGGTCCCTAGTTTCAATGAGTAATTGCTGACTATGTCTTTATCCTGTAATTTCTTCAGCTTGCGTCACAGTGAAACAATAAGTACAGAGTCACATGCATAGGATCAAATTTCCACTCCATAACTTAATAAATTTGAGATCTCAAGTAAGCTGCTGAATCTTGTTAAGCCTCAATTTCCCCACACATAAAACAAGATGATACCTACATCATATGCTTATCTGGAAGATTTAAATTAAAATTTGGGTCAGACAAAGAAACTTACATAATAAGCACTAATATTACATTTCATGTTAATGACATGTTTTATTGTGATTCTTTCTTGGTGCTCTCTTCAGAATGAAATATCAGGTATCAATGAATCTCTATTATAATTTTTATTTATTTATTTTTATTTTATTTATTTATTTTTTTAAATACACTTACAGGACCCTGCCTTCCTAGGTGGTCTTCCATCCAAGTACTAACCAGGCCTTATCCTGCTTAGCTTCCAAGATCAGACAGGATCGGGCATGTTCAGAGTGGCATGGCTGTAGATGGCTATTGTAATTTAATAAATAGATTTCCTTCTCTACTGTCCATTGAAAATTATCCTCTGAGTACTATCACTTAGCTCTGTGCAAGTTTATAAGGATTTTAATATAAAAACATTGGTAAGTAATATAAAGGTTTATTAAAATGTTTTAATAAAAATTGACAATTATAGATTTTGACAATTATAAAAGGTATAAATAGGTTACTTAGAAGTTTATTACATGAGTTTAAATTGGTATATTTATTATTTAATTTAAAATATTCTAAAACTTTCCATTATAAATCATAATTATAAATTTTAATTGTACTTAGAGTAAATCATACAAAGTCTATAAAACAAGAAAATATTTTAACTATTTTTAAAGAGTAATTAATTATAAGTTAATAAAATAAACATAGGCTCATAAAAGTAAATGCTTTTAGAATAAATATATGCCTGGTTCTAAGGACCTTATAAATAATATAGCGATATAGTGGAATATAAATGATATAGTGGAATAAGCCCTGGCCTCCTATTCTAAAGATGTGAATTTGAGAATGGCTTTAATGCTCACTTGATATATGACCTCTTTGAGGTTCCATTTCTTTAGGAATAAGAAGTACAATATATAATTTGTTCTTTTTTTTTTTTTTTAGAAGATCAAATAAGGCAATGTGTCTGAAAACACACAACAATACAAAAAATTATACATCTCTTTGGACAGTCAAAAGCAAGACATGATCATTATATCACACAATGGTCCATTTACTTATATGATAACGAACCGTAAATTTTTTAAGAGTTCGGAAAACATATCAAGGAAAATGAAAATGGAATGTCATCTATTCGAACATGAGAAAACACCATGCAGGAGAAGAAATAGTTCTTCACAGTTCTGATATGTCACAGGAGGTCAATTTCATGCCCAAATTGATCCTAGAAGTATGGGCTCTAGGAGGTCCAAATATAAAGTGATCACAATGGAACTTTCATCAGAGGGAAGGGAGGGTGCTAGGATGCTGTAACCTGCATCTCTACAGATGGGGCCTGCTTGGAGATTTGCAGCAAATTTGGGGAAAGCTATCAATGGATAAGAGGCACATTATGAAGTCCTAACTTCCAGTACCTCAGAATGCAGAAGTCTGATGGGTGGCATTTTATATATCAGTACTGAGCAGGTCTTGGTGGTACTCAGGTGAATAAGATGCCATCTTACCCTTAAGGAGCTCTCCCAAGTCTAGTGGGGGAGAGAGGTAAACAAATAATATTCAAAAGAAGCGGCGCATAGGAAAGAGATAGGTATGTATGCAGAAGATGCAGTGGGGACAGATGGAGGAGCATCCAGCTCAGCCAGGAGAGGAATTTGTGTGGCTAGGGGGCTTCCAGGAGGAGGTGGTACAGAAGCTGAGTATAGGACAAACAAAAGTTAGGTAGACAAAGAAGTAGTGTGGGGCAGGGAGTGGGGGCAGGGCCTAGGATATGAAAAGAGGTTTACGGTGTTTCAGTAAATGGAACTATCATGAACGCAAGAAGTATGAAATAAAAAGAAGTGTTGAATTAGTACATAAACCACAAATAATTTAGTGCTGTTAGATCTTACAAAGTGAGACATTGGTGGTGAGAGAAGGTGCAGGAAAGGTGGGCAGGAAGCATACAATTCTTTTATAACAATGTAGATGGAAGCATGCATTTGAGATGAGGAAAAATTGTAAGCTAGGCAACTATTTAGGCTGCTGCTATCACGAACCAGGAAAGGTTGGCTAATGCCTGAAAATCTGGACTAGCAAAGAAGAGCTAGAAGGACAGATTTAAGAAAGAGTTGTAATTAAAATCTTCAGAACTCACACATTGCTTGGAAATGGAGGTTGAACGATTACTTGCAGGTTTGTAGGAAGGAAGCGGAAATGAGAAGTACAGACTCTTGATAGGACTCCAAGGGAAGGAAGGACACAGTAAGGGTGCAGGTGAGGTGCAAGGAGGGAGAGCTTGCTTGCATCTGGGTGTACTAGGGCACCAGAAGGTACAAAGAGCACTCACCACTTTGCAACTCTGATGTCAAATGTGACGTTCTTTGATGTAAGTTTTGTACTTCATTTTAGCCTTAACCTGTCTTTGCATCTCAATTTGAACTTTTCGCTGCTGTCAAAATTTTCTGCTCTCTCCCATGTGTACACTTTGCTTATTTATTCCTCAGTTTTTTCTCACACCTTTGCTTCCCCTTCTCAAAGACCCTGGATCCACCATTTACTAGCTTTAGAAATATGGGCAAGTTGCTTCACCTTTCCAAACCATAAACTTCCTCATATCGAAAGTGAAGATAATGATAATGCCCATCAAATAAGGTTGTTGTGCAGATTAAATGAAAAACAAAATAAAACAAAACAAAACACCAGGATTCCACGGAAGCACAAGGGAAGAGGCTCTAATCTGGAAAGGGCCGAAGGTTAGGGAAATCAAGAAATATTCACAAAAACGGGAACCTCACTTCTATCTATTTTCACTCATGAACATCTTTTCCTTGGACTTCTAGAAGATTCGTCATTCTTGCTCTCCTCAGACCTGCTCTCCACACTACACCCGGGAGACTGAGAGATCTTTTAAAAAGTAAATTGAATTGTGATCCTCCTGCTCTACTTCTTTCCTACTGAAGCCAAATACTTCAGAGGTTTTCTTAGATGCAAACAAAAATTTCATATTGTCCTACAAGGCCCTTCTTGGTCAAGCCTCTTCCTGCCTCTCCTTACTCAATTGAACCAGTTTCCTCCTTTTGGTGTCTTGAATGTCAGGTTCTCTTCTGCCACAGAACCTTTGCTTCGGTTCTTCTCTCTTCCAGAAAGACTCTCTCACCTCTGGGCATCCCACCCAACCTCCTCACTTCCCTCTCTCCATGACTCCAGTGCTCCCTTCAGTATGCAGCTTGACTGTAATTTCCACTGGGTTATATTTGCCATCTTCTATGTTATCATCCTAGGAAGCATTTCTTTGTGACCCTTATCACGTTGTCATTTATTTAGGCACTTTTTACATATACTTGTGTGGTTTTTAATAAGAAAGTTCATATTATTTGTCTCCACTCCCCACGACTCTAAGCTCCCCAAGAGTCCAGGGCCTTCTCTATTCTCATCCATTACTGTGTCCTCAAACTCTATCACAGGACCTGGCACTTAACAAATATTTCTTGAGTAAATAAATAAATAAATAAATAAATAAATAAATAAATAAATAAATAGGTAAATGAACAAATAGATGAATTCCTAAGATAATTCTTAAAGACAAGAGAGGGACAGGCAAAGAAAATGGGGTAGAGTTTTCCAGGCAGTAGGTTAATACCCATATAGAGAGAGATAAGAGCAAATAGTGTTGAATAATTGCATATAGGCTGCCTAGGAGGCTAGAGAGATGAGCAGGGCCAAACCATGAAGGACCTGAATTATCATGAAGATATGAAAGAGCCAGCAAGATATTTTAGGGAAGGAACACCTGGACTGGCTATATACTCTGTAAAAACCACTTTGGTATAGTAAAGAATATAGTACAAGAGTATGAGGCTGGAGGTCCAGAGATCAGGCAGGATCTTGAGAGCTGAAATAAGGTGGTGACATTTAGGGATATAGAGAAGAAAGTAGATTTAAGAGAATCAATCTATTGTCCTCATCACAGATAATTGTTGAACGATATTAAAGCCTTTTTAAAATATATATATATTTTAATAATATATATATTTAATAATATATATATATATATATATATATATATTTTACTTGGCTCTTTGTGCTTAGTGAATGCCCTTACTCCATAGTGTGTGTGTGTGTATGTGTGTGCGTGCGCGCGCGCATGCATATATAGTCTTGATACTGAGTTAGTATTGTGTCTTTGTGTTCCCAAATAAAAGAAAAGAGCGGAGGTGCCTCTAAAGTTTGCGTGGGGGACAGAAAGGTGTCAATTAAAGGTATAAAAACTTACATGTTGATTGGGGATGCCAAGGTGTGATTTCATTCCATGATAAACATAGTAAAGTGAAGGATATCTTAATTTTCTCTCCTTGAAGCTAAAAGATTTCTCAGAGTTACTCTAATATTTTTAAGATGTACAGTCAAATTTCCAAACAATGTAGCCCTTAACTAGTCATCCTAAAAATTTCTTCTGTTACTAGAAATTGAGTGAAGTAGTTGGCATAATTCTCTCAGAGAGCAGAGAAGTGGTGTGGTTTCAAGTGCAAAGGTTTAGGATGTACCATCCCCTGATCACCTGCACCTGAAATTTCTTTTCTAGGGAAAAGACATTCATTCTACAACTAATAGACTTATCAGGGTGATCACTTCATAAGGTATATAAGACTCTAATCACTAAATTGTACGCCTGAAACTAATACAATATTGAATGTTAATTAAAACATTATTTTAAAAAATCTAAAAAAGGGATTTAAAAAATTAGGAAAAAGCTTAATGTGTAAAAATCTGTGGGAGAGATGGCATGTTGGTTTTAATTCAAAATAAGAAAAAAAATGACTGAGGGAAAATAATCTCTTAAGATCAGATTTGATAGGAAATAGAGCAAGGAGAAGTAACCAATGATTGTAACTGAAATGCGGGGGTGAAGTGGGGTACCTGATACGGTGTCTGCCCCAGCACTGGGTTTTGGGGTGCCCAGATCATATATTCTATGTTACAGTGATAAATGAGTCAAAAGCAGCCCTCCACATTTTATTCTCTACTTTAAAATAGAAAATAAATTCCTAAAAATATTGTCCACATTACAGATTCTATACCATGTTATGCACATAATTTTAGGTATTTAAATGTGATTATGGTTATAATTCATATAACAATGTTATATGATAGCAGTTACTGACTCACCGATAGATGAGCTCCTCCTGATGACAGGAGAGCCCTCTCTGGGCTGGACTTTAGAATAAGACCAGAGGTGACATCTACTCCAATGTGCCCAGGGAAGCATCTGGTGTGGGATTCAAGGCAGAGCATTGTGTGTTCATTTACATTTCAATTGTTAAGTCAGCTGATTTTCTTTATTAGATATGAATGATTATCCAAACTGCATTCCAATTGAAGAGGACAGAATTCAGTGTCAAAAGATTTGGATTTAAGACTTTTTTTTTTTGATTCCCCAAAAAGAAATTAAAGATACCATTACATTTTCTCTTCACTGCCCTATGCAACTCAGCTCTGTTATGAATGGCCACTCTGGTCAGATACAATGATAAAGGTATTTTTGACATTGTCTTTAATTCTCAAAGCAATACTCCACATGAGATAAAGTATATGAGCATGACTTACAACCCAGAACATACAGAACCATACGAATGTTAGGTTCTCTCAAACAAACAAACAAAAAGAAAAAGAAAGGTAAAAAAGAAAAAAGAAAAAGAATTTACAAGAATGTATGCCAAGGACATTTTTATCTGAAATCATAATATGAAAAGTAAAAATAAAAAAGCAGATACATTTTAGGACATGGAGTTACCTCTGCCACTTGTCTCTTAGTGGGTCTGACTTTCCTCTTATATCTCTAATCAAGGCATCAAGGCAGTCCAGGGCTTTCCCACACTTCTCAGGTCAAGGAAGAGACAAGTTTTCTCTACCTCCTTTGCGACAATGGTCTCCCGCTCAGCAACCTGGAGGCCGATCAAGGTTGTGTCCAAGTGGAAACTCTGCTCAGTCATAGTTCTGAAGGAGGCCACTATCCTAATTTCGAACGCCATCAGTCCCACCGACCCTGATCTTGAACTTTATATAAATGAAACTGTATAAAATGTATTCTTCTCGTTCTACATTCTTTTCCTTAACATTATGTTTTGAGATTTATCATGCCATTGTGTATGTCTATAATATAATATTGTTGTGCAGTATTCCATTTTGTGAATATGTAATAATTTATCCATTTCTCTGCTGCTTAACATTTGTATTGTTTCCAGTTTGGGGCTATTACACATAATACTGCTATGAATATCTTTACCCATGCCTTTTGGTGAACAAGTATATTTTTTATACATGGCATATAGCTGGGAGTAGAATTGCTAGATCACAGACTCTGCATATACAGTATTCAATTTTAGTAGACAATGCCAACCAATTTTCCATAGTGGTTGTTCTAATATGCACTTCACCAAATTTATACTTCCTCCAGCAATATCTTTTAATACATTTGTTTTTATGTTAATATTAGCCAGAACTGGTTTCTGTTGCTTGCAAATAAGAACTTCACAAGACATGTGAAAAACCTGGAAAGAAGTATTATAGGTTGAGTATAGCAAGGAGAAAGGCTCCGAAGCCATTATACAACTACCTTGTATTGACTATTTGCTAAGCAAATACAGTACCTAAATGTTAACACACAGATAGATGATAGATTAGATAGATAGATAGATAGATAGATAGATAGATAGATAGATAGATAGCCAGAAATATCTCAGTTACTCATTCTTACTTGACGGTTGTATGCCAGGTGATGTTATACAAAACCCTATAAAGTAAGTATGATTTATATTTATACAGATTGGGAACCTGACATTTAATAAATTGAGATAAATTAGTTAAGATGATCTATACATAATGATAGCAGGATTTAAACTCAAGGTTTTCTGGCTTCAAAAATTATGCTGTTCACCAGTACACCATACTGATACTGGCTTTTTTTTATGGCCAAGAAAGGAGTTAATTAATTTAGTAAGAGTATTTAGAGCAGATTTTGTTGATTCTAAATGACATCAAACTGTGCCAACCATTTTCCAGGGGTCTTTACTTTCTCAAGTATTTGTGTAGAGCACCCTAGGCAAAATGGTGAATGTGTCGTGAAAAGAATATTACAGGGAGTGGAGAGCATGACAAATTGTTTACTTATATTCTTCAGTTATGGCAGCTATTGATGCTGCATTCCAACTCTGCTAAAAGGAGAGTCTTATTTAATAAGTGTAACTCATATTTATAAAATGTTTTGTATCCCTCTATAATGCTGCTAGGTTGTAAAGAGCAACGTTTCTTCGCTATCTACATGCAAGTCTTTCTTTAAAATATGCTACTTTTTCACAGTGAGTACAGAGTAAAGAAGGAATACATATTTTTTCATTATGTTTCATTTTATTTCATTCTTATGGATAAATAATAAATTTGAACCAGCTTATCAAAATACTGAATTGATTTAATTGGTAAGAATTTTACACATTGTTAGATTGATGTGTTTTGGTTGGTTGGTTAGTTGGTTTGTTGGTTGGTTGGTTGGCATGTTGCTGTTATTATGTTGGCGATAGTTTTTGATGCTTGATTGGCATCACATGTTACTGGTCCATGGTCCCTGATAAATGCTTCAGAGACTTTATTCAAATAAAGAAGATTCCTTCCTTGGGTGGCATTTCCCTCAATTCTTTTTTTGTAGGTTTCTATTTTTTTTAAACATAGATACCATTAAAAGAAAAAATTGTAATTCAATAGCTTTGCCACACACTAAGGGCATTTCTGTATATCATGTAGCTGCAATTACAGTCATGTCACACCAAAAGGCAACACTGGAATTCTCTTCGAAATTGGTAGTAAGAATGAACCCCTAAGAAAAGACTTCCCTTGGCCAAATAGAGAAGGGTAGAGTGGGACAATAAGAAGAGCTGAAATATTTTCTCTTGGCTGCTTATTTAATTACATTGTTTCCTAAACCAATTCTATTTTGAACACTCTTTTCTAAAAATTACTATTGAGCAGAGAGTTACAGTATCATCTGCTGCCTGCTGCTTATAATTGACAAGTGATTATGAAAATTTGCTAGATGAAAATTGTCTAACTAATCAGCCTTGAAGAGAAGTGAAAACTGTGCCCTCTATCCAAATGCAGAGATCATTTTAGTGTTGGTACTTTCTATTTTTGTAACTTGGGCTGAGGGGACCACATGCACACCACTTCACCTTTCAGAATGTGGGAAGCTGACTCCAGTACATTACACCAGGTGAGCCTGAACACCTTTATGTACTTCATCTTCAGTCACATTCACAGGCAGGGAAACACCTTCCCATTGTCAGGGAATGGCAGCCTCTTCTGGAGAAGGGCAGACACACAGCAGATGCAAAGTCCACCTGTACAACACCAGTAAAATGTAAACCCTAGTAATAGTCTTCAAGTAACACTTTTTCCAATCCTCAATACTCTGAATGGACAGTTTATTTTTTCTGAGTATTTCCACCATTTAATTTATAATGATTAAAAAAAAGAGATGAAAAGATGAGTTCTGAAACAAAGGTGTGCTTGATAGTTAAAGATAAATTGAGGAAGAAATAAGATCTTGATGGAGAATAATACATTTAGGCTCTGAATTTTCTTTTAAAAAATCCACCTAAGAAACTCAGAGATTGAGCCAGCAGTGCTGGTTTGGAACCTGGTATTTAGGTTGGCTTCACCTGCCAATCTGGTGTTTAGTTTTTCTGAGTCACCCTCCATCTAATTCTTTATTCCCTAATGTATGATTTTAACAGATTTTCTTTAAGTCTTGAAGAATGTTAAAAATACAAAAAAGAAAAAAAAACCATGACAATGCAATCACTATCTTCTTCTTAGCATTCTTTTTAACTTCAAGGTTTACCCTTTAATATTAGTTTATGTATACAAATAGTAAAGAGAAAAGAAAAAGAAGTTGATTCACCTTAATTTATCATTACATGTGGTCTATAAATGGACTCTACTTTACCTGGCATGATAAGAACGAAGAATTTTTAGTACCTAAACACCAAATGAATGAGAGTGTAACAGAAAGCATTATGACAGAATTCATAGAGTAAGGAAGAATTGCTTTATCAATTTTTATCCTGGAAACTCCCACTGCTCTTTGGGTGAATTTGAACTCTGGTCTCTCTGAAATCTATTTGTTTTGGCTGAAATTGGGAACCTAGCTAAGGTCAATGTTAGTCTTATCATTAACTAAGCACTCAGCTTAATATTAAACCTTGTAATGGATTGAGAGGATTTACTTGTTTGGTTTCTTTTTAAAGGTGCCATTTACACACTTGAAATGTAGCTCTGAATTGTGTTAATTTAGTGAAAATCATGTGTCAGATGCACATGTTTACTTGTTTTTTGTTATCTATAATGTCAGTCCAATGCATGCGTCAGAGAATTCTCATATACTCTGAGCCTAATTTTATTTTAAAATAGGCTACATTCAGAGCAGCTGTAAACTATGCCCATGCCCATTTGTTCCAGTCTCCTGAAGTGTGTATGTGTGTGTATACAAATAAAAATGAAAATGAATAAAAGAAAGTTAAACGAATCAAGACAGTGTGATAATGGCAAAAGAAAGAAAGAAAGAAAGGAAGGAAGGAAGGAAGGAAGGAAGGAAGGAAGGAAGGAAGGAAATGAAGGACAGGCTTCTACTTCCTTACTTTCTCTTTCTCTCTCTTTTTTCTCTCGTTCTATCTCTCGTCCCTCTTCTCTCCCTCTATCCCCTCTCCCTCTCTCCTCTCTCCCTCTCTCCCTCTCTCCCCTCTCTCCCTCTCTCCCCTCTCTCCCCTCCATTCACCTCGCTCCCGCCACTCCCTCCCTCCCTCCCTCCTCCTCCATCATCCCTCCCCTCCCTTCCCTTCCGCTTCCCTTACCTTACCTTCCTTCCTCCCTTCCCTTCCCTTCCCTTCCCTTCCTTCCCTTCTTCCCTTCCCTCCTTCCCTTCCCTTCCCGTCCCCTTCCCTCCCTTCCCTTCCTTCCCCTTCCCTTCACTTAACCCTTTCCCTTCCCCTTCCCTTCCTTCCCTTCCCTATCCCTTCCCCTTCCCTTCCCTTCCCTTCCCATTCTCCTTCACTTCACTTCACTTCCCTTCCACTTCCCGTCCACGGAAAGCAAGAAAAGAAATAGTCTCGAACAGAATAGAGAGCCCGGAAATAGATCCACACAAATATATTCAACTATCTTTGACAAAGAAGCAAAGGCAATGCAATGAAGCAAAGATGATCTTTTGAACAAATGATGCTGGAACAACAGGACACTCACATGCAAAAAATATATAAATGAATCTATACAGCGGCCTTATGCCCTTCACAAAAATTAACTCACAGACCTAAATGTAAAACACAAAACTATAACATTCTAAGAAGATAACACAGGAGAAAACTTAGATGACCTTGGGTATGGCGATGACTTTTTAGATGCAACATCAAAAACATAATACATGAAAGAAATAATAAGCTAGACTTTATCAAAATTAAAAATTCTGTCCTGTGAAAGACAATGGCAAGAGAATGAGATGACAAGCCGCGGACTGAGAATATATTTGCAAGACTCATCTGATAAAGGACTATTATCCAAAAAATATAAAAAACCCTTAAAACCCAACAATAAGAAAATAAACAACCAGCTTTTAAAATAGGCCAAAGACCTTAACAGACATCTATCAAAGAAAATACACAGATGGCAAATAACACGAAACATGAAAAGATGCTCCACAGCGTACGTCATCAGGGAAATGTAATTAAGACAATAACATACCAGTACATACCCATTAGAATGGCCAAAATCTGGAGCACTGACAATACCAAATGCTGGTGAGGATGTGGGGAAACAGAAACTCTCATTCATTGATGGTGGAAATGGAAAATGGTACAGCCTCTTTGGAAGACAGTTTGGCAACTTCTTACAAAATAAAATATACTCTTATTGTATGAGTCAGCAATCTTGCTCCTTGGTATTTACTCAAGGGAGCTGAGAACTTATATCCACACAAAAACCTTCACAAACATGTTTAGAATAGCTTTACTCATAATTGCCCAAACTTAAAAGCAACAAAATGTCCTTCAGTAGGTGAATGGATAAACTGTGGTGCATCCAGACAATGAAATATCATTCAGCACTAAAAAGAAATGAGCTATCTATCAAGCCATGAAAAAGACATGGAGAAACTTTAAATGCATATTACAAAGTGAAAGAACCCAATCTGAAAAGTCTACGAATTGTATGATACCAACTATATGACATTCTGGAAAAGGCACAATTCTGGAGACAGTAAAAAAATCAATAGTTGCCAGGCATTCAAAGAGGGGATGAATAGCAGAGCACAGAGGATTTTTAGTGCAGTGAAACTACTCTGTATGATACTACATGATGATGGATACATGTTATCATGTTATCATTTGTCCAAACCTATAGAAGGCACAACACCAAGAGTGAGCTCTAAGCTAAACTGTATACTTTGGGTTATGATTCGTAAATATAGGTTCATCCCTGGTGGTGGACGTTGCTAATGGGGAGGCTATGCATGTGGGGGAAGAGGGTATATGAAAAATCTCTACAAGTTACTCTCGATTTTGTCATGTACCTAAAACTGCTCTTAAAAAATAAAACACAATAAATAAATAAAAATAACTGGAAGGCTTTTAGTTTAACACTGAAGTGTTTAGCAGTGATTATCTCTAAATAGTCCTTATGGGGTCAGGAATTCTGTTTCATTCACTGTTTTATCCTTAGTACCTACCATTCTGCCTTGTACAAAACAGGTGAAAACGAATATATTCTTAAGTCCTTGTTGCTACGTTGTATTGTGTGCATTTCTACATTTTCTAATACTTTTTTACAATGAACATACATTTGTAATAGTGAAAAAATGTTATTTTTAAAATGCTTAATATTCTACTTCTTTTACTTTTACCATTTGTCAACTAGTCTAACCAGAGATTTAAATTAAAAGAATTTTAAGAGAAATAGGACTTCTTCCTTGTTTGCTTATACAACCACTTTCTGCAAACATTTCCCATGAGGAGCAGGGTGAATTTATGAAAACAAGACTTGCTGACACTACACACAACTTCTCCTGCTAGGCTGAGTATTTGAGGTCAGTGACTGAACTGGTATGATGGAATTTCCGTCATAATAAGATTAAAAAAAAAAAAAAACAAAACCAGAATCTCTTGTCTTTAGAACATAGCAAGCACAAGTTACTTTTCCTGCTTAATGGGGCCCTGAAGGTCAGGTACAAATAGACATCTCTATTTAGAAAGATGGATTCTGCTGGAGCAATTTCATGCTAATAGGAGATAAAAATAAATTCCCTCTCAATGAGAGGAAAGGAAATGAGTACAGAGAGTGCTGGTTCAGATACAGATTGTCATGACAGGCCAGAGAATCTTGACTGAATCACTTGGGGTCAATGACCACTTCTCGATATCTATGTGTGATTTTTTTCTTTTAATTTACTAAAAAAAAGTTTGCGTATATATGCAATAATATTCATATAATTATCATTTAGTTCTAACCCTGTATTTTAAGACTTACTAAACCAAATAATCAAACCCCAAAAGTCAATTCTGTGTTCTCCAAGAGCTTCTCATGTTAAATATTAGTGCTGGTTCCACAGCGTTGGTCCCTGGCTATGGCAGATGAGTGTGCTTACTGCAACTGGTTCTCCTCTCCTCTCTAAATACACGGGAAGACTTCCCGGCTTCCCTTGAGGTGATAATGGAGAAGGATGTGGTTATACTGGAGAAAGCAGCAAGCTCTGAACAAACATACAGTTATAAATTATCTCTGTCCTCTCTTCTCTTGCAAACTCTGAAGTATCACATTGAGGTGATGGCGTTGAGGTGATGGCGCCTCCTGCTACCCAGCACTCCATATGTTGTGTTAAGCCACTGAGATTCAGGAGCTAATTTGTTACTGCACCATGAGGTAGCCTTTACTAATATTCTGGTAAACTTGTTTAAGACATATTTATGCACGATAAGAGAAGAAAATCCTCAAATGCAGAAATATATGCATGCCTCATCATTGTTTCCAGAGAACACCCAGATAGTTTTTGATTTATGAATATGACCTCTCTCCTCTCTTGTTCAAGTGATGCAGATAAATGATGGAATTCATTAATTTATTCAGTGTTATTTTTGAGCAAGTCACTTTTTGGACACTGCAAACATAACACTGAATAAAACAGAGAATATTCCTGCTCTCACAGAGCTTAGATTCCAAGAATGAAATTAAAAAAAAAAAATAGTAAGGGAAATAGGTAGTATGTCAGAAAGTTAGAAGTGTTATAAAAATATATAAATCAGGAAAGGGGGATAGGGAATGTCAAGGGTGGGAAAGGGTTATGATATCCCCGGTATTCATGACAATGCCTGGCACCAAGTAAGTCTTCAGGTAATGAGAGCCAGAGCACTAGAGCATACTAACCATAATTGCATGAACTTCAGCTTCCCTTCAGTTCTTGTCTTGGATTAGTCTAATACATGTGTGTGTGTATCGCCTTGAGAACTTGCCCTATTTCCTCCATTGCCTAATGAAGTAGAAATGGCAGGTGGTAAGCTCGGGGGAAAAAAAAAAAAGATTAGCCTCCATTAGAGATGCTCCTTAGACTCTTTCTCTGATTGTTCACTGCCTTCTCCTATTCCAAACTGGTCTTTGCTGGATTTTGCTGAATGTTGGTTTCATTTTTCCCTTACAAGACTACTCTTGGTTCTCGATACTCAGTAATGATATTTAAACTCTCTCCCCCCTCTCCCTCACCCCCAGTTAACTCTCAATTCTCCTTCAAGGACTTGACTCATTCCCAGAACTGGAGATGTCAGTTGATATCTGTTCACCTTTTTTCAGGAAATTTTTCCATCCTTAGCCCCTGATATGTAAGCAACTGCATTTTATACCACACAATGCTTTTTCTTTATTTCCCTCCTCCTGTCCCCAACCAGGCTTCAGGTAATTAAGCTAATGGTGACTACCTGAGCTAAGCTAATCCTTGGCTTGATGGTATTTAAAAAAAAAGATAAGCCGAGACCATGAAGTTCTCTGTGCCCTAAATTTAAATTAAGTCATGCAAACAAAGAATGGAAAAGAGTGGCATTAATAGTTACCCTAGGACAATAAGTATAAACCCTAAACCTTCCCAGAAAACTGGTGTATATGTTCACCTTCTTAAGGGCTTAAGAAAGGGAGTCAAGACTTTTTTCCTATTGAGATGACTTCGCAGAAAATCAAAGATATTTATGCAGCTCTTTCACATTCGGTTTTTGCAACAATGCTGAAATAATTTCCATTCATGTCATCTGCCCCATTCCACATATGGGTCACCTGTCTTAATGAGTTCGGCATATTTATGCCAGGATCGCTTCCACCAGCTCTGCCTCCTGGGGTGGCTCCCAGTTTCTCACCTGCACCCTAGGACATTTCTGCCCAGAGGAATTCGTTCCTCTGGGCCCTTTGTCTCTGCAGCCATGCTTCTGACACTACAGCTGCTGGCCTTTCCTCAGCCTCCTCAATGCCGTGGCAGAGGCAGGTCCCAATACCAGGTGCAGAAAAAAGTAAAGGGCCCGATGGAGCTATTGGCTGGTGGATAAAGAGCAGTGTCTCAGGCTTTGCTGCTGGTACACATTCCTCTGGGTTTCTGCTGAATATGATTTAGGGGCATAATCATAATGAGGGAGCCCTGTCGTGTTCACCACATGTAGGTTTCATCAGCGCAAAATTTCCCTCAGCAGATGAACACAGACAGATGCACATTTCCTTCTCCAATGAAATATTAAACACGACAGGTGTGTTACCCATCAGAAAAGCTGCATGCAGAACGCATGTGTAGCCCACAAGGTCTTCCCTACTCCTGTTCCTTCTGCTCAGCTGGGTTCTGGGAGGTGATATTCTTCCCACAACACTGCTTAGGTATTCAGTTCCAAAAGTTATGGCCAACCGTATCCTTGGGAAGACGATTTAAAGGCTTTTTGGCTTTAAATTAAGACTTCATTAAGATAATAAAATGTTTTCTTCGAATTTATTGTTATTCTGCCTAAGGGATCTGTGGGGAAACACAGCATAAAAACTATGGAGAGAAAGATTCCTGTCACTATGGAAACAGATTTCATTTATTTTTATGGGCTGATTTCTAATTCCTCTCCCTGGGCAAAGCTCCCACTAACTTCTGATGCTAAGAGATTATGCTCATTCAGAGAACATTGTGCTGCTTGGGGTAGTATTTCCTGTTTACTTGGGGAAGACAGAGGTAGAGCAGGGTGGCTCAAAAAAAGGGACAAAATGCATAAGAATATCTTTGAAAAAGATTGACTCCAATCAGAATAGTCAACTGATTGGAGTAAGGAGACTATATTCAGAATTCATTACCAATAGAGAAAAATGCAGCCCCCTAATAGTGAATAGTTTGATATCAATCGTTAAAGAAATGTAGAACACACAGACAGCAGGGTTCAAGAACCATAACTTCTGCACGAGAGTCTATCTGCTGGCTGTCCTAAGGTTATATATCCTACCTATGTATGGATATCACAAAGGGTGCCTGGCATTCTCTAGGAACCACAGTTTGTTTTATGTCATTATTTTTAATTACTTGGGTCTTACTATTTGAAGAGTTTATGTACTTCTATGGAATGCCAAATTCTATCTCTTATGAGCAGTACTTTTATGGATATGTCACACTGTCCCCACTTCCACTATTAGTAAAATGGCAATAGTGATCTATGGCAACTTTCAGGGACAAAGGAACACTGTGATTGATAGTTGCTATTATGCTGAACTCTCAGGCTGAAAAGTGTTGGGGATATAAATAGCATGTTGATGATATAACTCAATCTGATTTCAGAGATCCGTGTTATTTATTTGCATGAAAATGACACTATGCCTGGTCATTCAATGTGCTGTGCAGTCTCACAAACTGAGGGTGGCCAATCGCAGATCCTTGTGTCAGAATTTGGTCAAGGTTCTGGAATGCAGACCAGAATAGTGTATGCAGAACTGGTAGAAAGATTGGTGGAGCAATTTATTCCATCAAGTCTGACTACACACCACGCCCCTTTCAGGCCACTCAGAAACTCAGATATTAACCATTAGCCCTGGAAAGCCACAGAAACAAAGCTGGGGATATCATGAGTCAGTAAGCTGGGGTTCAAGTAAAGTTCAATGCAGTGTGTGTGTGTGTGTGTGTGTGTGTGTGTGTGTGTGTGTGTGTGTTTGGGTATGGGTGTGAGTGTATGAAGAAGGTTGTGAGTATGCTGAAAAGTTTGTTCCCTTGGGTGTGGCAAAATGTTCCTTACCTCACCTTCGCAATGGAGATTAGACTATTTTAAGAATTCATTTTAAAATGTCTGAATGTTGTGGTTTCATATTGCCAAACATTTGACATTGAGAGACACCTGGAGGTCTAGCCAACTTCATTATTATGTTTGACACAGATGCTGTTTTTTGCTCATTTCAGTGCATATATGCACACAACCCTTCAGGGGGCTGTTTACCTCCTATTTACCTGCCTCCTGTCCAAAGGACTCTAAATGATGCTGAAAGCAGGATGCAGAGTTTAGTAAAAATAGGCGTAAGAGAATAAATATGTGTAAGTAAATCTGGGGCAGAAGAGTACACGATATAACATCATATATTCTAGGGCAAATTTCCAAAGCAGGGCGACAGAAGGAAATGTGTATTTGAGGGTTTTGGTGAAAGGACTGACATCCCTCTGAATTAGAAATAAAAGTTTAGAGATATACATATAATAGAACTATGGAGCAAAGACACACTAAAATCTCCAAGTCAATAATCACATATTGCGAAATGTATGCAAGGCACTACATAGAAGGTTCTTGCCCTTGATGACTTTGTAGTCAGGTGGAGGATACAAACATAAAAATAATGAATCATTGGAAAGAGGAAAGGGGAGGAGGAAGTGCCTAAGATGATGCTAAGATTCTTACTTGAGCGACTAGCAAGAAATACAGGAGGATGAGCAATTAAATACCTTTTTTCACATATTACAAAAGCAACATATATTCACTCCTCCTGGCCACTGCCCCACCCAAGGAAATAATACTATCTGCCCAATATCCTTCCACTTTATTCCCTATGTCCATTCAAGCACACAAACACATATAGAGATATAGGATTTTTTGTTATTTTTATGTTTTTGTACAATACTATAAATATTATATATATATATTACTTTGCAAGTTGCTTCTTGACTTCAGAATATGGATATCTTCTCATCAAATAGCTGCAAAATGGTCTTAAGTCACTGTCATCTATTCTCCCCTAATGGGCATTCAGGTTATTCCCAAGTTTTCATCACTACAAACAATATATACTCATATATACTCATATGGAGAGGTACTTTCATTTCAACAAGATGGAACCCAAAAGTGGAATTGCTGGGTTAAAGGGTATGTATACTTTTCATTGTAATGGGGCCTTCCAACTTTCTTTTCATAAAATGTGAAGCGAATTTTGATCTATCAGCAATAAATGGAAATTCTTAGTGATGATGAGCACTTATGAGAACTGGGGGCCTAGGTGGTACAGGGGAAGGAAGGGAACAATAGTTTAGTTTGATTTTAAGCTAGTTAAGTCTAAGATGCCTTGTGGACATCTGGGTGCTGATAACCAGCAGGTGGTGAGATGCTTGCCTCTGGCACTCAGGGATCTAAGTATGAGTGAGGACGTAGGAGTGGATGGACTCGCTCTGGGGGAGAAATGCAGCAGACGAGGCGTGATGATAGATCCTAAGGTAGTTCCGCCATCATGGGGCTCAGGAATTGGCAAAGGAGGTTGAGGATGAGTCAAGAGGTAGGAGGAAGGCAAAAAGAGTGCAGACTAAGGAAAATGAGAAACAGCTTCAAGAAGCAGGGTGTGGACTATGGTGTGAATGCTGGACGAGATTTTAATCACAGTGACCTGGACGTCCCCTCCTATAGAGCTGGGGCACACAAATGGGAGTTTCAACTTCCTTGTTGTTTTTTTTTAATTTCATTTATGTCAACTCTAAGGAATAGGGTGATACAGATACATTAAATATGCTTTCCCTTTAAAATCATCCTATGGCAAAAGGGAATATCATCAATATTATTGTAATAACCACGTACGGTGTCAGATGGGTACTAGACTTATCTGGATGATCGTTTTGCAAGTTATATAAATGTATAATCACTATGTTCTACACCTGAAACTAATATACTATTGAAAGTCAACTATAATTTAAAAAATTTTTAATTTAAAAAATAAAAATAAAAACTATCCCAAGGCATCACAGCTATTGGTGTTATCTCTCCACTCCACGGTCCTTCAGCCAAGCTACCAAAGAGCTGGAAAATGGATGTGTTTGAGTTTCATCTCGTTTCCCTTCCTCCTGCCCTATTTAATGAAAGAAGTGCTGGCAATCACAGAATAAAAGGCCCTCAATCATTCACTGAGCAGAAAAACAGCCTCCAAATTATCAAAAGCTGATTACATCATTGCTGACAGACACAGGCAATGATGCTGAGATTTCACTCTCATCAGCTCCTCTCTGGACAATGGTAAAAGAGTCCTCACCTACCTATCATCAAAAGTCCTTTTGATGACAAGTCTCTGCAGCACGCCATCTAATTATCTACATCATATACCTCGTGACATTTTCTTAGATTCCTAGAGATGATCCAAGACAGGAAGTGACCCTGCCATAAACAGACACACACACACACACACACACACACTTAAAATGTTTAACCTTCAGGGAATACTTATAACTATCCCCCCCCCCACCGCCCCACCTCCTCCCACTCGTTTCCTTTACTTAGTAATGACCCACCCTGTTAATGGAGCTGAATGTGTGAGCACTTCAGAAAAGAGCAGCCATGTCATATGAGTAGTCCAGATCCCTGCTGGTCTGACAAGAATACACACAGAGGAAAAGCGAGCTTTCCACCTCTGACCTCATGGAGTCAGGTGAGGCAGTGGTATCAAATGCTGCTCCTCAGACAGGTTTTCCGGAAGCGGGTGTTTGCACAACAATGAGAAAGGCTACCCTGGGAATTGCAAATTCAATTTGATTTATAGCAGTCACGCTTGCCTTTGGAGACTAAGAGGATTTGAGCTGCAGGAAAAAAACACCCAACTCTACACTGTGTGGAAATGAGGATAGATTGACCAAATGAATCAGCACAGGAGACTGGCAGATAGATGATAATTGCAGCCGGTGACCAGGCTTGGTCTAGCCCAGAGGAGAAATTATCGTTTTGATTATGGTCTGGAGGATCTATTTATGAGTACAGGTTTCCTGGAGGAATCAGACTATTTTTCTGGGTTTAAAAATCAAAATTTAGATAAGAATAAAAAAAGTAAAAATTTTGGCCCAAAGCATTTTCAATCATTTCTGCTTGATGAAGAGCAGTCCTAAAGGAAAAGAAAGGCTCCCCATTTATGTCACGGATCATTTACACCTGAAAGTTGGCAGAAGTTTTATCTCATTTTTTGGAAAAGACCAAGTATCGTCCTCTTCATCCACCCACCCCAGTCATGCCTGAGTCTTCTTTTCCTCATGCTTTCCTGGGCCACTTGGCTCACCCCAGGTGACAGAGAACATTGTCTCTGTAAGAATGAGGAAGTGTAAGGATTGTGAGGAGGAAGAGTGGCGACGCTTTTGCATGAGACAACCAGCAACTCACTAGACTTTGGATTTGGACAGACTTGAGTTCAAATTCCATCTCAGCCACTTACGAGGTGCATGACCTTGGGCAAGTTACATTACCTATGTTTCCTATATGTAAATAGGGAAGACTTAGGATGGCAGTGAACAGTAGAGAGTAAAATAAACAAACAAATGAACCCACATACACGTGTGGAATGTCTCTGGCACTTGTGTTGAGGATCTATATAATCCTTTAAAAATGTTCCTGAGTCGCTGACTTCTACGTAATGAAATAGTTTTATTTAATGTTACATGCCAAAACCATTACTTAAGAAATGTTCCTTCCTTCTTTTTTTTTTTTTCTCATAGAACCCGCAACTTTTTTCCTCTCAAGTTTATTTAGAGGGTTCAGGGCGCGGGGACTCCGCTAGACCCAGGTTGGGGTATCATTTAATTGCACTACGGTTAGAGGAATTTAGTGGCTCAGGAAGCCATTTCTAATTTCTTATGTGACCCAAAGAGTTCACATTATGACAGTTTGTCCCACTTGTCCCATAGGTCCTGCTATGAGACCATAAGTAGCCAGCCAGCCCTCTCCTGAAAAGTGCTGTCTCCATGCCCACCAGTGATGCTCTTCTCACCCAAGTTCTTCTCAGCCCCCTGTTTATAGTTGACCAGGTAGAGGGTCCCAGTCAAGAAGCCTAGCTGTGACCAGAGGCCTGGGGCTGGGGGAAGTACCCACCTGAGCCACTCGTGGAATGGGAAGAGCCAGAGGCTGAGCCCAGGTGACCATTTCCACATTTCACAAACATCTGTGCAGCACCTGAACTGTGTCAAGTCCAGAGCTCAGCATCAGGGACAGAGTGTTGAACAAGTCACAAACTCTCAGTGTCTGGTAAGGGGTATAGCTATGGGAACTGCACTTCACTTGTAACATTGTCATTATTGCCCATGATTGGAGAAACAGAGGGTGAATGGAGATGAGGCCCCTATCCTAAACTGGGAAAAGTCGCCTAAAGCTTTCCAAGGAAATGAGATTGAAAACTAAGTAGGAGTTGGCCGGGCAAAGTAGGCTGGGTCAAGGACGAGAAAGGAAGAAGTTTCCTAGCAGAGGGAACAGAATATATGGTGAGTGAGCTGGCAGGGGAGCCAATGAAGAGTCCACCAGCCAAGAGACAAAGGCTGGGGGAGGCAATGCAGCACAGCTGACCCAAGGATACGGCTTTGCAGGTGGACAGACCTGGGATCAAATTCCTGCTCCATAACCTTCTCTGTTCCCTCTGTATGACTTTAAGCAAGTTATAGAACTCCTCAAATCTTCAGTTTCATTTTTGTGAAGGATATTACAATATCTCCTTTGGGGATTATTGTGTTGACAAAAGAAATGAAAAATTGATCCAGCATCTTCTCTGATACCCAGTAAACACAGTAAACATTAGTTGTTCTTATTAATAAGAACAACAAGGTGAACATTAGCTTCAGATGGCAGGAATGAGGTTGTGGGAGGAAGATGGTTTGGCTGAGTCTAGATCAAAGGGAAAACAGAAAGGTAAACGAGCACCACAGACCCAGGTAATGCTATCACTGTTGTTACACTAAAAATTTTTAACTTTCAGGACTGAAAATCTTTTTGTAAGTAAGGTTTTATTGAGCCAAAATGCTAGCCCAAAAACAGGTCTTGGGGCATGGAGCCTAAACTACCAGCAGCATGATTAGGTAGAAAAGAATCTGTCCGTCCTCCTGGAGTTTTGTTTTTATACATCGAGTAGCGGGGAGGGGAAGGGAAGAGGTGGTCTGAAAGAATTACATGAGCTATAGACAAGGGTTAGGGGAAGGTGAAGCAGGCTAGCTCTAGAATCAGCATAAAGAAATCCGCTCCTGTGGATTAGCTGCGGCAGCAGTCTCTAAAGCCTGTGTGTAAACAAGTGGAGGCTCCTGGAGTTAGATGGTGCCTGGCTAAAATAATCTACAGAAACAGCCACATGGAAATTAATCTGAAGTCCCAACAGGCAAAACAGGGACATGAGACATCTTTTGTTAACTGGTCAGCAGCCATTAACAGACTAACAGTTCTGTCTCTTTCTCTCACTCTCCAGCTGCTGTAAATTAATTTGGAACATCTCAGAATTTTTTTCTTATCAGTGCATCAAACCTTCCTGTGGCTGCTCCTTATAGTTATCAGCCCAGGATACAAAGACAAGTACACAGTCCATTAAAAGCACAGGGATGAGACTCAGGCTCAAGTGAGTGTGTCAGTTTCTCAATGTGGAGAAAGGGGACCTCTATTCACATTCTGGGTGAGTAAATGCTTCATCATGCAGGACTGTCCTTCACACTGCAAATGTTTAGCATCTCTTTCCCCATCCACTATATTCTAGTAGTCCCCTCAGTCTCTGTGACAACACTTCAAAACACTCTCCAGGTTAGACGCCCTCCATTGAGAACCAGCTCTTTATCCACTAGTATTTTATATTTGAAAGCATTTCTTAATCAAGGAAGATTGGAAACTCTTAGCCTAGACAAATTTAGAGAGGGATCTTGAACTTTAAAGTAATGAACACTATGGAAGGTAAGTCCTTCAGAACACATTCATATTATAAATTACACTGATAAATACACAGTTCTTCAATGGAAAGTCCAAAGTTAGTAAATGATATTCATATTACTTGTACCTTTCTATCCACTATATTCACCCATGAAGAAGAAATAATTTCCGTAACAGCAGTAATTCCTTGTTTCTGATGTAGAATAGACCAGTTGTATATCTCTGGTAAGCATCCACAGAGAATGAAGCAGAAGATGGTACAAATGATGTGAATGGCATAATTATGAATATCTTTCAGAACTGTCAGCAAATTAATTTCTCAGGCTATTTAAAGAGTTATCCCTGCACTAGCTTTAGAGAAAACAAAACCTAGCATTAATTCCTTACATCATCTTACAAAAATGATTCAAGGCTGAGCAGACTCTGTCTATCTTTTTAGTGCTATTACTGGATGCACTGAAACTCACTTCCCCATATGTCCACCTCGCTCCTCCCTACAGGGCTAAGATGAAATTCCAAACCATGTGTCATTAAGGAGATAATCACTGAAAACGCCAGGCCTAAGGAGGGATCAGTAGATTCTATGTAGAAAGAATCACTTTCTACTGCTCATTTTGGATCCAAACTACCCTCTGCCCTATTGATCTGGCAACCCAAGACCACTGCTGGGATGGCCTGAAAACTGGAAATCATCTGCGCCCTTGAGGATAGATTAACTCTGCCCTCAAGATTAACTGCTGCCACTGTCTGCATCACACACTCTGTAAGCAGAATGTCCCATGAAAGGCAGCCCCATATGCTGCCTTACCTTTCAATAGAGAGCAGCTCTGACTGGCCCACTGGCTTGCCCCTTTTCAGCTCTGCTCCTCCTTCAGCTGAACAAATGAAGATGAGACCCGAGACTGGAGGGAGGACAATCAAGCCTTCTGTTTCTAAACCACTAGCCACGTGAGCTTTACTGTTAAACAAGGTTGCTGTGTTTTACCTTCAGGGCAAAGAAACAATGTACATTTTTTTTTAAAAGGATTTAAAGGAAGATAAATAAGACTTCTAGAGCTGTATTGAAAATCCACAGTGATGAACATAAAGAAAGAATTAAGCACGGTTACCTAGTCACAAAACCTACTGGTGGTCCAGCTGGGTTATGCATTAAGGAAAGAATGCCAACAAAGAGATATGTTTGTGAAAATGTGTGACAGTGAACAGTGTGTGCACCACACCTGTGGCCTTAATCCAGGTATCCATGGTTTGTTTGCTTTTCTTACTTGGAAAAATGAAAGCAAAAAAAAAAGCTGATAATTTTCTTACCACAATGCTTTAAATGTGAAATACAGACTAAGGTCTCAAATGGTAGATAATTTTAAATGTTTCAATGACATCAAATAAATCTAAAAACAGAGAGTAGTAGCAGCATGTTCTATGAGATATCCCAAACTTGGATGTGTTTCCTCATTCGAAAGATAAGGCAGCATAAGGCTAGACATAAATTCTTGACAAGGGTGCCAAAGCAATTTAATGGAGAAAGAACAGTCTTTTCAACAAATTGTGTGTATTCATTTGCAAAAGAATGAAATTGGGTTTCTTCCTCACACCACAGATAAAAATTAACTCCAAATAAATCACAAACATCAATGTAAGAACTAAAACTATAAAATTCTTAGAAGAAAGCAAAGGAGTTAATCTTCATGACTTTTGGCTAAGCAAAGTCTTAGATATATCAAAAGCACTAAGAACAAAAGAAAAAATAGATTAAATGGATTTCATCATAAAGAAAAACTTTTGTGCAACAAAGGATACTATTAAGAAAGTGAAAAGATGAACCTCAGAATGAAAAAAAAGTTGTGAATTATATATCTGATCAGGAATCTGTGTCCAAAATATATAAAGAATTCATACAACTCAATAATAAAAGATAAAGAACTCAATTTAAAAACAGACATAGATTTAAATAGACAATTCTCCAAAGAAGAACCACAAATATCCATCAGCTGAGGAATGGATAAATAAAATGTAGCATATTCATTCCATGGAATATTACTCAGCCATAAAAAAAAAAAATAAAATAAAAGGAAGTGCTGATTTTACAGAGGGGAAAATTTAAGTTTAGAGAGATTGCATCCCTTATTCAAAATCACACAATATTCAGGGGCTGAGCTAGGTTTAGATCACTGATCTGTCTATAGGGTTTTTATTCCCTATAAGGAATGACACCACAGATCACTTTTAATGAATACTTGTTCTATGCCAGGTACTTTGTATACATTATCTCACTGTTCGCTACCCCACCTCTGCTAGGTCAGTATTATTATTTCTATCTCTGAAGCAGAGAGATGAGTCCAAAAAAAAAAAAAAAGGAGTTAAAGGCCTTGTCTCGTTCATAATGCTGGAAATTGAGCAGAGCTGCAATTTGAACCCAGGTCCATTTACACCGAGAATCATCATTCTTTCTGCTAAATCTCAATGTCCATGTCATCAGGTGCTCAGGATAATCCTTTAATGCATCTCTGGAGTCTGCCCTGTTCATGCTTTCCCACAGATACAATACTAGCTCACCACTCTGAGAACTCAACGCCAGCATTTCTCTGTGAATCTCTGGTTGGACTCATTTCCATGAGATTCATCTTCTCTCCAATCTACTTTCAATTACCATCTTCCTCTTTCTAACAGACCACTTCTATTTCTTCATCACTTAAGAATATGCAATGTTTATGGAAATAAATCCAAATTCCTCAGCTTGGCGTGTGTGGGGCTTCATACTAGATCTGGCTGTAGCCTAGAAGCACTGGGAGCTTTTAAAGGTCTTATTGCTCAGGATACACTCTACACCAATTAAGTCAGAATTCCTGGGTATGGGACCCAGACATCAATATTTTTTATCTTCCTAGGTGACTCAATGTGCAATCGAGACCAAGATACACTGAATTGATTCTATAGTTTAAACCTCCCCACCCCTCTCACTGCTAGGCTAATTTCTTTATTGTCCTTTATAACTACCACATCTGTTCCCACAGTCCTACTCATTAACTCAGGGAGAATGTCATCTTCTTTCGTTAATTCAAGTCTCCCTTACCTGCCAGACTTTGGCTCATCTCTACCCACTCTAGGAAGACTTCCTTGAATATGCTGACCTCTGAACAAACCCCATATCTAAATATGCACTGACAGACCAGATAATTTAGTTAAAAATATGGCAATGTAATATTCCTTCTTGCTCTTAACCCACTTTACAAGCATTGGTCTACAGTCCCTCCAATTGTGTAAAATATTAGTGTCAAGATCTTTTTCTGTATACTTTGTTATTCCATTGATGGTCTCTTTTCTAATTTCTCAATAACTTGTATCCTTTAATCCCTAACTTGTGCATCTATTCCCTCCTTTGAAAATTTTGTCCACATGCCCTTGTCTTGGTGCCCAACATCTGTGCCACTACTCCTCATTCCTTTAATGTACCTTGAAATTTTTTCACTCCCCATGTTCTTGCCTCTTGCTTCCACCCTTTATCCTCCCATCTGTGAAAATTCTACTCTATTCATTTTCCAGGCTTCCTTCTCTATCAACTTGTCTGTTATCCTTCCCTTTTCAGACAAAACTAATGGTGCCTCACTTCATGATCCTATTGTACTTTATTTATTCAGTGCAACACCAGCCATTTACAACTTATCACAATATATTAGCGTTAGAAGGCCTCTGCTGATTTTAAATAAGAAAGCAAGGCAAATGTGCATGTGACAAAATAGTGGATTATACAAACATAAAGTTAAACTCCTAATGCTATATTTTCCTTACCAGCCTGACCAAAAAGAAAAAAAGAAAGAAAGAAAAAAGTGCCGTTGACTTGAAAGACCATTTTCATGGCTCCTAATGTCACTAGCAGGGCTGGCCTTTGGATGGCTCCAGCTCAGGACACCTGTTATTTTGTTTGCATGTCATGTGTGTAGGTGTACACTGGCTTCCTTTCAATAAAAACTACAAAAAAAAGGAATTGGTGGAAAGGTGAAATGTGCAAAATGTGCCCCCCTCTTTGAAGTCCATCACTGATCAGAGATAAAAAGACTTCTGCATTGACAGAGAAGAGGCAACTTGAAGGCATGATGCTTTAAGCAGGCCCAGGTAGTGACAGTTCCTTTCTATAAATTCCAGGTTCAAAATAATCTTTCAATAATCCATTTTAAGGTCACATAGAGAAGCTGTAACAAATAAGAATTCCACACCCAGGAGTATCTTATCAATAAGGAACTCCAGATCCCTCCTCTGAGAAATATACCCTTTTTATGGAGGACTAAGAAGTTAATTGCACATTTCAAAATCAAACTGAGGTATAGTTGCTGCTATAAAAGTTGATGAGCTGAGATTTTTAATCTTGAAATTGCCATTCTCCTAGCTCCATACTAACATATTATACTAAGGATAATAGCTAGAGAAGAGAAAGCATATAGCATGAGATTATAATTCTATCAAGAATCTCCTGATCAGAAATTCAACGGTATGTAAAACAGTGCCCAACCAATTTCCCTTTGGTAAGGAAAATCTTATTCTCCAGTTTCTTATTCAAAAGTTTCCTTAAAAGATCCCAGACTGAACTCCAAGTTCCTCTCAAGTTCTCACTATAACATGTAATACTGATGAACTAACATATATTGTAGAAAAGATTTCAGATCACATTTCCATCTCAGCATGATGACTCCCCCACGTCAGCCAAAGTTCATTATACCCAGGGTTATGTCTAAACAAGCATTCACACTGAGTGATGTCATGACTTGTCTATAATATTCTTAAGCTCTAATCAAGTTATTGCCAGGCTGACACATCTTCAATGATAAAGATGAATGCATAAGAATGGAGGCAGGGTTTACTCGAAGTGGGCTCAGGGGATGAGAAAAGACAGAGGAATGGGAATCCTGGAAGAGGTGGGCTTTGGATTTTCTAAGGAAAATGAATGTTTTGGATATTTGGAAAGGAGAAAGTGATTCTGAATAATAGGGACAGAACAAGCAAAGATTCTGGAGTAGGTGGAAAGAAACCCATCACTGGAAATATGACAGATATTGTTGGATTTCTGGGTTAAATAGCCCCTCACCCATTCATATGGAAGTCCTAACCTCCAATACCTCAGATTGTGACTGTATTTGGAGATATGATGCTTAAAGAAGTGATTAAGGTAAATAAGGCCATTAGGGTAGGCTCTCATCTAATATGCCTGATGTCATTATAAGAAAAGGATATTTGGACACGCAGAGAGGCACCAGGGATGTGCACACACAGAGAAAAGACCATGTGAGCACACAGCAAGGCGGCGGCCATCTGCAAGCCAAAGAAAGAGGTCTCAGAAGAAACCAATCCTATCAGCACATTGATCATAAACTTTCAGCCTCTAGAAGTGGGAAAAAAATCAATTACTGTTGTTTAAGTCACCACTCACCCTACTCCCTTTCTTACCACCTGGCAGAGCCCACTCACCAGATAGTCACCCAGCTGCCTTTGCAGCTAGACCACAGTCAAAAAAAAAAAAAAAAAAAAAAAAAACAAACCCATCCTAGCCCTTGGGGACTCTGGGAAAGATTTTCTTCTATCATAAACAAGGAGAGAGAGGAGGGGATGAGGGCAGTAGGGGAGTGAGGGGTGTCCTACCTAGGACATTGTCTTGAAAAGACATAATATCTAGAGTTGTGGTACCCATCTTGTATTTTGAGGTGCACACAAGAAAATTACAAAGAAGCTGCCCCAGCACTCTTGGCAACATTGAGCCACTACATTAACCCTGTTAACTGCCTTCCTTAGATTTCTTGTCATGTGAGACAATAACTCCGGCCACCTAAGCCCATTTTAATTAGATTTATTACTTGCTAGGTCCAGTGAAGAGAATGACCTGTCTAATGGAAGAGAGTGCATTAGTGAGACCAAGTAGATCCAGGTTTTTGCTAAAAGGCCTTTGGAGGTTTTTTTTTTTTTTTTTTTTTTTTTTAGCAGTGGAACTTGTTAAGTTATATCTCAATCCTAAATAACTAATAATAAAAATGGTACTACTAATTATCCACAATTATTGCATACTTAGAATCTGCCAGGCTTGTCTACAGCCAAGCCACCCTGAACAAGCCCGATCCTATTTGATCTCAGAAGCTAAGCAGGGACGGGCCTGATTAGTAGTTGAATGAGAGACCACCTAGGAAGACCAGGTGCTGTAGGTCTAAAATATAAAAAATAAGGGATTGTAAACTGACAAGGTCCTTGCAATCTGTGAGATCAATCAAAGGTTGCCTCACCTAAAAAAAAAAAATAAATAAAATAATAATAGTAATAATAATAAAAAGAATCTGCCAGGCTTTACACTAATTTCCTATGAGGCAGGAAATTCCTATTGTCATTCCTGTTTCACAGATGAGAAAACTGAGGCACAGAGAAGTTACCTGGGCAAGAAACTTGGCCAAGGTCACATAGCTAGTAGAGGATAGGGAGTGTGTGTGTGTGTGTGTGTGTGTGTGTGTGTGCGTGTGTGTGTGTGTGTGTGTGTGAGTGATTGAGAGAGAGAGAGAGAGAGCATGTAAAATTGGTAATATAGCAGAACCCAGAAAAGTTGGCCTTCTCTTTAGTTCCTGAGGTAGCCCTATGGTACCCTTCAGGGACCTGGGGCATCACAGAATAAAAAAACACCAATCCATTTGATCTTCAAAGCATTAATTTATGAACAGGGTAAGCAGAAGGCAGGGCATCTGAATAACATTGGTGGGACAAGGGGAGATGTGATACAGCTTAAAAATAAAGCAGCATACTTTCCTATTGTTTTGTTTCTAATTACAATTTTGAATTTATTTTAAATTTCAATTAACAACAGTAATCATGTGAGGATCACACACTCATATATAAAGGAGCAAAGGCTGTAATAACTTTGAGAAACACTGATTAGATAGCCCTTTAGATTTGTGAATTTTAATTTCCCTAGTTCTGCTACCTGCTTAGTTTCTGCTCATTTTCACCACTCCTTGTTCAACTTCCTAACCCTGTGTCTGGTAAGGCAGCTCCGGCTCCCTTATTTAGATCAGCCAATAAAAGATGGGCACCCATGTGACAGGCCAACCACTTGCCCCCACTAGGATAATAATCATTATTAGAGCTAATATCTATTGTATCCTTATTATGTATCAGAAACTATAAGATTTGTATATATATGAACTGATATAATCCTCACAATCCCAAGCATTTACCACATGCTGAGTAGAATCTCTTCGGGAGAACTTTTCTGACCTCCTGGCCTGAGAGAAGTTCTCCAATGAGCTCTCATTACACTCAGCACAGATCTCTCACAAAACACAGAGCTAATAATATAAACTCATGTGACCCACATCTGCCTTCTTGAACAGAGTATAAACTCCTGGAGGGCAGGAACTTTGTCTTATACATCTCTGTGTCTCTAACACTTGGCACAGGGGTTGTTGGCGCATAGTAGGCACTTGATAAATGTCTGCTCAACATTGACAGACACTTTCACATAGCTATCCCAAATGCTTCCCTCACCCACTCCTCCATGGTTACCTCTACTCTAGAGACTGGAAAAGCTAGATAACTTTCCAGTTTTCTAGAAAGATTCTGGAAAAGACATTTCTCTTCTTGACATAATAAAGTTGTCTGACAAGAAAGCTCTGTGAAGGATACCTAGAGCTACAGGAGCCATCTGTAATAATGAGAGAAAGACCAAAAGAATCTCAGGAACCCAGAACCAGATCCTTGGTGTCTTTGAGCCATTAAAACTTCCTAGAATCTTGTCTCTCCAAGACCATCTGCTGCTTAAGACAAACTTCATTTGTTAAAAACATTAGGGTTTCTGCTACGTGAAGCTTAAAATATTCCTTTTTATACATGATCATTTTGAAATCAATAAAAACTGATCCCTAATCTTTAAAAAAAGACTCCTTTAAAAAAGAGTTACAAGAGTAAATACAGGATACCGGATTAAATATAGGAATTGCTAAAAACACTGAGTGACTTTTCAGTATAAGTATATCCATTCAATTTTGAGACATGCTTATATTAAAAAATATTTGTGGTTTAATAGAAAATCAAATCTAACTATGCGTTCTGTATTTTTATTTGTTAAATCTGGTAACTCTTCATGAATAGCGACAAGCAGCTTCTAAGAGAAGCAGAGCAGATGCTTAAATCAGAGCCTCTGATTTAGCAAACAGAACCACTCCCAGAATGAGATAACTGCAATTATAAGTTATATGATCCTTTACAGTTTTCAGAGAACTTTCACGGACATTACTCATTCAGTAAATAGTTGTTGTTTATATTATATTAAGAACACTTGACTCTAATGAGTTATTTGCCCAAGGTGGCACAGTTGGTAAATAAGGGAGTTGAGACCTAAACTCTCATCTCTGAATTTCTGGTTCAGTGCTGTTTCTTTATAATAGAGGTTCTAGAACTTTAATGTGCAGCAGAATCACCTGGAGGAATTGTTAAAATAGATTGTTGGGCCTTTACCCAGGAGTAGGTCTGGGTAGGGCCCAAGAAGCTGCATTTCTAACAAGATTCCAGTAATGCTGATGCTGCCAGTACTAAGACTACACTTTTTGGAAATGATTGCTCTCTACTTTGCCAAGGAAGCTCTTTCCTACAGGGCAGAAGCAACAGACATCTATCCCCTTTCCAAAAAGAGAAAAACCTAGATGATATATCAAAGCCAAATGATAACACATTAATAATAAAGAAAATAAACTCTTTTTCTTTGACTTGTCTAATATGGAGCTTGCACATTAAATGCATACATGGAGAAGCATGTTAAAATGAATGTGATGCCTTGTGCTCCACTCTCTTGAACACACTGGTTTCTACTCGTGGAAGTAGTCTGCCCAAATAAGCTGGAGGTTTTACTAAAGCATGGGAGATGGCAGTGGATTTTGAGTACTCGGGTGTGTGTCTCTGTGTCTGTGTGTGTGTGTTGCTTTTCTAAAGGACAGGCTGCACAAAACTTAAGGGTCATTACAGAACTGCTCAGCAGCCTGGAAGTTAAGTTCCCTGGTGCTGTCATTTCTAGAGTCATGTGTGGGTCAAGGCATGAAACTTGACTCTTTGGATGATAAATCAAGAGATGTTCTTTCTTTATCCAGAGTCAATTACATTCTCCCTCTTTGTTCTCTCCTTTCCTTGTCTCCATTATACTCCCACAGCAGCCACCCACTAGACGGGAAGATAAAATAGAAATGGAGAGAAGTGGCCAAGTGTAAGGCAGTCAAGTGTGGCTGCCAAACCACAAGCAGGTAGGGGGTAAGATGGGGGAGACGAGGAAGGGAAGAAAGAGAGCTATTTATTCTCAGAATCTCTGAGTGGTAATTGCACTGTCTACATAAACAGTAGCTAAGAGAATTAAAAACAAATACAGTTATACTGCTGACATGGTTCACATTCTTGGGGCCTCTCTCCATGGGGGAGCATGAAAGTCTGTGGGGGACCTCTAACACTCCCCAGCCAACCCCAGATCTTCTGGCTAGTAGGCATACCAGGACCCCTCAGTGCATCTCAAGTTAGTGACTTCCTCTTGTCTATCTAAATAGTTCCTTCAGCTATGAGATGATGAAGACTAATGAGTTTCACTTTTTAATTTTCAGAAACATTAGTATTGTAGAAAACTATAAAGAATAATATGACAACAAACACTTATAGTCCTACGATTCAGATTTAGCAACTATTAACATTTGGTTGTATTTCTTCCAGTTTTTAATATTTTATTTTTATGGCATTAAATGACAACTATAGTGAAAAATCTTTTTAGCCACCTATCCCTTGTCCATTGTTCTTCTCAGGCAACAAATATCATGACTTTGATTCCAATTTCATTTTTTAAAATTTTTTACATGTATAAACATGTGTTGTAAGACAAGATATAACATTTTTGTTCTTTTTTTTTTAAGTATAAATGATCCATACTGTTTTGTTCTTGGTTTCAAGCAACATAAAGTTCTTGAAATCTCACCAGTTGATGTAGATGATTAGTTTTAACTGTTCGTTGTATTTACTCTTTTCTCTGTAAATGGACATTTAGACTGTTTCCGATATTTTTTATTCTCACAAGCAATGCTGCAATACTCATTCCATTGGATGACTCTGGGCACATAAACCAGAGTTCTGTTAGATACATACACAGAAGTAGAATTGTTGAGACCTAGGTATTATATCTTGAATTTTACTAGATGCTGTCAATATATCTGGAAAGTGGGTATATAAAATTATATTCCCAAGACTAATGCAGGAAAGTACCATTTCACTCATATCATGACAACTCTTGATACTATTGTCAGACTTCTTAGTTTTTGCTAATGTCAGACTACAGTAAAATGTGCCCCATGTTTTTAATTCGTATTTACTTGCAACTGATTGAGTTTTTTCTGATTCAGTTGCCTTCTCTGTGAATTGCTTATTCACATTCCTTGCCAATTTTTCTGTGCTTTTGCTTTTTATCTACTGATTTGTAGGAATTTTTAAAATATATATATTCTGAACTACAGTACTTTATGTATTATAGATAAATTTTGCAAATATCTTCTCCATGTCCATGGTTTGTGTTTTAACATTGTTTATAAGTAGCTTACTGCTAACTAGGTAAAGCAGCCTAAAGACACAATCCCAGATTATGGACTTGGAAATGTCATACACAATCTTTCAGTGGGCTGGGGGATGAAGAAACTAAGACTCAAAAGCAAAGTGTAACTAGGGGAACCAACATTTAAAATCATGTCTGAAAGCCACAAATCCAGAGTTCACTCTACCACAAAGCAACCTGCTTGCTCATGTGTTCCCTCTTACAGAACACTTGTAAAGCCTTATTGCAATTAAAATGTGCAAAGAGAGAATTTATGGCATCAGAAAGATTTTGAGATGCTTGTTAAAAGATTAGAGGTTTTATTCCATAAGACTGGGGTAAATCCCAAAAACGTGCATTATAGATAGACAAGCTCCCCAGAAAACAACGACGTACCAGGTCAGTGCGCCAGACTTTACAGACACTCTTGAGTGAGAATTGAGAAACCGAACCACTTCCTGAAGCTGGTGGGAGCCATGGGAGGTCTGGGATTCCAGCTCCCTGTGGAAATATTTGGTGTTCCTCTCTCCTGTTAGTCTATCTGTGAGGGCAGGGACTTGCCTCTTCTGTTTTCTCCTAATTTCTAATGCCTGACTCAATAAATACTTGTGGAATGAAGAAATGTTCAACATATCACATTCTGTAGATAACTGCCCATGGCTAGGAAGAGTCTTAGGAAAGCCTGTACTCAGCCTCAAAGTCTGAACTTCCCTCTCTTGCTGAAAGGAAGATAGGCAAGAATTCATTCATTTCACATGCCAGTTGCTCTAGACCTCAGTTAATTTACAGTATTGACCCCCTGCCCTGATAGTTGTCATCTGAAAATACATTTTATGAAAACAAACATTCCTAATTATGGGTGTGTCTATAAAGTGACAGTCAGTTCAGTAAAAAAAAGAAACTGATATAAATTCTTTACTGTGTGAAAATTAAATACCCAGAAGTTCCTTTGGAAGCTGATGCTCAAAGGTCCTTATTAGGATCCCTTCCATACCTTCACTTTTCCTGCTGCCACAAGACAGAAAGAGTTCCTAAGGCCCAGCACCTCATGACATCTCTTTGAAGCAAATATGATTCATTGGCCTAAGCTTTTAGTCCTGAGAATTGCCAACATCCAGTTTGGACCATCTCTGTCTTTGATCAAAACTGTCAGCATTTTCTTTAGTCATACACAACTTAGATGATCAGTAGATCTTCTCTTCAAAGCAGGCCAGCCAATGACATCTTCCAGCTGGGCAAGAAGTTAGCATGGTAGATCTGGGCGTAATGCAATGTTTAGAGATGTTTGACAGGGAAGAAAAAAATGTAAGCATTTTTTAAAGCTTTGTCACCTCTATGACTGTTTTTGATTTCTCTAAGGGATAAATATCTCTGAATGTCCTCAAAAGGTATAATGAAAAGAGGCCCTGAGAAGTATATCAAAGCAAGAGATATGACAGAACCATGGGTGAATGTGATTCAGGAAGGTTCTTATTTCTCTTAGATATTTTTATTTTTTTTAAATAACATTAAAACCTTAAAAACGTATAAAGATATTAAAACTCCTTATATGTTAAATCCAGAAACACATGGAGATGTTGCTGGTTTGAAAACAGAAACCAGGAAATTATCTTCTCTATAGATAGAAAAGGCGATATGGGACTCTTATCTTCTAGCTCCCAGAGTGTGGTCAGATTCAGTGGAATGAGCTGGGCGTCAACTGGGATAGCACAGAGGTGGGTAGAATATCTTCTCTGGAGGAGGGTCTGGAATTCATTCTACCTTCAGGTAGAATACCTTCTGGAATTCATACTTCCTCCAGGCCAGTATCCAAGCTCAACACTTTTCTTATCTTCAGAGCAACTGCCCTCTCTTAACTCCTTCCCTGGAAGAACTAGACTGAAGATGGATATATGCAGAACTGTTGTTCGGGCCTTCATGCACCATGGGTGTGTGGCGAAGGGCACTTAGAAACATTATGCATACAGAGTATAAGAATTTGTTGGGTGGTTTTGTCAATTGATGATAGAGTTTTCATAGCTTAGATAAATCGAATCCAAGGGTTTTTTTGACCTCCTCTCCCCATGAACCTGTATAGATAGCCTGCCGAAGACATTTTAAGCTATATAATTCTGATGAATTTGCACTTGATCCATAAAAACATTTTTTTCTATGGGCCTAATATTGTGTGAATCATTTTCTGATCTTTTTAAAATTCTTGGCATTGGAAACAGAAAGTGGGAAAATAAACCAGAAAATCAAAGAGTTCATATTTAAGGCAAAATCTGAACCTCACTAGTTCTGGCAGAATGTACTTTCTGATCCTGACACCACAAATAATATCAGTTTCCCCAACAGAGGTGAAGAAAATAGAGACTAGATTTAAAACAAAATGTCTGTGGAAGAAAAAAATCATATCCCAATTGTTTCCTTAATTTTTTTTTTTTTTATAAATTAGTGTTTGAAAGGAAGCAGCAAAATGAAAAAGTAACCCAGTGTTTTACAACAGGTTGATTCATACTCCTCACATCTCAAAAGCTCCAAGCTTCTCAAATGTCTCTCCCAATCTTTCCTACCTACTATTTGTTTCTTTTCCTCTTTCCATGGGTGCAGGTATATGAGGGAGATTGATAGAGAGGAGAGAGAGAGAGAGAGAGAACGAGAGAGAGAGAGAGAGAGAGAGAGAGAGAGAGAGAGAGAGAGAGAGAGAGCGAGCTTTGTTCTTACATCTTGTTCCAATGCTCTGTAAGCCAAGACATGGTGGAAACCCTTCTCGGACTAGTAGCTTTCTCATTTTCCTGGCTACATGTCATACCCCTACCCTCTGCCTACCATCTGACAAGTATGTGATCATGATATATGCAATCATTATCAACTGTCATTTCTTGAGTGCTTTCTATGTCCCAGATATTGACACTTTACATTTATCTCATTCAATTGCCAAAATAGGCTTATGGTATATGTACTACATCTCTAATATACAGCTAAACAACCCAGAACTCAGAGTATAGAAGTCACATGGCTGGAGAATTGTGTTTTCAAGATTCAAACTTAAGTCTTGCAGCACAAGTTTTTACTTCTACGTTACACCTTCAGATATAGACAAAGACTTGAGCGTGAAATAAATTTAAGGCACATATTCTCTAACATTTTTCACCAAATTTTCCCTAATGGCAGAGAAGAGTGAATGTATGTGGGTGCGTGGGTGTGAGCACATGTTGGGGCAGCAGGGGATACAGTATGCTTTGGGGGATGTTAGTCTAAAACATTCAACCACATTCACACCACTTCTTTAAAATCTTCTGTTTATCTAAAAATTCATTCTAATTTTGCCTTCTATTTTGTAATATATTCATGCTTATTATAATGTTAAAGAAAAGGCTTTTAAAAATGCTTGCCATTGGCTTAATTGGTGTTCTAAGAGGATGCACCGTATTTATCCTACAGATGTACAGATCTAGGCACAAGGCCATTGCCCTTGGGATTATTATAACCCAGGGCAATAAATAAATAAATAAATAGATAAATAAATAAATAAATAAATAAATAAATAAATTTCCACTAATGAAAATACAGCTGAAAAGTCCATTCTTTACAGAGAGTATACCAACAAAATAGTATTTGCACCTGAAGACTGGCACATTACTACTAATGACCATAAGGTGAATTTTGAATGCTTAGAAGGGGACTATGAAGATGATGATAAATAAGAACAATGTAGTATAATGTTGGACAACAGAATTATTTTGTAGTCTAGATTTTTAAACCAGTTTTTAAAATCTAGCATAAAGAATCAATTAAATGCTAAAACCCCAGCAGAACACACATAATTATGAGATACAGAGGCAACATGGCACAGTGAGAAGAGCTTTGGGCTGAGGTGCAAGACCTGAGTTCTAGACTCAGCTCTGCTCTTAGCAAGTTTTGACATGAGGTGTGATAGGTACTAGACCCTTTGTCTGCATCTATTAAATGGGGTGCTAAGTAGCGGGCTAGATGACTTCTGATACACCATCCAGCTCGAACACTATGAACCTATGGTATCTAATGTACTGCTGTGAATAGAACATAGGCTTTGGGATCAGATAGACCAGAATCTGAATTCCAGTTGAGTAATTTAATAGTTCTGGGAGCTTCTGCTTCCCTATGCAGGAAATGAGACATAATTCATATGGTTATTGAGAAGGTTAAACAGGAAAGCATTTGTAAAAATCTACCATGGTGCCAAGACAGACAGTTGGCACTCAAGAATGTGCTATTAGTTTGATGATATTTATTACATGTATAACAAAGAAACTTTGAAGAAGCACTCAGGTTGTTCTGCTGAGTTATCAGTTACACTATTAATTTAAATGTTATATCTGGTTGTATTACATCCTCTGGTCATACTTTTTTGGGACCACATAATTTTTCTTCAGAGCCTTTACCACAAATTGTCACTATATACTTATTTCTGTAATTCCAGGATTATTTATTTAATATCTTCCTTTCACTCTGCTATAAGCCCTATCAGTGCAGGAACCACCTAAATTTTGCTCACATCTATATTCCCAGAATCTAGCAAAGTTTCTGAGACTAAGTACCCAATAATTATCTGTGAGATGGATGAATGGATGAATGAATGAATAGGCCCCAGAAATCTTTGTCCTTATCTCGCCTAACTATAGACATCATAAGGAAAAATGCGTTCATTATTTGGGGCCCAGGAAACTGACTTGTTCTGTCCCCCACTGAATTATTGAATCTGACTGTTCAACGTAAGCCATTTCATGCACAACATATAATGTTCAATTGTAGACCATCTGCTATTGACTCAAACTGAGGCTAGATATTTTTAGAACTGACACCAAACTTCTACCCACCACAGCTTAAGTTCTGCCAGGCACATCCCCCTACATGGTTGCCCAATAATAGATATTTGTCAGCTAACAGCAGTAATGAGAAATGTGCTGTTTTCATTGTGTTTTAAGGAGAAATGACAGAGTATTTCTTATATTTTAATTGTTTTTTTAATGTTCTAAATTGATGGCCATTAGTCTTTAAAGCATATCAATATAATTAGAGAACCTGCTGAATATGCAGATTCCTGGGTCCCACCCTCACATATTCCGATTTGGAGCATCTAGTGTGAGGCCTGGGGATCTGTACTTTAAACAAGCTCTCCAAGTGAGATGCAAGGAAACGGGCCCATACTTTGAGAAACAATGTTTTAAAGACTGCTCGAAAATATATTATCTTACATTTTCTTAATGATTTTCATGCAGATAAAATATTTTGAACCAATACTCCTGAGATGACAATATGTGCAAACTCTTCTGAACTTTTTGGTGGAGTCCTACAGAAATGACAGAGACAAAGTTCTACATTAAGCAACCTAGGAGGGAGAGTTACTATTTTGGATCCTTTTAAAAAGTTGAAAATAAATATCTTTTGGAATCTCAAGGTTTTAAATATTGGCAGTTACAGATGTTGCTATTTAATTCAATAAAGAGAGAAGAGACCATTAACAGATACTCGGAGTTCCAAAGCGGCCAAGGAGATAACTAATGCCACAGCGCTGAAGGCCAGTCCATGTCACTCCGGAAGCTTTTGAAGGAGTAATGAGAGCACCTGAGGCTTTCATACCTGATAGAGGTAATAAGCTCAAGCAGAAAAAGTGCAAGTAAGGACTGATGAATCTCATGTCACAAAGGAAGTAAACGTTCTCACTGTCAACAGATTGTCATAGTTGTGCCTAAATGGCTTTGAGAGCAGTGAATAAAATCCGTGTTTACTCTAGCAGACTGAAAGAAGTGAATCTCTGAAAAGTCAAAGTACAGGGCAAATCTACCTACTAAAAGTCATGAATATGAGAGCAATCTCAACTGAAATAGCCCTAGTCTGCTAAAGTCATTTCCAGGCATCGCCCACACAGCTGAGAATAAAATATCAAGGTATGTAATGTAATTCTACCTCTAATTTAGAACCTGAATTTCATGTCTTTGGAGGTGTGTAAAAGGCCTACGTCAACATTTAGCTTTCTGCAAAGATAATAATTTAGGTTATCACTAGGCACTTGTCTAACCTGTAATTTTTCCTTACTCCATTTTATTTTGTCTCCATGAATATGAATAGAGCAGTGTTTGCCAGAGTGCTGAAGAACATTTGATTATTCAGGTAGAGGGAAAGAGGGGAGAGAAGCAACACAGGTACTCAAAGGTAGAGAGTCCCTAGCATTGGAATCTACTGTCTTCCTTCATGTCACCCCAGGTATTACAGACCAGCTAGAGTACTTAGGTGCAGTAAGCAAGGAGGCCAGAAGCCAATCAGGAGAAAGAGGGACAAGGTTAGTAACATAGCTAATGGGAGATTAACAGTGACTGGCATGAAGAAGGGCAACAGGAGGCATGCTCATCGAAGGAAAATTCTTAGTTGAACTTGTTTTGCTCATTTATTCAGAGAAGGTGATAAAGGCAGTGTAATTATCTAGTAATATAGATATTACTATGTGTATTAAGCAATGGAAAGCTTCCCAGGTTCCTTTGGATCTGTCTCCTCTGTGGCCACTTGTTCATTTATTTTACTCATTCAGAAAAAAAAAAAAAAAACGTATTTATGGAGCACCTATTACATAATTAGGATTTACTCCAGGCACATAGTATACAATAGAATAAGATACTTCTCCATCCGTAAGCAGTTTTAAGTCTATGGGGAGAGACATACCAATAAGCAAGTAATTTTAACTCAGTATGTCTTCCAAAGAAGCCTTGAAGTTCAGGAAGTTTCCCTGGAACTGACACACTAGCTGCAATTCCAAAAACAGCAGAAGTTGGGAGGAGACAGTAAGCGAGACTAGACAAGAAACTGATAAAGGGACTTCCAGGTAAATGCCTGGCAACAGCAGATACAACAGAATCAACAGGATGTGGGGAGTGAGGGAGTATGTTGCTCGCAGGCGATTTCTGGAGAAGGAGAGGAAAGATCTGTAGGACAGAAGGGTATTTTTGCTTTCTTCTCCCACTATGACTAGACAAAAAAGAATTCATATTCCCTCCTGGCACCTGGAGCTATTCTAACCAAGCAGCCAAGCTTTGAAGACTGACTTGTGGTGGCCTCAGATCCATTTACTTGTAGCCAAAGTAACTACAAATTATATTTTCTTAATCTACCTACATACATTAAACTCTAAGGCTCTGTTTCCTTTTGGCCTTTCTTCTTTACTTCCTCTGTTTCATACACAATGAACAATGATATCCACAGTATTGCCTTCTCAGACTGATTTAATACTATCTCTATGTGTTTATATTATCTAGATTAAACTAACTTTGTAAAAATATATCCAAGTTCTTCTGGTTTCATGTTCAGTTGTGTTTATATTTCTTTCAAATTTTTAAAGAGTCTTTTTTATGTTTTTAGGAGTGGCCTATCTGGCAAGCCTTGTCTCCCCACTCTGCTGTTGATATGATCTATGCATTAAGTGCACAAATGGCAGGGCTTTGTACTGGCACCAAATAAAGCATGTTAAATGGACACATCTCTGCTCTTTAATTTGCTCTGCTTAGGATGGGAGTTTAGAATCCCTTACATTTCCCTGCCCAGTTTTTCAAGCATTCCCAGAGAATTAATAAACTTCAGTCTCTACATAGCTCATTTGTAATGGTGAATTGGAACCACTCCATACCAGCTCACAAGAACCGAGTATTAAATTTTCAGGAACTTTGTGAGCCAGTTGTTAAACATGGCTTTTATTAAAAATTAAATTATATGCACTAACAAATAAATTATGTTTAAAATAAGAGTAATATATACTCAAAACTCACCACTTCCTTATTATTTTACTACATTTTACTATTATCTATGCTCTTAAGTTCATTTACATCTATTACTTTTGGGTAGTGGTAATACTATATAATGGTATGCTACTGTGCATTCATTCTCAACTCTGTGTTCAGTGATGTCATGTTGGTAATAAAAATGGCCATAATGGGAACATTAACATCACAAAATTGGCAGATGTTGCAAATTAGGACTCTTTATTTTTCTTCAGCAATCCAATTGTTAAACCTCAACTCATATACCATTACTCATACGGAATAAAGAATGTGGAGATCCGTTAGGAAGGAGAAAAATAATGGATATTAGCAGAAAAAGAGTCAACCAATTCTAATAATATGAAGAAAGTCCACTAAAATTCTAGCTCAGGAAAGGATTAGTTGAAATAATATCATATTCTCTGAAGATATATGTATCTGTCCTTTCAAAACTAATAGATTTTTAAAAACAATAAAGCTGTGACACATTACTACTGTTCCTTTTTGCCTTCGCAGAACCAGTGACTGTAAAAGACGAGACTACAGCGGTCTGAAGGGCAGAAAACCTACTTAAAACATCTGTCAACACACCTGTATGCCCTGGTAGCAGATATTATTGCGTGAGTTCACCCAGACATTTGAGAAATTGCAAAGTAGATGGACTTGGTTTGTGGATAAGGTAAAAATTGTATTAGTATCTCATAGTCAAAATTATTTTTTCTAAGTCTCTGCTGCACTATAAATGGTATGAAAGTGGCATCTCTGTGCTTAAGAGAGTATGGGGAGCTATTTAACATGAAGGCACAGGATAAATAACAACCTAGCCAACAACAAAAATGGTAATGGTAATAGCGGCTTTCACCAGAGGGCCTCAAGACCTCCTGGACGTTCTTTGATTCCTTGAATATCCTTGAGGTACAGTCAAGGGGCAAAAACAAATATCCAATTGTATGGGCAAGAAAGCAGATGTAGTGTACTTCAACAATTTTCCTAAATTTAGGAATGGATCCAATAAAAGAAACAAGGACCAAAACACCCAAAGTCTGATTCATAGTCAAATACAAAGTACACTTGCCAGATGGTAATGAATGGTGATTCTAAAGCTTCGGCTTTGATTCAAGTGAATTATTCTAATGGATAAATAAATAGTGATCCAAATCTCCTTCAAATTTTGAGGATTTTAGAAACTAGGAAAATCTTATTAAACAAATAAAGAAAAGACAGTATTGCATATTTAAAGCTGTTCCAGAGCACTTATCATAAATTCCAAAGTATAGAAGTCAACATTACAATTAATTTCATAGCAAAATTTCTCCTTAAGATTGTGTAGGCTTGAAAAGTTTTTATAATTTCTGGCTGATTTAAAGACCTCTTGGAGTGGATCCCATCAAATAAAAATTATATAAAGTCTCCAGTTTAAACTAGCTCTAAGCACTTCATATTAACAGATTATCAACTGATTGGTAAGCAAAGTAAACCTTCCAAGGGCCGGCTTCTGACCGTGAGTGAGGAAGGAATTTCTGGGTGCTTCCATTCATTCCCCAGACAGGGTGCATCATCTGTCCATTTGCTCCAACTGGTTATTAAGAGTCAGAAGGAAAATATGAACAGCTAGGCCAAGGAGTTGGAAAAAATCCAGTCGCTAAAACCCTGTCTTGTTTGAGAGAATTTTCTACTTCTGGTTCTGAAAATTATAAAATAATCTTGCTGCTTCTGTTATACCTCTTTCAAATAGAGACAGAAGGCACTTTAAAGTGCATTTCTAGCTAGGGTCAATGCATATGAGGCATTCTTGCCACTACCTGTACAGGACAGACAGAGCTAATCAATCAGAATAAGCCTGAAGCTGAATCAATCAATGAGGATACTAATTCCCATTGTGCCTGGATACAGTCTTATAACTGTTCTCAACACTCTCCAAATACCACTACCAATAAATCTGAATTGGCACTTGAGACAAGCTCAGATCTGATCCAATTTTTATTTCATTGAAAATGAAGGCCTGAGAGGTTAAATAAATCCCTTAAAGTCACAAAACTAGTTAGTGGCAAAACAAGAATTTGAAACCAGGTTTCCAATGCTCTTTCCACTGTGACGTACTACCTTATTTAAACCACAGAGCTTATGGTCTATGGACTGATGCACCCTGAATGCCTACTCATAAGTCTAAGGATCCAGTTGTTCAGGCAGACTCTTTCTAAAAGGGACCTACAGACATCCAGTAAACAGAGCTGCTTATGAATTACTGCTCAGCAAAAAAAAAAAAAGTTAGTCCTTTTCTTTCCACACATGAATTATCAGTGTTTATGGTATTAAAGTCGGGTGAAGAAATCAAATAGGCCAAAGAGATCCAGGATTAAAGAACTTTGCAATTATTTATTAGTTTATTTACTTAAGTAAAGTTATGGACTGAATTATGAACAAGCAAATCATCTTATTCTTAAAGGGCCCATCTTTGCCTCACAAATTGTGGAGACGCAAGGTAGGTGTGTCGGGAATTCGGAAGAAGTATCATAAAGGATAAGATAGAAGTGCCGACTAATAAAGATGGAAATTAGGCTTAACTTTCCTTGGACGTACTCTGTTCATTTTGGAATGGGTCTCATCAGTCAAGCCTGAGTCTCTGCAATTCTGATACTCTTAATCTACAGTGCCAGTTCTGATGTTGCTGTATTAGCAAACACTTTCAGAATTGTTAACAGTTCTCAAACAATCATTAGAAACACTTGGCGAGAGCTTCCTATTTCTGCTCCACCTTAGCCATGCTTTACAGATGTTTTAGGTTTGAAGACATTCACATGTTGATGAATGTGTCCAGCAGACCAAGAGGAACAATTTGTAGCTATTATCATAAAGAGCTTGCAATTATTAGATGCATGCAACTATGAGGCTGGGACAGAGGAAAGTGGTCAGTATCACAGGCACAGCGCCTGCCCACACAACATGAATAATATCCTGTACATTGACATGTTTACTACCTCCACCCTGGGCAATAGGCCTCTTTTGGATGTGCCACTTTGGTTTGAAATTTGCATATGACTCAGGAATTTCATATTTCTAAAACCTAGTTAAAATGCAGATATTTTAAAGGAAGATTTCAAAAGTGTTGGGATCTCTACATGTTCCTCCATCTGAGTGTTTCGGCATATGGTGTGACCTCTCTTTTCCCAAAAGGTGACTTGCAAAATTTCATCAGAATAAAAAAAGGTCCAAGTAAAAACTATTAATGTAGACGATGGAAACCAGTGGTCCCAGAATTCAATCTCATTTATGAAAAGTATAACATTCAGTTGGTATTTTTATCAAAGGCATTCCTATGAGTTTAATAAACCAACTACAGTAATAATATTACTTAGCAATGCTATTTACAGATTTTATTCCTCTAAAAAAATCCATATCTCATTCCAGAATATCTTTTTTAAAAAGGTCATAGGTATTTTTTATTTGATGCCGAATTATTATATTTTCAGCTCGAAAAAAAAAAAAAGAGAACAAAGATCAGTGAAGAAAATCCTAAATCAGAAGGCAGATGATTGAGTTTTACACTAATAAATTCCCTGTATTTTTGAACTTCTATTTCTCCAGCCCTGTCCATGGTCTCTGAGGATGCAAGTGAAATGTGGTAAAATCAGATTTAAGAATTTTTGAAAAAAATCGGGGAGGAATTACTCTTGCAGCAATGAATACCATTTTGTCTCAGGGAAAAATGAGAGAACCAGTAGGGGTGGTCCACATTTAAGATAGAAAATGTTTATGAGAGATATAGCAGGCACATCATTTTTTTTTGAAGCTTCTCACAGATGCTCTTATTATATGATTTTGTTTTTAATTGGTAATGTACCCATTCTTAGGCACAGAAAGTCCTTCCAGATCAGGTTCTTCCCAGGGAACTTTCAGCTCTAATTTGCTGTTTTGTATTAATCGGTACTAATTTGCTGTTACTAACTCCCTAATAATAGAACTTGGGGAAAAGACCATAGTCAAAAAGGCCAAAAGGAAAACAATGCAAAGGGGTCCTACACATTGGCATCAAGTCTTCAGTCTGAGGCTGGCAACTCACAGATCACAATCGGTGGTGAAGTAGAGGTAGTAATTAAGAATGGAGGTCAAGAACCGAAAAAAAGAGGAGGGAGAGTCTTAAGGCTCAGGCACACAGGATTAGAATGGAGTAGGTTGAGAGCAAACAAGAGAGGGAAGGAAGCCTTAAACACCTGGGCACACACCTACAGGTGTTTCTACCAGCCTTGGCTTTGCAAATGAACTACATTCCCAGCCCCATGTTAGGAATGTGGTCTTGATTCCTGATTTCAACTTCAACAGTGAGACAACTCAGTTCAGCGTTTCCCAAAGTTTAGCATGCTTATTATCGCTAGTGTTACATGGGGTGATTTTACATGATATACAGATTTTAAAATATAATTTTAGTTGTCATGAATTTTTTTTATATGTGTTAGAAAACTAGAGCATAAAACCTATAATTTCTTAGATATTATTTCTCAGAACAAAGTTGTTTTTCAAACTGCATCAATTTAAAGTAAAAAATGCTATAAAATAAGAAGAGAAGTGATAGATAAGGAAAAAATTTATGAACAGCCTTTGAATAACTTCAGCTTGAGAAAAGCTGATCTAGTGTGGCTAATGTTAACAAAAGTTTGTTTTCTTGTTTCTTTTTGTGTCCCTAATAGGGATGATATTCTTCAAGATACGAATCCCGTTTTACACAAGACAGTGTCACACAGTAACAAAAAGATATGTTAAAAAACTTTTGAGGGAAAGGGCACCGAAGTGAGTCTAAATTAATTCCTCTGACAGTGCAGGGCAAGAGTGTAAATATTTAATGAGATTTTACAAAACCTCTTCCCCAAAAGTCACAAATAATACTGTTTTTGGAGCCAGTGTAGGTGCTTGAATTGTGGTAAAGGAGTGTTCTGTTCTGAGCAGTGGAAATCATAAATACCTGGGAAGCAACACATTGTAATAAATGTGCCCAAAGTGAACATTGGAGTCACAGCACTCTTTCCTGTCCTGTCCTGGAAAGGTGCCATCTGCACCTCCTCAGAAACCAACCACTGCAAAACACATCTTCTGCTTAATAACCCCATAATCTTTAACATACGTCTCCAAGTCATAAAAAATCAGCATTTTAACCCTCCTTTCTAAATTCACACTTTTTGAAGGAGTCTCTCTAAAATGCTGCATTAATTGAAGTAAAAAAAAAATATTAGAAAGAAAAAGAAAGAGAAACATGTTCTAGGTTACAAGAAGTTGAGAAAGGAAAGGACGAGGGACCAGGGTTTAGTGCAAGGGGCACTGCATCCTCACACATTAAAACGTTAAGGTCAAGGCACGGCTTTTAAATACATATATCTAAAAACCATTTTAGTGATTTATTCTGTAATCATTCATTCCTTCATTCTCATTCCAGCAGTGAAAATAAACATTATCTCACTCCAAAATGGCTCTTAAAAGAGTACTGCTGACATGCATGGACCTAGAGGGTATTATGCTATGTGAAATAAGTCAGACAGAGAAAGACAAATACCATATGATTCACTTCTGTGTGGACGCTAAAGAACAAAATAAATAAACAAACAAAATGAAAACGGACTCATAGATACAGAGAACTGCCTAGTGATTGCCAGATGGGAGAGGGGCTGGGGGTTGGGGGTTGGGTGAAAAGGTGAAGGGATTAAGAAATACAAAATCGACAGTTACAAAATAGTAATGGGGATGTGAAGTACAGCATAGGGAATATAATCAATAATATTGTATTATAATATTGTAATAATGTATGGTGCCAGGTGGGTACTAGACTAATCAGGGAGATCACTTTGCAAATTATATAAATATCTAACTATTATTCTGTATACCTGAAACTAATATAAAATAATATTGAATGTCAGCTCTAATTGAAAAAAAAAGGGTGTTGGCTTTTTTTTTTTTAAGGCAAAATACTTTTTTTTAAAATGAGCAATGGAATTTATTTAACTTGAGGGGCATGTCAGTATAAGCCAAAAATATTCCACGAGTTTTTCCCATGCACACCAGGCTTTGTGGTAAAGCCTAACAGGGCTTTGCCCCCAGGAACCGACAATGCAGAAATCACATAAAGGAAGAGGCTAAAGTCGGAGCTCTTGGGAAAGAGAGAGACATCCAACCACAAACTTCTGAAGATATGGCATTTCTGTCTTTAAAACAATGTGTTGGGCCCATAACTCTCCCACCTGTGATAAGATATCACAAAATGTCCCAATCCAGTGTTCTTCCTGATAAGTTGTCTTGTGATCAGAGAAGTCTCTCAGGAGGCAATCTTAGCCAAAGCAGAAGAACGGCCAAAGGTCTGGGCAACCTGAGTCCCAATCGATATGATTCCTGTTCTATGTTTAGAAGACACTGGTCTCAGCTCTTCCTGGCAGAGCAACTGGCAATGCAGATGAGAGGCAGTGAGACAAGAGGCAGGTATAAGGCTGCAATAAATACTAATTATAATTATGTGCAAAGTACAGAGGTAGGGCTGTGTGCAATACGAATTTGTAAAAAGGGACAGAGTCAATAAAACATTTATTGTACAACTATAATGAGTCAAGCACAGGTTTGAATACACATAATAACTTATTTAATACTGACAAGCATGTGAGAAAAATAAGATGTGGAGATGCTAAGTAACTTGCCTGAAGCCATATGATGAAATCAAGGAGAGGTTGGTGATGGAGGAAGGTCTGTTGGTTTTGCTATTATTTATTGATCACTTACCATGTATCAGGCATTATACTAAATGCAAACATGGATCATCTCTGTAAATCTTCAGAACAACCCTGTTAGTTAGACAACATTCATTCTGAAATCTGACAGATAATAACAACTGAAGCACAGAAAAGGGAAGCTACTGAGGTTATACCGCTATCCAGTGAACCTAGAACTTGGAACCCAGGCAGTTTGATTGCAGAGCAGAGACTGTACCGCAACAGTATGTGGCTTCCTTGCATTGTTGTGCCTGACTCCAAAATCTTTTGGAAAGACACAAGACATACTAAGATCATATTGAGTACTGGTGCTGAGAGAACACACACACACACAGTAAGTATGAATTGAATTATCCTAAATTTATGGTGAAAATTTCAAAGACAAAAGGAAGTGTTAAACATGTGATCCGTGAATTTACGACAGAGACTCAAATCATTTTCTGAAGCCACTGTGCAGTAAGGAGACCAAGATTCTTTGCTCAGTGATCACCAGTCAGTACCTCGCCACCAGCTGTTTTGCCTCTTGCTCAGTAGCTCAGCTGCCAACAGACACAAGCCGAGCCTATGGAAAGAGAGGTGGTGTGGGTGATGGAGTCGCTGGGATGCCTGGAAATGCTGCGAGCATGTGATGAGACCTAACTGAATCCTTTTACCTTGCCGAAATGTTCAGTTTTACAATATGGACTGCTTACAGGCTATTCATTTGGAATGGAAGGGACTTTGGAGTCCAGTCAAGCCCACTATTTTTAAAGAGGACAAACCTGAGATTCAAAGGGATTCAGTGACAGCCCCAAATCTTCCAGCCAATTAGAGGGAACAGGACTAGAATTCCATTCAAAGATTCTTTGCACGATCTCATGCCAGGAAGACTGATTCTTGTGAAGGGTAAACTCTGGGGAACTTTTAGATGCTACAAACAAAAGGAATATTATGAAAGGCAGGCTTCCCAGAGATTGGGGAGGAAACAATTGTTTAAATTACAGTACTAACATCACAGTCTACAACTTCGGAAAACTACTCTTGAGAAAGAGGGTCCCTTTCAAATCACTAATATCTGGGGTTAAGTATATAATATTAGGCTAGAATACATTTTTTGCATGTGGAGTTGTTAGAAACTGACTTTTAGGATGATATTTTAAACACGAGAATGCTAACTAATATAATTTAATTACTCTTTTAATTTAGATATTTAGGATTTTATTTAATTTAATCATTTAATAAGGTGATCATTAAAAACATCAGTTATAGATCCATTTAACCTGCAGAGGTTCTGGTTAACAAAGTTTGGCTAGAAAGTGAATGTGTGCTCACAACAATCCGATTTTGCTGTCTAGTCTTTAAGATGAAAGCATGTACTACGATGCCTGGCACATAGGATACATTGGGTTTCTCTCTTCCCTTTTCTTTCGGTGCCTATATGGCTGTTTTTGGTGTGGGTGGCAGCACTAATGAATACATGTGTGTATGTGTGTATGCCTGTGGACAGGGAATGGAGGAAGTAGCTGCCACAAGAGCCCAGACCCTAAAGGACCAGCGTGTGGCAACCTTATCAATGGTGGCAGTAAAAAGGTAGCCAGAATTCCCACTAGACACTTGTGCAAGGTTGTCCTAATCTGTTGCCTGCAGTAACAAGTCTCCGCACCCACAGAAAAGCCCTGGTTCTAACTACAGCTAACTACAGAAGGCAACCGGAAGCAATGTTCTCTGACCATCCCCTTTCCCTTTAGACAAGTCATTCTGCTCTGGAGGGGAAGACCTATTAGGCATTCCTAGGCCAGTGCATCTCAGACTGTCTATGCATATAAATGCCCTGAGGATCTTGTTAAAAGAAAGTTTCTGATTCTTTAGGTCTGAGATAGGGCCCAAGATTCTGCACTTGTAAGAGACTCCCAGGTAAAGCTAAATGCGGCTGGTTCACAGACCACACAATGAGTAGCAAGGATCTAAGGAGCCACTTTGAACTCTCAAAGCCACCTCCATTTACAGTGGTAGTAAGCTAGAGGAGAAAATTGTTTATAATCAGAAAGCATGAGAGTGAGAATAAGCACAAAAGCAAAACAGAAGAGAGAAACAAGAGAAAAGTAGGAGTATTTAGGTCTGCGACACTCTCTAGTTATTCAGACTTTGTATGAGAACATCGATTTTACACTTTTCTTCCAGAGTATTTTTCAAATCCTTATACTTTATTATTTGATTTTCACAACTAAATGCATTTCTGAAGTGCTGTATCTAAGCATTTGCTGTATAATGTACAATTATGTAGAATTCTCTCCCCACAACCCCAGCCAATAAAAAATAAATAACCACTAATTTATATTCTAGAACTGAGTATGAACATATCTGCATATAAAAAAGGGTGGGTGCAGTATCACTTACTTTCATTTGGCTCCTAACGGTAATGAGCAATTGGTATAACAAAGCTCACCTTTCATTCATTGTATATGAACTGTCTATGGATGTTTTTAATGTGGTAAACTATCTAGTAATGTGGAATGTGTGTGGATGTGAGCCTAACATTACTGGTTTCCTATCTTTACAACCTTTGCAGTTTGGGAAAGTTGCTGATGTTCTTTGAGCCTGTTTCTACATCTGTAAAATATGGATAATTATGTCTATCTTCTGGGTTCTAAAATGAACTAAATGAATTAACAAATAAAAATATCTGCTCTAGTGATTAGTACAAAATAGAGTCTCAGTAAATAGAAGCTAACATTGCTCTTTTCATTTTGAAAAAGAATGTTATCATTTTCTTTTCAAATTCTGATAAACGATAGTGACTAAAAAATTATATTAATGTTATGTTATTATTATTAATTAGTCATTTTTAGGTTACATTTTAAAGGAAACAAAATAAACCTTAAACACCATAATCCACAGCAAGACACATTTCAAATTCTTAGAATATACCTGTGGTAGGCTGACTACAAAACGTCTTTAAATCCATCATAACAGAATTTTAATTCTAAAAGATTTGGAGGAAATAGAAAGGAAGAAAAGCTAACATTAGCAAGTTTGTCTTTTACAAAGTGTCCTATAATTTAAAGAGAAAGATATATCTCCCTTTAAGAGTTAAAAACTTTAACAATTAAGCTCAACCTCAAATTGTAATTATTTAAATATCAATTACTACTGTTAATTGGGTACAGACAATCCTATGTCATTCCATTTAATTCCTATTCACACCATCTGAACATGATGGCTACTCACTTTTAACTTCACAGAAAATTTTTCTCCCGCAGAGAAGACTGACTTTTAAACCATCTGGATATCATCAGAAACGAAGATCGGAAAGAATAATTTACTGACTGAACAGACATTGAAACAGCCAGTGTGGTGGATGACAAGAAGCCCATGTTTTTGTTTTTTTAAAAAACATTTTTGTCATTTGGCTCACATGCATTTCACATTTTGAAATATTTTGGGACAAGCATTTAAACTGTGAGATTGAATTTCATCATTATGGAGAAAAAAGCGGTCCTAATGGAAGCCATCGCCAAGTCACCCAGACGGCTGACCCTTCTTCTAACCTTGTTGTTAGTCTCAGAAGGAAAACTTAGGTCAGAAGTTACAAAGAGAATGAGATGGCCCACATGTCAGACTGGGAAGTAATCTTGCCTAATAGGTTGAAGATGCTAAGAGTTGAGTTCTGTCTGGCTCTGCTTCCATCCCCATCTTGCTTTGGGCAGATTCTGTCACCTCCCAGATCGCTCTCCATCTTTTCTGCCACCAAATGTAAAGAGAAACTGTTTTAGCTCCCAGATTACTTACTAGGCAATGCTGGTTAGAAGTGGGAGGATGTAATTAATGAACACTTGTAAACTACACATACAACTTGAGACATAAATTATTCCCACCCAACCTGGTGATGGTGGTGAAGGAAGCAGCGTTGAGGCCAGGGCTGCCGTGGAGGTGTTTAGATGGCACACACTAGTTCCTCTCTTAACAATCAGCAACTAGAACCAAAGAATAGAGTCCCGGGCTGTAAGGAAGGAAAGGCTAATGTCTGATGGGGAACTGCTCCAGTACAGCCATGTTGCGTTACACACACTCTGCTATGGAAACCACTCCTTTTGGAGTGAGGTCAAAAGCAGATTGGGGCATGTCTGGGAAATATCAGGCTTTGAGTTTTCCAAGATTTTCCCTCCCTTCCTCCCCACATTTATGTTGTATTCTGTGGCTGCCTCAGAACCTCTGCTTCCTGAAAGAGGGGAAAGAAGGAAACCTACACCCAACCATTAGTAAGTAAAACAAACATTCAAGTGCATCTGCACCTAATTAGGTTTTTTTCATTGAGATCTTTCAAATAGGAATCCCACTCCCTGAGGCAATTCAGAGACACTGCAGGAAGACTTTGATGGGTGAAAATGGGGCCACTGTAGGTGATCAAGGTCATCACGTGCACAGCAGTATGTTTTCTTTTTAATAAGCAGACTATATTCAATGCACAGAGAATGACAGTTGTTTTCAACCCTGCCTGTCTTACACTTTTGTAGCTCAGAAACTCTGGGATGGGCCCTCAAATTAACGTGATTTTTGTTTGTTGCTTATTGATTTGTTTGCTTGAATCTTCACAGATAAGAATTAAAGAGTTTAGCAGTTGGCTCTGGAATCAAAGCAACTTCTGTTCAAATCCTGTCAATCACTAATTATGTGACAACCCCTGGCACTCCACTGCTCCCCACAATATGCACAAGTTACTCAATCTCACTAAAATCTGAATAATATTGTATCTGCCTCAAAGGGTAATGACAAAGACTAAGGGAATAAACTTAGAATTGACATATATTATACATTAAATAAACTATTAACTCATTGTTTATCATGATTTATTTTTCTTATGATTAAAGTAGATACAATTAAATCCTTCTAAAAGGCTGTCAGAAGACAGCATCACTGCTCTAGGATATGTGGATTGTTCCAAGGTTTTACTCTGGGTCTTTGTTTAAGAAAACAAGCTCCAACCCACTGTATAACTAAAACCCTACAAGAGTGAGCTCTTTTACAAATCTCTGAACATTGCATGTGGTGCTTGATTTCAGTACGATGACTGGAATTGTCAGGTCACAGGGTATGCATATCTTATATTTTGATACATTTTGCCAAACTACCTTCCAAAAGTTATATCAACAGCAAACGCATTTTTTAATAGAGCACTTACTATGTACCAGGCACTATGCTGTATCTCATTTAATTCTCAATACAATTATGCAAAGTAGATTTTATCTTCATATATCATGTGATGAAAATGAAGCTCAGGTGTGTCAAATTATGTGCCAAAGTTATCATATATGCCTGTTGTCAGTTTCTAAAATTATAATAAGTAGGCACTAGGCTGATAGTTTTCAAATATCCGGTTCTTGTTAAAGACATAGTTCCTTAGACCTCATCCACCAGAGATTTTAATTCTCAGGTTTCTGATGGGAGCAGGAAACTTCACTTGTAATTAAAACCCCAGGTGATTCTAAATTAAATGGTTCCTAGGTTCTAGTCTGAAGAACATGACTTGGGTTGATGTAGCACAGAAGAGAAAGTCATCTCTAGGCTTGCAGATAGCTTTGCTATAGATGCTCGATACAAAGAGAAAAGTAGTTAAGAAGTTAAAAAAAGGTAGCTTGGAAAAAGAGTTCCTTCAGGATATATTTTGTTGATGTATGTTATTATTGAGATATTGAAGACCATACATATTGTATTTTGTTGTTGTTTAACTTATACTGTGAAGTACTATTTGTTGATAACAAAGTAAATCAAGAAAAAATTGGCAAAATAAGTATCAGCATGAAACCTTTTAATCCCTTTTGAAGAGTTCGTTCTCTTTATTTAGCTTCACAAACGCTGACAATTTCTTTCACTGTGTTAAAGTATCATTTCAACATTTCTGAAGATATAAAAATTTGTCTAATAGTTCCTCTGGGGATATTAACAACCTAATTGTACCCTATAGAAATATATAGGGTATGTAATGTTTACTGATCACTTAGAAATAGACACTTATGAAAATAGACAAAATCTCTACTCTCTTAAAGCTTATAGACTAGTAGGGAAAACGAGCATTAAATGCAAAATCTAACTATGAACAGCATTATAAATACGAGTAGAAGGTACTATGAAAGTATACAGTGGAGGGACCTATAATTTAATTCATGGAATCATGGGATGCTTTCCGGAAGAAATATATTAAATCTGAGATCTGAAGAATTAGTAGGAGTTTGCCAGAAAAAGACAGAGTACAAAGAAAAGCATATGAAGGAAGGACTCATAACACTTAAGGACTAGAAAGAAGGCCTGTGTGGCTGTAACATAAAATCTCTGGGACAGGGCAGCAAAGCAGAAAAGGGCCCTTTTTTAAAAAGGTTAAATTGAGAATTATGAACTTTACCCTAAATTAAAGGATTCGAAGCAGAAGACAGAACTGATCTGGTTTGTTAAACTGGTCACTTCTAGCCGCAACATAGGGATAAAATTGCAAAAGGGCAAAAATGGATGCTGGGAGATCAAGTAGAAACCTCCCGAAGTGATCCAGGTGGGACATATTGGATGCAGACTGGACTACAGTAGTGGTAAAGAGAAAGAGAATAGTGAGTGGATTCACAAGGTATTTAGGAGGTAGATGGGCAGGGATGGTTGGATTGGTTGGGTCTGGGTAGAATGAAGAGTCAAGAACACTAAGGCTCTAGCGAGGGCAGCGGGGTACCACTTCCTCAAGGCAGACTAGGACAAGGTAGCGATTCAGACAGATGACTCCCCAGTGGAAACTCAAGAATTTGTGAACCGTATTTAATTGACAGTTAGCCACATAAGAATCATGCAAAAGATCCCATCCCTTCCATTCAGTTCACTCCAACCGTTAGTTCTAAAATGTCATTTAACATGAAGCTCCTTGATTTAGGAACCCACAAATTCAAAGTCCCATACAATTTTCTGCCCAAGCTTCTACTTCCATAGAATTCTGAGCTTAAAGCCAACAATTTTCCAATCTAAACCATACATTAAATCAAGTTGTTTACAGAGTGTGTCTGTAATGACATTTGATCTGCTTTTTAATTATACATATGATAAATTCAGGGAGGCTAAGATTGAGTCAATTGACCACTGTATATTGATCATTAATATATCTCAGGAAGACATAGAAATATTTCATATTGGAGATCCCTTTGAATATAGATATTTCTATACTCGCTCTACAGTGATTTATTGAACTTTTCAAGTAAGTATTCTTAACAATCCAAAACTATAATCTAGGTCAGTCAGACTACCATTTGGTAGGACTTAGAATCATATTGGGTCAGAAAATATCTAATAATATATGCCATTCACTGAATTCCTACTAAGTGCTATGTGTTCCTACTCCATATCTTTTAACAACTCAGAGAGACCACTTGATGGTTAAGAAAGGTGGAGTTGAGTGAGGCTGAGCTGGCCGAGGTCACACAATCAATGGTAGAGCTACAGTTCACATCCAGGCCTAGCTGGTGTCTGAGCTCTTTGCACTTTTCTCTAAGATGCCGCTTGTGAATTCAACCACCAAATACAGGCAGGTGATATTTTCTAGTTTAGAGAAAATTTTTAATTATCCCCACCCCCACAATTGGGAAATAGGTTCTTAAGACTCTCAGTCCTCTTTACATGAATAACATCTAGCAACTCCTTAATTACACATCATTCGCATATCTCAAAGCCTTCATGGTAAAGCATGCGAAGAAGATATCTTTGATTTGTTTCAACCTAATTGAAGAAGAATGTACAGCAACGTATCTTTAAAATAATGCTTCGATTCCTCCAAACTGGAACAATCTAATTGTCCATCAACAGAATAGATAAAGTGTGGTATTTTAAACAATTGAAGACACTACAGCAATGAGAATAGATTTACCCTAACTGCAAGTACCAACATGAATGAATTTCACAAACATAATGCTTAAAGAAAGAAGACAGAACATGAATTTGAATGAAAACGAATAACTACAGTTTGATTCCACGTTCAAAAGCAGACAGAACTAACCCCTGCTCTTAGAATGCAGACTGTTGGTTACTTTTGGAGCGGCAGCGACTGGAAGTGGGTGCACAGGGCGAGGGGGCTTTGGGTGCTGCTAATGCTTTGTGCTGCCACACAGGCACATTTCACTTAGTGAAAATTCATCAAGACTTGTATTTATGCTTTTTGCACTTTTCTGTATCTATGTAATACTTCAGTATAGTTCAATAAAAAGTTTACTGGAAGATAAAAATACTTAACATGACTTTTAAATTCAGGTGAGACCTAGATGTTTAGAGTACTCTAATCAATAAAAATATCAAAGAGTTTCCTATAATTTAAAGTAACTTAAAATTTAAAACATATGTAATGAAAAAAGATTCACAAAAGCACAAATAAAAATAATATAAAATGCTAATAACAATAAACAGTTGAAAATATTTTCACAAAAGATTATTCGTGCGTTTCAAAGAATGTCTAACTGAAAGATAAGACCACAGAGAGACTTCAACTATATGGAACCTTGGGCAACAATTCCCATTGTAATCATGGATAAAGTACCTCAACTCTTCAGTTTCCATGCTACTACATCTAAGAGCAGTGTAATTCCTGCCTTTCTCACAGGGATGTTGTGCTGCTTAATTAATGTTTGTAAAGCATTTTCCGTTCCCTGGGTGAAAGATACCACGAAAGAGCAAAGCATAATTATGTTTTAATTGCCTGGCTGATTTTGAAGCAAAAAAAAAAAAAAAAAGTGACTATGAGTTGTGATTTAATCAGATAGCTCCATTAGAATCATAGTCATACAGTCATGACATATGCCTTCTGGCTTCTGCTATATTTGAGAAAATTGCCTTTTTTATTTTTAAGTTTTCTGGCTCAGCTTCTCTGTCTGTAAAATGGGAATGATAACATGCTATCCATGGTCTGCAAGTATTTATTTTTTCTTTGCCAAGCCCTTCAGGGATCCTGAGATGAAAAGGCAGCACACATTACTAAGAGAAGAAGAAATGCAACCTCCTGCTGCTGGGATGAATGGAACTGTTTTTCTCCAGGGGAAACTAGAGTGCCAGATGTCACCTGGCCCTGCAGAAGGAGAGTCTGAGAACAGCCAGTCTGCAGGAAGCCAGGAGGCTATGCAAGGGCTTCTGAGGTTCGTTTGTATTCAGGGTGGTTACATTCCAGCCTCTCAAAGGGTCAGTTGATTCTGTCTTTTTTTTTTTTAAGGCCATCTTCATTCTTGCTCTTACTCCAAAGGGTTTATATTTACACAAAGCTGGTCATTAGAAATACACTGATACATACAGCTCAGACTATGATTTTTCATGTATTATGAGATGACCAAGCAAACTGAGCTGTGTGATCTTGCTTTCTGGGCCCTGAGACAGGGTCTTTCATGCTTCTTGACTTAGAGAGAACAAATGATTCTGTGATTGTGGATTACAATTTTAAGAGAGAGGATCTTTATAGGAAGAAATTCTAACTATATTTTTCATTTTTCCTTTTTATCATAAGCTCAGTAAAATTTAAAGAGGCCTACAAAAAAGTTTTTGATTTCTTGTTGAAAATAAACTAACTTCAATTCATACTTGAATATAGAGCTTTTCTGGCACTTATTTCCCCCAAACATGTGGAACTTTAGTTATCCGTATCTCCTATATCTTCTATTAATTAATATTTAGAAATATTCCTCATCACCCTTCCTTGATTAAAGAAAATAAATGTCCAGTCAGACCATACTATTCTCAGCTGCTGGTCAAATTTTGGGGTAATATACTTTTATTTTTGTGTGAACATTTTCAATAATTAACCTTTTTTCTCCACAAAGACAAACCATATGGAGGTACTTTAAAAATAAAAAGCAGTATAAATCTTGACGATAGTGGATGTGACTTTTCAGTAGCTAAAATTCCCCTAAAAGATTAAAATGTCTGTTTAAATACCTCTGCACCAGCAAAATCTTTCAGGGAATAACACTGATGCATTCCCTGAGGAAAATACAAACCAGCCAAGTGCACTGATTTAGTGATTAGATGTCCTGAGAGTTTTCTGAAATCATACTTGGTTATTTGATGATCTAATTTTAAATGCTCAGCAAGCTATTCACCGCCACTATGCAAATATACCTGGAGAATGTCTGTGTAGGTTTCATGGAATTTTAAAAGAGCCACACTAAATTTCCAATACATTCAATCATATCATGTCTAACAAGTAAATACAGCATGCTGAAAGTCACTTTGAGGGTGGGATGAGAAAGAGAACAATGAAGGGCCAAATAAAACTGGCTTTATTTATTTTTTTCTTTCTGGAAGAAAACAAAACGTCAGCTCTTCAGCTCTACACAGTGGGAATGGTTTTTGAGGGTCAGAAGGCCTTTAAAAGCTTACTAGACTCAGTCTGCTAAAGAGCAACTACTGAATTATAGGGCCGCCCATTCAAAGTTCATGTCTAAGAGCACAGTCTCTGATTCCTTGGCTGTTAACAGGACCAGTTATGTGAACACTTATACATCGTTCTTTTCTTAAGTTCAGTTTGTCATGGACTGCTTCAAATTCCTTCTGTAGTACCAATAAATTAAGAGAGATTCTGGAGGTTTATGTTATAGTCCTTAGTGCTATCCACCAAATGTTTCTGACGCTCTGACTTCCAGGTATGGTAGGAGTATATAGAGTATAATCTTTATAGTTAAGCATGACCATGTGATTTACTCAAGCCAACGTAATGTGAGCAGAAATAACGTGTGTTATATCCGAGAGGAAGTTTGAAGAGCCAGTGAACAATTTTCCATAGCTCGCTCTTTCTACCACAGCCATCGGCAATGTTCCAGTGGTGTCTGGATCGTTGGCTGAGGTGCTTGAGTGATTATGCCATGAAGCAGAGCTCCCAGTTCACATACAGTGGACATGTGCAGTACAGAATAAATAAAATCCGCTGCCTACAAACACTGAGATTTGGGGGCTGTTTGTTTCCATAGCCTGACCAAGCCCCTCTGGTTCAGCTTTTTACCAGGGTAAAAATCTCCTTAGAACTTCTGAGAGGATGACAGACAGATACGTGCAATATTCCTACAATTTTACCCTCCCCTTAGTCTCGCCCAGCCTGGTCCTGCGCTGTAACACATTTCCTTTGGGTTCTGTTATCCCTCAAGAGATTCTTAGCACTACTTCCCCAATGTCCAAAGGAGGGTCCCTACTTCAAATGACTACAGGACTAAGCAGGTGACCTTCACGATCACATCAAATGTCTATTAACTTCTCGCCATTCCCTCAAGAAAACTCTTTTCTTAAAACAAAGTATTCATGGGCTGGCTTTCCATTCAAAGAAGGAATATAAGTGCGATGATGAACTGCGACCATGACTCTAGGCTGATGTTGGGGGAAAAACAGGGCAGCGACAACCCCACTACCTTACACCAATAAGTGAAATGCATACCAAATATTTACAGATATTTTGAAAGGCCAGAATTCTAGATTTTTATTTTAAATGTCCTAAGTTTCTTAAAACGCTATCCAGGACAAAGAAAACACGGCAGGCTGCATTTACTATGCAGGTCCAATCTCTGCATCCCACAGGCATCTGCAGGTGAACGCTGTTCTACGCCTTTGTAAGGATTATGGCTGTTGTCCACTTTCAAGAAGCCCTAGGTTGTTGACCCCAAACCCAGACCAGAGACCAAGTTCAATTTGGGGAGAAAATGTTTAATTCTGCTCTTTCTTATTAGAAAACAATTTCCGTATCTTGCTAGCAGAAATTATGGTAACCGTAGTCAAGTCCAACTCAGTACTCAGATTTGACCTCTCTGTCAGCCTCACTGGCACACTACTAGCTCTTGAATTCACTCTCTCTTCCCTGCATGTCTAATAATGAATTACATAAGAACTTAAATTCCCTGAACAATTCTAAACGGTAATTTGAATAAAGATTCAACTTTAAATTAAACATGGTTATGGACAATAGACTAGTGCTTACCAGAGGGTAGAGGGGAGGTGAACGCACCATATAAACATATATATATATATATATATATATATATATATATATATATATATATATATATATATATATATGCCTTAGTGTTAAAGTGTACAGCTGAAACTTACTGGATTTCATTAACCGATATCACCATAAAAATTAATGAGTTAATTAAAAATAAAAATAATGGGGGGAAATGCCAGAGCATATCACTAGCACTCAATAAGTGCTAAACGTTTGTTGAATTAGTCAATAAATGAGTAAATGAATGAATGGCTGAATAAATGAATGATGTTTATATTTCTATAAAAGGTCAAATAGGAAATAGCTAAGACTTTGTGGACCATATGGCCATGTGTCTCTGTCACAACTACTCAGTCCTCCCACGTAGCCCAAAGGCAGCCATAGACAGTACAGAAACAAATGGGTATGGCTGTGTTCCAATAAAATAGGGCAGCTGGCTGGATTTGGCCTACTGGCAGAAGTTTGCCAACTTCTGATTTAAAATATTCACTCCCCTGATCCAAATCCTTTCCCAGCATCCTATCACCTGCCAATTTCAGAACAAGCCATTCATTTCAAGGATTCAATATCCTACACAGCATGAACACCCTACCTCCCCTGTCTTGTCTCCCATTACTCTAATATACATGATCTCCATTCTGAGTAAGCTGGACTACTCTTTCTATGTTCTAAGCTTTCCTACTTTCTCGCCTTTGTTCACACAGGTCTCCTATCTACTGAAATTGTATTTATCCTTCAATGCCATTCTGAAACTCTATACTGTCCAAGAAACTTTTAAATTAGTCTATTCAGATGTAAGTTTTTTCTCCTCTAAATCCCATAACTGGCATTTTCTCACTTCCTAATTGCACACACTAAACTCAACCTATCATTAGTTATGTAAGTGACTTCTCATAACCTCTTACAAACCTGCAAGCTTCTAATTGCAGAAAATGCATTCTCTTCAGTTTCGTGTGTCCTATAATACATTGGATATACTAAGGACTCAATGGATCTTTGAAGAATCCAATGAAATCATACTGTTTTGATTTTCTGCCTCAACAGGTAAAAAAAAGAGTTCTCAGTTTTCAGTGGCTTCCAAGACTTATTATCTATGGAATATACGTATAGGCTGCTTCTCCACAGGATCATTAATCTGGTAGGAATTAAAATAACCATATTTGCTACAGAGCTTTAATGCACTGGGGAACTGGAATTTTTTAAGGTAGCTGTCCTTTTAATAAACTTAGGCCTGGGAGCAAGGAGCTATCTCAACCGCTTCACTTCTCAAGAGGTAGATGGGAATTGAGATTTTACCTGTTGTATTCCTAAGGACTTACTTACAAATCATTTCCTTGTGACTGCAAGTGAGACGTTCTGTTCAACTGAGACATTTCCTAAGTGGCTGCCTGCAATGCAGAAAGCACTACGAGAAACAGAAAGATAAATAAGGCATGAGCAGGCCTGACACCCAGGAGTTAACAGTCCCATCGAGGGGACAGACACTGATCTAAGGCCTGAAATACAAAGTGAGCTGCGGTGAAGGTTATAATAGGACATGGTGAAATGATATTGCAAAGAGAAATTAATTTTGATGGAGGCAGGGGAGTCTGGACAAAGATGCTTCACGGAGTGAATGAAATTTGAGCCAGAACTTTGGAGGAAAATAGTGATAAAGACACGGGTATTGTGATATCTTGATGTGTTAGAGCTGGCAATGACCTCAGGCAACCCTTTCTTTTATCAGAAGAGGAAGGTGGGGCCCAGAGAGGAACCGTGACCTCAGGCAACCTACTCACCCCACTTTAGGACCATCTGTGTGAGACTTCAGATTCACTAAGGGGTAGAAAAAAAAATAATCTTACACTAGAATAGCTTTATTTCTAGGCATTTGTGACAAAGGTCAGAGGCAGCAATTAATAGTCAGACCACACAACAGCCCAAGGCCAGGGTGGTCTCTGCTGAAGCCATTACCTTTGGTAGTTATCAAGGGATCAGCTTTAGCTGCTGCAAAATCACACCTGGGTCCTATAACTGAGGGCTACAGAACCTTGGCAACAGAACAAAAGCTTCCAGTGAATTGGGGACAGATCAGAGCAAGCTTTAAACTCTGTGTAGGGAATCTTATGGAAGAGCCCAAGTTTGGCTCAAAAGAACAGGTCTCAAAAGCAACCAAAGGAATGATGATTTGCCCTAGAATTGCAGGGTACAAAAATCACAGGGGCAGGCAGGGTTTGCCTGATGGAGTCTGGGAGAATAAGCACAGCTGTCCCAGGTCTCCCTCCCTCCCTGTGCCTCACTCATTTCCACCCCTTAATTTCTACCACTGTCAAGGACAACATGACCATCAAGACTGGGTGATGCCAACCCAGAGAGCAAACTTCTCAGGGAGAGCCAGACTAGCTAAGGCCCAAAAAAAGACTCCCCATGACAGCTTCATTTAAATAGATGATTCAGTACCTTCACTCTCATCACTTAACAGGGAGTATGTAACTGAATAATTAAACAACAAATTTTATTCATTTATTTTAGATTCACAAGAGCAGCTGTGTCCTTTGTTCTTTTCTAAAAGAAAAACAGACTTTATCAGAATCCGTTTTGTTTCTACCTAGTTATTACTCCTCTATATTCTTCTAACCCTAGATCCCAAACTCCCTACCCATTCCTACCGTGGAAATATGTTCATATTTATCTACTGAAAAAAAATCATTTTCCATAAAAAAAAAAAATATGTATTGCTTCTGGATAGCAGATGCAGTAAAATGGTCTGATAAAACTGAGGCTTTATCTCTTTTGGAAAAGTTACACTTATTTTTCATATATGAAACACTGAAATTAAAAGAGGCTTGACAGTAACATTACACAAATAACCACTCAAGTCAATTTATTTTCCAATGATGGAAGAAAGTGTATTTTTGAATGGCTAGCAAAGCATCTTTTATTGTTATCAATTTAATACAGTGTACGTCAGTTTTCTAAGCATTCTGAGGGTATAGAAGGTACCACTTTTTCCTAACAACATTAAATAAAATGTGATAGTGGAATATTAGGGCCAGGGGAAAGAGCACAGATTACCAGCAGCCTCTAGTCCAACCAGTTGAGGAAATGAAGATACAGAGAAAACAAAGTATTTTCTCCAAGTCAGACAACCACGGTAAAGCTTCATAGCGGGCTGGGAAAATTTCGGTTTAGAGATCCTCAATTCAGGTCCCTTTCACTGCATCTTGTATCTATCTCAAGGAAGGCTTATTTGCTGAAAGAAATTTAGCATTAAGAAGGCTTAGTAACATATGATACTAATTCACTAAAGAACTCTTGTCCTAGCATTGTCTAAAACTCAAACCAAATGGCATCCTACTGAGAGCATTACTAAGCTTTCTAACAAGGTTCCCACAGAGACAGAGTCAGACTCAATCAACATGGAGGACATTTTTTGTACAAGAACTACCTTGGGGCATATAGTAGGTTTTCAGGAAATGTTTGCCAACTTGATGTTAAAAACCTGGAATACAGTTTTAGGACACAAGGTATGATAATTTCCAGAATAAAGAGTCTGTTTAGATAACCTAGCAAAGTTGGGAGAATGCAGGAAACAGTCACTGGATGGAGAAGGATATGTGGAGGACAAGGAGGAGAAAGGTAGAGCTCTCAGCTTCTCTTATGCATCAGACACTGGAAGGTCATTGGTCACACACCTTTTTTTTTTCCATTTCAGATGAAAGAGTCCACATCTGGAAGCCACTGATTACAGGAATTGGCTCAAGGTCTCATACTCAAAAAAAAAATTTGGAACAAAAGGACTTAAAAACTCATTAACATTTTGGTTTGTTGCCTCACTCACACAGAGATTCTAGTTAATTAAAATTCTTCTATGTGCTTAAAAGATGCCTAACCTAGCCTCCTCTCCATTATTCACCAAGAGCTGTGAAATCTGGTTATATAATATTCCTTTCATATAATATTCCTTATTATTGAAATAAGAAAAACTCTGGAACATGAGAATATAATTATTCCATGAGCTACCAATTATATTGAAATCTGCTCAGGCACCCTTGTATTCAAAGGCCTCTATTATCACTGACTTATTCAAATGCCCACATTACTAAAATAGCAGTGATGCATTTTAGAGCTACATTCAGAAACTGTGTTAGGCAGAGAAGACAGAGAAATACAAATTGTTATAATATTATCTATTCTTCTGAAAGGAGATTAAAAACTTTACAAATCTTCACAAATGGAAATCTTGTTATTAAAAAAAAACTCTAGTCTCTACCTGTCCCATGTTGCACCTTGAAGAAATGCCATCCCCGAATAAGGCAGAAAATTGGACAAAGAGGTTTAATGTTGCTGTTCTGTAGCAGAAAAACCCATTCATCAACACTGGAAACATTCTGATAAAAGCTACAGTCTCTATCTCTGACTAGAGAACTTCATTGAGTTAACTTGGTGATTATAAACAAACCAGAAAGCTCTTGGTGTGTAATTCCCCTCCAATACCGTGTTTTCCCAGCACTGGAAATGCTTTCAGAGAATTGCTTGGCTGCCTGAGAATTCAAGGAGCCAAGTCTGGGTCAATTGAACTGCAATGGCAACTGAACTGCTAGGGACCAGAAAAATGTTCTTGTCCCCAGCCTCAAAACTGAATTATCTTTTACTCTCCCTTATTTGTCATCAACCACATCCATTTTATTACTAAGACCTCCATGTTTTTCTTTTGATATGGTCTTCATCTGAGTCTTTTCCTCTCCATCCTACACCATCTTGTCATCCAAAATGAAGTCCAGTGTATCACACATCAACTATTACAACATTATTTAGCCAACCTCTATAAATCAACTTTTCTCCATTCCAAGTCAATCTGTATACCTATGCCAGGCATCACTTTTAATACATCATAGTCTTGCTCAGACCTTTTCCAGAAAAAAAAAAAAAAAATCAAAGACATCAAATTTAGCTCCAAGGGCTCCACCCTACCTCTGAAATCATATTCCCTGCAAATCACTTTGTATAATTCTCTAGTCCAGACAGGCAGATCTCCTCAATGAGTCATGAACTTGTGATGTTTAATTCTGATCTATGTCCTGACTCATGGGGTTCTGCTTAATGAGACAGCTATTTAATATCTGGGAGCCTCCGTTACTTTAGCTATAAAATGGGGACTTTGTAGGACTATTTTGGTGAAGCTCAAATAAGAATAATTTATTCACAAGTTCTTTCTACATTGTTAGGCTCTAGAAAAGTTCGGCTATATAATCTTGGTGTGCATGCACAGTTGTACTCAACATTTTTGGCACCTATCATTATTCACTAAGTTTGACTGTAATCTATTTGAAAGCAGACCTTCATTTAGTTACTAATCACCTCGAGTTTTTTTCCTAAACAGAAGGATCTAGATGGATGAGATCTGGCCGGACTTCTTGATCCCTTTGAAGTTCATGGCACAGCACAAAGTAGACAACAATATACATTTGTTGACTGCTTTAGTTGGGCATTAAAAATGAATAAGGGGGAGAGGCAGAATCTCATCTCACTAGACAAACTTTCCTACGAAGGAATAACAACAAAAATACATAGTGATTAGTGAGAAAATATCTGTGAAGTGCTAGAAATAGTTTGAGAAGCATTTGCCACAAATAGCAACTTTCTACTCTGGAGGACTTTGAAATTATAATTTCCAAGTGGTGATTTGAAATCCAAACCTTGCATTTTACATTTTATAAGCTTAGAAAAGGCATACAGCTGTAGAGAGTTAACCAAACATTGTAAAAGACAGGGACTCTCAATGAATCCCAACGAGTTTTCAGTGCCCTGATTTAAAGGTAGTCAAGACTCACAAGGTTTTTACTTTCTTCCTCTTCTTTCCCATCCCCTGCCTGTACCTAGAGAAATATGTGTGATTTTTTTTTTAATTGTAAAAGAAAGCAAGCCCCTAGTTACATTGTCTAACAGCCCTTAGGTCTTAGAACTATGATTTATGGTTAGCAATTTTTAGTGAGCTCTTCTTTCCCCAGATTTTCAAACTTACCCCTAATCAAACATCTTCTTCCCCTTCCTTTCTCCCAGGAGCCCTCAGCTGCCATCTCTCTCACAAGAAGTCATTCCTCCTACACAAAGATGATATGGCCCATATCATTTATAACTATTCATTTTTGAAGCGCAACTGTACACTTGTAAATGGGAAAAATGCTCGGGGCTTCCAAGAATTATGGGGCTACCAGAACATGTAAAGTGATCTATAACAGACTTTTTAACTCAGTTGAAACCTTTACAGACAGATGAACAGTCTTAATCATTTCCTGAAGAGGTGAGGACACAATCTGTAAAAATTCTGTAACCGCACACCACCTATCAAATTAAAAGGAATTTATTTTTTAATTGCCTATATTCGCTCTTGGAAATGATGTGACAAAAATGCCACTTTCATTCATTGCAGGAGAGAGTGTAAATTTGAAAAACTTCTTTGGAAAAAATTGAACAAACTGTATTAAGAACCTCAAACTGTTCTTATCCATTGATTCTATGGATAAGAATTGATACAGTAATTCTGTATCTAGTAATTCTGTATCTAGAACAGGATATAAAGCTGAATATAGAAAAATGTTTAATGCCTCAAATACTTATGAATTATAATTATTATGATAGAAAAACTTAAATGATCAACATGATGGGATTGAGTATGTAAATTATGATATCATATCAAAGAAATGGAAATCGCAACCACATCATTAATCATGGAAGAGCAAGGGAGAAAAGTCAGTCACAAAACAGATATACTATCATAGCTAATGAAGCACATGACAGAAATTCTAAAGGAAGTTCAACTACTTTGTTTGCTTATTTCTGAGTCTAATGATATAAAGATCTGGTAAGATGAGATCTGTCCCACCTCCCTTGTCTTTTCACAAGCCCTATTATAAAGCAGACAATTTTATTGCTTTAGTTGGTCTTTGATAATAAATAAGAGAGAAAAGCAGAATCTCACTACAGAAACTCTACTGATAAGGGAAAAAATTAGATGATCATGAGTGATAAGGTATACACTGAGTGGTAGGGATTCAGCATGAGCCCCTATAATCTATTCAATTTATCCCAAGCTTAATCCCTACAAGAACTTCATTCTAGACCCTACAGTACCACATTGGAAAATATTACATCTAACAAAACACTGTGAAGGATAACCTGCTAATAGACATACATATGTGTATATATATGTACATACATATGTATGTATGTGTATGTATATACATATATCTTATCTTCTATAATATTAAAGGTTTGCCCTTCTCTTCTCAGTGTTAATTTATAATACAGCAGGCTCCCTTCTTTTTCGTTTAGTCTAGGGGTCCCACATTCTGGAAATGGGACGTGGAAGTTGGGGTGGGGGGAACTCATCCCACTATAGAATGTTATATAATCATTAAACTAAGGTGGGGAAAGGCAAGATAAAATTATAAATAGGAACGTAGATGTCTGGCTATCAATTTTTACTACTACTTTTCAATTTTTTTTCCCAAATTTGATATAAGGAGTAAGTGCTGTTTAACAATTTAATTTTTTAATTTAAAGATAAAACATTTATTTTACTAATGGCTTAATTCTCAGCAGCAAAAGTTTAAACCAATGTTCCTTCCTTGTTTCAATAAACTATTACCTGCTACCTTTGCCAGGTAGTGTGCAGGATAAAAAAATAAGGAAGTCGAGGCCCATGTTCTTAGAGAGGTGACATAACTAAAGGAGGAGAGTGCTGTGGATTCAAGTGACTGTGATGTTGGGGTGGGTGTCGCAACCTAAGTATATAGAGAGTCAGCAGGAGCATGAGAGAGGAGTTCTGAGCTCTGCCTGGAGTAGAGCGTGAAAAACAGGGGACTTCACAGCAAATGGAATGCTCAAGCCGAGCTTAGGAGAAAGTTTCGCTTCCCTGTTATGAGGTAAATGATGGAAGAAAATTTTAAGCAGAGAGAGTAGACTGAAGGAACCTGATGTGGCTGGGAACTCATGAAGGTGCAGCACACAATAATCAAGAAAAAGATGGTCGAAAAGCAGCTGCAGAGCGAATGACAGGCAGGGAGGACTTGAACGACGGAACAGAGATAAAATGACAGGACTTAGTGATGGATAGGCTGTGGGAGGAAATGGACAAAGACTGAAAAGCAAAATGTAGTTTAGGCAAGTCTTACTAAACCTAATCCTAGATTTGGTTAGGGAGCTAGCGAGGCCATTAACTAAGTTAAGAAAAAAAAGAGAAAGGATAGTTTTGGGAGAGGGAAATAGAAGATAGAAACTTGTTTTGGACATCTGGAGTTTAGGCTGCCTCTGCAACTGGCATCTGTGTAATAATGTCTAATACAGAGAAACAAACATGATACTGGAATCCAGGACAAGGATCAAGAGTTAGAGGCTGACATTTGGGAGGAGAGGTTATTGCCAAAATGATGGGTAAGGTAGGAGAACAGAAACAGCTGCCTACCCTTCCTCCCTAGCTCCAGATCGGCCTTCCCCACTTCCACCCTAATCAGTTCTCCATATTATAGACCCAGTGATCATTCAAACTAGAAATCTTACTATTGCATGTCCCAGCTTAGAACCCTTCAATGTCCCCAACCTCCCTGGTAGTCAGAGAAAAGTCATTTAAAAAGACAATGAGATTCTATTTTTTTTTTGCCTGCTGGACTGGAGAAAATTAAAGATTGATAACATCCATTGCTGGTAAGCACCTGGGGAAATGAGCACTCATATATTTCTGGTAAGAGTGCAAATTGCTCTGATATTTTGGAACATCTATTACCATTTAAAAATCTCATGACTTTTAATTCAGCAATCCAAATTTTAAGAATCTTTTAGAAACAAAAGCAACAGTACAAAAGGGTATATGCACAATAGTCTTTCTTGCTACATTGTTTGCAAGAGGAAAAGCTTAGAAATAACCAAATTCCTAGTAAAATTGTTTAAACAGATAAATGGCTATCCATATTAAGTAGTAGTATGCAACTGCTAAAAATTAATAATAATATCTACATATGTTTAGACTTGGATCTAGAAAGATATTTGTGATAGATTAAGTGAAAAAGATGAGTTGTCAAGTTCTATACAATGATTCAATTTAAGAGGAAATGAAAGTGACACCTCAGAATAGCTATGCTAATAATAGCTAATATGAACACAGTGCTTACTCTTTAGCAGGTATCATTAGGTGCATGTGTGCTACTCGTTCAATGCTCAAGACAACCTCATAAGGCAAGTAAAACATGGTTTTCACTCTTATTTTACAGATAAGGGAACTGAGGCCAAAGTAGTTAACTTGTACAAGGTCACACAGCTACCAAGTGGCAGGAAAGATTTACACCAGGTAATCTGAGAGCCCACACTTTAGACTTCTGCACTATTATACTATACAAGTTATTAGAGAAGAATAGAGTTAGAGATTGCTAATTTTTAAAATAACATTGTGTTGTTGGACCTATGAAGAAATGTGTTATTTCTATAATTTAAAAAATGTTCAGTAGAAACATATGAGAAGACACTGAAGACTCCCAATTGTCCTGACAACGTACGTTAACACTTCTGCCTCGGCTCTTCTCACGAGCAGTGCCTAAGTCCCGGTTTTCTAAAGTACTTGATAACTACAGGCTAAGGTCTAGCCAGCTGGTGATTGAACTACCTGCATAGCTTGGGCATTCATTTTATCCAAGACAATGGCAATCCATGTTCACAAAAGTCTTTAAAAGCTTCCGAGTTCCCGGCCTTGTAGAGCAGGAAGTGGGGAGAGAGGGATGGGGCTTACCAATTCGTGTTTCAGAACCCGATCGCGCCACAGAAAGGACATCCATTATCAGAGAGCACAAAGGGTGCTGCCTTGTCAGGCTTGACAGGGAGCAGACTGACTGTAACAAAGCTCTGGTGCCTTATTTATGTGGCAGCCCACAGCTGCTGAGGACGGACCTCCTGTTCCCTGGGAGCCAGCAAGCCCCTCAGTCCCACTGGGCTGTGGTCATCTGCAACCAGGGAGGCAAGGAAGGGACTTAAAATACCCTGAATGCTGTTCCTCCAGGATTCACAAGACTAGCTGCTCCCTACAGTCAGGTCGAACCTCAATTCCACCTTCTCAATGGAAGATCCCCCTATCAAAAGGGCCGCCCCTCTCACTCCCAATCCCCTCACTCCACATCATTCTCCCTCATAGCACTTATCTCTACCTGTTTATTTCCCTCGCCAACTCTACCTGCTCCTAAGCTTAAAAATTAATAATATGTAAGTAGCCCATGTAACGTAACAGGCCAGCTGGGCTCCCTCAGGAGAACAGAAGCAGCTCGTTAATCGGAAACTTGCTTTGTTAAAAAGCACAAAGTAGATGTTCAATGAACAACTGTGGAATGGGAAAATGTGCTGACATCCATACTCACATCTCTGCTAGACTCTAGCAGAGATCTCTTCCAGTCTTTTCTCTCTCCAATCCAGGCTTTCTCAGTTTGCGATTCCGAGATATATATGGACATCTTGCATTACAACAGTTTTCCTTTTGACTAATAATAACAGTAATAATAATCCCATTCTCATGTACGTTCCAATATGCTTAACTTGAGTGGGCGAGGAATAGAATTTTATAATGCTCATAATAGAATAGGCAGCAGTACACACACAATTTAAGAACACACACATATATTGACAGTCTTTACTCAAATTTTTTCTATTGATAAGGGAAGACAGTTTTAAAAATTTAAAGAGAGAAGGGAGACTAATGCTAAGCCTCTTTCGAGGAAACATTGGTTCCTCTCAGAGGTGGCTCCCTTAGCAACAGCTATCCTGGCTACACAGAGAATAGAAGGAATGGTCCTTTGGGCAATTCTTATTAAAAAGAGAAAATTAGAGGCATGTCCCAGACACCTATCATTCTGCTTATTCAGAAATCTGCAGACCCAGCTTTTCTTCATAGTGACTTTACACTGCTTCATATATTGATTGCCATTTTTCTTTTTCTTTGTAATTTTCTAACAAGTAAGGCCCGTGTGGGCTCTGAGTTCTCATGTAGAACAGCACCATCCACCACCCCACCCCACAGTAAGACAAAGAGAAGGAACTTTGTAAGTTTATAGCAAATGCTATTCTGCAGCAGGAAGCCATTACTAACCTAATGCCGAAGATCTTTGGTTTTAAACCACTCATCACCTAAGATCTCCATGAAAACTGATTCCCTGACAGGCATTCGGCAAAGCATAGCAACGGGGGCCTGCTCTGATTTGGGGTTTGAGAGGGTATACTGGTTTCCCTGGAAGGGCATCTCCTGTGGGCAACAGCTGTATGTGGGCAGCCCCCTTCTGCTGAGCAGACAACAAAGAACAGCACAGGCATTAGGCTAATTTATCTTCTCCACAAGATAGAATGTCCTATCAGTTAGGCAAGAAGATTTATTGAATACATAATCCCTGAAACATTTTTACAGACTTATAAAAATGTCAGCAGCATCTCCCCTCTCTCAGTATTGCTATCTTAGGTGGGTATACGGTACCAATTCTGTGCATCTGATGTCCTTATGTGTCGATTAGTTCTGTGGACACAAACTGTACCAGTGATACCAGTCAATGGTGTCACAAACGCTGTGTGCGCATAATGGCAAATTATCACTGCTACTGTATAATCACTCAAGGACTGGCCTCTGAATGAGAAGAGCCATAGAAATCAATTTTACGTACGAAGGCTTATTTTATATATATCCTAGAGATTGGAATATCTAGTGACTCTGGTATCAGCTGCTCAAAACATCAGGTCAAATTTTCAAGTATTATTTAAAATGTTTGGTTTCCTACTAAGAGTGGTTTTTTGTTTGTTTCTTATTTTATTATTTTTATTTTTAATTTATTTATTTTAATTAGTTTCAAGTATATAGTACATTGGTTAGACATCTATATAGTTCATAAAAAGATCCCCCCAATCTTTGTTTTCATTTGTTTAGATATAGCTCAAATTCTTCCAGCCTCAGATCTCTCTGCTGAATTGGTAGAAACAGATGCCATTGCCTAAAGGAATGTCTATCTCCACCTGCAGATCCCAAAGACGCCTTAGTCTCAAACTGTCCCAAGCCACACTCTTCCCTGGCTTCCCAAATCTGCTCTTCCTCTGGTACTTCTCATCATAGCAAATACTATGGGGAATGGTTTCTAAACCAAAAGCCAGGGCGTCAACCTTGGGCCCTCCCTTTACTGCACTTCTTACATCCAATCTACCAAGTATAGCGCGTCACAGATGGGTGGTTAAGAATTCAAAACCTGCCTCTATTACTTAATAGCTGTGTGTCCTTGAACAAGTAACTTAACAACTCCATCCCTCGGTTTCTTCATTTGAGAAACATGATATGACTACTACTACTAAAAATATTAACCACATTTGTTGTAAAGATGCAATGAAACAATGAATGTAGAGTGCTGAGAATAGTGCCTGACAAATGGCGAACATTCAATAAACATTAGTTACTATCAATTATCTCTATAAGCAGTCTTCTATCTAACTTACTGCCACAGCCTCCAAATCAGCCTTGTTTTTTTCAACTTCAACTGCACTTTCCTAGCCATTCTCACATTGCTGCCACAATGATCTTTCTAGGTGCATCCTTGGATAGGAAAACTGAGTGTAGCCCAGGCCTGTGCTTGGGGAATGAAGGGTAGTGGGTAAGAGTGAGCTGGAGAAGCTTCATCTTTCTCTTTTTTTCTGCATATGATTAAAATTCAATTTTGACATCTCTCTCTTAAACTATATCCCAGGGATCTACAAAATATGCCAAGAGCACAGCCTTCTTTCAAGTCCAAATATCTTGGGCAGCCCCTGTACTAGCAGACTGCCTTCTTCTCACACCCCCAGTCTTCTAGGGGCTGCCATGTACTAACTGATGAACTAATTGAGAGTAGAGTCTATATCATTTATCTTTGTACCTCCGAGTATAGGCTAGTGCTTGGCCATAGTCCATTTCCAAAAAATGCTTGTTGGAGGACTCGTTGGATACCCACTATTCTGTAGGTGCAGGCCAACGCACTGTTAACTGACAATAGAAAAAGTCAGGGTTATTGGACAAAGGTGACATCAGAGGCATTCTGGTTTCTAAACTCTCAATACATTAGCCATTTTCCCACCTACCTGTAAAAGAAGGATACTAATGGTACCTACCATTTAACAAAATAGGTCATACCACCCCTTGCCGCCTGTGTTTCAATATCCCAACCAGGCAGATGGAGGAGGGTTTGGTAGGGTCTAGTAGGGAAACGACTCTGGAAGTTGAAGAGAGCAGCCAGAGCATCTATCCACCCAGCAAATATTTACTGAATATTTTCTATGTGCTTGGCCCTTTTAGGAGACCAGGACTTCTGTACTCACAAGTCAAGGGGGTGTGGTTCATGTCCCTGTGGAAAGTATAGGTTAAGTCCCAGTCTGGTTCACATACAGCCTGGCACAGTATTGGGACACTGATTCCTTTTGATAAAGAAATTAGTTTTCTTTGAATGAAATTTTTCATTGTTATTTCTTCTGACAGGTTGTTGATCATAATGTGTCCCTTTCCGTTCATACAATGTTTCATATTCGAGCAGTCTGACTTTTCTCTTTCAGTCCCACAAAGACACACTCATTCCTTCTTGAACACCACAACTAGGTAATTAAGAAAAATGGAGTGTCAGATGCCACAGAAAAAGTATTCATCTTTGAGTGGGGACCAGCTTGTTTTGTACCCTGGAAAATTGGATGTTCAAGTGAATAAAACTCCAGTTAATGTTCTAGGTCCTAAACTATCATTGACTCAGGTGACCTTTGGTGGATTGAGTGTCTCCTCTGGGCCTCGAGTTCCTTCTCCTTAATAGGTAATTGATATTCCCGCCCCAGCACTACGATAAAAAAGGGGCCACCTGCCCCTTGAAGATTGATTATTAGCAACAGAGAGAAGATTCAGACTCTGGTTTAGAAATGCCTAGGAGTTTGAAAGACCTAAAAATTATGGAAGAAAAATGGCTTTTCTTAAAGATCGCTGAGTTTTCTCTGGGAAAGAAAGAACTCTATTCTTCTCTTTTTACATATATCTTTCTTGGCCTGAAAAATTTATTTAACATACTCAGAGTACACCCCTCCCCAACACACAGTCAGTTACTGTTTATTAATTGTGTAGAGTATTTATAAGGGGATGGCAGTATCTACGAAACTCCTATATTCCCCAGAGGTTCACTGGCTATCTCATAGCAGTATTGAAGAGTTGTCAAACTTAAAGATGAGTTTCATATTCTTCTTCTAAAAAAAAATACAAATGTTCAAATTTTCTGATGTTTTCTGTAATATAAGAAATTGTTAACTCTAGTAGATAGCTAGAAGATATATTTTTAAAAACAATAAATCCACTAACTAACTTTTTAAAGACTTAATTCTTTTTTTTTTCTTTTAAATTTGCCCCTCGATGGTAAAGGAATGTTTTAACAATTAATTTTTAAAATTGCTTTTTTTAAAAAAGAGAACATTTGAAAACAGATGTCTGGAAATATTTCCATAATTATATGATCTTGTTGCCTGAAAGCACTTTGTCTCACTTAAAAGTCTTTTACCTGCTCTCTTTAAAGACTTGCACCTATCTTTAAGTCATCCAAATACAGGTATTCAGTGGAGTTTGAACCTATTTGTTAAAAATTTGGGGACTTGACATCATCTGATTAGTTTATAAGAACAACTGCTTGACAAGGTTAAGGTGAAAATGTATTAGGTGAATAAAATAAAAAAATATTATCTACATAATTAGTAAATGAGATTGGAAAGAGTGTCCTGATTTAGTAAGCACAGTCAAAAATGTACTTCTTCCTTTTGAATATGCATATTTTTATAAGGTATTTTTTCAGTTGCAATAACTGTTTAAATAAATATCTAAATAAACTGAACTTTGAGCCAGATCGTTAACAAAGTGCTAACAAAGATCTTTAGCAAAGTGTCTAACAAAGTTTTTCAAACTAATGAAGCATATTGTCACATTGTTTTTATTAAGATGTAATTATTCTAAATTGGAATAAAAGATCTTTATGCCATTGGTGATATACAACTACCTATAAGGTATTTATTTCCCTCCTTGGTGCAACATTTTTAATTCTCATGTTGTATGTCTTATAATGTATATGATATATATATAATATAATGCACATATTATGTGCAAATTTTTGTGAGTAAATATATTTTGGATGATAGGCTCAAGATATTTTACCGATAGGTACGAAAACAAAACATTCAGAAAATGCTGCTTGTATTGGTTTCCTGTGGCTGTTATAACAAATTACCACAACTTGGTGACATAAACAACAGAAATTTATTCTCTCATAGTCCTGGAGGCCAAAAGTCCAAAGTCAGCATCGCCAGGCCAAAAGTAAGGTATCATCTGGAATTTTATGGGACATCTGATGAAACTAAAGAATATAAATCCCAGAAATGTACAATTCTAGAAAAGTTTCTCAATGTATTCCATTTAAACTTGAACTAAAACTAAGGGTAGATTAAACGCAATTGAGAACAGTGAACAACAATAAAGTACCCAATGTTGTAAATATATATGCACAATCGTTAAGATCTGTCCATCTGAGTTTAGTAAAGGAGTGATTCTCAGACTTTAGCGTGTATCTGAACCCCGGAGGCCTTATTGCACGGCTCCACACCAAGCAGGTCTATGGTCTGCCCAGGAAGTTCCATTTCTAAAAGTTCCATGTAATGCTGATGTTCCTGCTTCTCAAGGGGCCACAATTTGAGAACCTCTGCAGAACATTTATTGAAGGCCTATCATGTATTAAATAACAAGCCAGGAGCCAGGGGCACAATATGAATAAAAACAAGTCCCAGGGTTCAGGAACTAATGGATGAGAAAGTCTAGTGGACTAAAAAGACATAATATATGTCACTTTACTATACAGTAGATGTCTTATGATCCAGTGACCCAGGTACCCCAGTAGTTCAGCTCCAGTCAAAGGTAGAGTAATACAGAACATTCTAATGTCCTGAGATCTTGGTAGTCATGAGCAGATTATTAGGATGAATTTTCTTAACTGGCCAAGTAAATCTATAATTAACTATAATTAATCTATAATTAATCTCTTAAGAAATAGAAAAGTAAGAAGAAAATCCTAAATTAACCTACGACCAACTACTGTTTATATAATAAAGTTTATTCAGTGTTATGAGCCAGTCAACAAAATAGCTGTGTGCTAAACTGATTTCCACCAGAAGCAGAAGTCAGAACACCATCAAGAAGGAATCAAACACTCACCTACATCTATACCAGCTACTGCTTCTGCTCTGGGTGTTCTTGAGTCAGCTCTGAATGAAGATGCTGCTGGAGATAAAGTCAGTGAGTGTGTTCACAAGCATTTGGTCATTCAGCAAATGTTTATGCTGTACAATCTGATCTTGTAATTACTGCTCCAATGGCATATGTAGCTATTAGTAAAGTTATAGAATGGACAGTAATTTGATGTCATCTTTTTAAAAAAAATGTATGTATTTTTTAAAAAATATATTTAACAATGAACATGTTTTTGTTCTTTTAAAGGTTTTGTTGTTTTTTTTTCTTTTTAGTTTTTTGATATGGCAAAGATTGCTAGTATTTACCGATATCTGTGTTCTCCTTTTTAACCTGGCTATCGAGCCTAGACTATATTTTTAACCTCCCTCGCACTAGGGTGTGGTTGTTTGACCTAATTCTAGTCAATAAAATTAAGCAGATATAATGCGGACTCCTCCAGGTCTGACTCACAAACATCTCACTTTTTTCCCATCACCAGCTGAATAGACAAGACACCAGGCTCTAGACAAAGATGGAGCCATAAGATGGAAAGAAACTGAGTCTCTAAAGGGCTGAATAGAACATCTCCCCACCCATCTCATCTGAATAAAAAATAAATTTTATTGTGTCAAGTCACTAAAATATGGAGGTTGTTGCATACAGCAGTTAGCCTGCCCTGACTAATGAGTATTGTCATTACTATTCATAAAGTAAATCTTTTAGAGAAAGCAGGGGATATGATGTCAGTTACATATATATGTTCAAGTTTCACTGGTAAACATAAGATATTTGGAAATATCAATAGAATAATGTCTATTGGTCTCGAAAATCTAGCAGGATCCTATCTGCTGTTTCAATAGGGATAAGCACAGATTACTAGGGAAAGGAGAGATACTTCCCAATCCGAGAACTCAGGGTAACATAAATTTGAAATATGATGTCATAAATATGTTTTAGAAGAATCATAATATATTGGAAAAGCATTCTAAACATTAACTCACTTAACCAAACCTAAAAAAAAAATCTAGCTATTCAGACAAATAAAATCATAATTCAGAAGTAATTATTCATTTCGTCATTGACCGTGGTTAAAGGAGCACTGCACATAGAAGGCGCTTCTAAACACAGCAGCTTCCAAACTCCTGGCCTGGAAGGTCCGAGCCCAGAAAGTCACGGCAAGTCTCTGTCATTCACAATGTCCCACCTTTGTTCGCATGAGAGAACGGAAAACTCAGTATCACAAGGTGACAAGTCACTGCAGTAAACACAGACCAAAACTGACTGCTCTGACACAGGTGGAGGGGGATCCTGTGGCCAACATTCCAGCAGCATCACAAAGGACGAGGACCCTGACATGACCCCGACACTGCATATAATTCCCTCGCAGCTCTTCAGGGTACTAGGAGGAGGGAGCAATCAATGGTCAGGTCTTTGAGGTCTCAAACAGGATCAAGACCTAGTTCCTTCCTTATGTAAAAGTCACTTGCTGATGATTCATCAAGAGCCAAATGCCCTAGTCAGTGTTTTTGGGAATGAAAATCAATACTCTTGTCAATGAATTTTATTCTCCTGCCAGGCCTGATGAACATGGGTATTCCCAATTCTTCTCAGAGTTACATTGCCCCTTGCCTTCCCAACCCCCACACAACTGTTTTTCTTTGTCTCTTGTCAAATACAAAGAGAAAGAAACTGCTTCTTAAATTTCGCCTTCTATTATGTGAACATCTGTGAGCAAATAAACTGTGAATGTGGTTTTCATCTCTTCCCCTGCTTGGGACCCACATTTCACTTCCAACCCATTGAGGCCCAATGCACCTGGCAGAGATGAGTCAGTGCTCAGTGGGGTGGCTTTAAGTTCATAAATGATTCAAAGGCAAGAAACAAAACAAGGACTCCAGCACTTTCACTGAGAGAAGAGACTGTATTTAGGAGATTATCACCTTAGGCCATAATTCAGGAAATTGTTTTTCAACCTCAAAAGAGCTGATAATAACAGGGATAAAATAATTGTTTCCTGAATATTATTAGAACAATCCCTGTCATTTTATAGTTTGAGTCCACATCAGTTATCATTAATAGTGCTACAGGAATTTAACCACACTGGAAATTTTAGTAAGCATTTGTAAATATAAACAAATAAAAACTTTAAAGCAAAGTAGCATCTTTGTCTAAAAAAATGTATTTCAAATGACCTATGTAAGTAACATGAATGTTTGAAGGAGTTATTTTCCACAATATTCCCCCAGGGCCTTATTTCATAAATTGAGGAGCAGGAGAGGTACTGGGGACACCCTGGTCTTTGGGATCTGTTTGTATCACTCCTTTGTCTTAAGGTAAATTTGGGAATTGTCAAGTTAAGCCAACATTTAAGTCACCCTAAATACTTGTAAAGTTGGTGAGACTCACCCTCTGGCTTCTCGTGATGCTAAAACAAAATCTAAAAAAGAGAACTGTATTGCTTTGGATATGGATAAATAGAAAAGGTACAAACCATTGGAAGAATCTTTATACATAAATCCTACTGGGTAATGATTGTAAGAAAATCTCTGTGATTGTTCATTCATGCATTCACTTTTTGAACACATACATATGGAGCACTGCTCCATGCCAAGCACTATTCTTAACACTGAGGATATATCTATTAACAGATGAGGATCTTCTCTTCAGGATGTCTGCATTCTAATAAAAGAAAGAGAGAACCCAAAACGAGTCAATAAACGAAGTAATGACCGATTGTGATACATGCCATAAAGAAATTAAACAGAGTGCACAGATAGAAAGCAACGAGAAAGATTCACTTCAGATGGAGTGTTCAGGAAAAGGTCTCTCTGACATTAAGGTGACATTTAAGCATTTAAGACTTGAGGCATGAGAAGGAGCCACCTCTGCAAAAGCTAGGGGGCGGGCATTCCAGGCAGAGAGAAGAGCAAGCTACCTAGCCCCAAGTTAGCAGAGCACTGAGCAAAGGCTAGCAGTCCTAGAGCAGGGCTGGAGAGGAGAAAAGAGCCAGACCCAGGAGAGGTGCTGAGCCCTAATGAGGCACGCACATTGTCTTTTACAGCAGTGGGAAGACTCTGAAGGGTTTTAAGCAAAATAATAAGAACAACAACAACAACACAATCTGATTTATGTTTTCACAAGCTTTCTTTGGCCTCTGTATGAAAAATGGATTGGACAAGGTAAGAGCAGAAGGACATTATGCTAAGATTCAAATTAAGTTAAACCATGGTTTGTGCAACCAAGGAGTTCATATCTGATGTGAGGCAAAGGCAAATGAATTAAAATGATGGCATGAGAAATTCAGTGGGGTGTGTGTGCTCAAGGCACCACAGCAGCACCAAGAAGGAAAAGCTGCCTTTGACCCTGTCACCTATCAAAGCGCGCCATGTTGCAATAAAGCCGGATGGATCCAGGCAACATTACCTTGTATAACATATTGATCTTCATGCAGAAAGTAGTACAACTTGAAAACCACTGAGCATTTTCTCAGAAACTGAAGACTCTAGAGGAGCAAAGGATTTTGCTAGCGATCCTCAACTTATAAAAAGAGCCTGTTTCAATCATTTGCTTGGAAATCTGGTTCAGAACAGGTTCTCTTCTGACAAACTCTCACATCAAGGTTTTTCTGGGTATATTGAACTTTCAACTGTAACCCTGTACTGGTGATGAATATTGAAAAACAACTTCCTAACTACATAGGAAGATCTACCCCCCAGATATGTTAGGCCAAGGAGTTCAATGAAGATTATCAAAGTCATTTTCTATCTTAAGAAGTCAGAGCGTTATAGCTGCTCTCTGGTCCTAGTGAGCAGTGAGGATCCGTCTAGGATGAGAGCAGAGTTAGGAGGTGAGAGGGGGCTTGTGGTTGGACTGCGAGAAAGGTGCAAAGTGGGAATTACAGAGCAAGGATCCCTACCTTCATCCCCTTTCACCCCTGCCTCTTCTACAGCAAGGAGACAGCTCTGGGTATGGCAAGACAGCCTGGCAGCGAAGCAAAGGAAAGAAGGGAACTGACAGTGAGGAGGTGGGACAAAGTTCTCTCTTCCCTTCTTCCATCATCTTTACCGCCTGGTGCTGGAGACGCGATGACAAGCAGGAGTGAATGCCATGTGGAAAACACTGCTCTGGATGTCACAGCCTGTGTCCAAATCCAGCTTGTCCACTTACGCATCGCATGGTCTTAGGTCAGCAACGGCTTCAGCCTTTAGTGTCCTCATGATAAAATGAAGACAGTATTCCTCCTTCTTAGGTTGGGTTTCAAAGATCAAACACAAGGTGAGCTGACTCTACATCTCCTCTCCCTTCTCTTTCTTACCCCACCTGAGAATCTGTACTAGTTAGAGGTTCAGGAAAGCAATCCTCCCAACGGAAAAAGACATGGCTGGAAGAGGAGAAGCCAGTTGTGCTTCCTGCAGGGTGGACAGCGGCTGCGCAGAAGAGAGAAACCAATTTAAGTTAGATGCTCGTAGGTCCAAGACTGCTTGTTCTGCTCAAAAATCACAAAGACATGACCCTAACTCTCTAACCATTGTTCTGACATTATCATCTGTCATTTAAGTTTCCCCAAAGCAAATTCTGTGACACAGTTATCTTACCTCTGGTAAAAGATGAACAGATGTTTGTACCCTTGCAAATTTCCTTTCACCTTACAATGACACTTTAAAATTCCTCATTATTAACAGTTTTTATAATGGGCATCCATATAAATCCCGCTTTAAGAATTCTCTTCCTGTAAGTTTATTTGGTTATCTACCAGGCCTTTCATATTCGCTATGTCAGTGTCTGCAGTAATTTACAAAGAGATGCAGCACACGGTTTAGAATCCTGTTAGCTGGAGGAAATTTTCCACCTATAGTACATTTATAGCACACAGCTCTCAGAGGTTCCCAGGGACCTCAAAGTATGTCCATGGCTCTTTATCCTCAGTTCTCCTGAGATGCATTATCCTCAAATAACTGTTCAGCTTCACTGAAGTCATGTTTAAGCCTGGGACTGGCCCAGGCAAAATGCTTATTCCTTTTTCTCTGTTAACGATGCAGCCTAGTGCAGTGGCTAAGAGGGTGGGGCCACGATTTGGACTGTAGGAGTTTGAACCTTCATGCCGCCGTTTACAAATGATTCTGGGCAGGTTACTAATGCTATGAAATGGAGACAATATTGGCACCTACTTCATATGGATCCTTATGAAGAATAAATTAATACATATAAAATATTTAAAACAATGCCCTGACACATAATAAGCTCCAATAAATGTGAGCTGTTTTGATTAGACAATGAAGCGAAGCTTCGTGTCTCCTCCCAAATCAAGACATCCTCATACAGTACAAGAAAACACTCACTGCCTATGGTCACCTACCTTTCCCTGACCAAAAATCTCAAACAATAAATAGTATGTATTTTTGAATGTCTGATTCGAAACAAACCTTAAAAGTACCTCTGTAAATATCCCAGACAAGTACCCAAGTAATGTGTGTTTTCCACAATCGGGATGGCCTTTCTGCTCTCACCTTCTGCTCTCAGTACAAGAGACGAGAATGGCAGGCCAAGGTGTGCTGAGAGCACTTCTTCCCTGAGTGACAGCTGGTGCTGTCAAAAGTCGTTACTGCTGGTGTGCACAGACCTTCTGGCAGAACAGAAGAGCCACAGTCTCCCTGCCCACCTGTCAGCTTTGTCCAGGAACAGCAGAGAAATTTGCTCTTTTCTTCCTTCAAAGGCTCCGGCAAGCCCCGGCGCCTTCATTAATGCTTGCCTCTTCAATCCTCGCCTGCCTCCTCACCCTCCCAGAATACATACTCTCCAACCCATTCTTCCAAGAAGGGGATTAGCCCAATTAATCTCTGGACAAATGTCAAGGAGGCTGGGGGAGGGGCACCTTTCAAGCACCGCGTCTCGAATAGCAAATAAGGCCAGACGTGCTGCTGCCGCACGGCACACGGGTGAGTGGGAGCAGCTGCCAACACAATGGTACTGAGGTCCTCTTGATCTGAAGCTTAGCCGCCCAGGGGCTCACTTTCTTGCCTTCCTGTCCTGACAGACCACAAGCATGAGGCGCTGGAGCTCTTCTCTCACCATCTGGGATGTGACTTGTGACAGGAAGGGAGCTGGGGGAGTAGAATCACATTTCGAAGCAAGCATTGCTCTCCTCTCATCTCCTGTGTCTTTGCACTGCAGGCTTCTGTTCTCCCTCAGCCCACTCGCCTTCCCCAGCCTCCAACAGATACTCACCTCCAAAGCATAGTTTGAAAATGAAAAGTCCTAGATTCAAAGTAAGGAAATCAAAAAGGCAAAAAAGCCATCGTGGAGGGAGCTGGGAGGAGGATAGGAATGGAAGGAAGTCTTGTTTAAACACAACACTAGGTGTGATCATTTTTTTCCCAAACCATAAGGTTTCATTGGCCTGACCCACAGAATTTGGGAGATAGTCCTATGAGAGTCTTTTCCTTGCTCTAATTCCCAGAAAGACCTCATCCAATCCATCCAAGGGAGTTACTGTACTTGTAATAATTCTCTGGAGTAGAGAGGTTTGCCAGTCCATAGTCATTCTCTTCCTCCCAGCCCTCCCCAACCTGTTCTCTCCAGCCAACAAAACCTGGCTTAACCAGCGGGCTATTAAACAGCACTTCCACATGTTACAGTCCAATGATTCAGTAATTAATTCTCATAATAATGATCTGGAAGGATTTCTAAGGACCCCTGGAAGATGCAAGAATGATCTCTACCCTACGGGTTTTGCATATGCCTTGAGTGAAAGAGAGAGTTCAGGTGCCCAGTCCGGGCGGTGCTACTTACTAGCCTAGCCATGTGACCCTGGGCAAGTTACTTAACTTTTCTTCCTGCCACTGTTTCCTCTGTAATGTGGGGATACAAAGTTTATTAAGAAAGGCAATAGACAACACTCTAGTTATGCAATGTATCCTATGAACCAGACATTCTGCCAAATGATTACCGAAATTATCTTATGTAACCCTCACGACTGCTGAGTCGATATTAAGTGTGTTTCATTATAGTCTAATTTGTTCAACATCAGCACTGCATGTACAGCACCTCTAGTGATAATTAACCAGAATATCTGGTTAATGTAAACACTTCATTTCCTGACTCTTTTAGATGGCAGAGGCAGTCTACTTCAGGGTTACTATTATCCAAAAATTTTCTGTTCAGATAGGCTCTTGAAATCAGAACTTTTATTGGGCTTCATGAAGAAAATATGGCTCATACAACAAATATACCAATTTCTGGCAGTGATTGAACACATTAAAATTTCTGTAGTAAAATATGTGGATATTCTCCCTAAAGAGAACAATAAAGAGCTTCACATCATCTCAAAATGAGTTTTGTTGCCAAAGCAGTTCAGGCCAGGTAACATTTTGGCTAAATGAGTTAGGAAAGGAAAGATAACTTATGTTGTTCCTGTTTGGATTTCGGAATTTCAGAGAGTATAAGTGAACTTGACTCCACAAAATCACTTAATAAAGAACCAAAATTCTCATCCTGGTTCTGACTGTAATGACTGTGTGATCTTGGGCAAATCACCAAACCTCTCTGGTTTCAGATTGGTCTTTTACAAAAGAGATGAGACTACTTACTACTACCAAGTTATGCAGAAGTAGGTGTGAAGATCAAGTGAGATAGGATTTGTCAAAGCATTTTGAATAAGTAAAGTGTTTTGCAAATTCAAGCAATTTATTATCTTCAATAATTATTTTAAAGATTGTTAGTTTAAATGATGCCCGACTGCTTCCTCTTTGAAAAGCACAGAGTTGCCTGCACACAAAGGGATCTCCAGTGGAATCTCTTTCTCACATGCATTACTGTTGTCACTTTGTATACATCAATCAAGACCAGCACGTGCATGATGGCTGCATGACTGCAGTATTTCTCCAGCTTAATCTATAAGAATCACCTCCAGGAAATAATGACAAGCTACTGTGTCAAATCACTGTAGTCACTGAACACCCAAAAGACCTTTTGTGCTTTGAAGAGGCTAAGTGTCCAAGAATCAGGTTTTCCCTAACTGGATTTTACAACTTCTGAAATATCTCTTAATGCCTCCCTATCTGCACTAGCCTGGGAGGCTGGCCTTCCAGTTGCTAGCCCCAGCCTGGCCCCTAATGTTCTTTCTGTGTGTCTAAGCCAAGTCACAGCACCTCCTAGATAAGCTCTCCAAGCCGAGCCTAAAGAGACTTTGGGCAGTAAGAGAAGGCTCACTGCTGCCGTCTGGTATCCTCCAACAGATTTCCTGCAGGATTCAAACCCGGGTTGTCCCCACCACACACCGCTGGGTGACTGGGGCTGTCTTAGCACTGATGTCGATCATGTGCTGCTGATGTCAGCCCAGCTGTGACAGCTGAGTCCAGTGCCACCCACAGCTAATCCAATGAGTCACATCTGCCTGCTTTCTCCTTGCCATGAGCCCAGGGCAGAGCTCATGGCCTGCCTCCCCCTCTGCATCTCTTTATGCTCTTTCAGCTGGAGGAGTCTCCAAGGCCGAGTGATTTGTCCCATTAGCCATGGTTCTACAAAATTAACCATGAATGTTCTCTAGTGTCCGTAGCAACCTTTCTGCCAGGGAGCAATTATAACTGTCCGCTACCCTTTTTTGACATTAGCTTCCAGAAAAAGAGCATCTCTGGCCACTGAAATAAAGTGGGAGACAGGCGGGGGTGGGGGGAACTCATAAAAAAAATACTCCCTTCTTTAGAGAAGAAGGACATATGGAGTAACCTTGACTACATAATAAAGCTAGTAATTACTCTCAGTAACTGAAGGGCATTCTGTATTTTAAAACCCCAAAGTCCATGACACTCATTAAAATAGTAGTGTACATGTAACAGAGAAAAATGCCCTGGACATGGAAACTGAACTTTATTCTCAAGGAGGCTGCAATCTAATAGAAAAGATACATGAAATGGATTATTATATTTACCACATAAAATAATATGGAGGGGCTATGATAAAGATAGCTCCAGGTTGTTATGGGAGAGATAACAGTGCTTACTCCATCCTGAAGGCACAGGGAACGCTTCCTGGAGGAGGTAATTTATTGTTGTTCAGTTATTTAAACTCCCTGAATCTCAGTTTACCTATTTTTTAGTGAAATTTAGAATACGTTTATGTACACTTATCTACATTTATGGTAAAATTTTTAACATGTAGATATAAGTTGACATAATATTCCTAGCTCAATACATAATTGCTAATGAAACATGACCAACTGGTCTTTCATACTGATACAGAACCTAATGTTCTTAAAGAAGTAAACTCTTTTTATCCAAATGCCCCACCAAAAATTTCTTGGCTTATGTCATTTCCTACTGTATTGCTGCTTTGTGACATACTGGCATCTGAAGATGGACTGATAATTGTTTGAGCAGCTTTGGTTTTCAGTAACTCCAGTTTACACGTTCTCCCAGGTCAAAGAACAAGCTGTGTTCCCAAACACATTTTTCTTTTTTCCTCCCTCCTTCCCTCTATACCACATGTCTGGAGCGCCCCATGTCTCAGTACTCTTTTGCCTGGAAAAAATATCTTAATGTTCAGAATTTGTACTGCATGTTCACATGTGTGGTGGCAGCCTCACAACTGAAAAAGAAAGCAATAAGGTTTAACTACGGAGATAAGGTGGCTAGGAGAAGACTAGGGCAATTTTTTTATATATTAATCAATTATCAACAAATATTCACTCTGCACCAGGTGTTGCGGAGGATGATCAAGAGTAAGAAATAGTTCTTCAGGAAGGTTGCAATCTACTTGGAAAGACAAGACTAACACAATTGGAGAAATCAAAGGGTAATAAAATGTATTGCAAAGACCAAAACAATGTGAAATATTTACACTGTAACAGCTCAAAGGAAAACAAATAATTTAGGAGGGAGTGGGGCAGCAGGAGGCACTCAGGTGCTGAAGGGTAGGGAGGATGTGGACCACGGCAATGAGCAGGTCCTTAAGGTAAGAGGACCAGCCGAAGCCAGGACGCGAAGATAAGAAAAGGCATCATCTACCCTCAAGGCAGCACAGTGACAGCCTGCGTGGAGAGGAGGGGTATGCTAGGTATGAGAACCTCCCTTCAAGATGACTTCTGACCCCCAAGTGAATCTGAAGCACATAATTACCTTGTGTGACGCTGTGTGAAATTTTTACTTGACGAGGATGTTCTAGGCATCTAAAAATACCATGAAGCCCTACGGGTTCTCAGTAACTCCCTGTGAGATGAGTAAATGAAGAAGCCCCATTTATTTTACATCCCACAGTCTCAGTCCATGGTCAGCGGCACCGAGGACTTCAGAATATCTTAGTTGCTCTCTTTCTGCTTCCTATCGAAATGCAGTGCTGTGCTAACCCACTTAGCACATTTCTCTGTCCTCATCAAAGAATGCTTATCAATCAATTTCCAGTTGTAATATGAAAGGGCCGCAATAGGATAAAAAGTTTTTCAGGTTGGATATTATATGAAAAAAAGAAAAGTAAAGTCACGAAGACTTCAAACAGAATCATCCTGAAGTTTTCTCTCCTCCCTCATCTCCCATTCCAATCAATAATCGAATCTTGCCAATTCTATCTCCACATCATCTCATGTATCCACTTGTGGCTTCTATTTCAGTCACTTAGTTCAAGACTTTATTACTTTTCTTTTTAATCATCATAATAGCATTATTATATATAGATTGCACGCCATATAAATAATCTATAATAACATTATAATAGTGCCCTCCATCCAGACCCTCTTCTCCATTTCTAAGTTCAACCAACACAATTTTACCTATTTTCCTAAACACATCGTCAAATCACTCACTGCTTTGATAGCTTGGCATTGCTCCCCTTCCCCTACACACACACACACACACACACACACACACACCCTAGACTTCAACACTCTCCAACACCTGGTCCCATCTATTTATTCTTACTATTTAACGGAGAATTCTGAGGCTGTTTTTCTACTGCTGGTTTAGCATTTTATCTGTCCTTTTTAGAATGCCAACTTCTTCATAAGAAGAGTCTCTACAAGTAAATTGACTTCAGTGTTTTCAGACCACAAGCATTTTAGCCTATGATTTATTCCTATGAAAAGAATCTAAAAATTAAATCTAAAATTATGGTAAAGTCCAAAGTCTTTGATCTTGTATGGGACTTAACGATAATTTAAGGGTATCCTTATCCTGATTCTGAGTAAATTCAAGGTGAGGAATAAAGATCTCAATTTTCTATTTGAACTGAAATAAAGGGAATTCCTCCTCTGGCCTGGAAGAGTGACCAAAACTTGTTGGCTTCAGGGATCTGTGGAGGACTTCACAAAGAACCAAGCTTTAGTGGACACACAAAAGGGCATCTTTCTAATCTGGGCCTAATAATTCTGTCTCTGGAGAGATGTAAGATTGATCCTCAAACTCATCTTAAGTAAGTCATCAACATAAATGAACTAAAACAGGACTGTGGTAAAACCCATCATGATACTAATGATCCAAGAGAGATCGCCCCTATAAATAAAGTTTCCCTTTCTAGACAGTTATGAAGGCACCATAGTATAATAACAGAAAAAGTTTGTGATTTTAGGAGCACAAGGAATTTTATTTAATTTGTAGATTTATGATATTGATACTGAGTAAGCTGGCAGCTTACTATTGTGATATATACCCTGTATGGTCCTCAGTTTCCTCATATATTAAAAAAAAAAAAGATATAATTGTACTAAACTCTATTAGGGCCTAAATAAGAAAACAGGCATTACTTCACATATTTTTAATAGGGGAAATTTAATTCAGGGAAATGGTTACACAGGTGATAGAGACTGTAACCCTAACAGCAGACAGTGGGGTAATTCCAGAGATGAATGAGAGCAGGAAGTGCAACCATCCATTAACTAGAGAGACCGAGGGAGGACACAATGTTATGGGAGCCCAGGATGTAGTCACCAAGTGGAAGTTGAACCATATCTTACCAGTCCCATGGGAGCTGGAGGCGGGTGCAGGGGAGGAAGAGAAGAAATATGTTGCTTCTCTCTCCACCCTATCGTACATTTCCACTATTACATCCCAATGCCCCAAAAGAACCAGGAACCAGTGGGCAGGAGAGGCTAGAAAAGGCAGCTGTAGGAGTCAGTGTCCTGTAATACAGAGCAGAGCAGAGGAAGGGCTAGACAGGATCCAAGGGCCAATGGGCGTAAGACCGCCCAAGTCTCCATGTAATTACTGTGAGGATTAAACAAGGCGTCATATGAAAGTATCCATCACAAGGCCCCATAGACAGTGAGCCTTTCATAAAGTTTGTTTAATAACCTAGTGTCATCCACATGGAGGGTCTGATAACTCACAGTGTTACCTAACCTATAGGGACAAGGTAAGGCTGCTTATTATTTTTATTTTTTGGAAATAGTTGTTTTTTTTTTTTTAAAGTTTAGCAAAAATGCATTACCGCCTTCCAAAAGAGAAGCTGCAGATGGCTGATGATTTTCACAGAAGCATCTCAGTTTAAATTACTTACTTGTTTATTGAAGTCTTAAGCTGGCAGCTCTGTTTTCTCATGTGATCACTTTGTGTAGAAACCAACAACCAATTAAATCAGAACAAATGACTAATCGATCTCTAAGGTCACTTCTGCCTCTGTCCTTCTAAGATTGCTCAGTCACATCAATGATAAAATGATAAGAGGATCTGAAGTAAGTCCTGCCCTTGGTCAGTTCTGAGTATCACCTGAAGCAGTACCCAAAATCTAAAGTACACATTGGGCAAAGCAGAAGGCATTTTAATTCCCTTACCTTTGAAAGAGCACTTTTCCAAGATGATTTACTTGAGAAATGAATTTTTCCACATATTAAATGGACACTGAAAGGACCTACACTTTGTTTTAGTATTTTTTTTTTCTGTTCATTATGTGTTCTGGATATAATTCAGTGTGGATTGCTTATTCATTAACAGATTAGGAACTATCTTGTGAAGAGTGATGTTCTCTACCATACAGAGTAATAATAACAGGTCTTATTGATGTGGCACTTATAAACATTGCCTGACATTATCTTAAACACTGCGTGTGTGTGTGTGTGATCTCATTGAATTTTCCTAACAAATTTATGAGGTAGGTACTATTATATTCACCACTTTACAGATAAGGAAACTGAGACACGGAGAAGTTAAGTAACTTGCTTATACGGTCACAAAGCTTGTGAGAGCAGGGCTCCAACTCCGGCAGTCTGGCTCCAGAATCCATGCTCTCAGCCACCGCACTATGCTGAGGAAGGGAAGAAGAGGATGTGCACATTCTGACAAGGGAAATGACCAGCCAGACTGCTCTGGCTTTTATGAGTACACTTTTCCTGACTGGCTCCCATCTGCCTCTCCAGCTCTAACTTGTCTACCAATCCCTCTCTCCCTACTCTAACTGCAAATGGTCTCCATTCTTCCTCATTCTCGCCAGACACCTTCCCACAGGGCCCTCACACATGCTCTTCCCTCTGCCTGGAATGCAATTTTGTCCCCTTTCACCTGGGGAAGCTCTTTGGTCCCTCAGATCTCCAAACAAGCTCTTCCTACTATCTTAGACTTGAATAACAGGCTTTCATGGTACAGAACACTTCTCTTTCCTAGCCTCGTTAGAGTTACAATTGACATTGTTAACAAGATTTGTGTCTGATTAGCTTCCAGGAGTATCCCCAGTGTCTGGAACACCTCACATGCTCAATAAATACTTATTGACTGTCTTATTAATTGAATAATATTTGTCTGCTCCCTGGACTGGGAGCCCCATGAAGAAGGAAATCATTTGTGCTTCTGCTTCTGTTGTATCCTCAGCACCCAATTAAATGCTTTACACATAGAGATACCTACTAAGCAAATACATAAACCAGAACACAGTTTTATTATCTCTATGGCAATTACTGGTTTCCTATGGTTTCCTTTTACCTTTAAAAAATAAAAACAAAACTCTGATTCTGCTAATTTCCAAACAAAAACTTCAGTATGACCAGAAGACGGGATTTCACCACTCTGCCCACATGGCCTTCTAATGAAGCATGCAAAAGCTAGATTTCAGAAGTGGTCTTGATGGCTCACCCCTGTCCTCCAATGCCAGCCCACCTCCCGGAACAAGAGCTTGAGGGCCACATCAACGCAGTGTATTCTGCACTCTCCACCTTGGAGCTCTCTGACTCCAGTCCCACCGCCATCCCTCACTCCTCCAATGTCCACCTTAGACTATCCACATAGGTCTAACAAGTGTAATTATGAGGAAAAAATTACCAAAAAGGGTAATAACTTCCCGAGACATCTTCTGACAGCTTAATTTTATGGAGGTAAAAAGAATGATAAAGCAGCTCCCTCCTTCTTTGATGATCCTGTGAGTGGTTTCCTATGTCATTGGGACCTGTCACCACTGTGTCACAGCCCCTTCTGAAAGCTATAACCAGCCACCTGCTGTCACTGGGCTAAACCTTTACAATTATAAGAAATCAAAGCTGTCTTTTGCGGAACACAGCAGTCTGCCTTTCCTGTATCAGCAGGAGGCAGAAATTGGTCACTCAGGGTTTGAAACCATGCCTGACCCCTGACCCAGGGGAAGCACTGGGCTTGGAACCCCAACATTCCAGTTTGGAAAGGTTGCTGACCTCTGGCCTGGAAAGCATGCGGCCACCTCGACCCGCTGCCAGAGTCAGTGATTAGGGCAGATTTTTGCCATCCCTCTCTTCTTTGAGCAAAGACTGTCTTAGAAATCACCAGACAGATATAAGAGTTGTAAGCAATAACTAGAATGCAATCTTTTAAAAAAAAAAAAAAAAAAAAGGGTGGGGGCTTTAAATAAACCAGATTCGAAAGGACAAATACTGTATGATTCTACTTATATGAGGTACCTAGAGCAGTGAAATTCATAGAGACAAAAAGCGGAATGGTGGTTATCATGGGTTACAGAAGGGGAAATGAGCAGTTATTATTTACTGGGTACAGAGTTTCACTCTGGGTTAATGAAAAAGTTCTGGAAGTGGATGGTGCTGATGGCTGCACAACCATGTGAATGTACTTAATGCCACCAAATGGTACAAATAAAAATGGTTAAAATGGCAAATTTTATGTTATATAAATTTTATTACAAGTGGAAAAAAAAAAAAAACAGAAGCTTTATAGGGCTTTGCCTGGGCAATTTAATATCTTTTTAATCCTTTCCTACATTTGTTGGCCAGCAGTTCCTAAGGTTAAAATAAACAAACTATTTTCAAGTCCTTTTTTCCTGAGCATTTTCCTTCATCATATTTCTATTACCCCTCAACATGGGAGCTTTAACATGATGCTTTTCTTATCAGTCAGACTATGTTGCTAATCCAAATAACTGCAAAATCCAGTAGCTTCAAATAGATTTCTTTGTCTGTTTACATGTTCATAGTGGATCCACAAAAAGATTCCATCGGGGACCAGGGGGGATGGAGCAGCCACCCGCCATGCTGACAGGAAAGGCGAGCATTGCGAGACACTTGCTGGCTCTAAAGCTTCTGCCCAGGGGTGACATGTTTCCCCTCCATGCACACTTGGCTGGCCAAAGCAGTCACAAGGCCACACCTAGTTCAAGGGGATGGTGGGGAAGTGCAGTCCTACGGCAGGCCTGGAAAGAGAGCTGTGGAGCATCCTTGTGAACCTCGCAAGGTCTTTCTCATCGTTCTAGCTTCTCTCTAGGTTTTGCCCATATCTTTGCATTATTTTAAAAATTCATTTTAGTTATATTACAGTATAAATATATATCTTGATATGCATATAATCATATAAATTGTAATATATATTATAATCAGAAGGAAACAAAACCTGGTCTCTCCATCAAAGGACATCTCCAGTGTTCTGCCATGTGCCTCTTTCCCATAGTTCAAGGAGAAGGATACACGGTCTATTCTGCCAGTGAAAGAGGAAAAGCATCACCTCTTCCCATCAGTATCTCAACTCCATTCTGTCCTTGAGCCCAGAAGATAGAGGAGCCTACAGCATAAAAGGACATGTTGCTAGGTGCTTTACTTGGAGAGTTAAAAAAATCCAGTCTTGGCCTCCGAGTAGCTTTAAAAGGAAATTAACCCATTCTTGAGATTTATTTATTCTAGGTTATCTGGCTTCAGAAGACTCTGAGAAGTTGCAATGGATTTTAGAGGTGCTAGAGATTCTATAAATCGACATGGATGGCCTTCACCCACTGACATTGAGTTCAAGTTCAGAGTTCCAGGCAAGACACCCTGACATTCTGTAGAACGGCTGGAACATCCTTGAGAGAACTGTCTCATTTATGCCCTCAGAGAAGGAGGACAAGCTCAGACAGTAGCTAAGCCTAAGCCATTTACTTGGCATGCACTACAATGACAGGGCTTCTCAGAGGCTGGCACCACCCTAAATGTGCAAGACAAAAGTTCATAGAAGACAAGTACATGGGGATCCCTGTACCTACACACATTCCAATGCAGATTACCCAAATCTTCATTTGCTGTCCTCTCTGTTTGTTTGCAGCAGTACAATCAGTGTTAGAAAAGCTTAGGTATCATCATACTTCTTCATCCATGTATCCATGTATAGGTAGCCACAGAAACCCTGGGTGGCCCTGTATCATTACTTGCTAATGATAGCTTTGGGAAGATTTTCAAGTATCTCTGGAAGATTGAGAAAAATATTATAATAACCATTAGCTAAAACAGAAAAGGAACAGTATTAAGTTTAAAATCCAATTTTCAGTGTTGACAAAATAGCAGTTTGATGGTATGAGTCAGTACAGGAGCATATTCAATTTTTATCATTGGTTGCTTCCTTCTCATAATTAATCAGATCGTATAAACATCTCGATCCCCAGTTACAAAGCCAGCTATTGTTTGAAGTTCACGGATACACAGGCAAACTCTGAGAGACTTATTTTTAAGTAAATCAATAACAAAAAAATTACACATCATTACAATTACTAGGTTTGGATTCTAGGAAGAGATAAACCAAGGGACTGAAAAACAAACAAAATTGAACTGTTTTACCTTGGAAGTCTATAAACCAAGGGCAGAAACTCAGTGACAAAAGCTTGGATTTTGAAGTCACAGATCTAGGTATAAATCCTTACTCTATCATTTACTAGCCACAGGATAATGACCATGTCATAAGGCTACATTAAGTCTCAATTTCTTCACCTGTACAATGAGGAAAATAGTATCGACTTCCTGTAAATAATGTGGTGGTAAAATGAGATAATCCATATAAAGCCCTTAGCAGAATGCCTGGTACATAGCAGGGCTCAGTGAAGATGGCATGTTATCATTGATCAGATTTGATAGAATTATAAGGAAAAGGATTCCTTGACTAAACTCATATCTTGAAAGTTGCCTGGGTGACCCAGGTGCAGAAGGAAAATGCAAATCTGACTGACATTCTCTTTTCCAAACCCCCAGCAGCATAATCTTCTGGTTTCATAATCTATTCAGAGGTCAGGGGTGACAGGTCTATATAACTTGATTTGGTGTCTATCTCGATATGCACTGAAAGCAGTGGGTTTGTTTGTAGAGGTTATTTTGGTACTTGAACTCCAGGGAGAACCAGTGGACACATTGCTAACGAAACTGTGCCTTTGGCCTCCAAGCTTCCTGAGCATCTCTTAGTACTTAAGAGAGGGGGACCATAACATACCTTGATGGTGAATGGATTAACAAGAAGAATAAAACTTGGAAGAGATAAGGTATTTTCTGTGGCCTCCCCTACTGACTCATATCTGTTGGTGCTGCTATTTTATAAACAGAAAGATCTGCATTTAGATGTTTATTTTCAGTGTCTTTTCCTCCTTTTGAGTAATGTTGTCACTATAACATGTCCTTTCATTTGGTCCAGTAGCCTGATGAATCCTTAGGCTTCTTATTAGGATATCACTCTACACCTTTGGTTCTTGGCCATGTCTGCAAATTAGAATCATCTGGGAAGATCTAAAAGTCCTGATGCAGAGGGTATACCCAGACCAATTGAATCTGATTTTCCCATAGGACATTTTTAAAGCTCCCCAGATAATGACAATACTGAGCCAACGGTGAGAACCACTAGTCGACTAAACAATGTAGATAGCCCTATGTCTAATATTACACTGGGAAAACAAATAAGCCTAAATAGAGGTCTGTAATCAGTTAATCCTGAAGATTTACCTGATAAACCGACAAGACAAATGTTGCCAGCAATCAGGTTGATGTGCGTGTGGGTTACACACATACACACACACACCACTAACCTTCGGCCTGACCCCAATCTGCTATAATTTCCAACTTGGAGAGGTATTCCTGACCCTCTCTGCTCTCAGGAAGTTGGCCGTCTGTGTTATCTCATGTCCCCAACATGATGGTTTAGGAGACTGACTCCTCACAGAAGAGATATTAACTTTATAGATATAGAAAAATAGGCAGAGAGTGAATTTTCTCCTGACTACAGTAGATGAGGGGCAGAGCGAGCAGGAACTGGGTACGCCAAAAGTAAATTAGAGGAAATTAGAAGGAAAGCTAACCCCTTCCACATTTGCTATGGGGAGACTCCGAATAAGTAACACCAACCACCTTATGAAATGAGAGAAGATTTTAATCTAGACTTGTATTTTGAGAACTCCACCTGGATAAAGTTTGTGGAATTAATTCATGTTTTACTTTTCAGCTTTCAGTCTGAACGAGGCTACCGAAAGCAACTGAGTCCCTACATTTCTATTTCTAAGCTACAAACACATTAATTTGTCCATCCCCTCTCTCTGCTCCAGTTCAGAAGCTAAGACTCTGGATTTGCCCTGCACCTCCCTTTGAACCAGTTTGTTTGCATATTTTGCCTGGTTGAGAACATCTTTGTATTATCCTTGGCCTCATTCTTAGAAAAGTGACTCCTGCTGTGACAAGTTGAAAATCATGAGGCCAATACAGCCCTGTACCTTTACTCTTTCAGCCTATAGGACTCAGGGTCTGGGCACTTGCTTCAGAGACAGCAACAGAAGCCAAGGTTGGGGACAGGCAAGTGTGCAGTGGAGTAAAGATACCAGCTAAGAATGGCCTTGGACCTCTAGTGGTTGTCTGGTAGATTCAGCTTACATATGCGTAAATGAAAAACAACTTCTCTTGGAAGGCACAGTCTCAAATTGAACATATGTGTAACAACAGACTGAAGTGCCCAGGAAGTAGAGGCCTGATTAATTTCTCTCTGAGGACCCCACAGACGACGTGGGACTTTTCGGGTTTGGGAGCCAAAGCCCTGAGGGTTGATGGACCACGACAGATGGCCATCATCGTACAGTCGACAGCACTGCTGTGTCCTCCTGCACCACCTCGTCTGAAGTCTCTTCCTTCCCCTTCTCTTTTGCTTCCTTTTACTCCCAGTGCTTTTTCAAGGTTTGTTGTCATTAGGCTGACTTGAGGATATAGACCAAACGTGTTGCATTTTCAAGATTTAGAGATTGTGCTCTAGCTCCAGTCTCTTTAACAAGTAAATATTAGACTAACTTTATAGACTTCAGGCTTATTTCTTACCTTTCTTCTTTTAAGACTAGTCTCTCCCGACTCCTGCCTTAAGAAGTTTGGTTTAATTTCTTGCCCATTTCTCCTATGTTCCGTTTCTACCTTTTATCTCCAGTTCTCAGCTGCTATATAACCAGCAGTTTATTTTACAACGGTGGAACTACATTTTTCTTTATTCTACTGGGTTTTTTCTTTTATCAATTCCTTCTCTGTGACTCAGTTTACCCATCTGTAAAATAGGAATGATAAAACTATCCTCTTAGAGGGCTATTTGTGAGGATGAACAAGTTAATTTATGTAAAATACTTGGAGCAATGCTTGCTTATATGTAGCAAGTGCCAAGTAATGTTAGTTGTTATTTACAGTATGTTGGTAGCTTAGAAACACAGGCGGGGTCAGAGGATAGTGGTGGGGTGGAGAGTAAGGAGACCACAGCAGTACTTTGCATTTCTCCCTTATAAATATGGTCCGTCAATTTACTGGATAAGAAGTTTAAAATCCAAGACATATATTTTGGATTACTTCCCCATGAGGCCATTAATTACATGGTATTTGTCCAAATTTTAGTAGTTTTTTTATCTCCTACTTTCAACCCGGAGAGACTTGCTTGCCTTGTAATTTAGACCCCTGAGCTTGGTGGTTCTTTTGCTGAAGGCGCTCCATGTCATCAGAGCGTGCACTGAAGGAAGTCTCTCCACCTCCTGTGCGCGTCTTCCGACACACCAACATCTGAAGGGACAACTGACTTCCAACTGACATCTGCATCTGCTGATTAAAGACCTTTTATTAAACACTAGCACCTTCTAAAATGTCTCCTTTAATCCTTGTTCATCTACATTATTTATGGTCTGTCCATTGCCTCCCCCACACTGGGTGTTTTCCTGTGCCCTCTCTTGGGCTAACTCTTCATCTTTTAGGTGTTTTTTTTCCATCTGTTCCGATGACCAGATGCCTTCTGCCAGCTGGCCCCAGAGGGTTGTTACCCAAACACCTGGCTATTTTCATCTTCTGCACACATTTTCCCAAGACTTGTAATAAGACATTTTAAAAAAATAGTGGTCAGATGTTCCTTTTCATTTTCTCTTCTCGATGGCTGAGCCAATTACCCCTTTTTGTGTCTTTTAGGAAAATCAGATCCACGAAGAACCACCCTCGCCCTCAAAGAAAAGTAGACTACTGACCAGACTTGGGGCACACACCATTCTACATATTTTTTCATCTTAATTTAAGTGAACTTATAATATTCTTTCCCTGCCTGTGATCTTCTATTCAATGAATAATGAATATTACATTTTCTCAGCAGCCAAATATGTCAGTGACCCTTCATGCAGTGTCTGTGTAGAGAACTCCCTTTATGTATCAAGCACAGTGCTTGGGAACTAGGATTAAGCTAGATGTGGCCTCTGCTGTCCTGTGGTTTACAACACTATCCTCGGCCTCCACATAACTTTGAGAAAAGAAAAACAGAGAAAGTGTTTTCTATTTTTAATGTACATTAGAAAATCCCTGTACAGAGCTCCTTTATCTGAGGCTAGCCTTAAGGTGCAAAGCATGATTAATACATTTAGATAAGGGTTGCCTTACTAACTGTATGTGTACTACAGGCATTTAATGATATTTGCATCCAGCCCTAAGGAAATCTGATAAAGTGGAGGGAGGGGGCAAAGTATTATATGCAGCAGACCCACAGTGTCAATTGATTTGACCTACAGCTTCTGACTCATTTTGAAAAACCAAGAATAATAATTAAGAGCTCTAGATTTGGAGGCAAAGGGTGTCTGTCTTTAAACCTCAGTTCTGCCACTTACTGTTTGACTTTGGTAACCTCCTTAAGCTTTCTGATCCTCTTTGTTTTTTCCATTTCTCTAAAAGGGGTAGTACTATCTACCTCACAGGGTTGTTATAAATATCTGATATTAATGTATTTCCTTGGCAATGGACAATCAATAAATGGTAGGTAATGACTGTGATTGATGTCACTGTTACGGTGTGTGGTGATGTATAATTTTCCAATACACCTTCAGTTCCACATGCTCGGAGAGTGGCGTGCATGACCAGTGAATAAACTCAGTTATCAGCCAAACAACTTTGCTGAGGTGCTACTTATTGTTAGTAACTCTTAAAGTGGCAGAATCTTTGTTTTTCTTTTAAGAAAAAAAAAATGTCTATCACAAGACAAAGATGAAAGCATATGTCTTTCAGTGAAAATATCTTTTGGGAGGAAACCAATGGGCTATATAAGTATCTCTGTTATTTGTAATTTCAAGAAGTATCTGAAGATCTTAAATATATTCCCTGTAGATACCAATGTTTTACAGCACTTTATAAATCATATGTTATTATTTTACAATCCTTGTAACAGAGGATGGCTTTTGCTAAGTGAAAGTGAAACATAATTTCCAACTGAATGAAGTGTTAAAACCAGGGATCAGTTGGCAAATGAAAAAAAGTGGCTGCCAATTCCTCTTCTTTCTCCGGATTTGATGGTTAAGGGAGGAACCAGGAGCTCCACAAACACACAGGAAACAATTCTTCCACATACAACTCCTAAAAACTAAGAAATATGAGCCACAACTCCACAAAAGAGAAATGGAGTTCTAATCTTCCAGCTGCTAAGAAAATTTCAGTGGCTTTGTGAATTGCCAATGTTGGTAGCACAATCATAGTTCCTAGCTGATCTGTAGGAATCGGCTAAAACATCCAGGGGTACTTGTTATGGCTGCCATGGAAGTGTACACTCGAATCCTCATCAAGGATTTAGTTGACTTGCGGCTTCTAGCTCTAAGGCCATGCTTCCCCCAGGCTGTTTATAGCCCCCCTGACTGAGCAGGTAAGGGAGGCAGGAATGAGACCCAGCCCATAAGACTTCCTCAGAACTGTACACAGTCAGAGGTCCTACCTACCCAATCCTTCCTTCCTTCTGTCCTGCCACAGGTGTCAAATGTGCATTGTAGTCTGAAAACACTCCCTGCCACAATAGCTCCCCTTCCTAATCCCCCTTTATCTTCATAAGCATTTCCCCCAGTGAAGCCTTTATAGGTCTTTTCTGGTGTTGGCTGCTTCTCAGAGGGCCTGAACTGATACTTCTGCCCACCAGATGTGATTCACAAAATAATTAAGTACAGCAGCCTCTGGACGACAAATCAGTTAGTAGTGGTTGCCTGGATAACTATCTCGTGAGGCCTTCTGAGACCATTTCCAGGCCTAAAGAAAAGTGTGCTATGATTGATTATCAATGTCTGCAATGCACACAGAGGGAGATGGGAAGGCACATACGTCATGTATCTGTTCATCTTGAGCACAGGGCTTGGTCTAGGCTAACTTGGACTTTTAAACTTCCCTACCTAGGTTATTTGGTGTTGTAAAATTAGAAAATTAGAAAAGTTGTAAGGTTGCAGTTTAAACACAGAACTCTAAACTGACTAAATATCAGGTCCTCTGAACTTTACACATTTTCCTTTGAATGGCAAGCTAAAAGAGAAGCAAATTATCTAATTTTAAGCCTTGGTTTCCTAATCTATAAAAAACGACTTAAATGTTTCCTGTCTCCTTGAATTATTATAACATTTAAATGAGATTATACTGCAAAAGCTTATAGCATAATATACAGTGTTACGAAAGAATTCAATAAATGTTAATGTTTAATATTACAGAGCCACTTGGGACACCAAACTATGTTTTTAAGGTGTATATCTTTATACTTTTATACTGATTAATAGCTTATTCAAGGTAGCACAGCCTGGCTTGCCCATGCATTCAAGTAAGGGTATGACAAACTCAACCAAAGTAATAATATGGTTGGATTCTTCCCTCTTCCTTTTGTAATGTGGGAGGCTCACATAGATCACATGCTCTTAAATGTCCAGGTCCCTCACATAGTATATAAATATCTAGGTGGGGAGTCAAATGAAATTCTTTGAATTATGGAAGGATTGCCCTTTAAGAAGAATATTTTCTTAGTAATAGTCTCTCAAGCATAATATCATAAATTAATGATGACCTTAAAACACTCCCTATATACTCAATAAAAAGCTCTCATCTAAATCAATAAACCCTCAGAATTCATAAGGGGCACTAACCTTAAAATAATAGGACTTTCTCTTTTAAGAAAAAAAAATAATGTATTCCTTGTCAGTTCACTCTGTCAGGTCTTACACTGACTACTCCGAAACTTCATTCCTTTCCATGAGCACATCCCCAGTCCTGTCCAATCCACCCCCTAAACACACACACACACACACACACACACACACACACACACACACACACACATTCATAAACAGGAACTTCTAGCTCTTCCCCTCTTTCAATGAGAACATTAAGCTGTCAGTCCTCAACTCTCAAAACTTTTTTCTCCATCCCTATAAACTTGGCTATGTCCACACCCATCTCATTTCCTCCCAGGCCCTCTTCCAGTTTAAGATTAATCCCTCTTCATGACACTTCATCCCTTCTCTGAGCTGGACTCTGGCTATCATTCTTTCTCCTTGTTCTTTATTGTAGATTTCTCATTACACCAGGCCCCTATAAATGCATGTATATATTCAATCATCTCTCATTTCAAAAAGCCTTCCTTTGACCCCACGTCTCCTTCTTCCGTCCTTTCTCTCATGCACCAGCTCCTCATAGTTTCAGGTTCTAGTCTTTTGCCTACCAGCTGTTTTTCAAACACTGCCATCTGATTTCTACTATGAGATCTCACTCCCTGAAGTCACACTGCCCTGATTATCATATCCTATGAACATTTTCATAGGATTTATCTTACACGATGGCTTGGAAGCTTTGACACTACTGATCACTCCTTTCTAAAAATTCCTTCATTGATTTGCATGCCATCATTTCCTCCTTGTACTCCTTCTACTTCTCATACGATGCTTTCTTAGTCCTCCTTTGACAACTCTTCTTCCTCTGACCATTCTTTCACAATTTATTCAACAGTTAACTCTTGAGCACCTGATATCCTGCCAGGGACTGGGGCAAAAGGTTGAACCAGACACAGACCTGACCATCAGGACCTAAGCACAAAGGGAACAGAGAAGCAGAAAGTCCACTTTATTAACCCTAAAAAGCATTTAGAAGAGACATTCTTCCGGGGAGAGGACTCTTTTGGAGATGGGTCTTGAGGGATAAATGGGAGTTTGCTAGATGCAGGGAGCTGACCAAGGGAATGAGGCAGGGAATGTCCTCACAGAGGGAATAGCATGTACCAAGGCCTTGAAGTTAAGATAGCATGTGTTTTCGAAGAACTTCAAGTGGTTTAGTTTGACTGGCGTGTAAATTGTTCTCATTACCAAAACAAAACAAAATAAAAAACTTATACTCTTCCTATATCCCCTATCTCAATGTATATTAGTCTATTTAACAAAGTGAGAAACTTAGCAGTTATCCCTGAATCGTTCCTTTTCCTAACAAGGAATCCAGTCAGTAACTATGGTTCCATAAAGTAAACTTTATTAACGTTTCTATTAAATGTCTCTTCCTCTTTTTCATCCACTTCTGATTTAATTCAGACCCTGCCATCATTGCTTGTCTAGACAATGGTTCTTCACTTGCTAATCTCTCTGGTTCTAACTGGAGGGGGTACAGCCCATCCTCTATAAAGCATATAGAGTGATCTACCTAAAACAGTCCTTCCCCAACTTTAATATTTTAAAAAATCTTCTAGAGAGCTTGACAAAACATTGCTGAATTGCTGAGACTCTGATTCAGTATCATTGGGTGGGGTCTGAAAATTTACATTTCTAATAAAACTCCTATCTGATGCTAATGAAGCGAGTATACAGACCACACTTGGAGCAGCATTGTTCTAAAACAAATAAGAGTTACTCCACTGCCCAAATACCTTAGTGCTGCTCCATGGCTTACAGTATAACTTGCAAACGCTTCACTTTGAGATTTAAGACCCTCATTTCCCAGCCACTGCTGACCGGGCCACCTTGTTTCCCCTTACGCCTCTGCCCTGCACATGCCATTCACAGCTATTCCGAGCTACCTGCAGCTTCCCAAATTCACTCTGTCTCCTTTTTCATTCTCATAAATCATTCTGGAATCCCTCTTGCCAGCACCCCTGGCCTCACTGTCCTACCCCTGGAAAACACCAAACCGCCTTTTATAATTCATCTCTAATGTAGCATCCACTATGGATCCTCATGTAAGCCGCCTTTCTGCCTTGTCCCGAAAGAACTGACAACCCTCTCTTCTATGGCTTCATGCATTCTATATTTATATTTATTATGAATCCATAATTATTTCACTGTACACATTTATGTAACTATTATTTGTCTATTTGATTGCATTTTTGCAAGGGGAGGGACTGTGACTCATTCCTATGTACACCTACATATATAATACAGTACCCATTACCTAGCAGTTGCTCAATCAATGTTTGCTGAATAAGCAAAAACTATAAGTTATAATTTATTAGGTACTTAGCACATGAAAATCACTGTGCTAAGCATTCTACGCACACACATAAATTAATTTAATCCTCATAACAAATCTATGAGGTAGGTATGTTATAACACCCATGCTACAGACAAGGTAACCAAGGCTTATAGAATTTAAGTAACTTCCCAAGGTCACAGATCTAGTAAGTTGCATATCTAGTAGTGATAGAGACATAAACTGAAACTATGTCTTTTTTATTTCAGACTCCAACCACTTCACTATTGTACCTTCCTGAAATGTAATTATGTCACCCAATCAGCAAATTCCCAAGGATTTCACCTCAATGCCACATTTTCTTATAGTTAAGGACCTGAAACATTAAATTAAGAAGAAATAACCTAAATATAAAAGACTCCACTAAACAAATCCACCAAAATACCATAAATGGCTTATAAAGGTTTTTATTACTTTTTTTAGTCCATTGCCACTTTAAATTTTAAAATAAAATATTAATATTACTAGCAATAAATATCTGAACCTTTGCTTTACACTTTTGAAGAAAAAACAGAATCTTTTTTAATTATAATAATTATTATAATGATGTTATTCTACCCTAGCATTTGGGATTCACTCTTGGACATGCTCTAAGGGAAAAAAAAATGGTCAAATAAATTTAGAAATTCTACACTACATGGTCTGCCTCCTGAAGATTCACAACGAATGTACTTTAAAAACTTCTAGAAATCCTGCGGTTTAAGTTTAAAAAAGTTAAATGTATTCCTTGAGTGTCCCAAATGTATTTGAATATAGAATGCTTTAAGAACTAATGTCCGTTAGCACACTCCAGGAAACACTGATCCTAGCTGTGTCTTTTTAACTTAAATGACATAAAGCTGCATGGCAGCCGTTCTTTGCAATGCACAGGTCCTTTGAACTGAGCCTGTTCCACTGATGGGCTCCCTCACTGTGGGCTCATTGCTTTCATTTTCCTTGAGCATCAGGAGCTCTATTTTTATCATTTTACTTGCAAACCCTCGAGACTGTGTGTCATAATTTCTTCAATTGAGAAAAAAAAATATTCTTAATACACCAATCACAATAGGGTATAAAATTCTTGAAGATAATGGTAACTGAGGTAAAATGGATGGGAATATAATAAAGCTAAGGGTAAAATTAGCATTATACTCCTTTGAATTATATCCCAAACTGAGCTCTAAATGGCTGAAGTGAAGAGGAAAAAAACATATTACATGATGAATCATGTCTTTAACAGGAAAACAGACCAACTACCTAGGAATAACACAATTTTCCCAAGTACTCAGACCTGAGGGCTATGTCTCTTTGGGATCTCTTATAGGGGACATTATGGGGTATGGTGGGCAGTACCCTAAAACACATCCCATAGTAAAATCAATAACAAAGAAGGCTTAGTTGTTGCTGACAAAACCTGCACTGTGAGCCAAGAGCAGTTCGAATTCTAAAGTGCTATTCAGCTAAAGCATTTTGACAAAGGACTAATAATAAGGATCAAAGTAAACAGTTCTCTGACAGTCTTCTTCAAGGGAAAAAGATACATATATATATATGGAGTGGGTAAACTGTAACATCTACAAATGCTTCTTCATAACTATGATTTCTTACAACCAAGCTTTTGATAGGACCAGAAAGAGATCAGGTAGTCAAGGATAGATAATCTGTGTTGTTGGTTAAAAGCTGATCTACATGTTTTGACACTGAACAGGGGCCTGGAGTTGGGGTGAAAAAAAGAGCCAGCTTCAGGAAATACTAATATGGCCATCAGGAATATAAATCCATTTGAAAAGATTCAAGATTCCCAGATACCTGAAGGGAAGTGGTAGAGGAAAGTTCCACTTAGCTTGCAGAAACTGTGCTGGGCTACCTGCCCCTTAGCAGCCAGTGAGTCAGCTGAACAATCTTGTTTGCTGCCCACCACTCATTTCTGGCTCTATCAAATTAAATTTCAGTGGCTTTCTAGTGTTTCCTCTACCCACACTGTTTGACTAAATTCTCTGATTCAGACCAGCATAATTAACTTTCTAAAAGCAGTATCACTGACAATGTATAATGTAAAACCAGGCAGAAGAAAGCAATAGAGAACTATTTTCTGGCCCTTTAAAGTTAAGCCTGAGAAATGCATGTTCACAGCACCCTGGCCAAATCAATGCCTCACCAGCAGATAGAAGCCATGGTTAGGTAAATTTGCTGTGGCTTTTCCTATGTAGCAGTTTTAAGACACAGCTATGAAGTATAAACCACACCATAAATAATTTGGAATGCTCCTAATGGACAATTTACAAGGCATAGCCTGAGACCTGATATGCATAACAAATCACTTAAAAGTGAGAAATCGAGTCTTATAAACCAAATAGATCAGTCTCACAGACTTTTCTTAACCTATATAAAATTTTTTCAACTTATATTGCCTCTTTTCCACATCTCTATCAACTTTGTTCTCAAAGCAAGCAAACAGGAAATAATATAAAACATAAAGGCTAAATCTGAGCTAATAATAGATAATAGCATTTCACTGAGAAAACTTCACAGGGATTTTAAACTTTCCATGACAACTCTCACTCAAGATTTCAATTTGTTCCAGTCATCGGCCTTGCTCTTAGTGTCTTTGGTGCTTTCAGAATTGGAAGGTAGAGACTCCTGCTCTCTTCCCTCAACTGCTGAACAGGAAAACTCCCCAATCATTTATATTTCTATAACTTTATGAGGGATTTGAATGTAAAGCTTTTACAAACAGAAAATAGATCCTACAGCATGTGTGAAAAGGTTAATGAAAGGCTCGGCGTATCAGCAAACAGAAGTTTACTACGTTGCCAGAAATAGCTTAATGTCACATTTTCATTAAAGAAATAATCATGAGCATATCACAACTCATTTGCAATTTTGTGGCATTGAGGGAGAATTCATTATTTAGAGCATCAGTCACATCTGTGTGGTTTTTACTCCAGCTCCTAGGGATTTATTTGACATTAGAAAAGGAAAAACTCAGACTGTACTCCCCCCATTAAAATAAGCATGCACAAAAATAAATAAGCAAGCAAACGCTCTTTCCTAAGGGGAAAATGTCTCATGATTAATCATCATTAAGCATATCTTCTTCCACCCCAGCCCTGGCTGCTCTCTTCACAGAGATTTCACCTTGTTTTATTTTTCATGATAAATTGTGATAAAAATAAACATCTGCCTTTTTTTCCTTACTTTCAATGATTTTTACCTACATTTTACTTGACTAATCCCTTCTACCAGCCATGATCTTTTCTTCACTTGGTACTGCTCCAACTCAAAAATCTTATACTCCAAAATTTTACTTTCTAACCATAAAATATTATCCCCCCGGCTCTCAAATCCCTAACTCTGAATACTTTTGCACTCAGATTTCATTCAGATTTCATGTGGCTTGACTTCTCTTTCACTCTTCTCTGCCTAGCTTTATTTTCTTCTTCCAAGATTGATGCAACAAGCCATTACTTCACCTTCTTACTGACTCGCATCTTGACCCACTTTACATTTTTCTTTGCACTTGCCCTTCAAATTCTTTAATTCATGGACCATCTGTCTTCTGTATTTCTCTACCCAGGCCATGGATCACTTTGGAAAAGATTATACCCTTATATCTACTGGTACCACTACAAGTTTATGGTTTCCAAGCTCTGCTAGACTGAGCTAGTGAACTTCCTCTTACATTTCACAAAGAGGCTATTTCAATATCATTCCTATCATAGAGCCCTTTATCATATCCCCTACTTACTGCTCTCAGAAGATAAGCTTGCCTCTCACTTCATAGAAAAATAGAGGTGAAGGCACGAATCCCCTTAACTTATTCTTCTTCCTCATCATCACCAAACTTATCCATAGTCATGCTTCTCCTGACCTCATTCCTTGTCATGGTTAAAGACTGGATATTACCTTTTTATGCATTAATTGTACCTTTTCCCATATTCTTTGGAGCTTCCACATGCCTTTTCCTCCTATATTTTAACCTTTGTTTTCAATAGCTCCTTTCTCTCAATCTACAAATTTTGTCATCACTTTCTAATTAACACAAACCTTCCTTAAAATCAGTGTCATCCTCTAGCCAAATTCCTCACTCTCCCCTTCTTCTCGTCAACCACTAGAAAGAATAATCTGTAAATCCCATCTCCCTTCTTTTTTTTTTTTTTTTACTGCAAATTCATTTCTCCATCCACCTAAAACTGTTCCAGTCTTTTAACCACTTTACTGAAACTATTCTTACTCAGGTCAACCAAGGGAATCTTTATTGAACATTCCAGTGACATTTCTCAGTTGTAATTTCACTTGTTTTGCTGTACCCAGTGTCTCAGCACTTGGCGGCCCCTTCCATCTTAAACCCTCCTTTGAATTCGGTAACAATACTCTCTCCTTGTTCTACTCTAATTCGATTCTCTTTTCAGGTTTCCTTTCTCTGCCTGACCTGTCGGTGTCCCCAGGGTCCTGTATTCAGTCTTCCCATTTTCTAATTGCCTGTTCTTTTAGTCTATGCAGCTTATTCCCATAGCTTCCACTAGCACCTATACACTGCTGATTTCCAGCTCCATCTCCAAAAACAGAGCTCCTGACAGAGACTGAGATTAATTATCTGACCGCCTAGTACATGTCTCAACTTGGATTTTTCCATAAATACCTCATATTCAACAGGTTCAAAACTTATGATGCCTTTTTACCTCCTTCCCACCTCCTAAATTTCTGGGTTTAGTGAATGTCATTACCATTTACCCAATTCCCAAAATTAGAAACCTGAGGAAGTTAACTGTGACCTTCTAATGGATTTCCCCACTCTAATTGGTCCCTATTGTTTTTTAATTCTACCTCACAAATATCTCTGAGATTACTTTCTATCTATTGTTACTTAGTTCATCCCTCATTTTCTCCCACCAGAAATTAAATAACTTTCTCATTCTGACTTGTTTCCATTCCTTGAATCCACTGTCCCACATTCCCACCCATATGTAACATGGTGACCTTTAGAGCTCAACTGTATACTGCTCCTCTGAGCTCCACATCCACATATCCAGATGCCTACTCCACATCACAAAGTGAATGTCTCAAATGCATCTCAAAGTCAAGGTGTCCAAGACAGAATTTCTAATTGGGGTCTCATCATCTTCTCTGCTCTATCAGTGAGTAACACCACATTTTGGTCATTATGCAAGTCAGAAATCTAGGAGCTATTCTTGACACTCTTTCTTCATCACTCCATATCCCACCCATAACCAGGTAATTTCCACCTTACCTCTTCATTCTTTTTGTTTGTTTTGTCAAAGAATTACTTTTATTGTGGTATAAATAAATAAATAACATATGACATAGCATAACATAAAATTTACTATCTTGACCATTTTGAAGTTCAATATTAAGTACATTCCTGTTATTATACAAACAATCTCCAGACCTCTCTTCATCTTATAAAATTGAAACTCTATACTCATTAAATAACAACTCCCCATCCCTCCCCTCCTCGAGCCCCTGTCAACCACCATTCTACATCCTGTCCCTATGAATGTGCCTCCCCTATGTATCTCATATAAGTAGAATTAAGTGGAATCACACAGTATCTGTCCTTATGTATCTGCCTTATTTCACTTAGCATAATGTCCTCAAGGTTTAGCCATGTAGCGTGAGGACTGAAGAATATTCCATTGTATGTATATACCATATTTTGTTTATGCATTCACCCGCTGATGGTTACTTAGGTTGTTTCTACCTTTTGGCCACTGATAAAAATACTGCTGTGAACATGAGTGCATGAATATCTCCTAGAGTTCTGTCTTTAACTCTTTTGGGTATATACCCAGAGCAGAATTGTTGGATCATATAGTAATTCTATTTTAATTTTTTGGAGGAACTCTATCCTGTTTTCCATAGCAGCTTCACCATTTTACATTCCCACTAACAGTGCACAGAGTTCCAATTTATTCACATCTTCATAGCACTTAAGATTTTCTGGTTCTTTGATAATAGCCTTCTTAATGGATACTAGGTGAAATCCTTAATTCTTAAATCCATTTTTTCCATCTCCACTGCCACAGCCTGAGTTCTAGCAATACCATGGAAACTGATATTCCTGGATTCACTCTAGGCATCTTTCAATCTATTGTCCACACTCTAGAGGAGCAATCTTTTCAAATACAAATCTATTTGTGTTACCTCCCAAACTAAAACCCTTTGATGATTTTCTGTTGCTGGTAGGATTAAGACAAAAATTCTTGTCACTGTCTACAATCATCTGTTTATTCCCTGCCTACGTCTCCAACCTCATTGCATGTCATTCTCCCTTGTTCTCAATACTTCGGCCACACAGGCCTCCTTCAGTTCTCCAATGAATGTGGAATTTTCCCTCCCACCTAGGCCTAAAGACCACGTATGGTTGTATGTGGGCAGAGAAATGAAGAGGAAGAAGAATAGAAAAGGAGAAAGGAGAAGGAGGGGGAAATGTTCAGAGGACTAGCTGACAGATCACAGTAGAGCTGCTCTTCTTTACTGAGAGAAAGACTCTCTTTTGGCTAGAATTTCTTGACCTGTTTCTTTGTTTTGCTGGCTAGAGCGGGTTATAAAAAAACACATTCTAATCATATATATGTTTTTTATATAAGATGAAGGAAGACTCTTTGGGCTAAGATTTGTAGCCCATTTCACATCATTCACAACGGAATTGGTAGGTCTATTCATTTGCTAGAGCTGCCTTAACCAAATATCAGACTAGATGGCTTAAACAACAGAAATTTACTTTTTCATAGTTCTGAAAGCTGGGAGTTCAGTTTCTCAATTTCAAGGTGTCAGCAGTGTTGGCTTCTTCTGAGGCCTCTCTCTTTGGTTTGTAGATGGCCATCTTTTCTCTGCCTTCACATGGTCTTTCTTCTGTCCTTATGTTCAATTTCCTCTTCTTATAAGGACACCATTCATGTAGGATTAGGGCTCACCTAATAACTTCATTTTAACTTAATTATTTCTTTAAATACTTATCTCCAAATATAGTCATTCCTAAGGTGTTTAGGAAGTAAATGTGTAGAACTGTTTACTAGGAATCCCATATTCTACCCTTTCTCTTTCTTAAAAAGCATCCTTATTTGCATTCCTCACAATAATGCCTGAAGAATGCATTTCAAGTGAGCTAGTTTCTAAACCTGCAGTCTTAATTTAATGCTACACTAAGTCCTAAAATAAAAAAAATAATAAAAAAATAAAACCCACCATGGAGTGATTTACACATTTACCAGAAAATAAAAGATAACTGTATGAATGACATTTTCCTAGCAACCTAATTAATACATTTATCTTATTTGTGAATGTATTAATGGTAGATCTGTTTTCACAAGAGACTTGAACATCTATGTCATCTATTCATTCCTGTGGATCAAGTTCCAGGGAAGAGCTGCCAGAAGGAGTCTGCTCGGAAATCATGGCCGGAGCCCCTTTGCTTTGTGCATCAAGCCTGCCCCCTTTGGAACCACCAGGCCCACTGCCAACAGGGTGATAGATTCACAGCTCTTCTCCTCGCATTGCCAAACAGCAGCATCTCTGACAAGAACCCACTTTGGTTTCCAAGCAGTTTACTTTAGGCAATCCCTTTCCAACTGGCATTGTAACAACGGTGTGAAAACCACACCTGAGAGCTGCAAAGACCAAAAGCCCTTACCCTGCTCCTGTGGTCCACTTGGCACTTGAGCCCAAGACCTGCCTCCCGTCCAGCAGCTTTCAGTGGTCTCTATGCGCGCGCGCGCACACACACACACACACACACACACAACCATGCATCCAGGTACACACATGTACCTGTGCATGTACACACACACACACACACACATACAGAACATATACACACAAATACATACACACATACACACCTCAGACAGGAAAGAATACTCAGCCAGTGTCTTACCCTCAAAGAACAGACACTCCAATTTCTATGGGACTTTAAACACATCTTCTTTAAACACATTTTTGGATGAAGTCAAATGAGGCAAATAATCAGTGTAATAAGGAACACATGCCTACTACATCTTCGCCAATGAACAGTTCAGGAGCCCTGGACCTACACATAGAAATGGAAGGGCAGATCATACTTTCCTCTTTTTATAGCTAAAAGAACTCAACAGAGAATTAGGAGTCAAAAGCAAGACTGACACCTAGAGACTCAAATAGAACTGGTACCCACTTCCTGCAGTGAATTCTTGCTGTTGACCTGGGATGACTCATCTCAGAGGCTGCCTTCCAGCCCCAAAAAAGGAAATTTATCAATGTAATGAGAACTTTCTCAAATGTTAGGGGAAGATATTAGCAATATTTCTACATTTTCTCTATAAGATTACCAAAATATTAAATATTGACTTTAGGGGCTAACAGGAGAAAGCAAAGTGGCAGAATCAAAAGAAATCCATTCTTCCTGCACCATAACTTACTTTATTTTTATGAAACTACTAGGCAAGATAGAAATGCACCAGCTACTGGAAATATGAAGTGACATTAAAGTGCAATGTCTGAAGGCTATCCCTCTGAATATCTGTGAACTTTGTCCTGGGTTGTAGATTTTTATTTCTCATTTCAATCTACTTGTCCTTTATGTGAATTTGAAGGAAAGTGATTTTATTCAGTGCTCTTCTAGACAATTATACTTGGAACCATAAGTATATATATATATATATATATATATATATATATATATATATATATATATATATATATAAATTCCCTCCCCTACGTCAAAGGCGTTTTACAGAAACACATTATTCTTGGGGCCTGGATGGTGGCGACCCCCCTTAGTCTGATACCAAGACTGCTAACACAGCATGTAATGATGAGTGCTCACAGAAAATATGAGACAGAGAAGGACAAGCTTTGCCATATATCATTTGCATGAGCAGCTCCTCAGGGGATGGCAGGCCCTTGAAAATGTGCAGAAAGAGAAAGCTGGGTTTTTGCCATAAGAAACAGAGGTGCAGCAGTCCAGACATGTGACGAGGCAACCAGTTGGAGGAGAGCCCTTTCTGTCCCAAATCCAGCAGCTTTTCCCAAAGCCATTGCCCTACCCCCATCCCACACACATGAACACCAAGGGCAACAGATTCCCCAGGCCAGTTCAGCATTATTAAGGGAAGTGGGGTTTGACTGAGCACCGACAGAGCTTACCCTAGTTAAGGAGATGGCAAAAGATGCAGTGAGAGGGTGTGTATGTGTAAGGGACTGTGTTCAAGGGCTTACGCTCTACAGGAAGACAAGCATTTGCAGAAAAGGAAAGAGTAACGCTTTCCAGAGTTCTTACTATTTTTAGTATCACAGGAAAATATTTACTGTGTTCAATCACCAAGTCTATTAAAGGCAATTTATGTGCATTAAGAAATAAGCTCATCATTTAAAATTGTAATGAGAGACATCGCAACTATGCACACAGATGTGATTGCACAGAAGCCTGCAAGATTTGGAAGGGTCTAAATACTCCGTGCCTTATCCTGGGGAGCTCCCTCCTATTTACAGCTGTGTGGAGCCTTTATTTGGCATCCTTCAGCTTGTCAGACACCACCTGCTGTTTGTTTCCAAATGGGAAACTCAGAGTGGACACAGCAGCATTGTTATATGGTTTAATGCTGTGCCATTTGAGAACAGGGTAGAGAGTGTGGAGATGCAAAGCAGGGCACGTTTCATTACACACCCGGCCATTCATTTGATCATTGGTTAATCTTTGATGAGCACGCTAGGTGTGCCAGATTAGGCCTAAAGAATGATGAAGTCTCTATCCAAAGAAACATTATAAGCAAGTGAAACTCAACTTCTTTACACTAAGATGTCTGTCTGAAAATTGTACACAAACACATTGCATGGAATATTTTTAAAAGTTTCACATAACCATGGAATCTAGGATTGGTTCTGTTCTTCTCTAGGTATCATCACCTGGATAATTATAAGCTCTATTCTAAAAGAAAACAGGAAGTAAATGAACAGGTTAGTGTGCAGAAAACTGTACCAAGTGTCTCCAGATGTTTCCAAATGTCCTTTGGGGAGCCAAATCACCCCTGGTTGAACCACTGGCTTAATTGGACTGATGGGGCCTTCAGGAAATTTTGTATTCCTTAACATAGGGGTCCTCTAGTTAGGTTTCACAATATAACTAAATGTCACACAAATATGCAAAACTATTAGTTTCCTTTATGTGATGTCAATCCTATGCCAACCTATCCCATTCCATCCAACCTTCCTCCTCACATTTACTCAACATTTTTATAGACTTAGCATTCTTTAAGCCCTAAAATACAAAAGTAAATGAAATACAGTCTTTTTCCTGGAGTTCTGAATTTTGAAGAGAAAATGAATTTTTAAATAAATAGATACGAGAAAGTCCAAACGCCCTGCAAAACTTGCCGTATGATCATTCTTCCATATTCCTTTTCCTTTTGGCCCCTTGCCTCGTCTACAGGACTTTTGACTTTGCCTCACTCTGAGCTTGATTAAGAGATTTTGAACATGCAGCATTTTAGCATTCTATCTATCCGTCACCCACCTATCCATGATTTTATTTCTCAGTATAAGGAAACATGGAATTGTCACTGAAATCCATGCAAATTTCACATACATAGTCACAGGTAATTCTGACACACCTGCCCTCTGCACAGGTGTGGTCTACTCAGGCAGTTATGAATTATGGTATACTTTGATATCAATGGTGCAACCTGATTTTTGGTCTATCTTTAAAGGTCTGAAAAAGAGACACTTTGACCTGTATAACAAGATCAGTTATGAACTACTATTCCTAATGACTATCAATTCATAATTAGTAAGTGGGAAAAATAATCAGAAACTCTTACCACTCCTTACCCTTCATTCAGAAACAATAACTTAGCAATATTGGGGTTTTAGAAATTTGAAATTAATACCTTGCTTCCAGCTCCTAACCCAAAAGAGAATGAATGTTTTATAGCAGGGGTCCCCAACACCTGGTCCATGAACCGGTACCGGTCTGTGGCCTGTTAGGAACCAGTCCACACAGCAGGAGGTAAGTGGGCAGTGAGCGGGCAAAGCTTGATCTGTATTTGCAGCCGCTCCCCAGCACTAGCATCACTGCATCAGCTCCACCTAGATCATCAGGCATTAGATTCTCATAGGAGCACCAGTCCCTCGTGCCAAGAAGGTTGGGAACCGTTGCTCTACAGGAAAATGGCCTTAACCTGACTCTAATAAAATGCAAAGATTACTTTTCTGCCTCATTTTATTTACCTTCAGCAGCATTTTACACAGTTTCCAACACTTTTCTCCTTTCAACCTTTATGACATGACACTGTCCTGGTTTTCTTATTCCCTCACTGACCACGGCTCTTCAGTCTGCCTTGCTATCTCCTCCTTCTTCTCAGGTCAGCCATTAAATAGTAGAATGCCACAGGGCACAGGCCTGGGCTCTTGTCCATCCTATATCTCTATTTTTGCCCTATGTTATTTCATGGATCTAAATAATGGACAATGAGGTTGACTTCCCAAATTGGTTGCACTCCAGGCACCTTGTCTCAGTCAACAGGAGAAATTTCTTGACCATTGTAGTGGCTGGTTCAGGGAAGGGAGGGCCCAAGCCAACCTGTACCAACAAAATGTGAGCAAAGACTTGCTGGGGGCTTCTTAATGAGGACTTTTTATTATTATTATTATTCTTGAGAGGTATACACAATTATTCAGTCAATGTATGTGTCTCCCTGTCTCTTTCTGGTCCCCCACCCTCGCCCCTTTCACATATGAATGAGGAAGCACATAGCTCTAATGTCAACTGTAAAAAAACCAACTTTGGGATATGGAAGACATTGGTGCAGTAAAATAAAGGAAATATTTGGGTCTTTGAAGACATGATTGAAGTGTTGAATAAACCAAACCAGAAGCCTGGTCTATGTCTGGGCTTCCTCTTATGAATTATCATTTAATCTAGTTTAATTGGGGTTTCCTGTTACATGTAGCAGGAAATATTCTAATTGATACAATCTGAAATTTTTATCTCAGCCATCACATCTGCCCTATAATCCAAATTCATATATATAACTGCCCACTTGACAGCTCTACTTAGACATGGAATAGTCAAACAAAACTTAACTTGTCCAAAAAAGAGCTCCTGATTACCCTTTTCTATCCCAAATCTTCTTTCTCATGGGCTTCCCCACCTTTGTAAATGTTACAATATGCTTGAGCCTAACCACAGGTGTTGTCTTGAATTACTCTCTCCCCTGGTCCCATAGCCAGTCTATCCACCAGTTATGTCAACTCTATCCACAAAAATAAAATCCCGTAATTTATATTTTTCTCCTCTCTACTTCAAACCCCAAACGACCACCTTCTCTCACTTGGCCTCATGCACAGGTCTCCTAATCACTCTTCTACCTCATCCTATAATCTCCTCAGAGCAGCCAGAGTTAATCAAACACTAAATTGGTTTCCCAGACTCAGTTCTCCCCACATCAATAAACAATTCTCAAAGGCCAACAGAGTGTCCTAGATTTCAACTCAATTCTGATACAATCTACCAAGAGATAGCTTCAGATTCCGCAAGTTAAGGATTCAATTCTACAAGAGTGACCCACCCCCAAATACACATACACACACTGCAGATGCCATCTGACCAACTGGCTACAAACTCAGAATGCCAACTCAGAAAGCCAACCGCAAGCCCAGGTTATTACCTGCATTTCTGACCCACTGGCTATAAATCAGAGGTTTCCACAGCCCCCTCCTCAGGTTCAATTACTTTGCTAGAATGGCTCGCAGAACTCAGAGAAGCATTTTACCTACTAGATCACTGGTTTATTATAAACAGATTTAACTCAGAAAAAGCCAAATGGAAGAGATGCATCAGGCAAGGTATGTGGGAGGGGCATGGGGCTTCCATGTTCTCTACAGGTGCTTGCCTCTCCCTACACCTTAGTGTGTTCACCAACCTGGGATCTCCCCCAACTCCATCCTCCTGGGTTGTTATAGAGGCTTCCTTACATAGGCATACTTGCTAGTGGCAACTGATTCAATTTTCATCCCTTCTCTAGTTCCCTGGAGGTCAGGGGGTTAAAAGCCATCTCATTAACATAACAAAAGACATTTTTTTTCACCCTCAATTTAGGAAATTCCAAGAGTTCCAGGGAGCTGTGAACCAGGAACTGTGGATGACCAAATACATATTTCATATAAATACAACACACAGTAAATCAGATCATTTCTTCACTTTCCTGCTTTGAACCCTCAATGACCTCTCACCAAACCTAGAATAAGACTTAAATTCTTCATCTTTGCCTAAAAAGCCCTATAGGATCTGTCTCTGACTAACTCTCCAGGCTTCCCTTGCACCATTTATTTATTTGTAAGGCCCTTTCTGCAACATTCTGTGTTGCCCTCCAGCCAAGCTCATTCCCACCTCAGGGGGAATTCCTTTTCTTCCAAATCTACAGGTAGCTGGTTTCTCTCATTACCTGTGTCTTGGCTACAACAGTACCTCCTCAGGGAGCCCTGCACTGGCCAGCCCAGTTACTATCACCTCATTGAGGCTCCTAGTCTTTACCTTCTGGCCCATCTTTGTTTCCTGGCTTACTTGTTTATCTTTCAGAGTCTGCTTTATGAGGACAGGGAGTTGTCAGTCTTGCTCACTGGTGCGTCACCACTTCCTAGAATAGTGTCTACCACATTAAATATTTGTTAATCAGTTAAATGGGTAGATGGGTGGATCTAAGCCTGGATGGATGAATTATGGAAAAACATTTTCTCGGTTTATTATCTAATTTTGCTCAAAAGACATTTACAAAAATCATCTTAGGAGAGTGCACACAGTAAAGCCAGACTCTAAAACTGAAAACCCACTGTGATCATATTAGCTGGAGAACTTGACCAAGGTAAAATAAGTCCCTTGTGTCTGTTTTCTTGTATGCAAAATGAGTTAATAACAGTATCTACCTCATATGAGGCCGAAATGGAATAATATTTGAAAAGGACTTAGAACAAAGTCTGACGCATAGTAAACACTGGGTAAGCCTGGCTGTTACTTGGTGTTGTCGTCATTATTCCCGAGTGCTTCTCTAGACCAAGACTTAGGCAAACTTCGGCCCAGGCGTCAAATCTTATATTTGTAAATAAAGTTTTTGTAAATAGAGTTTTATTAGAACAACAAACCACATTCATTTGTTTACATATCATCTATGGCTATTTTTGCTCTATAATGATAGAGTTAATTAGTTGCAACAGAAAGGCAATAATGCCCACTATGGTTAAAATATGTATACTATGTGACTCTTTAAAGAAAGTTTGCCAGCCCTTATTTTAGAGCACGTCCCAAAAGTTTAGATAAATGTGTATAAAGAGAATAATTATGACCCTTTAGTTGTTTTCCTGAATTAAAAACAAAACAAAACAAAACAAAAAACAGCCCTTAGCATCTGAACCATGGTTTGATCTCAAGTCTCAAATTGTCTGATGTTATGTAAAAGCAAATGGTAAAGCTGTAAGAGCCCAAGGGCAAGACCAGCTGCTACAACTACAAGAGATTGATTAAGAAGCCACATGACCACAGAGAAACACTGCTAATGGTTGTGCTAACTTTCCTAGTAATCTGCTTTTTAATTAATAGACAGAATCTGAGTAATTACTTACGGTCCACTGTGGAGCAACCCATAAAGAAGGGCTTACAAAGAATTTCTTAAGCTTAAAAACTAAATGGCTGTGCAGATATTGATTAATCAAAGCACTCAACATCAGCATCTGAGCTATGCCTCCTTTATTTCTTGTGGCAAACACTATAGGCCTTGGCTTATGCAAAACCCAACTCAATCTCCATCCTATTCTTCTTTGCCTGCTTCTTCTATAGAGGTTGAAAACAAAACAAAACAAAACAATTTCCCAGCATCTCTTTCAACAAGGGATATTTATATGAGACTGTTCTGGACAAAAAGATGTAAATGGAAATCTGTTGGCACCACATTACCAATTTTTGTCTTTTTCGTTGTTGTTGTCTTGAATAAAAACATAGCACATGAAACTGCCACAACTATCTTGTGATTAAGAGGGAACAGAGACATCAGTTAGAACAGTTTTGAGCCTTTAAACCAACATCAGCAGCGCCTACTCTGCCCTGAACTTGTGAGAAGAATAAGCCACTCTTGACATAAGCCACAGTTATTGTATTTTGTTATTTCTAACAAAAACTCTTCCTAAATGAAAACCAGAGTACTGATGAAAGGCAACATGTTAATAAGAAAAAAAGGTGCAAGACTCTACTCTTAGGGTTATTTAAGGCTAAAGTCAGAAAACTTGGGAACATGCTCACAGAAAAACTACAAAGCTTATGTGGCAATATAGTTAAAGACACGCTACCAAGGAAAAAGACTTCAAGTTTTAATCGTACAAATCTAATACTCAAATGCAGGGGAATATTACTTTATTTTATATTCTCTCCCTTTGTAGTTTACTTAGATGGTCAAAAGGAGTAGCTAGTCAAAGAAGCTAAATGCCCCCTGTTAGTTGAGAGAAAGGAAGTGAATGTTTAAATAGGGTTAATAATGCTTATTCAATGCTTTAAGTTTTGCCTGCATTGAATTAGATCGTAGTGCTGAATTTGCTTCACCATTTTAAGAGATAAAATGTTACTTTTTCAATGTGTGCAAATTAAAAGCACATTAGTAAATATAGCATTAATGTTGTCATAAGGGAGTATACAGAATTTTAACTCTCTCAGCAAATGTCTACTTAAATAAAAAAAAGAAACACACTATGCAAGATTTAAGGCTATATTTAAAGCAAACGTTATTTTCTAGCACTAACTTAAGCAGGAATATACATACACTTCTGATTACAAGATAAAATAATGCTATGGGTGAAAAATCTGTTCTTAATCCATCTTCTATATGTTCATTTGTAACATATTTTATACTAGCTTTCACATGTCAGAATTTTTATATTTGAATATCTAAACACCCACATAATAACAAAGAGGTTTAAGATATAAAACAAAAACATCTTTGTGTTCCTCTGTGTACACTTTTCTAGCCCAATCTCCTTCCCACCCTGCCAGAGATAAACTCCAAGTTCAATATTTATTAATCATTTACTTGCTTGAATACTTGTTAATCATCCTCTGACTTCTCTTTGGGGCTTTACCACAAATGTGTGTGCTATATGTGTGCATGCGCACGAGCATATTCCTAAAAGAAATAATTTAGTTTTGCTTGTTTATGAACTTTATTTATTCAGAAGCATACAATATATATGCTTAACATTATTTTTTGATAGTAATCCCTGTTGATATGATACACAGAGCTATATTTCAGCCACTTCTACTGTTATATAGTATTTCATTTATTAATACATAAAATATTTTAATTCTTCTGTTGATGGACATTGCATTGTTTCCAATTTTTTGCTGCTATGAATGTTGCCATGAATATTCTTATGTTCCTCTCCTAATATTCAGATATGAGTTTCTTTCAGAGCATATCTAGGAATGCAATTGCTAAGTCATAGAACATTGACACCTTCATCTTATTTAGAAATGCCTACATATTTTCCAAAGTGTTTATATCAATTTATATTCATCCTACTAGGAGATATAGGTATTCTCATTTCTCCACATCCTTGCCCCAAACCAGTATCCTCAGATCTGTTAGTTAATGCTAATATCATGGGTATAAAATGGTATTTTGTGGCTTTTTTCTGGAACACACCAGACACCTCTTGACATATGCACAGCCTGTTTCCTCACCTCTTTGAGGTCTCTGTCTGTGTCACGTTCTCAGTGAGACATTCCCTGACAGCCCAATTTAAAATTGCAGCCTGTAGATATTTCTACCTTCCTCATTTATTTTTCACTATTGCAGTTATCACTCTTCTCCATTGCTATGGGCTGAATCATGTACCCCCCCCCCCAAATTCATGTGTTGATATCCTTATCCTCCTGTACCTCAGAATGTGACTGTATTTGGAGACAGGATCTTCAAAGAGATGATTATGTTAAAATAAAATCATTAGGATGGACCCTCATTCAATATAAGTGGTGTCCTTATAAGAAAAAGAAATCTGGAGCCAGAGATGCACAGAGGGAAGACTATGTGAAGACACAAGGAGAAAATGGTTGTGCACAAGCCAAGGAGAGAGGCCTCAGAAGGAACTAACCCTGCTGATACATTGATCCCGGACTTCCAGTCTTTAGAATTGTGAAAAAATAAATTTCTGTTTTTTAAGCCACACATTCTGTGGTATTTTGTTATGACAGCTCTAGCAAACTAATAAAGACATATATTTTTGTATATTAGTCAGAAAAATATAAGCATAAACCATAGTTCATTTATTCATTCTGGCCCCAGAGGAGAGTATAAGGGAATGATAGCAAAGCTAATACCTTCAATTTTTTATTATTAGATATTATATTTGCTATCTGATCACTCTAATACTTATTAATTTTGCATCTGCTTCTGTAGTTCTTTGTTACTGCTATTTCTCTCTTATAGTGGCTTATTTCCTCAAGTCTATAGGGATTTTTTAAATTATAAATTCATTTACTCGGCACATCCTCTCTGGCATTTTTTGAGGCCCTGTTTAAAGTGTATACTTTTACAGAGGGTTTGTCTGGCTTCTGCTTGCCACCTGGAATTCACACCAACCAGGGCCATCTCACATTGAATACACAGCTTAGGGCATTTTGGCACCTATGAGACAGTGTGAATTCAAGCCACAATCCTGCATGAATGTGAGTTTGTGTTCAGGGATTATCAGAGGAGGAAATATTTTTTGTTGCTCTGTTCCATCCAGAGCCAAAGTTAAAACAGGTGCATATCCACGTTCTCTTAGGACAAATAATTTTCTGGCACACCCACCGAACATATTATCTTTGAGGGTCCTGGGTTTGCACACAAACTCTGACTTCCCAATCTGCTTGGGGCCCTAGGCTTTGTTTCCCACTTCAGTGCACATGTGCCTACTAAAACCCAGGCTATGGACCACTTGCATTTAACAGATACACCAGGCCAATGCCAGGTTTTGTACTTGGCTTAATTCTACAGAGTCAAACTTCCTTATCACACCTGAATCCAAAGAATTCCATTATTCTGCCTCCAACTCAACTACATATAAAGTGTGTGTGTGCGTGTGTGTGTGTGTGTGTGTGTGTGTGTAAAAATACCTTATTATGCATTTTCGGATATTTATTGGGAAAGGTTTCTCCAATCATCTAATTCCTTCTATCACCAGAAATAAAAAACCTCTGATGCACACGCATAGTTGGGCCTCACCGAGACATAAAAGTCATAATTTCAAGAATGTGGCCCCACCAGTTCCCCAGCTTATTCTAATGCAGCTGGTCCACCAACTGGTTTGGAATCATTGCCTAAGTGGGCAGCTTTTACTCTCGGTAAAGCTTCCAATTTAAAGAGAAAGTTTAGCCATGACTGTTTTATACAGAGAAATTGTAACTCAGCAGAGTCTAAACCTATTCTGAAGGCATTAAATACCTGTATATATCTGTTATCTCTGGCTCAACATTACTACTTTGAAACTAAAGTTATCATGCTCATCATTATTTGGTACCTTGAGATATCCACTTTCTATACTGTTACATGTTGGAAAAGTGGTTATATGAGCCATTTGCACAGGGTGACTTGGGGTTTTTTAAAGACTGCACATTGATGCTGCAGAAAGTATAATATAAGTTTCAGGTTTCTGCTGTCCCCTGACTTATTCAAGAGCCTTGAAAGTTTACTAAAAATTTGAAGGAGTAAAATCCTTATTCCTGAGCAATGGAATTAATGGTTAGTTTCTGCAATAGAAGACAATCAGATAGAAGACGGCATATAAAAATGTCATGTGTTTTTCCTAAGTATTACTAATTATAACTCTTTTAAATAATTATTCCTTGAGATTTTATACAGACTCTTTGTAAGTTAGCAAATATGACAGTGAGTTATTAATATTTCCCACTTGTCCCTTCCCTTCAAAGGGATCGTATTTTCTTAATAGGCAGTTATATATTTTTCAAGGCATTTACTGTGTACCTGTTACGCACTAGACATTGGACTGGGTGATGTCAGACCCATTATCCCTGCCATAGCTTTTCGTGGACATTACATGTTGATTGTTTAAAATACAGTTCCTTAAGTGAAAAAGAGAGGTGTGACCTACGACATATTTTCAATCTATAAGAAAACAATCCTCACACTCTGCTGAACCACTTGTGCACTGTGCCCTTTGAGAGCTCTGCCAGGGACCAAGGGCATTACAAACAGTGTTAACACAGGGAAAAAGACAATGTCCACTGGAGGGAAAAACAAAAGCTCTATCCGAAAGCCCTGTGATGAAACTATCTTTAGTGAGAAACAAATAAAACGTTCCTCCCAGAGTCTAGGAAAACTATTTCTATGTGTCAAGGAGAACAGAAGTATCATAGAAGTGGATTGAGGTCGTTTTTGAAAAGAGACAAAATTCATTCCATTTTCTCTGGCTTATGTGGCATTGTCAAATTATAGAACAGTCTTTTTCTCCAATAGTAAGGAGGGCTACTCAAAGATTCTTGGATATAGTGAAGAGGGAACAGAGTAATTTGAAATGATACTGCACACATTACTTACTGCAAAGCCCAACTAGTTATTCCACGAGTGACCTGCAAGTGCTTAGCTGAAATGCCCCTTGTCACATCTCTCTCCTGCTGCTTTAGAAGAGGAGTGACAGTCAACCCGCTTGCAAACATCTTGACATGGGCTAATATTATACATGTAATTATTAGATTATCTCACTTCATTTCTTTTATTTTCCTAATTTAAAAATATCCATCTCTAGCAACTGCCACCCACTCCAACATGACAGATTAGCAGAAAGTTCCCCCTTTCAGAGGTTTCTCCCAATTCTTTGAAGAGCCTTGGAAGGTTATTAAAAATCTTTATTCCAAACACCTCAAATTAAGAAAACTGGACACTCTGCTCAGCCCACTACTGATTTTCATTTTTCAGTTGATGTTGCCCTTATGGCTGCCACACAAAATCACACAGCCCAAAAGGCCTTTGCCCATTGTGTATGGCTCCAGTGCTGCCTCAGATCCTTGCACAGGCCAAGCAGGTTTACTAAGGGACAGAGATTCTGGTCTCTCAAGGTTAAACCCTTGACTTCCAAGGTCTTTGCTCTTTAGCTACAGTGACATAGCCAGACTGTATTCTTAAAGTAATGTCAAGGTAGGTATGTAGAGTGAACCCTTTAGTCAACCCTTCACCCAGACCTATAAGTCCTAATGTTGAAATCATATTACTAGTTGAGACCTCTTTTCTTCATGATGAGTTTCCCTTTGGCTAGGAAGGGAGAGTGACAGCCTAGAGCCAACATAGTACACTGTAATCCACTAGAGAGCTGCTAAAATAGTGAGCCTCAAAAAATATAGGATTACAGCTTAAAGTCTCCTTGCCCTTTGTCAAGACATACCAAAAAAGGTCATATTATTCCTGTCATCCAGAATAATTATCCACAAGACAAAGCTGTATCGAGATGGCTTTTCCCCATCTAGTCAGAGAAGTGACTTGAAGAGTTAAATGGCATTTCTTCCAGAAAAGAAATTTTAAATCCTCTTCTAACCAGGTATTTAATTTACTACATATTCATTTGAGCGCAAACTACAAAACCACATGTTTCTGCAAACAGCATCATCCTTTTTGTTCCTTCTACGTGGTAAAACAAGAAAGCGATGGAGGCCAAGAAATCGCTGTGCTCCATTAGAAAACTCCTTGATTTTTCTTTTCTACTCGCTTTGAACAAGAAGTGGCTTGGTGTTTTAAAAATATAGACAATGCTGAATGGTACAGTACAGTTCCTACCAGAATGAAAATAACTTATTCAGATTTAGCCTGAAAGACAATCTATATATTAACAGAAGTGTCTGCTAATTGAGGCAAAAGAAAAAAGATTAGCAGATATGATTTCTTTCTATAAAATTTGAATGCTAATTATTCTCTACCTTTGAAGAAGTGCAAAGGTTAAAAAGCTGATATGTAGCTTAATCAGAAAATTATGTAAATTAGCCCAAATCAAGCACATCATATAACCTCCATAATCAGTAAAATATATAGTTCACTAGCAAATCAAGTAAAACTTCTAGCTATTTGATCAGTAAAAAGAGAAAGAAAATCTCAGAACATTGGTAGATGTATCTCAGGCAAAGTTTATGTTAACATGCCAATAAGAAAATAAAATAAAGCATTTTGGGAAAAAAAGGCATAAAGTCAAGAAATACATGGAGACAATTTAGGAGAAATCACTAGAAGTGAGCACCATGGAAACAAAGTGCTTTTTGTTCACTGATGTATTTCTATCACCTAAAACAAAGCCTCATAGGTAAGAGGTCCTTAGTAAATATTTGTGAATGAATGCTAAATGAATTATCATATCAAAAATATCATGAGAAAAATATGACATTGCAAACTTCAAAGTGAGCAAACAAAACAATGTATTACAATTTCACATATTTTTTCCTAAACTTATTTCAAATCCAGTATGTTAGAAGTGTTCCACTTTTTACAAAAAAAAAAAAAAAGACATCCAAAAGAAATAGCACTGACATAAAAATAGCTTTACTAAAAATCAACAATAATAAATTATTTGTGCTTACAAAAATACCTGTATCAAAGGCAATTCTATTTTCTTTTAACTCTGGTAAGATTAATCCCTCTTCAAAATATTTGGAAACATATGGTACATTATTATCCACTTGTCAGAGATGAGAATGAGACACAGAGATGGAGGTATTTTTCAAAAGTCACAATGAAGTAAATAATCAAATACAATTGACTTTCAGGGTAAGAGTCAATCTACTTCAAAGTTATATTTTATTATTATCAAACATTTTCCTTAGGATTCTTTGCATCGATACCATTCTAAAATGACTCCTTTGCATCTCTACCTAGTAAAAAAAAATTCATTGTTCTTCACCCCTCAAATCATGCCACCCTTTAAAAATATTTCCATTACATGGTCCCAGTTTGAAACATAAGATATATAAGAAATAACTTTTGTTAAACATTTATTATTCACCATATTCCAGAAGTTAAGGCAGTTTACAATATTGTACATTACAATGATAGATTACCATTTTTTTAAAAAAAGTAAGTGAGTGAGAAAATGAAGACAGAGGGAAAATGAAGTGTGGAAGGTAAGATAAAGGCAAAGTCACCATATGTAATGCAAACTATGAGGTTTGTGCATTTAGTCCTTAGTTACTTGTTTCTAAGATTGTTAGCAACCAAGACAAACAGGGAAACACAACCATATGATTCTATATCGAAAAGTAAACCAGTTAAACTGGTCAGGAGAAGCATTCTTGGTGCTGAGAACAAAAAAGAACTATCTTTCATTGATCCTCATAATATGGATAGTGCATAGGTTATAAACCACATCCTCAACAACACTTTTCTGGCAAATACAATGATGAGTGCCATATGGACTCTTTAGACATCCTTCAATATGAGAGCTCACCACCAAAGACCAATTCAATAAAGCAATGGGGGACAAAGGGATGAGAGTAGCAAATGATGAGGTCCAGTCACTTAGATCAGTAGCTTAATCCAGAAATTGATTTTAGCATGTTTAGAAGAATGGAAAGACCACAAATCCTTTAGCCGGTCTCCACAATGCTGTTTTATAAGAACTAAAGAGCTTTTGATAAGAAGTTAAGGTTGTATTCAAAATTCTATTCTCTAATCAGGACCAAGAACATAACTATTTGGTGCTACCAGATCCAGATGAGTATAGCAGCAAGCATATGCAGGAACCCAGGCACGATAAAACTGTGGAGATCCTTGTTCAAAAGTATTAAGAATTTCAAGATTACGACGGCAGAATATGAAACCAAGCACGAGGCCCTTCCAAAGGCAGGGCCCTGTACCACTGCACAGGTCACACACCTGTGACACCAGAGCTGACCGTAGGCTTTAACAGTCAGTCAGGTTTTTCTAAGACATGCTCTTGGGTGGCCTGGAAATAATGCCCTCCTTCCCACAGAGTGTCCCTCCCACCATGGGGAAATCCAAGATTCTCCCAGTCGCACTCACAGATGAGTCAACCCTTGTGAAATCCAGGGCTCAGTGACACAAACATGGTAACATTTTAAGTCTAGACAATTACAAAAATAGATATTATGAAATACCTACCTCAGCCATTTGAATATATACGTATGTATGTATATATGTACGCATGAATGTATGTATGTATACTTAAAACACTTGTAAAATATTTACCCTTAGGAAATGAAACTTCCTTGTACACACTCCAAAATGAACTACTTACAAGGCATATCCTGGTAACTAGATAATATATTTCTTGACTAGAGTTAATTATAATCCATTTAATAGAAGATTTCTAACCTAACATGATGACTCTATTTTTGAGGTAAATAATAGATAGCAGGGCTCTTTGCTTATTGGGGCCCTTCTTAGATTGCGACCAGAGCCACTGCATTTGTAAGTCAAAGGATGTAGGATTTTTTATTCTCTTTAAATAGAGAGGGAGCATGTATCCAGAACACTCAAAACAGAAATCAAATCACTAGGCAGAGGTTCAAAAGAAGAGGACCCGCAGCATATCTCTGATTTCCCCATACTGAAGTGATAACCCTCAACTTTTTTCCTCTCATGCTTTCTCAAAAAATATATTCCATCCATAGGAACAGCCCTACTTGCTTGCTCCTGCCAAGAGATCCAGTTGGTGTTTGTTGGATATTATTATTAATTATTGTCCTAGAATACATTATACATCCTAAGATACAGAATACATGACACATTACTCAAATGGCTTAAACAAAGAAAGAATTTTTTAACTCTCCAATTACAAGAAGTCTGGAGGTAGGGCACACCCTGGGTTGATTCACTGACTCAAAGACGTCATCAAAGACTCAAAATTTTACTCTCTCTGTGCTCTGTCCTTGTGTAGTCCTCATCTTCAGGCCACTAGCAAGATAGCTGCCTCAGTTCCAGGCAACACAAGTACACAGCAGTATGTAGAGGACATTGTGCCTCATTCTGAGGATTTATGAGCCGGTCCCAGAAGCCCTCCAGAAGATTCCCCTTAGGTCTCATTGACCAGAATTAGGTAACATGTCCATTTCTAAGTGAACCGCAGGCAAGTGGACCAGAATTACCATGATCAGCTGCGGTGAGATGGATGCTGGGTAGTCAATTGCAATAATCTTTACCTGGGTCCTGGGTCATTGCTAAATAAACCTGGCTTGGACACAAGACCTAAGAAGAACCAATCCACAGGCATAACTGAGCCACTGAGATTCTTGTTCTCAAGAATTTGGACTAAGAGCCGTAGAACCTCAGGGAATTAACTGGAAGCTAGTACATATTAATGACAGAATACTAGATTAAAATCCTTCGAATTTGAGCTGCTGAGGTTCTCAGAACCACCTGAGTCTCATCTTTTTTGGAGCCTGGTTGTTCAGTTTTCCTTTGATTTCCGTAAGACTCCTTATAATAAACCCTCTTTACTTGAGCTAATTAATTCAGTGTAATTTCCTTGCAAATAAAATTCTTTACTGGATATGAAGATAGCCTTACTGGAAATAAAGAACCTAGAATCCAAACCAATTATGGTTATACTATGGTGCAGCTTCTGTCTAAGCTTTACATTTAGTGTGACCAATGGTCTTAGTTTGCTCAAGATTCACGGGTGTTCTAGGACCTGAGTATTTCAGTGCTAAAAACCAGGACCATATCCAGTGTTTGTTCTTAGAATCAAAGTCTGAGAGAAGACCAACAAAAATTATATACCTACCAACTACCTTATATTCTTACTTCCAGGCTTGGGTACAGAAGATCACAATTATGTTCAGTCTAGGTCCCAACATGGCATAAAATTCACAATGGTAGATCAATAGGCATTAAGAAAATAAGTCCAAAATGAGTATCATCATCCCTAACATAGGAGAGTAGCTTTCCTAAATGAAATGTACCATTATCTTAAAATCAAAAAATGTTCTCCGAGATGAAAAGAAACATCCCATGACCCAAATGTGTCCCTTTACACAAGAAGAGTTATCCTTGGTGTCATCCAGGCTCTGTTGGGGTAGTGTTGGCTTATGAACAAAATAATCACGATTAATAATACATTGGATTTCCTCATGAAATAGGATAAAAAGCCTCTTGTTGGAAAATTTTCCTCTTGGAGGAAAATATGACAACATTAAGCAAGCATAGTTCAGTTGTCCTGAGAAAAAGTGTAGTATAGTATAAAATGACAAGAAAATGGGATTCAACAACCAGGGGCTCTTAAGCCATATTTTCTCCCTGTCTTTAAGATCACAGTCAGGGATGTGACAAAACAAAATTCATTCTCTTTCTTCAGATATATGAAAGAACATCTTATTTGTAGTTATTGTAGAAAAGGTATCAAGAAAATGAACAGAAAAACCAATTTCCCCTGAGGCTGTAGGCAAACTAGTGGAATTCCATTCGATTGAATAATAATGTCAGAAATAAAGCCCAAGACTTGCTCCAACCTAGTGTTTTACATCAGAATTAGCATGATATTCAAATCTCAATTTTTTTTTTTTTTTTTTATGGAAAGCAACTCTGATCTGATTAGGTCTATTCTTCCTCTCAAGAGTCCATATACCCTAGTTGGACATATACTTTCTGATGACAATTTGATTCATTTTCATAGAGACGTCCCACCTAAAAATTCAACATGTTAGGCACCAAGAAATATTTGTTAAACAAATATGAGAAGGAAATGAGCAAAGGAGAAAGAAAGTACTAGTTGGATTAAAGAAATAGATAATATCAAAACTTAAACTTGGGTATCAAACTTTCAAATAAAAATTAATTAAAAATACTTCTACATGAAGACATATATATATGCATATATATACATATAAATACACACGTTTCTGCCTCACCTCTTTTCTGAAAGAATATAAGGCACCTGGTTAAAGAAAGACAAATTAATAAACTAAGATTTTTAATGGGAAACAGGAGGAGAAAAGTAAACATTCAAAATATAACAATGAATCAAGTGGTTGTGATTGAATGAAAAGACCAACTATAATTTTCCTGACAAACAAGACAAAGAGGAAAAGGTGATAAGTCACATAAGTCATTTTAATCTGAGAAGAGGAAACTGACTACTTTCCCAGGGGAGATAAAGCTTTTCCTAGAACCAAACTCTGATAGAAATTTCCCACGTAAGAAGGACGCAGGGATCCCTCAGTGAATATCTTTACAATTTCAGGGCAAACGCAGAAACAGCTGAAAAGATGTCACCTGATGAGGTTTAGGCAACAGTTAAAATAGCCACCTTACTTACTAAGAAAGCGATATCAAAAAATTTGATATTCTCTAATTTACAAAGAAAAATTTATATTCGCATAGCTTGGTCCATCAATAAGTACACAGAATCAGAAATAAATAAAGGGGACATTCAATCTTGCATAGATTTTGACATATTTTTCTCCTATAATATTAAAAATGTATATTAGTCAAAAGTAACATTAATAATTTAAACAAACACACACTCATGTTAATTTACTATACCCCTGATTCTGAGCTGCCTTTTGCCAATATTATATCCTTAGCATTTACAATACTATCTAAAAAAATTTCTGATGTTTAATAAGAAGAAAATCAAGACTCATAAAGGTAAAGAAATTTTGCCCAAGAAACTCATTATGCAGGAAAGTCAAAACTAAATCCCAGGATTACTTGACTACAACTATTATAATTGTAACCTCTGTACCTTCTTGCCTCCCTTAGTAAACATACCTATGCCTGAAACCCACTTGTTTATTCATGCAAAATACTGGACCAACAGACTCAAACACGTACTTTTTAAAAGACAGAGTATGTTTTGAAAGTATGTTTAGAAAAGTGATGGTTCCACAGCTTTGATATTCTATAATTTATTATTTAAACTACACTTTGAGACCATTTAAAGGACATAATACCTGAGATATCACTTGAAGGAACTGGCAAATCAGAGCTTTCTGGTTACAATGAGCCTTTAAACAATTTTGGAAACACGAAATATTCCCCTAGAACTCCAGGCAGTGTATTAGCTGAATTGCAATGCAAAGAGTTGATTACATAGTTCCATTCAGAAAAGGACCCAGTGTCTATAAAATCTTAAACATTTCTCTGATAAGAAACAGAGTTTTCAGTCCGCCACATCATTTCTAACCATTGCTATGCCATAAACTAATGGTGGTCCCCTGATTACATCACTATTGGTCCTAAAAGCCAAATCTCCCACTGGGATTTGCTATACTCAAGTGTGTGTGTGGGGGGGGGGGTAGTTCTTTCCCTCCCTAAATAATAAAAGTATGTATAAGATATAAAATCTATATTTAAAATTAACTTCTTTTTTCCAGCTTTATTGATATAATTGAAATGTAATATTGTGTTTTACAGTATATATCATGTTGATTTAAAACACTTATCTACTGTAAGATAGTTACCATATAACACCTCCATCATCTCATATGATTCCCATTTCTTTTTGTGGTGAGCACATTTAAAATCTCTCTTAGCAACTTTCAAGTATATAGCATAGTATTAACTGCAATCGCCATGCTGCACATTAGATCCCCCAAATTTATTTATCTTATAACTGGAAGGTTCTACTTTTTACCAATATCTCCCATTTCCCCCACCCTCCAACCCCTGCAACCACCATTCTATTCTGTTTCTGATTTTGGCTTTTTAAATTCTACATACAGGTGAGATCATACAGTATCTGTTTTCCCCTGTCTGACTTCACTTAGAATAATGCTGTCAAGGTACATCCATTTGGTTGCAAACCATGGGATTTCCTTCTTTCTTGTGGCTAAATAACATTCCATTCACTATATATACCACATCTTCTTTATCTAGGTATCCATCAGTGAACACTTAGGTTGTTTCCATAGCTTGCCTATCATGAATAATGCTGCAATGAACATGGGAGTGCAGATATCTTTCAAGATCCTGATTTTATTTCTTTTGAATATATACCCAGAAATGGGATTGCTAGATCATATGATAGTTCTATTTTCAATTTTTTGAGGAACCTCCTTACTGTTTACCTCAGCGGCTTTATGAATTTACACTTCTACCAGCAGTGCACAAGGGTTTCCCTTTTTCTACATCCGCACCAACACTTATCTCTTATCTTTTGATAACAGCCATTCTGACAGGTGCCTCATTGTGGTTTTGATTTGCATTTCCCTGATGATTAGTAATGTTTTCATATATCTGTCGTTTAACTGTGTGTCTATGCACGCTCACTAGCCACCTGCCAAAGCTTGCTCTCACCGCCATCGGAAGTGTGCACAGAGAGTGGGCTACAGGGTGAGGGGGTATGTGGGTGAGGCACACAGTGCACGGGGTGGGGGAGTGCCCGTGGGCCAGTTGGGGGAATCCATGGGTGAGGCGTGCCAAGCAGCTCATGGGTGGGCTTCTTGATGGAGTCTGAGACATAGTTAGTAAGATCCACATTCCTTGAATACCCCAAGAAAATCCTGCCTCTCCCCCAGCCTCTTCCCACTCCCCAGCTATTCAGCTCTTACTCAGTACTCTGGATGGGGCGAGCGAGAAAGCGAGAAATGGACCTCTTTGGCAGCATCCTGCATGGCTGGAAAAGCGAGGTATTCACTTACAGGCTCTAACTTTCTCCCCTGCAGAAGAAATGATGGCTAAGAAGCTCTCTCTTGAGACTCAAATGTGTTGCCTTAGGGGTGAGAAGAGGGTACATCTCTTACCCTTTCCAATGCATCCAAACTTTTCTTTTATTTATTTTATTTTATTTTATTTTATTTTTTATTTAGATTTTATTTTATTTTATTATTTTATTTTATTTTATTTTATTTTATTTTTTATTTAGATTTTATTTTATTTTATTATTTTATTTTATTTTATTTTATTTTTTGCTCCAGTGGCTGGGACTTCTCTGTGGGAAACCTAGGCTTCCACAAATGCTCTTTCACCTATGGGTGATTGTCTAAGACAGTGTTTGCCAGGAACTGCCACACCACAGCCAAGAGAGGCTAGAGGTGGTTCAATGGGCTGCTGCAGGGTCCACACCCCAGGCCAAGGTCTGTCAGCTTATACCCATGGATGAGACTCCTCTTGGGTCCCTTGATGTATGGTGCTGGATCCCACAGCTCCCACAAAGGCACTTTTGTCCATGGATAGATGCCAAATTGTTATCGTTTAGGAAAGAATTCAAATGAGGGACAGCTTATGCAGTCATGCCACTAATGTTACTCTAACTTTTTCTGACTTTCACTTGATATGTTACCTGGGTAATTTATTAAGCCCATTTTTGGTTTTGGTATGGTTTCTCAACAATCTTTATTAATTCAAGGGTTAGGAGGACAAAACTTTATTTAAATTAATTAATATAGAATAGTCATGGCTTTGAAATTTTCTAATACTTTATTTAAAAATATAAGAAAAACATTTCTGGTAAGGCCATTAGATTTAATAATGTCATTTATTAATGAAAGATACTTGAAAATGTAGTGCTGAAATGCCACCTTAATCCCTTGCCTCAGTCTGCTTGTGAGTATAAGCAGGGTTGAACAGTTACATTTAGGGTAAGCAGGGAAGAGAAATAATGGCTTTTGATACCACCTACAGTGAACTACAAAAGATATAATTTTTTCATTTCCAAATTGCTGTCCATCATGCTCATTCTGGTTTCCTTGGTAGGAAGTTACTGGGGCTTCTAATCATGATGCCCCTCAAATATCAGTCCCAGTTACAGAAGTAAGAAGTTGGACCAAGAGGGGCCAGCCACAGCACTACGTGCCTCTGGAACCAACGATTGGCGATGAAACTGGCACATGACCCTCAAGAGGCCAACAGGAGTCCTCCTCAGACTACTTTAATAATGGACGTTAGGAAAAAGACTGTTCTTATCCTACTAGACAGAGAAGTAAAACCCTATGAGCTGAGGGTTTCTAGGAATGATCTTTTAGGGGGAAAAAAATCATGTATACAGTATGAAAGAATTAACGTGCAAAGCAGAACAGAAATAAGATACAGATAACACTATTTGAGCCCCCTGATTTAGCCTTCTACCTATGTCTCCAGTCTGTCATGGGACTTTTCCGATAGAGGACTCAATAATTCCCTCCATTTATTTAATGTGCATAGATTTGGGGTAACTTTCTCTTACAATATTGATTCCATGGGTGAACCAAAAGAAGGCTAACTCGAAAGTAATCTGAATCACAAGCCCCTAAATTGGAAGTATTAGTGATATTCCCCAATTTGTCTCACAACATGACTTCATATAAGTGTTTATATACTGATGAAAGCTATACTCATATACTTACTTGAGACATACTATCTGTATAAAATTTAGAAATCAGATACTGCAGGTGATAATACAGACATATGGTCCCCACTTGATGTTACATTAATCTCATTATCCCTTCTCCGGTTTCTTCTATGTAAGAGGGGGTAACAACTTAGAAATCTGGGCTCTCTTGATTATGGACTTTGTAGTCACTAAAAGATTTAAACCCTGAACTATAAACTCTGATGTCTTCAATTAATAAACTACTGGCTATTAGGTCTGTCCAACTTTGTGCTTTGTTGGGATGTGAAATTATAACTGTAACTATGGTAGTCAAAAATACATGTGTCAGACATAAACACAGAGGGCAACCTCGGCCAACTTCCCCTCTGCAGGAGGCAGTGTGGGTAGCAGGAAAGGCTAGAGGGCTGGGGATGACACTAGGTTCCTCTTGACTTCATTATTAACTGTGAAACAAAAAGGACAAGAATTGAGGAGCATAGCATAGGGAATGCAGTCAGCAGTAATGTAATGGCTATGGATAGAGCTAGAGGGAAGATAGAGTAATCAGGGGGATCATTTCATAAATTATATAAATGTCTAACCAATGTACTGTATACTTGAAACTAATAATAAAATGCTGAAAATAATTGTTTAATTCTCTTAACAGTCTATATAGTTAAATAGGCTATCAATTGCCAATATAGCTAACAAATATTGTTATTTTTAATAACATATTTTCAAATGTTGTAAAGCATACAGAACAAAACTTCTACCCCCTAGATAATTCTTAACACTTTTAAATGATAAAATTATTATACACACATAGGAAAAGTTTCATACAGTTTAGAAAAACAAGATGTTAAATTCTCTCTTCTCCAAATCCCACTCCTTCTCTCCAACTCTATTAATAGTTTTTATGCATTATTCCAAAATAAAAGTTGTAATTGACTAGCATATTGTGTCTGTGTGTATATTATTTTATTTAAATAAGAGATTGTTCTCACTACTTAGAATTTTTTATTTTTACTTAATTTTATATCTTGAAGAACATTTGTATAGCACAGAGAGATTTTCTTCACTTTTAAAGGCCACATCATGATTTATTTAGCCCATTCCCAATTGATACACATTTAAGTTGTTTATTTCTAGAGTTTTCTGCAATAGCAAATAATAGTGCAGCATATATGTGTATGTAGGTATATATATCACAAATACACACACATATACATCACAGCACATATGCATATTACAAATACAATCTTATAGATATTATAATAATATTACTCCTCTGTGGTAAAACTGCTCTGCTACTTAATTCACAGAGCAAAGTGCAATTAACAAGGTCCTTGGAGTAAAGGTGACACATTCTGCAAATGCAAAGGATCCCCATTATTTTCTTGTATTTATAGTTTTAAGTTTCCTTTTACTTGAGAATTGTCACTAAGTTTTGTCCTAGAGAGTGAACTACAATGAGCCCTTTCTTTCCCTTACATCCTATTTCATGCTTTTGGTTATAATCTTGGATTTAATAATCCGTTTGTTAGAAAAATATTAACAGTAAAAATAGAAACAATACTCATTCTTTTTCTATACAAAAATAAAATAAAATAAAATAACAGTGTGTGTTGTGTTTGTACATATAAGTGCAAGAGGACAGGTCTTTCTTATAATTTTTCATCAGGGTATCTATTACTTCCAAGAAAGCAGCTCTCCAGCTCTACTCAGGGACATGTTATCTGTAAGTCATATTTGTGCATGCGTGCTTATCTCAATCAATATCTACACAGAATACACAGCCTCTATTTTTTCATGAGCCACATTCTTGGCTCTTTCTTAAAGGAAAAGTCACTCTGTAATAACCAAAATTACACCTTTAAGTCTAAAAATACACATGCTTTTGATAAGAGCTCATTTAGCTTTTGCATATGCACTTTAGAAGTCCCCAGACCTTCTTATACGGCCTTGAAACTGAACTTCAAAACTTGTTAACTAGATTCCATCCATGAGTAGTATATCTCATGGTGCATTCATAAGACATTCCACAGTGTATTTCTTGTCAATTATGAAAATAGGGAAAAGGGAAATCATTTCCACAAGGTTTCCTCACCAAGAAAATATTAAGCACATTTCCAAGTTAGTTTTCCCCTCTCACATAATGATGGTTGCCATGGGTTACCAACTTCTCTGATGCATTTATCCCTGGAGGAAGAATGTAAGATACCAATGAAGGGAACCACCACTGACTACAAAAGAATAATAAATGCAAATAGATTCTAGCATAAAGTCATTTTTAAACCATAGCAAGGGCTCTAAATTTGTATTCCATTTCTGTTCCTTTTTTCTTTGTGAGGGCAAAGTTTTGCTATTGCAACCTTAGTTGTTCTACTAGAAACACTTTTTTTTTTTTTTTAACTAAATCTTTAAAATAATGCATTCGGCCATTGTAATTCCTTTCTAAAAGGAACTAGAGAGAGAGATTGATCGATCGATTGATCATTGGTTAAACATAAGGACATTTCACGTGAAATTAATTTCTTCCAAAAAAAGAGAAGTTAAAAACACAGATACTTGTTTGTTACCAATACTAAATTGTGTGTGTGTGTGTGTGCGCGCGCATGTGTGTGTATGTGCGTGTTAAAAGAGAAGCTGAAACATTTGATCAGAAGGTACATAGAGGGAGTTAGGGCCTAGGATCTGTTCAAACTAAAGGAAACCTTTAAAAAACCTTCAAATTTGCAAAGTAAAATACAGGGTGCCTGTCCACCACCAAAAATCTTCACTTACAGCTCCTTCCTTAAACAATAACCACTACAATGCTATTGAACTAGGGGTATATTTTCTCTACAACATCTTGGTAGGTTTGGTATGTTTGTGTTTTTATCTGATTCTTATGAGGATTCTAAAATGACAGCATGGAATTTTAAAAGTTAGGAAAGCTTTTGTTTATAAAAGCATTTGAAGTAACATATCTCAGAAGTAAACACTGTTAATATTCATTATAGTTGTATTCAGTGACTAAAATTGGATAAGAATTTTTCAAACTCTTAATACATATTACCAAACTGCCCTTTTGAAAGGCTACATCAATTATATTTTACATTCTTACCACAGTGTATCACAATGTCCATTTTACTGAACCACTGAGGATATTAAAGCTTATGTTCATATTAAGAAGTTACTTTCTTTTATTTTGCCAAATCCTCTGATCAAATTCAGGAGTCAACAAGCATTTTATGTAAAGGGCCAAAGAGTGACTCTCCTAGGCTTCTCAGGCCATAAATTCAATTGCAAGTATCCAACTCTACTGTAGCTCAAAAGAAGTCATAGCCAATTTGTAAAGAAATGGGTGGGCTGTGTTATAGTGAAACATTATTTACAAAACCAAGTAGCTGACCAGATTTTTGTCCATGGGCCATAGGTTGCCAATACCTCTCAAAACTATGTAGTCATAATTTTTAAAACTAAACTCCTGACAATTCTTAGGAATCTACAAGGAATTGTGTGTATGTGTCTGTGTGTGTGTGTGTGTGTGTGTATTTATTCTAATACCTATAAACAAGTTCTTTCATCTTCAAAAAATAAAAAGAGGAAAGGGCAACTTAAAATTGACAGCATAGAAACTCTCTAACTTCCAAAAACTATATCCATCATCATCATCATCATAGCTAAAGCTCTTATGGAACTTTACAGCTTACAAACCATTTCTCATTCATTATCTCATTTGAACTTTAAACATTATGAAGTGGCTATGATTATCCCATTTTTTTCAGATGGGGAAACCAAGACTTAATTTACTAGCTGTGAGACTCAAGGCCAGAGGTGGCCTTGTTACTGCAGTTGCTGTTTAAGTCGTATCAACTAGAAAGTCAGCACAGAAAACTCTGACAGACCACACCCAGCCAGGTGAAACTGCACAGATATCTTGCCTCTGCTTTTCAGATAAATTGTTTGTTTTTTTCTTTCAGACCTGACTATTATGTCAGTAGGAATTGGTGGTAATTAGTAAGATAAGAGATTGATCTTGTATTCTAGTCTGTTAATGTCTGTTTTGTGCAGAAATTGTCCTGTGGCATTGAGCCAGAAAGAATGAAGCAACTATAAATGTCTCGGCAAAAGCCTGAAAAGCAAATTTATAAGAAAGAAAATCTATTATTGGGGATATTATGAACTAAATTTAAAGGTATATTCACAAACACTGTGACTTTTGCAGTAGTGAACACAGATTTAAATAAACCAATAGCAAAAGAGAACCACAATTTTTTTTTTTTTAATTCGAAGAATAAAAGATACCACCAAGGGCAGTAAAACAAATTGAAAGAAAGAGGTAGATCATTTTTTTCTTAACTAGAGAGTAACTGTTACTCTGTGACCACAGAGAACATTCTGTTGATTTTGACTATTTTTTCACACATTTTCGCTACATAAGCAACTCGTGGTCAGGTGGCAAACTAATCCACGAAATGGGTAGAACCAAATTGGAAGGAGAAAAGCAAGTTGCAGGAAAGCTGGAATGTCAATCTCTAGGTGGAAAAGCAACAGTGCCCGGAGCGATTTACAGTTCCAGCTCCGTCCATTAACCTGTGTAACCGCAGCAGGTGAGTTCAGCTGTCCGGGCTGCATCTTCTCCATTCTAAATATGGAGAAGACAATGAATTCTATGAGGTTTGTGTGAAGATGAAAGAAGAATGATCTTTGTAAACTCTCGAGTACATTCCAAATATAAATGCACTGTAGTGGATTTTGGCCTACTAGGGATCACTAGGATGTCATCAGTGATTCTTGTGTGGATTTATCAATACTGCCTAAGAGAGCAACTGGCACTTCCTCAGCATCAATATGAACACCTGGCACACAGCCAGCCCACTTCTTAGGTGAGAAGTTACATTAAAGAAGAAAATAGATTGTACCCATGACTTCGGAGGTGTTGCAGTGTGTTCAAAAAAGGAGCTGAAATTTCAAGATTTGATAAAATACTTAAAAGAATCAACCATCCCACCCAAGTTTGTATATTCTTCACATAAAATATTTGATTATCTCTATCTTACACTTACCCTGTGGGTGTTTAGAAAAAAAAAAAAAGATTCTAAATCGAGGAGATTATTTACATGGGAAAGAATCTAGAAATGCTCTTTTCTGGCCATTATCATATAAAAATGTACTTCTATTAGATTGAACCATATCTAATTGCTTTTTTTATAGGTCAGACATACTCAAATATCGGCAATTTCAATACAATAGATCAGAGATTGAACTCAATATGATGCAAATGACCTTGTCGTCTATGAGTTCCTATCTAATACTTGTTAAAATGTGTCCCACATAATCTACCTCTTATTGCAGCTTTTGTTCCAATTCATTAAGTGCTTGCTTAAATAAAGTACCTTTTAAATGATTTATATACTTACACATTCAAGAGGCAGTGTTTTAAGGGAAGTAATAGAGTCTATATCATTTAAATAAATTCTTAAAGGGGGCTACTCTTAAAAGGGGGCTGCCTTTTTTTCTCATTTTCTCTCCCCCCACCTTTTTTTTTTTTTTTTTTTTTTAATAATGAATCCCAACCCCTGTATTAGTCTGAGTTCTCCTGAGAAACAGAACCAATAGGATGGGTATGTCGGCAAGAGGTAAGAGATGAGAGCTGGCAGGGTGAGAGAGAGAGAGACTGATTATAAATCTGCGGGAGTACCGCAAGCTAGAGACCCAGATTAGAGCCAGTTCAAGTTGCAGTTCAAGTCCAAAAGCCATCTGCTGTCAGAAGTCCCTCTTGCTTGAGAAAGGTCAGTTTTTGGCCTATCCAAGCCTTCAGCTGATTGGATGAGGCCCACCCACACTATGGAGGTCAAGCTGCTTTGTTCAAAGCCCACCAATTTAAATATTATTTTCATCCAAAAACACCCTCTCAGAGACATCCAGAATCATGCATGACCATATATATTGGTACTGTGGCCCAACCAAGTGGACACATAAAATTAACCATCATAACCTCAGACGATACTTATATACTATAGTAGGTACAACTGTAGACAAGAGGGAAAAGACTGTATTTCCTATTACCATTAAATTTTTATTTTATATTTGCTTTATTATAATAAAATTCTGGCTGTTTTTCCAGTAAGTCCATACAACAGAAGTTGCTTCCTTCATACCCTTAGGAAGCAACCATAATCAGAGCCTTTTGCCTTTCCTGAACTAATTCTGAAGGAGACTCCATCCCATGTCCCTAGAAGCAAAATGTGGAACTAAAAGTATATAAAATGCTCCCCATCCCCCTCTCATTTTCAAAACTCAGATGGGGCTTTAAAAATTTAATAGCACTTTTGGAGATATCCTTTTTTTACAACACCAAGCTTCTGAAAATACCAATACACTGAAAAATTACCTAGCTTCTTCCTGACAAAAACTAATAGGAATTTTGCTCTGTTGAACTATTTATTAAAGAAGGAGAAAATGATCCAGGGCCAGGAGACACTAAATGATTTTTAAATCTATTAATCATCTTTCCCCACAAACCTCTAAATTTATTCACTTAAATTTCATCGGCTTAACTAATCTTTATGGGACCACTGAGAGATAAGTAATAAGAGTAACTAGGAAAAACTCACTTTAAAGTTCACCTCCCTTCACCCAGGAGCCCACAGGTGCTTCAGAGACTCCGGGGCGCAAGCTCTGAGAGCAAAGCCCACTGGGAGTAGGGAGTGAAACAATGATAAAGGCAAAATTAACCTTCTAGCAATTTCCAGCTTTGAGGACTTACGTCAGCATTTAATCTCATCGGGATATGGTTTTTCCTGTTGGCTTTTTAAAATTAAATTTGTCAAATACAATTTGCCTAATCTTATATGTAGTATTCTTATTAGGGTATTACCATGTAAAATATATTATCATTATAAGACTATTATTAAAAGGCTAAAGCTCAGAAAAATAGAGCAATCACCATCACAGATCTGTAGAGGCAGTACGGCATAATGGAGAGAGAAGTCTAACATATTTGATTTCCAAACCCACTTGTCAGGCTCCAAAACATTTAAGTATTCACCTTCTCCCCAGCCAGGCATTGCTCAGGGTTTCTCAGCAGTCTTTCTCCTCATCCTAAGGAAGGAGGAGGGGGACACAGAGGGAGCCTTTTCCTCTGTGCCTAGAAGACTGACCCGGCAGGTACGCATGAGGCCTGGGGTGAAGAGTGCTTCAAGTATTTTATTCCTCCAGTACACACACACACACACACACACACACACACACACACACACACACACGATCATGTTAGTATGTTGTTAGAATATTAATCTGATATAATATAGCCTTTTTCTCAATATTTCCTTTTATTCTTCCAAAGATAATAAGCTTTTTATTTTTCAACATCCATGTCTTATGCTTCTTCTGTAGCCTGATAATGAGCTCCACAATGCTAAGCTCATAGGAAGAGCTAAGTGAAGACCATAATGATCTACTGGATTTTGTTTTTTAACTCCTGGTATAGGTGGACTGAAGTGGAGAAAAGGTAGCTGTGTAATTGATTGTGTTATTATGGTTTAACTAAAATGAAAAACAAATAAGGCATATTGATTGTTGTTTCCTGAAGATTTCATTATAAATCTCAGGCATCATAATTTTCTAGGGATATGAAATAAGGCCCACTCATTACCCTGATTGCCCACAGGTCAGGATGAAAAGAATAAGTATGGGAATCAAGAACTTCACGTGTGGAACTAAAAGTATATAATATGCTCCCCATCCCCCTTCTCTTAGATTTGTCCTTGGAGAGAACTAACTAGCCCATGGCACATCTCTCCTGCTACAGACCGTAGTCCCTCTACTCCCAGTCCTGAGCTGCTCTTGACTGAATGGGGCAGACACCTGATCCAAACCAAGCCAATCAGATTTGGAATTAGTAAAGTCTCTCTGTGTATGGCTGTAGCCATAATTGTTAATTCTGGAGCAGATATTCCACAGTGTTGACTGGAAACCAAAGACAGCCAGTCCCACAAAGAATGAAGCTAACTAGTAGAGAGGAGAGAAGGAGGAACAGGGCAAAAAATCCCAGGCCCTGCCCCTTTCTGAGATCTGGCTACCTTGCCCCCACCCCCGCTCTTGGTTCTATGATCTATTCCTGCATTCTTACAAGTAATCATTTTTTGTTCAGCCTGTTTGAATTGATTTCTGTTACCTGCAAACAAGAGTCCAAGTTAATACAGTGGGGCTCTATTTTGGAAGGCAGGGGGAAAGGGGAGATTATAACCTGGTGCCTTTGGGGACAGAAATAGTCACTATAAAAATTATTTCTTTTCAATGTAGACTTCTGAAACAACTCAGGCATCTGATATTTCAATTAGCCAGACACTCAAAGATCATTCTTATCTTCTGGCTTCTTAAAGTTGAAATTCAGTAACCTTGAAGTGTGAAAAAATTCTATACAGCATGTTCTTTTCCATCTAGCCTAACAGATGCACAGCTGCCCTCTGAGATTGTGCTACTTTTCCACAGGCCATAAACGGATCTTCATTACTGCTGGTGGGATCACACATAGTCTTAGGGAGAGCCATACATCATGAATATGTAAGAGGAAAATTAGCATAAGAAATTTTACCCTCCCATGCTTGCTAACTTTTTTTTATTCCTCTATTTTTTCCCATTTTCTTTATTCATCCTCTTTTCACCTTCAATATAAGTTCATTTAGATTTGTCTACCGTGCTCATTACTCTTCCTTTCTGTTCCCATAGCACATACATACTTCTATCATATTGTATTCTAGAACGCACATTTTACTCCTGTATCTCTCTCACCAGGATGAGAGCTACTTATTGGAATAGGCTGTGCCTTATTGTTATAACTGCAGTATCCCATACATTAGCTAGAAATAAATGTTTGATAAATGAGCAAGTGAATGATTAAGTAAATGACTGCCTGAATTAATGACTTTGCTCTATCTAGCATTTCCCATATTCCAGTCATATATTTTAAATGCATTCTCCCTTTTTTATATTATCAGAATAAGTGACCAGCAGGTTTCTTGGCTGAGTTCCTATAATGACATCTCTTTTCATGTAACACCTCATTCTTACCAAATTTTTTAAAGAGAGTTTGATAGTCTCTTGGCCAGGATACAAACCCAGTCATTCAAAGATTAATCTAGCTATTATTGCGAAGGTGTTTTATAGGTGTGATTAAAGTCCACGTCAGTTGACTTTAAGGGAGGCCATCCTAGATAATCTGGGTAAACCTGAGTCAATCAGTTGCAGGCCCTTAAGAGTATAACTAAGGCTTCTCAGAAGAAGAAATTCCACCTGTGATCAGCAGCTTCAGCCCCTGTTGGAATTCTCTCTTGTTTGAGAAAGGTCAGTTTTCGTTCTATCCAGGCCTTCAGATAATTGGATGAGGCCCACACATGTTATGGAGGTCAATCAGTTTTACTCAAAACCCACCAATTTAAATGTTAATCTCATTCAAAAATGCCCTCTTTGAGACATCCAGAATCATGTTTGATCACATATCTGGTTACTTAGCCCAACCAAGTGGACACATCAAATTAACCATCATTGCTTCAGACAGAATATTCTATGTACTACAGTAGATATAGCTATAAACAAAAGAGAAAAGACTGTATTTCCTATTACCATTAAATTTATAATAAAATTCTGTATTACAATAAAATTATAATAAAATTCTAGCTGTTTTTCCCGTAAGTCCGTACAACAGAAGTTGTTTCCTTTCCACCATTAGGAACCAACCACAATCAGAGCCTTCTGCCTTTCCTGATAGCTTCCCTATGAACTTTGGACTTACTTAACCAGCCCTACAATTGTATGACAAAATTTCTTGAAATACATTTCATGATATATGTCTCCTACTTGTTCTAATTCCCTGGGTGAACCCCACTAATAGAGAGATTATCAACAGATGATGCATAAAATAGAACCGTGCACCGGCTACCATTTTTCATTGCCCTCATGTTTTCATTTCCTCCCTTTTCTAATCAGTGGTTTTAGAAATGGTCACATGTGCTGGCCACATAGGCCAGAGGTAACTTAAAAGTCTTTCAACACACCTTATTAGCATCATGAATTTTTGCATGGTCTTTAAAGGAAAACATAAACATATCAAACAAAAACATATCATTAATTCAAATATGTGTTCTATTTAACTTTTCCTTTGGAATGTTCTGAGATTTTACTTCAATTCATGTTTTTCCCACCACATACGCTATATTACAACACCCGGGCATGCCCTTTATTAATCTACCCAACTACCACAGGTAGTCCTACAGATAAAATTTACTGTAATACATTTTCAGTAATAGTTTCTAATATCTTTCTTAGTCTTTAGCATTCATTTCTTTATTTTTCATTCATCCTATTTGCCAAATGTTCTACTATACAGTCCTCCAAAAGCTTTGTAGAGCATAACAGTGAATCCATAAGCCCTAGAATGCTTATGTTCTTCAAACTTTGATTGTGCTATTTACTTCCTGAGCTACTATGTCTAATAGTTAAATATTATTTCTTCATGTCTGGTGTTTTATCTTTGTTTGCACCTTTCCTTGGCCATATGACAGTTTCACATTAAAATTTTCTAGCTTCATAGCTTTTCCTCAGTGTTACCTGGATTGTCCACTTTTATTTCATAAGCGGCTTACCTCTTATCTTCATTGTTATAAAAAGAATTCCGATGTCTTCGAATTTTTATCTGACAATTTGTGCTAGTTTTTTAGGAATTAAAAATCAGTGGTTTCCATAGCTAAAGTTTCAAAAAGTATTTTATTCACTTTACATTTTACATCCATTGTTATTTGTTGTAGCATATAACTCTCGTTGATTCCATTCATCGGCTTTCCCTTTTCATGTCCATATTATAAATTCCATTTGAATGTTATGCTTCAATCCCATATTCTGGTCAATATTAGGCATTGGTTGCTTTGGGTGACACCATTTTTTCCCAATGTAAATTAAATTCTTCCCCTACACTGTCATTCTTAAAGTATAGAAAGGTGTATGCCTTTAAGTAATTTTTCCATTTTACATATCTTTTGAGGAAGACATGCATTCAGAAATCTCATTTTTCATGAACTACATCTTCCAACTCAGATTCCACACGACAGAAATCCCACCTTGGCAAAGCTCTGCTGTCCTCCTTCATGAACAATGGTTTTCCCCTTTGTATTCAGCTTGATTGTTGAAACTAAATTTATATCAAGGGTCTCATGCCTCCAGTCACATAATCTGCATTGTCTGTCTCTTTCACTTTATTCTTTTTTGTATTATATGTGCCTACTTTAACTAGCATTTTCTTTTCTCAAGCAACTTTATATTTTATTCACTCCTGTCTACTTTTGTCTCAAGTAAAAGCCCACCTTCTTATTATCTCACTTCCTTTCTTGGTCCTCTTTTTCTGCCTCGTCTTTTCTAACAATTCCAGACATCTTATTTATGTCCATTGTACCAATCCAGCTTGCTTTCTTGGCTTAGTTATTTAAATGTTGATTGAGCAACCAGTGTACGGCAGGCAGAACATAGAGGTAAGAAAAGAGTGTCTTGTAAATTAAAGAGCTAAGAAAGAGTCAGGTAACAAGGAGAGGCTTGGGCTAATACAATAGCATCTGTTTCTAGTGTTAATGAACTCTAAATCATCTTCCATGCTGCACTGAGAAAGGGAAATCTTTTTACAAGGCACATCAGATCATTATCCTGCTTAAAATCTTCAGTGAATCCTCACAGTCTGAAGGATGAAATCTGAACTACTTAGGAGGCCATTCGTCAGCTGATTCCTGACTACTACTCCTGCTTTACTTTGCATCATACTTCTACTAGCCTGTGCATCTGTGTGTATGCATGTGAATATATGTGCACAGGAGAGCATACCTGTATGTGCATGTGCAGATGGACTAAATGTTTGTCCCCTCTCCCCCCGCCAAATTCATATTTTGAAATCCTAAAATACCAGTGATGGTATTTTAATTAGGTCATGAGGGAGAAGCCCTCATGAATGGGGTTATTGCCCTTATAAAAGGAACTCCAGGGAACTCTCCTGCCCGTGTTCCGTCATATGATGACACATCAAGACCACTGTCTATAAACCAGGAAGTGGGCCTTCACCAGACACAGAACTTGTCAGTGCCTTGATTTTGGATTTTCCAACCTCCAGAACTATGAGAAATAAATGTTGTTTAAGCCACTCAGATAATGGCATTTCCATTATTAGCCCAAACAGACTAAGACAAATGGGATGGGTGAGGTGAGCCAGATTTTGGAGACAGAGTGAAGGCAAGTATCAGACTCAAAGAGGATGGTGCCAGGGGGAGTCCCGAACACTCCAAGCTAACCTTTGCAGCTTTTGTTTATAGTTGGCTCCATTTTAAAAGACTAGATGCTCTTGGTTGGTACATGCCTTTCTCCAATGACTCTTCTCTGGGCTGTGGGTCTTGAGATGACCCTGGACTTCCTAGATGGCATTCATTGGCAGGACTTAGGAATTACTGAGATGAGTGGTGGGCTGTGGCCCATATAAATCTCTGGTATCCAGTGTTAGAAGGTTGTGTTGCTCCCTGTAGTGGCAAAGTCCTCCAGATTCTTTCTGGGACGGGTTCTGTATCTATACTGAGAATACAAGGTTTCTTCCATTTGGATTGTTTTCTTGGTGTTTGAGCCTATAATAATTATCACTGAATTCCTTCTTGACTTAGAAAAGAGTGTCTTACAAATCTTCTTAAGTAATGGGTAGTTTTTCCAGGTACCTTCCAGATGTTGGCATTGTAGTAGTATTAGAAGTACAGTAGAAAAATAAGGAGAGAAGCTGTAGGGTTTTCTGATTGGAGGAATGTGGTTAATCATTGCACATAGATTTAGCAGTGCTGAGATACATGGCGTGTCAGGTTCTATGTAGAAGGGGCCACAATACAGTTCTTTCAACCATGAGTGTAACAAAGGCAGATGGTTCTAGACAAGGAGGATTTTGAACTGTGTCTTCTAGATTCATGATATAAATTGATACCAGGAATCAGAGGTCAGATTTAACTGTGGAGGCAAGAAATTCCCCAGTGAACTTAGTATGGCTGACTGTTAGGTGCTCTGTGTTCTGCTATCTTGGTATGCGTAATAACCTTCATCATGGCCATGGAAGAGGGGAAGTTCCAAGATAAAAATCCTTAACGATAGTAGCTCACCAGCCCTTCTTGACTAGGAGCAGATCTATTTTCCCCTTTGGAACTTGGGCCTATCAGGTCCAAGCACATGTGTCTCAATAGTTAGTGTGCAGGAATGCGCTGTCATAGTTAGGGCTACCAGAAGTTCTGATAGCCATGCCTGAGGTCCTGAATGGCTTTAAAGGTCATCCAGTTTAGTAATACAGCAATATGGCAAACTTGTGAATTCGCATAACAAGTACTCTACCTAAGCAAGACATGAACCAAAAAATTTAACTATTCTCACCCTTTACCCCTAAACATTGCTCATAACTGCATATGCTTACTCAAATGATTCTATGAGTTATATCTATATCTTACTTATCTTTTGCTGTTCTTAAATTGGCTAAAATTCTTCTTTGTTCCTAAATGAAAAATACAAGCCTACTGATAACCTCATTCTCCCAGGCCATGTCCTAAACATATCTGTGAAGGAAGCTGTTTCAATATCACAATCTTCAATCTGCTCAATCTACTATTTTTCAGATCTCTCTAGGAGTTAGTGTTTTAGTAAGCTAAACAGAAGAATAGAAGATTCTAGAAGTTCTGATCCAACTTCCTTTGACTAACTCATTCATGTAACAAATGTAAACAAAGCACTGAATGTAAACAGTGTATGAAGGAGGCCCTGGTGGGTTTACAGCTCTTTAAAGTCTAAACTTTTGGCAAATGCCTCAAGATTCTTCAGTACTTTCTTAACACAGCTCTGAGCATATCTACAAATTCACCCAATTTTAGAGGGGCAACTGCTATTTTCCAATGCATATTTTGCAAATCACTGTGGTGACAGGGGTTTTACAAATCGCCCTAGTTTTTGGAAGACAAATCTTTAGAATGAAAGTATAAAAGAGATCCCTTTATTACTTGCAAGTCCCCAAACTGTGTTGACATGGTCAATTCCTCTGTCATATGAATAAATTCCTAATACCATCCCTAGAAGCAGTAGCAGGGGTTAAAAATGCTCTACCTGCTGTTTTACTGGGGTTTACACTTTAACTGTTTTGTACCTACCTATTTGTATACTTCACAGTCTTCAAATTAACCTAATTGTACAACTGTCAGGTATGACTTGTGCATTCACTTATTCATTCATGCCACATACATGTTTATCTGGGGATTGCTTTGTATCCTCATGTGGTTCAATTATACTCTGGATCCATTCATTCATTTATTCATCATTCGACAGTCATTTATTGAAAACTGCTCTGTTCCAGCACCTGGTCTGGATGTGCTAGGATGGCAGAAATGACAACACTGTGGTTTGTGTTATTGAGGAACCAACGGTACAACGGGTTCGTCACAGCTTGATTCATAAAGAGAGACACTGCCTCAGCTTCTCTATTAGTAAGTCATGAAACGTCATAACAAACTTTCTCCAAATTGGATCTTTCTGCTCTCTTCTTCCCTTCACAAAAACTGTACGATTTTTTAAATCTTCCCCTTCTGTCCTTTAAAGGACCATACAAAAAGCAAAAGCAGTCTTCCTTCTGCACCTCTCTTTTTTCTCCTCTGTTTCGCCCTCATGCAAGGGGTCCATGCTCTGTGATATTCCAGCAGGTACACAGTTAATCCTCAAAAGCACCTCGTATATTGGGCCTAAATGCTATTAGAACCATTTGTCAAATGAGGAAAGAGGTGCTGAAATTAAGATACTGCCCCCAAATCACACAAATCCATGACAAAACCAGATCTAAGATCTGTCTTTTTACTACGTAGTGCTAACTCCAACATAATCTCCCCTAAATCAATCAATATTATCTTCCAACAACACACATAGCTTATTTTCATAGAATCAATCGAATTTCAGTTTTCTTTTATTTCTGGAATTACTCCTATTCATTCATCTACATTTTTTTTTTTATCTCACAGTTAAAAATGGCAATAAAATGACATTAGGTTGAACCCAAACTGGTAGGTTTACCTGACCAAGTTATGACTTCACCTGGTATTCACTGATGCCATTAGAAAGAGTTTCTCAGACAAAAGACAACTTCTAAAATGCTGATGTAGTAAGCTCCATTCCAAGGCTGTTAAACAGGTTGTTCAATAAGTGATCTAGCTTCCTTAATTTATGAATGGAGGTCAAGATAAGAATCTACAGACACTCTGGCTCTCTCAATTCTTTAAATCCAGACGCTGTTGAAATGCACATTACAGAGATAAAGAGCTTTAGAAACATAAACATGGATTTCCTCTAGCAACTGATTGGTGTCTGGAGGAACAAAATGACTAACATTTTGCTTAATTAACCTCCATACTTTTCTAGAACTAGAAGTCTTATGAGCACAGACTTTGGATTACTCACTAGATTGAAGAAATAGATTATCAGAGCATCCTAGCTGTCTAGATTGGGATTCTAAGGTTCTCTGTATATAAACTGAGTTGGCAACCATCTGAGCACATATGTTTATGAACAAAGGCACCTAGGAGCTATTTCCGGAAAAAAAGAGAAGACAGAAATTTTGGTGCAAGTGTATTCAGGAGAAAAAGATATAGACGGAAGAGATAGATGAGCACAGTGGAGGTGAATACTGTGGCATATTTCTTTTCCCTTAGATTTAGGAACAAGTCTTGAACCTAGTGGGGAGGGTGGGAAAACCAGAAACTAAAGGCATTGGTTCAGGAAAGACTGTGAAATTTTGAGAACAAGCAGTTCTGCTTTGAGGCCTAAAGGCCCAAGTCTTTTGCAGAAGTGAGGGGAGGGATGTTCTTCCATTTCCTCACTGAAGCATAGCAATGCTCCGCAGAGTTATGGACCAGAGCTACACAGCAGTGCTGCCCACCTACCCTCCAGACTGACAGGTAAGCAATGTTTTCATGAAAAGCTGACAGCCCAGGAAGGCAGTTACAAGCTTCCCTCTGTTAAAAAACTTGAGAAGTCCATGTGAAAAACTCTTGGGAACTTCCAGAAATATATAGTGAGAGAAACTTGGCCAAGAATTGGGTTGTCTATGTCAGCAGGTGGATGATAGAAGCTGGCAAAATATAGTTTTCATTGTTGATATTTGTACCTCATAGCCTGGTGAGATGGGACACTCAGGTAAAAGACATTAGATCAAGCAAAGAATTCTGTAGTTGATGGTTTTAAAATTTTAATAGGGAGAATTCAACTGAAATAAAAGGAAAGTGAGTAAAAGGAATAAATGTAATCCAGCATGAAAATTCTGGGTTCGGACCTTCTTCTCAACCAGGCTGCCTTGGGAAAATTGAAGGTCACCCCCTAGAATTTCCTTGGACACATTTGTTCATTCCTTCTTTCTTTAAGTCGGATCAAACCAATCATATCACATAAAAGCGAAGCGACATTTTTTCAAAGCCCAGGTAGACTAATCTGCTCCTTTCCCTCATCCAGTTCCCTTTCCAGGACTCCCGTCCCCTCAGCAAAGGCCAAGGCCAGAATCCTAGCCAGGATTTCACAGACTCTTCAACCTTGGAGCTAATCTCAATCAATCCAATGCTTAATAAGAATAAACGGGAGGGTGGATTGGGTGCTCTGACAGTCACTCTGGTGGTCAGTATTTCCTTGGAAGAAGAAATGAAAGGATGAAGTGAGGTTCTAGTTGCTGCCTGGGCACAAAGTCAGTGCTCCTGGTTCCTCTATAGTCCAATAAGAAACAAGCTCCAAATATGAGAGTGTTGCAGGATACTCAGACAGGGAGACAGGGTACGTAGGCAATAAGCAGGAAGTAGCATTTATTGGTGCTGCACTGGCTCAGCGGATTTACAACCAAAAGCTGAACGCCAGTAACAGTGGGGCTTTCCCTTTTTATACACGTCTTATACTTCCTCATAGTTATAGACTTGCATGTTCTTTTTATATAAAGGCTGTATTTTGATTGGTTGGTGGGCTGTAAGGGGAAGTGAATAACTTTCAACCATACTAGGAAGTGGTTAGCTCAGGCCTCACTACCACAAGAGGATACTCTCCTTCCTCTCCCAATAGGTCTCTGAACAAAGGGACAGCTGATCTGTAGACAGCGTTTTTATGGAAGTTCTAGAATCACTTTTTAGTTAGAAGAGAGACTCCCAGGATCTCACTGATGATGTTTAGGATGTGCAAGGAGAGCTGGCAGTCCCTCAGGGTCAAGGGGAGACTCCAGTTCAAGGGTGAATGATGGCCCTTGAGAAGGTTCAGCTCAATCGAGGTTCTAAGAAAGAAGACCAGGGGCCAACACACTTCATGAAACCCTAAGCAGACTCTGCCTTCCTATTCCCTGAATGGAAGAGGCACATGACAATTCGAAGTAGCTCATGCCAACAAGGGCAAAAAAAATTCTTCAATCTACCTCCATGAATAACATTGGAGAAAGAGGCAACACTTATAAGTAGTATGGAGCTTGTAACCTTACAGAGTTTTAGAGTAGAACAATTTATTTCTTACAGACTATGAAAAGGAGTGATATACCACTTTGGAAAAGATTAGAAAATTTTTACTAAAGTTAAACATAAATATGTCTACCCTATGACCCAGAAATTCTACTCCTATGTGTATGCTCAGGTAAAAGAGTGCTTGTGGCCACCCCCCCCCCAAAAAAAGTACAGAAATAATCATAGTACTGTTATTCACAATAGCCTAAAAGTAGAGGCAACTAAAAAGTACACTAACAGCTAAATGGATCAATAAATTATGCTGTGTTCTTGCAATAAATAATAAACAGCATTGGAAAGGAAAAGACTGCCACTATATGCAATACATAGGTGACACAGTGTTGGACAAAAGAAGCTAGAAACGGTAGAGTAGATATTATATGATTCCATTTATATCCAGTTCAAAAACAAGCAAAACTTGTCTATGGTGATAGAGGTCTAAAAAGTGGTTACTGAGAGGCTCAAAAATGTCCTGTATGAATGGTGGGCACATGGCAACAAACAAAATGTATTAAGCTGGTATACTTGAAATATGTGAATTTTCTGTATGTAAGTTATACTTCAATAAAAAGAAAAAAAGCAGTCTATGGCCATGCCACCCTGAACAAGCCCGATCCCATCTGATCTTGGAAGCTAAGCAGAGTCGGGCCTAGTTAGTTTTAGATGGGAGACCACCTAGGAAGACTAGATGCTGTAAGCATAAAAAATAAAAAAATAATAAGGGATTGTAAGCTGACAAGGTCCTTGCAATCTGTGAGGTCAACCAAGGGTTACCTCACCTAAAAAAAATAAAAGGGTGGATGTAAATTTTTTTTTTTTAATAAAAGAATTACAGGTGTGCCTATTAGCACATGGAACTGAAAGAATCAACTAAGTAAAAGCCCACTACGTTTTGAGCAAGTGAATGAGCCTGGCACTAAAAGGAACTGTGGTTGTTCAATGGTAGTAAGCTAAGAAAGTAGCTCCTCATCCAAGGAGAGCATATTCCATAATACCCTCTTCACTTGTGGCCAAGGAGAATAATGGCTAAAGAAAACCCTCTCTGAGAAAGAGCCAGACGCCTGGGAGATTATCTCCTGGAAACAGCAGTGAGGTTTACCCAAGGGAAAGTGGCCTGCACAGATGTCAGGATTGCACAGCCAGTGGCTGCTGTGAGCCTGTTTCCCCCTTCTGATGGGAAGAACTAGTGGTTATCTCACTTCTGTTCCACCACTTTCTGTCACATGTGTGGGGGATAAGTTTTCATTAGGTGCGGGGAGGCAGTAAGGCCTATTCCTAGATCAAGAGAAACTACATCTGGAAAAGAGAGCAAGATTCTCATGAGATTCTGGACTGTGAGTTTAATGTCATAACTGTTATTATGTCAATTTTAAAAATGAAGAAACGTTGCTCTTCCCATAAGGAACCCAAGGTGACCTCCAAAAATGGTTTGCTGTTCACTTGACCCAGAAAACCCCACAAAATCATGCAAGTCAAGAGATTCAAATCTTCGTGTTCACTTTAACAACACTCACGAAACTTCCCAAGCCATCAAGCATATGCATACCCGAAAACCTACTAAGTATCTGAAGGATGTCAGTTTACAGAGGTGAAGTGTGCCACTGTGTTGTTACAGTGGTGGCATTGGTAGGTGTGCCCAGGCCAAACAGTGGGGCTGGACGCAGAGTCGGTGGCCCTAAAAGAGTGCTGAATTTTTGCTGCATGTCCTTAAAAATTCAGAGAGTGATGCTGAACGTAAGGGTTCAGATGTAGATTCTCTGGTCATTGAGCACAGGCAGGTGAGCAAAGCTCCCCAGATGCAGCAAAGAATCAACAGAGCTCCTGGGAGGATGAACCCTACCTGAGCTCTCCCTGCCACACTGAGACAATTCTCACTGAAAAAGAGCAGATTGTTCTTAAACTAGAAAAGGAGGTTGCACAGGAGAAAAGGTATCCCAGAAGAAACAGAAGAAACAAAAACTTATGGCCCAGGAGCAAATTTAGCATCAATAAATGTTAATAAAAGCAAAATATAAAGAAATAAAAAATAAAATAAATAAACATGAAGAAATGCCACACCAAAATCCATTCATACTGAAATGTTCTCTATGCAATTGAGATATTTCTCCTTCTACTGGAGGTTATTTTCTATATTTAGCCTCTGCCTCCCATGACCAAAATCCATTTCTCTCCATCTCTAAAACTTTCCTGCATCAACTGACTCCTTCTTTCTCAGCATTTTCAAACCCCCTGGCTTAATAGCTTTGTCTTCTTCTCTGCCTTTTTTGGCCCCTAAATAGTATTGTTCCCCAAATTTCTTCTTTTACCTTGTTTCTCTCCTTGCTCTTTCTAGTCTAAGCGTTTACATTTAAATATCATTAGTTGGCCACTCCCACATCTAAATCTAAAGCAATACTACTTTAATATAGTGTAATATTTAGTTATAATACTAAAGTAGCTAAAAATGTTTATTTTTAAGAAGAGATGGTAAGGAAAACATATACAAAACCTACATATTGCCAGATACTTTTTCCTCCCTCAGAGCAAAACAATTTGCTGAGATACTTAGTAACATAATATTTTAATTGTACATTTATAAGTTTGTATTTTCTATCTTGAAAACAAAGCACATGCTAACTCTAGATTTCAGTCTGACTTATCATAGTAGTATATTGCATAATATGCTTTTTGAGAGGTTCTTGAACACAGCGTAGAAGTTTGTTCTTGACCTTTGCCTCACTATGATAGAGACAGACCTTTCTAAATTAAAGTACAAATAATTGGTCCAAAAAAAAAGAAGAAATAGAGGCACAGAGAGGTTTAGTAACTTGATGAGCATCACGGGGCTAATGAGAGCTGGAAATAGCATTTTATTTTGGCAGTTTGGCTCCAGTCATTTAGTAGTTACATATAAACTGGAAATTATATTGCCTGATGCTATAAATATTCTACATATTACACAGCCTATGTTTACCAGTAAATAAATAATAACTCAATTTGATTAGTGAAAGTATATTATTGCATTCTTTAGAATCTTAAAGATTTTTAGAAATATTTTAGAGAGCTAGGAGGAGCGTAGAGGACATAGTCATAGAAAGTATTTTCCCCATCACAATAATGAGGGTCCAGGACTAAAACCGGAAGGAAGCCAGATGCCCTGGACAGGAAGTTGCACAGCCAGAGGTCTTCATTAATTATGCTCTGCAAAAGAAGATGAGCACAGCTCAGCAAATCTCTGTCCTTCTTTCTAAGCGATCCGAAACAAGTCTTCTAAAGGCTATCCCTTGTAGCAACATGAGCTGAAGGTATTGCACGAAGTACAACAAGGGCATACAAAACAATGCAAACCTGCAGAAAGCTTCCTCTGAGAAAACTGGCAACACTGCTTTTAATAACTGAATCCCAAATCCCCTTAAGAGATAATGGGATGGCCCTCAAAACACCACCAGAACATCTCTTCCTACTTGAATAACCTTGGGATTTCCAGAGCTAATACAAGATGACAAGCTCTGATTCAGCCAGAAGTGCAACCTTTTGTTAGACACCTTCTGCTTGCTCCAAGTGCCTATTTCGTGGCTCTCCAAACAGAAATGAAAAATAGCACTTTCCTTTTCGTCTTGGCCCCACCTTTAGAACTTCTTGAGAGGAAAGACTTTGCTGGGAGCCTGTCTCTGAGGATCATCGAGTATAAACAGACCCCTCATGAGGAGGACACAGCATCCCTGTCTGTCCCATGGAGACAAGGGGATGCTTGTGGCAGGCTTCTGGGGGAGCAGCAAGTCACTGGCAGAGGCCCTCTGCAGTTCTTTTCACAGGCAACCATACTCAGGTGCTTTTGTGGCAAGCTGCCAGCTCAAGACTCTAATTAATTAAAGGGCAATTTTTGCCAAGAATATTGGCCATTTTGACATCTCCATTGGAGACTGGAGCTCATGAAGGTTCAGCTTTGGAAGAGCAGCTCTGCTTTTATCACGTTTGATCTCCCCAGTGGGAAAAGCCAAGTGCCCGGAGTTGCAATAATCATGTTAAGTGCCAGTTTCCTTTGCCAAAGAAACAGTGCACTCTTTTCCTTATCTTTCCCTTGGGGAAAACTCCCACTAAGTCATTTACTGGGTTCTCTGCTTATCTTGCAATTCCTCAGCAGCAGCACCATTTTTATTTTCGACATATGTAGGCAGTTCCACAAGCCTACATGGTCTGTGGCTTTAAAGATAATTAAATTTAAGCTCGACCTCAGAGCAGGACAGAGCACATGATCTCCCATGACAATATTAGAAGTGCTAGCAGCACTGAAGAGTTATCACACTCATTTCCACAGGGCAGACAAGTCTTTGAGAAGACCATCCTCCATCTCCTGAGTAAGAAGATAAATAGTCCTTGCTGCCAAGCGAGAGAACCCAGAGGTACATTTAGACATGAGTGGCCCTAGTAGAAGGGTAGACTAAGTTGGTGGCTCTCCCAGGGAAGGTTATTTACAACCTTTTCTCTGCTATTAAAGCATTTTGTTTACACAGTTATTATAGAACTTACCCTGCTGTGATTTACCCAAGTATAATATTGCTTCCCCACCACCACCACCACTAAACTATGACAGGGATTCCTTTATCTTTTATCATCCAAATAATCACCATAGACTTCCAATATGTATTAAATAATTAATTAATTGGGTCTAAGTGAATCCAAACTACCTGCTCAGTCAGGGTGAAGAAGATTCGAATAAATTTGGTGTGTCTGTGGTGAACAGGGTGGGAAATGGAAACAACTTATAACTTATACCTTATTACCTGATATGTTAGGTCAAGGAAATAAGGAATGAAGGGAGGGAAAGAAGGAGAATAGGGCAGAGAAAGCTAAATGGAGAAATAAAGCAAAAGAGAAAAATGAAGAAAGAAAAAAAATTCATGGAAAGTTATTGAGATATACAAGTTAGGAATTGTGGCTGCAAAAATGCCCAGTGCTAGGTTATATCTAGTTGCTTTTTTTTTTTTTAAGACAATTATAGTCTCTTTGCCCAACATAATGGCTTTTTTGTGGTCAACACCTCAGTAATAATGAAATTCTAAAAAGCTAAAAATTTTTTTGTTAATCCTTAAAATGAATGTATTTAAGCAGCTACAATCTCTGTAAATATAAACAGGCTTCAGGTATCCTGCTAAATTTAACTAATCTAACACTTTTCTCTGCTTGAACTGAGCAGAAACATAAAACATAATCTATCAAAAACTGGTTGCAAGAGAATCTGGTGATAGGTTCAGAGATTGTCCAGATGGAAGGGCAGAATTAAAAAATTTCTGTAGGCTTCAAACTTCAAGAAATGTCACAAAGTCTACTTCTAATTCTCCAAGCTTTTATAATGAAATAGCTAAATTTACAATACTTTTGTGACATTAGGGCGTGGCTCTGCGAACCTAAATATGTGAATTTTCCTAAAGGCTCAGGAAAGACATGGACTCAATGAAATTAAACAGGGTAGGGGCGTAGGGCATGACTCTGTCCTCTCCCTCTTTCCCAAAGGATGAACTGTACTAGAGACAGTCATAATCTCCAGTCACATCCAACTTGAAAACTCATTACTTGCTATGACTGAAATATTGGTTGTGGTAATAGTACTAGTTATTCATTTAACATGTATTTTTTGAGGAGCTACTATATTCAAGTCTAAGTTCACACCAGTGAATAAAACAGATCAAGAAAAATTCCTGTCATCTTAGAATTTATTCTATTGGAGGGAAAAACAGACAATAATACATTAAATAAATTAATTATGAATGTGAAGTTAAAAATTAGGCCACTTAGAGGTTCTTGGGAAATGAACAGGTTGAAATTTTAAAGCGACTGGTCATTCAGAAGGTGTTGATAATGTGATACAATTGCATCACCGTTGAGGAGAGGGGAGGAGCTGCAGCCCTCCTCCCCACCACCCTATTCCTCCTCCTCTCACTCCCAGAGCAAAGAGAGGGCTCTTAGCTCTCATTTGTAATGACTGGGATAAGGATAGGTGGTTCTAAATTTCATATACTCTCCTTTCAGCTCTTACTGCCCAGTTTTGGTTGTTATCATTGCATTCTCCAATCCCACTCTCCTGAGAGGCAGTATGGTGCCAGGGTTAAGAGCACATGCTCTGGAGACGGATTTCTGGGACTGGAACCCCAGCTTCATCACCCATGAGCTCACCACAACTTTGCCCAAGTTACCTAGCCTCTGTGCCTCACTTGTCTCATGTATAAAATGGGACAAACAATGGTATCGACTGTTAAAAAAGAGACAACAGGCTCAAAATGGAGCCACTTGTGCTAAACTCCAAGTCAGCAAACCAAGACTTAATACCTAATTGTGGTTTCAGCCTCTCCCAGCAATGTAACCTGGAATCTGGAATTACATGGTCAGCACGAGTGAGGTAATCTGCCTGACAGACCCCTAGCATCCCCACAGGAAGATGACCTTGCCTGAAACGATCCACTCTTTGTTATCAACTTCCTTTTCCCACCCCTTCTTGCTATAAAAAGCTTCCATTTCAGAGAGGTCCCCGGAACTCCTTTCTATTTTCTAGATGGGTTGCTGCCCAATTCATGAATGGCTGAATAAAGCCAATAAAATCCTTAAATTTCACTCAGTTGAATCTGTTTTTTAACACAGACTACAGGATTGCTGTAAGGAGTGAATGGGTGGGTGCACATAAAATTCTTAGAGCAGTGTCTGAGAGCTGATTCTGGGCCTGCAATGCAGCCACCGCACTGGCTCCCTAACTAAGCGCCCTGCCTCCGCCATTACCACAGCTGTCTTATTTAGAGGTTGGCTAGAGCACTGACTTCAGGAGATTACAGCAATCATCAGAGTGTAGAATTAAAATAATAAAGAAAAGCAATCAATGTGGGAAGAAAAAGAGGGGATGTATTATTTGGCCTATACAGATCATTTATGAAAACAAAGGAAAAGCACAGAGCTAAGCAGCTAAATCAGAGGTTGCAATTAGCTCAATTGTAGAGTGACTTGGTCCCATTTTGAGCAACAATAGCAAGAGTGATCGCCCTTAATTGAGGTAAATTAAATATTCTGACTACTCTAATTTTATAAAGAGAGTTGTAAACTAGTACAGAGATCCAATTTACAGGAACTGTTCTCCATTCTTCTCATTGATTCGTCTTTTTTTTTCTGCTTCTTTTCACATCTAGCACACTTAACTGTAGACTAAAATAACAAAATAACTATCTCTATGAAAGCTCATCTTTCAGAACACATTGTGTAAAATTAAATGTGTAATGTGCGTATGCACAAGTATACAAGCCTACGTTTTTAACTATAGGTCAATTTTGATTATGTCAAATTTGGGAAAATCTGAAAGGAAATGGGTAAGAAAGGGAGAAAAAGTTGCCAGAGTGTCCTTGAGAATCAGTAATGCAGGAGCCGAGAAGGAAACACTCTAGAATCACAAGGGAAACACAATTTACAGCCAAAAGTCTATTATAATATCTTTAGTACTTGAAGAAAAACACTAGTAAAATCAAGGTAGTGATTATACAGCTAAATGAAATATGATTTGTGGTATTTACCCACACATACACACAGAAAAGCAAAAATAAAAAAAAAAAAAGCCGACATACTATGATACTTAAATGCCCTTTTGTATTTATCATTTGCAAGATTAGTCAGCATCCTTTTATTTCTGCTACTACATTAAATTATTTTGGCAGTCTGGAATTGCTGTGACAAAACCACATTTTATTTATAGCTCAAAAATAGCTTTTTTTTTTTTTCAGGTGTACATGTGTGCTGCTAATTATTACCGTTTCAAATATATGCTAAAACGTGTATGACACGGGCAGTTATGCAGGAACCGCAGACTGCAAAGGTCATATTCTTGAAACTTGATGTTCGTGCAATGCAGCTGGGATAATTACAATTCAAAGGGGATTAGAGCAACATATTTCATGACATTTACCCTTAACTACCCTCCTTCCTATTAGCAATGTTACTGATGCAGACAATGACTATATTAGATAATCTAAGGATCTAAGTGTGCTGTTTATTCTGAAGTGACAATGACAACTATAGCAGCTGCTGGGAGAGAATAATGAATGTTCTAGCACTGGCAGTGGGGTAGTTTAGCTGTAAGGCCCAATTCACAAAAATGCCCGCCAAAAGCATGAGGTAATGCTACTGATGAGATTCTGTCACTATATTTAAAAAATTTGTATCCTTAAACTATAAAATTAAGACCAATACATTCTATTTGCTATGAATTATGCCTCAACAAAAACAACACAAAATGGTTGTACTGTAATGTATTCCTTAATTCTTGCTTAGGGTAGGAGATACATAAAAATCGGTAATACATTCCTCCTAGTCTGACAACTCTTTCACAACCAATTTTAATCCTGTAAACTATGACTACCTGGTTTGACCTTGGGTGCATGTGTCTTTCCCTTTGAAAATTTCAAGATCACAAACCGAAGAATTTAAAAGTCCTAAGCTAGAGATTGTAACATAACATTATGGAGGAATTACCAATATTCACCCTATTTGATCATCTCCATGGCTACTACACTGAAAGCAAGGAAGTCCACACTTCCACAGCACTTTGTATTCACCAGTCCAAACCCTCAATATGTTGAGATGCCTCCTTTCAAGGAAGAGAAAAGCCACAAGCCTGCTCTACCCACGGTATTGATATTAACTTGTCCAAATCACAATGATAATGCTAATGGTCAAATGGGGCCTATATTAACATTTAGAAAAAGGCAATGAATAGATATTTATTTGATAGATATGGATATTTTATTTTGTACCTCTAAGCATGTAATAAGGTATTTTTACCTACCTATGAATGTTCCAGGTGCCGGCATAAAAAAAAACATACTGAGGATAGATAGACTCCTGCCCTTCCTTTCTTTTCCACCTCAATCCTTCTTCTGGAGGCTTTTAGAGGAATAACACTATGCCAAGCCTATGAATTAACAAGAATTATTAAATGTCTACTATGTGCTCAAAATTGTTTCAGGTGATAGAGATACAGAAAAGCATATTTATTGTACTATTAGGAAGGTGTTACGTTTTATTTATTAAGAAATACTTTGCTTCTGCAGAGCTGGAACCTCTAACAAATTGAACTTGAGTGCATTCTAATTATTAAGATTTAGAATTTCTAAGAATTAGAGACCCATCTGAGGGTATTTCTCCATGCAACTACAGTTCACTTTTTTCTAAATGATGATATTAACTCAAGTCTATTGATGTACTTTCCTTGATATTGTTGCTCTTTTAGAGCAAAAAGATAAAGTGGGACTCAAAGCACCAAGGCTCAAGTTATTTTCTACAAGGACAGGGGTGGAATAATAATAAACATCTCTTACCACAATGTTGTTCTAATAATTTTACATAGATCCACCTATTCAATTCTCACAATTCTATAAGCCGATGCCATTATTTGTCTCATTTTATACATGAGACAAGTGAAGCACAGAGAGGCTGAGTCACGTGCAAAATTATGGAGCCCGTGGGTACTAGTAGAGCTGAGACTCCAATCTCTGAAACTGGTGTCCAGAGCCTGTGCTCTTAACCACACCTCCTCACAGGGATTGGAAAATGCAACAGTGAAAACTGAAACTAGGCAATAAGAACTGAAAGGAGAGTGCATGGAATCCAGGATCATCTCTCTTTATCCCAAACATTGCAAATGAGTGCTCAGGGCTCTTTCTTTGCTGGGGGATGTGAGGAGTATGTGGGGTAGGGGGAGTAGGAGGGAGAGACGGTGGGCTGCAGTACTTCACCTCTGTTCAAAGTGATACAACTTTCCTTTCCATAAATTAGTAGCCTGTGTTGGCACATATGAAAAAAGGATAGAACTTTGCAAATGAGTATATATCATCCTTCATTCAGCAGAGAGCCCTACAGCAAGTCAGCAAAAACAGCACTCTGCCAAAATTGAAACTTCATAGCTTCCAAAATATCTGTTTAAAAAGTAAACACCATTTAAATTTACTTGAAATGATACCCTTTCCTGTGACTACTCCAGAACATGGGATTCTGTCTTTTGGGGGGAACTGAGGAATTGCCTCAATGCTGACTGGGTTAATTTGGACTTCGTGCCCTTTCTCAGGGCATGGGAAGAAGCCACTGTGACCTACCCGCCTGGAAATTCTGCCAAGAGGCTAAGAGTCATGAGAATCTGTCCAGCCAGCTTTGCAGAGGTCAGTGAACACGGTCTAGACATTAAGCCTTGGTCTTTAGAAGAGGAAGCCAAATACAATATAGTTTCAAAAGACTGAGGAACCAACTGTGAGTAAATATCTTAACCATTGATATACTATCTCAGGCTGTGTTTATCCAGGGACCTATTAATCAACATTGATGAAAAACTTGAATCTTCCAGTAGCCCATTGCATTCTACATTCTTAGCCATTCTTTCCTGAAGAAAAATTACATTGTGTGAGTAAAGTGTCACTTATATTTATTAAAAATAAAATGTCATCCAATGGGCTAAGAGATGACATAGACATCTGTACACTCATTCATCATTGGTAACAGTGGAGGGGCCCAAGTCAAAGCAAAGGGTTGGACGAAATAGATGGAAGTCAACACGGTCACCAATAATCCCACAAACTACAGGTAGATTTCTTTTAGGATCCCACATATTCTAAAACAAATACTTTTTACATAGTAGGGATACATTTCCTAAATGTATTTCCTATTTTTTAAAGGTTGTCATTTATATGAATTAAGATATCAGAAGTCTAGGGAACAGAAAAAGATATACAGAGAGAGAAACAGAGCTGACTCCCTGCCAAAAAATAAATAAATAAATAAAATAAACCATCAAAATGGTAGTTGAATTTTTAAAATAAACTCTCTAATCTGAGGAACCTATTTCTATGACACAGACAGGAATTCCAGATGGAGCTCTAGGTTACCATATGCAGATGGAAGTTACAGCAGGACGAAGCAGGGCATTTTGATAGCAAACTAGAAAAGCCGCACTGTTTTTCATTTCCTAGTAATTTGTGAAACAGAAATCTCTAAACTTTAACCCATCCCTGGATTCATCTTATCCCTGACCCTCGCCCCATCCATCATCCTCACCTGTCCATCACCCCTAGACTATCTCTGACCTGTGCCCTAGGGGCGGGAGTCAGGGTCAGAGTGAGGAACCTCAGGAAAGAGGTTAAGATATATCTATTTTGCATATCACCTTCAAATTAAAATGCTAGAAGTTTAATATACTGTGTCAGAATGTCCCTACACAAAAATTGCTAAGCTAACATATCTGGGTCCAAATATTTTGCACCGAGAGATGGGAAAGTATCAAGACACACAGATATAAATATCAATGAACATAAAACAGGTGGCAGGAGATGTCATGGAGCATGATTGAGGCTCATTCTCTGCTGTTTATCCACCCAGTAGACATCCCTGATGTGTCAACTCTAGTTAAATAGTGTGAGCTGGAGAGGTTATAAAAGACGAAGGTCATAAGATATGAAATTGGCCTATCCTCTATGAGTCTGCCCCAGAGTAAGTCGTTTCATGTCTTGGCATCTTCGTTTTTCCTCTATAATATGTTAATGATAACAACTGCCTTGTAATATGAGGCACTCAATAAATAATCATGAATGAATGAATAAATTCATGTATACCCCTTAGATAAGCGGTCCTCAACCTTCTTGGCACAGGGACCAGTCAGTCCTCCTATGAGAAACTAATGCCTGATGGTCTGAGGTGGAGCTGAGGTGGTGATGCTAGCACTGGGAAGCGGCTGCAAATGCAGATGAAGCTTCACTCGCAGGCAGCTCACCTCCTGCTTAACAGGCCATGGACTGGTGTCGATCTGTGGCCCAGGGAATGGGGACCTCTGCCCTAGATGTTTTTATGTTTTCCAGACTAAGGAGTGAACTAGTTTGGGGCTAAAAACAAGAAAAGTAGTTCTTACAACTGTATAAGGTGGTGTTTAGGAAGTAGGCCTTGGGATATTTGCTATCTTCGGCTAAACATTTCAATTGTTGACATTGCTGCCCCCACGTAGCTATCAACACCTTGATGTAGTAGAGAAATTACCTTTATAAATAAAATCTGAATATAAATATTCTTTTCTCAGCTCCCTAAAATGGAAAAAAGCTGCGTTTTAGAACAAAATGGTCCCAGAATAATACACTAATGAACAATCGTGTAAATAGCAAATCCATTTATTAAATAAACCTTTATTGAATTCTTACTACTCCGATCTCTGTACCCCACCCCTAATACTCATCTTTCTCCTTCCTTTTGAAACAAATTCCTTTAAAGAAGACTCTGTTCGACCTTTTCTATTTCCTTCCTCACTCAGCCCTAAAACCAGTGCAGTCCGGCTTCTATACCCATCACTTTGATCTCACTAAAACCGACAATGACTTACAATGTCGATAAACCCAATGGATGTGCTTCGACCCTTATTTTACCTCACCTCCCAGGAACGATTCTGATACAATTGCCCATTTCTTTTTGTTGACTTAACTTCTGTGACATCACAGTCTTCTGGTGTCTTCCAACCTCTATGGCTCTATCTTCTCACTTTCCTTCATAGGTCCATAGCCTTCTCCCAGCCCTTTTATATCAATGTTGCTCAAGATTCTTATAAATGTGTCTCCTTTTCACTCTAAACACCCTCCCCAGGTAATCTTATCCATTCCCACCCTTTCAATCATTCTCTACACGTATATTCCTCCCACATTCATATATCCAGCCCACAATGCTTTCCTAAATTACAATTCGACATGCCCAGATGCCTGCTGGTTATCTTTCCTAGGAGATTTTATAGACACCACAAATTTGACATGTACCAGTCTGAACTCATAAACTTCCTCCCTAACCCTGTTCTTATCTTAGAAAAGAGCACCACTATCTGTCAGGTGCCTGTCAGAAATCAGGGAATCATATTTAGCTACTTCCTCTCCCATATATACAAACTATTATCATATGCTGTTGATTTTATCACCTAAATATGGGATGCTCTCCACTGCCATTATTATGATCCTGGCCACCACCAAATCTTGCCTAGATTATAGCCTTATGCCTATATTCTAGATTTCATATCTAAAATTTGGCTTCTTCTCTCCTTTACTAGCAAGTAATATTAAAATAAAAATCATATCGTATCACACACACCTACCCTTTTAAGTTCAAAGTCCTTTAAAAATGTCTTGTTACCCTTACAATAAGTCTAAACTCTTAATATGGTTTTACAAGGCACTTCATTATCAGGCTTCTTTTTGTCTCACTATTCATCATTCTCTGTTTCAACTTGTAATTTCCAGATATTCTGAACATTTTATAGTGCTTCACCTCTCACCTCCAGATCTTCACACCCTGTCTTCACATGGCCAAATCCCATTCTTTCCTTCGGTATCTGCATAAAGGTCACTTCTTCAGGGAAGTTTTCCCCGAACCCTAGATTAGATGAGGTTCTGCTAGGATTTGATCTCATAAACTCCCAACTTAAATAAATCATGTCACTCATCGCAATTTCACTATCACAATATATCATCCACTAGAATTTTACTTGCTTATGGCTACAATTTCTTTGAGGGTGAAGATCATATGTGACTTGGTCACCATGATGTTCCAGTTTATGTCACATAGGAGGTGCTTAGGGTAGACGAATGGATGAATGAAAGTGAAGCAACAGAGGCTGACTATCCTACTCTAATTTGTACATGATAGATAACTGGGAGAGGGAGTAAATAAGTTGGATAACAGAACTGGGTTTATAAATTATATAGATTGATGCAAAACTTGTAAATGAATACAAACGAACATAATAGCCTACATTCATACCCAAAGACTTATTTACATAAATTTGAAAGAGGGTCATGTTTTAACAGCAGCTCAAGTGAAAATGTCTCAAGGGCATGTAAAAGGACTTTTTAAACTTCACATAGCCAACAGAAGGATCGGCTTATAAATAGAAACTGATGCCATACTACATTGTATTAGTAGAATATTAGTGCTACACTCAAGAAAGACTACAGTTAATCCTTTCATCATAGCTCGTGTTTTACACTGTGCCTGGCATACATCAAGTATGTAAACAAAGATCGTTGAATGAAAAGTGAAAAGTCTCATAGATAATATTCAGGTGGAGGCTAGAAGTCCATCTATAAATAATATCAATGGCAGTCTCATTCTGGAGAAAAGGTGAGATTAAAGAACCACTAAAGTCCCTTCATTCTCTAATATCTATTTTAAGAGTACTGCCTGGACCTCATTCTCAATCAAGATGGAGATTGAACAGGCAATAAACTATCGAAATAATGAAATGGATGGAATTCAGAACAGTGGGCCCTCACGCCATTTAAAAGATGACTATCCCTGCTACCTATTTTCATTTCAAGAAAATTTAAAAACAGAAACAGCATAGCAAACAATGTCATAGTATAAAATCCTAAGAAATGCCAAGTAACTAATACATGAAGCGCTGGCCAACTCATTATGCACCTGATTTTCCATATCAATAGATAGTGTCAAAGAATTTATTTGAGTTGTTTGGACTGTGAAATCACTTCTTTTCCCTCAATAAAGAGAAGATTCAGTTAAACTTGAGATTAAAGAGGCAGATAAAAGTGCTTCCTGGACAGGGAAGGCCAGGAATTAGACACGCTGCTACTTCTACAGCAGGCAGTCTTCAGACGTGATCCATCACTAGGACGTCTTCCATCAGATGCTAGTGGGGCTAATCCTTTTGCAAAGCATGACAGCTTCTCAAACTTGACTGTGGTAAATCCAAACCAGATTATTATGCTGTGTGATCAGCTTTCTTTCAAAATACAAAATCATGTTTATATTGTATTGGGTTTAAGTTTATTAGGTTTAAATTTGCAAATAAAGATATAAATGCAGCTTGCCCTGGACTCCCTTGAGGCTCATCTTGCAGAATAAAACATCAGATAATAGTGAGATAGAAATATACGGAACCCAAGCTTCTCTATTTAAAAAATGCTGTCAAATGATAGAGTCTTCTGATCCTTAAAAAGAACCATTCAAATTCCTATCTCTGAAGAAAGAGGGCTACAATATGTCACCAGAATATTTTCATTGATACCATAGCTTTCAACTGAATGTCATCTGAAGCCTTTATTACCCTGACAGCAGGCTGGAATTCTCAGAGGCTGACTTACTTTTTTACAGTCAGATAAGGACTTCTCACTGGCCAATGTGCTGAAAACGGTGGTCTGTAAAACAAGAAGGTGGGAGATACATTAGAATTGTCAAAGTGCAATGATATTGACCTGGCCCTGTGCATCTCCAATCCAAGGTGGGCACTACTTCCTATGACTCCACTATTTCTCCGAATTCTAGAAAGTGTTTGCCTTTCACTGCTCCCACTGCTATCCCACCTGAGTTGGAACATTTATTGTGGGCAAATGACAATCTAGTGAGGTAAAGACACTTATCTACCTTCATTTCACAAACAACATTAACTGTAGCACAAGTAGGTTAACCGTCAAAGATCACATACCCTAGTTTGATCATGAATCAAAGATAAATAATCTAACTTGAAAACTCACCTTCTCAACCATACATGGTACTCTCTTTATCTTGAAGAAATATGTTCAAATGTCAAATGTCAAAATTTTTCAAATGACATCTTTTCATGAGCCAGATAAAGTGGAGCTTCTCATTCAAGAGTTAAGTCTGAACAGCAGTACCCAGGCTGGGAATCTCATTGCTACTTTCTTTAGCACACTCATCCTCCCTGTGATTGACATATTTGTGTGTATATTTTCTTGGCTTCATGAACAACTAAAAGGGCACTTTGGTATTCAAGTCCAGTTGAAATTTACAAGCAATTTTGTTCTTTTTAGTTTATCCTATGAAGAGTTCAATGGAGCTATAATCAGTCACATAAATAGTATTGAAATTTTTTTCAGTAAACTTTTCTTTTTCTTTAATTACAAACTAATATATATTCTTAATGAGTTAATTGTCATTCTAATCTATCCCCCTGAGGGAACCAATAGTAATAATTTGTTTATCCTTCCACACTTTCTCTATTTTTATGCAAATATGTGATATGTAATTACATATATTACATATTAATTCTATGTATTATATTATACATGCACATATAGAAGTTTCTTTCTTTCTTGAGATAATATCATCCTACTAAAACTATGCTATGAACATCTTCCCAGGTCAGTTCATATAGATCGACTCATTCTTCTTAGTAGTTGTATAACATTCCATAATATGGATATTCCACGCTTTATGTATGCTTTCCTTTATTAATGGATATTTGGTGGTTTCCAGGATTTGATTCTTTTTATCAGTTTAGTTTTTTTCTTTTGTTTGTTGTTACAAATTATACTGTAATAAACATCTTTGTGTGTGTGTGTGTGTGTGTGTGTGTATAAAATACACATGTATTATGTATATGTATATATACTCATATATGGTTGTGTCTGTATATATATATATTTATACTGATAATTTTATTTTAGTTGAATAGAGTCAGAAGAACTAAAAAACGTATAACAAATAAAGACTTTGGTATGGCTTGAATATCTAATGTACATAAACTTTCTCCCACTCTGTTCTTATATATCATAAAATTATTCATCGCCTCACCTAGAGTTTTGTTTTGTTTGGGGACAATCACTAAAGAAAGTTAAGAATCTGAGCCGGCACATATTCTGGGCCAAAACAGTATGCAGTATTAAAGGATGGAAAACATAAGCATAGATACACATAACCTGAAAACGCATCTTTAATGAAGAAAAAATAAGTTTAAAGTTTAGGTTGGGTGTGATCTTGAATTTGATTGGCTAGAAGTTTTTATTTGTGTGTACGTGTTTTTTTTTAATGAGAGGATACATGTTATGAGAAAGTTTGAACTGAAATGAAAAAGGGAAAGGAAGGAAAATTTTGGGTGATGGAAGAGGAAAAGTAAAGTTCAAAAAAGAAGGAAAAGAGGAAAATTTAATTTAAAAAAAGACACAGCAGAATTATCAAGAAAAAGAAGAAAATGACTCTCATTAAGAAACAATTAAAAAACAGCCTTCTTTGCTCAAAGAGAATGAGGGCATGTGACTCATTCTTCTGATCATAATTGATCCCATTGACCTAATTTCAACCTTGACAAATGTAAGTCCTTGTTGACAGGACTGGGGATGGTCCTGGAAGTTCTATGCTGTCTTGTTCTTTGCTGCTACCAGGTATCTTAGTTTCTTTCATTTCTGTATTTCTTGGGGCTGTAAAGAAAGATATTCTTGCTTGCTGTTCAAAGATTCAGTTAGTAAGGAGAGAAAAAAAGCCAAGGAAGCAGACTGCTCTCACATGCTACAGGGAACCACCCACCTCCAATCTTCCCATCATATGTGTTCCTCATGACCCTTCATCACCTTCATGCATTTGTACACCTGAGCATAGTAGCATAAGAGAGCCCTCGATGTTCACTTTTAGAACTCTGCTCAAGGGAGGTAAACACCCAACAAGACTTGGTCATTGCTGTGACCCCAGTACATAGCCCAGTGCTTGAGTCAAAGAAGATATCCAATTAATAAGCCTTGAATGGATGCCAAAAAAAAAAAAAAAAATTGCATCAGGTAAAACTGGAGTCTTTATCCCAAAACACTGTTTTGGAAACATGATGTTGGAAAAGCAGCCTTACTTGTAATAGTATTAAAAAGTAAAGCCAAGAGAGAGAGAAGAAAATATCCAGAATAGTAGTAAAATACATTTTCTCTCTATTTAGTATATGTCTGTCATCTATTATCTACTTGGTTTGACTAAATTAGTTTTTCTTAGTGTCGGGCCTATGAACATTTCGAACTGGATAATTCTTTGTTGTGGGGTTGTGTTACTGTGCTTGCCTTGTAGATGTTGAGCCTCATCCCTGGACTTCACCCACCAGATGTCAGTAGATCAGACCCCTCCCCATGTCAGTTGTGACAACCAAAAATGTCTTAGACATGGCCAAATGTACCCAGATGGTGGAGGACAAAATTACCATCAGTTAAGAACAACTGGTCTAAACTGCAAAGAAGCTAGTTATGAAAATGATTCTAATTCCCTGGCTAGTGCAACAACTTTTTTTCCAGGAAACCAAAGACTAATGGAGGAGGATTTCTCTTCTTATCCATGAGTTCCAGTCTCATTCTCTTTCCTAAATAGAAGTCAAACTCTAGAGAGGGCCCAAATTCCAGCTACTGAAGACTGTGTGGGGTAACCTGAGAGATTCTAATTTCATTTTAAACTAAGCTTAAGATACACCACTGCAGAGAGTAAATTAGGGAACGCGTCTAAGAAGTTAGACATTATTGCTATAGCCCCAGGGGAAATGATCTTTGAAATTAAACAATACCATTCAACCTTTGAGAACAGGGTCAGGTAGCCTAAAAAACACATTGAAGGAGAAATGAGAGTCAGAAACGGGTGAAATTGGCCTCCCTAAAAAAATTAACACTATTAGCTCTAAATGTTACATTTGTAGAAAGGAACCACTTGAACCAAAGAACAAATGTACAATGAAATCTCGGTACCTGGAATGAGTGTGAAAGAGGTATGGCTTAGGTCAATGAGAGTCCATATACTTAATTTGGCCATTTTCTAAGGGGATTTTTTTATATATGCTTGGTCAGTCTCACTTTGTTCCTGTCTAAAGACTTTAACTGGCATTCCATTTCTCTAATTGCATTTATTATGAATGACTTTGAGTGGCCTTTCTAAATCTTCCATAACATGTTCAGTTTAATTACCAAAAATGAAAGACTCAGAGCATGGTGACTTACCCATGCTATGACCTTTTTGATTGTTGCATCAACATTCTTCTATTAAAGAGGAAACTCCCCATGAGTCTCCTCCACCAAAGTTGTAGGAAGCTGTGTTTGCCACAGGAGTGCAAGCTCAACGAAGCACAAGGACTTTTTTAGAGCACTGACATCTAACCTTGTTGGCAAGGTGACCAGCATGGGTGAACAGTATTACACATGGACAGTTGTAGTAATTTTCCAAAATGAATTTAGAAAGGCGAGGACCCACTGTCATCCATTTATATACTGATACCTGAAATTTCACTTATTCGAGCTCTGTTTTTAGCATAAGGCTTTGAATCGTAACAGACAAACCCTCAGGGGGCGCTAGGGTGCAGGAGTCATTGCAAAGAGGGAAATTGGAAATTTCATATATTATTATCTGTTGGTCTGTTACACCTTAGAGGGAATGAGTTTATCAGATCCTTTCCTACAAGCATGCTTTTTTTTTTCAATAATTTCAAAAGCAGATTTAATAGGAAATGAAGATTTACATTATAAAGACATTAGACACTCAATGGTGTTGGAAAATTATCTAAACACACAGATCATGGGTTAAGTTCCCTAAAAAAGCAGACTGTGAGATGAAGATGAGCATGTAGAAAGTTTAGAGACTGCTCTGGGGACCTCCAATGCAGAAGGAAAGGGTAGAGTGCAGTTCTGAGTATATGGAGAAGCTGAGCTATGGTACAAATTCAACAAAGGTCTCAGCCAGCCAAATAGGGAAATCTGAATCTGGGCTAGACCTGTCCCAAGCTGGGGTGAAAGGAAGAGCTGCCCTAGGAAGGGGGCATGACTCTGTGTGAGATGACTCTTTTCAGTCAAGGGCAATTTTCTGAGAGAGCCAACAGCTGAGGGCAGTCGGCTGGCAGCACACCTAGCAATAGGGAAATCTGTATGGACAACTGCTGTGTACACTACATTATACTTTACTTTGACACACTTTTGCCAAGGGCAGATACTGGTTGTGGCTGACTTACTCTAGTTGAATGTGACCCTTACTAGAGCTTAGAATTTTGCTGGTCTTTTATGATAGAGGTGTTAGACAGATAAACAATGGACCACTTGCTCACAAGTCTAGGCGTTCAATTTTTATCCCTTCTTAATAGATCTTGTGAGCTTAAGATGAATTGCCGGCCTTGAGGTCTTGAGTTCTTCACTATGAAGTGAGGAAACCCATATTCATTTCCTTTTAGCTCATGAGAGCTCTGGCTAATTTAGAGAAAATGGGCCTAATTTTATCAGGTACATGTTTGGAAATCAATGAGTATACTGCCTACTTCTTCCCTCCATCCTCTGAGGAAAGAACACTTGACTGAATAACATGGTCGACTCTTGATTATCTACAGGGGTAGAGAGAGTGTTATGGGTGACCTACAAAAGTATAACTTATAGGACATCTTTACATCTGACTTTGAGACACATTAAATAATGGTTAATTTAGAAAACTGAGATTCTTAAACATGTCTTCCTTAAATTAATATTAACAACCATTTGTAGAAATATTCCAAGTGGGCAGAAGGCCAAAGCAACCCAAAAGAAAGAGCGACTTGGTATAATAACTGACAGTGATAAGGCCTTAGTCAGAGAACCCAGATGGAGGATCAGTGATTGATGGTTCATCCAGTCCAGCCTACAGAAAGACATTTCTGGAAGGACAGCTGCTTCCAGGAGTCTCACTGGTGGGAGTGTTTTTGCAAAGTGATTGAGCACTGAAAAGGGACTCCATATGTTCTATACTCCTCTTTATGGAAGGGTTTACCTCTGAGAGTTATTACGATGTTGTTTTATTGCTACTAAATTAGGTTTAGAAAAAAAAGAAATAGATATACTCTATCTCTACTGAGCCAGTTCCTGCCACAATGTCTACAACTAAGATTTATATTTTAAAAACAGCAAACTTATGACACTTACTTGATTAAATTAGAACAAAGTCAGGTGCAAAAGAAGAAAATTGCTTACGTATTGGATTGTAAAAATTAAAGAATTCAGAAACTGCATCTCTGTGATAGATGGGAATGTTAGGAAATTTTACTTCAAGCACCAGTTGTTCTGGTGTGTGTGTTTCACTCTCAGTCAGATACCACCAAACAGAGGCCAGTTGATAAATGGTCGAATGCAGTTGAAAGCTAAAAACTATGTAAAAAAATGATATCTGCAAAAAGTATCTTCATTTGATACATGCAATTTGCACCCTATAGACACATTTGGTGATTTCTTACTCATTGATAGATGTCAGGACTAAACCTACTCATATTACTAATAATTTGGAAGGCTCTTACACTTGAATTGATGGGTCCCCAAAGTGCATACTACCTAGATGCTTTCTTAGACATTTTAGTCAGCCAATTTTAAGATGTCTGCTATGAATTTCCACTTAGTCTTCATATTTAGTACATTAGTATTGATACATGTACACTGAAAATAGTGGTATCCCTCCAGGCAAAGTGTAGCATTCATATTTATTTTTTTTAACTGCATAATTATAAAATACAGCCCACTAAAGAAAAAAATTATACCCCTGAATAAATGATAAAATTACAGTGTTTTCTTGTAGTCCATAAATACTGAAAATTTCAATTAACCAAGTGAAAAGCCATTGAAAGTGCCAGCAGGATTTATATCCCAGACTAATGACCATCATCTGCATCTTATTTAGCTAATGAAGGTTTAGAACACTTGTGGATAATTAAGGGAAAGCTGATGGGAGGAAATGTGAACCATGGAAAGATCGAATCTATTTATGTCTGCATTTAAAACTAAACATATCTAATAGTTCCCTCAATCGAAGTAAAATGTCTGTTCCTTTGGGATAAGATAGATTCTCATAAGTTAAGTAGGCAGGTTTGCTCCCCAAACACGAAATTCATTCCTCATTCATTCATTTATTAAATACTTTTTGAATTCCTACCATGTGATCCACTCTGCCCTGGTGGATCAACATGACAGCATCACGATCTCCCTCATGTTTTTCCCTGCCACTTTCCCTCTAACACATTAATTACGTTTATGGCTCTGGGTTTTACTTTACCAAGTAACTAGCATCCACCTGTCATGACAGCCATAGCATAGCTGCAATCCAGGGGTATGACAGGAAGGTACAGGGGGTGCAATAGGGCACCTGGCTTATTCGAGACCTGGCAGAACCCCTAAAGAGCGAGCCTCAGACTCGTTAATAGGTGGGCGTTCATGTGAGGAAGACTAATGACTATCAGAAGGAAGACGACACCTGAGGATCGGGCGTAGCCAGAACAGGAATCAAAGTCAGTGCAGCTCTACTGGATTTCACTGACTTGTTTACCAGTCATCTCATTCAACCATTATTATTCCATTTAAGAAGGAAGCACCTTAAAACCCGCTCTCTAAGTCCCCACCATAATCTCCAACAAGTTTGCGTTTAACCATAGTGATGCTTCAAAGACCTGCCATTCTCTGATCTATGTCAATGCGGAAAATGGCACACCTATCTGGCAGGCATGTTGTGGGAAGTCAGCTGATGATGGTGGTGGCAACTCCATGCACACATGCACACATTTGTGTCTTTCAGAATCACTTCCATGTCTGAAAGGGAGGCTAGGTTTTTAAAAAGTAGCAAAATCAGAGCCAACATATACCCAGTTGGACATGACTTTAAGCTAATGGGTCTCAACTGTTAGTGGCACAAGGCTAACCTGGGGGTCTTGTTCAAACCCCCAGAGGCTCTGATTCAGGAAGTATCAGATGGAGCCCAGGAATATGCATCTCTAACACATTTCCAGGTAAGGTTGATGCTCCTGGTCTAAGAACCATACCTTGAGAACCAGTGGTCTAAGATATACCCAAAGCAAGTTAAGAATAATGGCAATGTGGGGAAAACATACTATGTGGGGAAAGTGTTATAAGTTGAATTATATTCCCTAAAAAGAGGTGTTGCTGTCCTAACCCCTAGTACCTATCAATGTGACCATATTTAGAAATAAGGTTTTTGTAGATTATCTAGTTAAGATGAAATCATTAGGAAGGGTCCTAATCCAATATGACTGATATCCTTATTTAAGAAGAAATTTGGACACAGATACTCACAGAGGAAAGAAGAGGTGAAGACAGCATCTGATAATGTAAGCAAAGGTGGGACAGATGCAGCTGTAACAAAGAAACACCAAGGGTTGGCAGCCACCTGAAGAGAAGAAATGGCAGGGAAGGCTTCTACCCAGTGTCTCGGAGGAAGCACCGCTCTGCTGATACCTTGAACTTGGACTTCTAGCCTCCAGAACTCTGAGACAATAAATGTCTGTTGTTTTAAGGCACCCAGTTTGTGGTACTTTTTATGGTAGCCCTGTCAAACTGACACAGAGACACGTTCCAGGGATCTCTCTTTACTGATCATCTATTATAGTGCTTGACAATCTTTTCCTTTAAAAGAACATACAGTAAATATCTTAGGCTTTATGGGCCATAAGGTCTGTCACAATAACTAAACTCTGTCATTGTCGTAGACAATACATAAATGAATATGTGCCTCTGTGTTTTAAAATTTTATTTTATAAACACTGAAATTTGAATTGCATATAACCTTGATATATCATGAAATATTATTCTTCCTTCGCTTTTTCCCCCAACTTCTTAAAAATATGAAAACTACTTTTAGTTTGCAGAGTAGTAGCTTACCATACCAAAAATACAGTGGGCCAGATCTGCCCTGCAAGCTATAGTTTGTCTACCCTTGAGTACAGACCTAGGAATCAGAAACACCTAGTTCTAATCCTGGTTCCACTAATTATTACTCTTGTAACCTTGATTAAGTCACTGGCTTCCGTCTTCAAAAGAGCATAATAGATTTTTCCCTACCCACCTGAAAGGTTATTATGAGCATAAGATGAAAATAAAATACATTAAAATACTTTATATATGGTAATGTTATTGATACTTTGATGTATTTAGCTCTGCCTTACTGCCCCAAAATAAATATTAACACTAAGGCCAAGGTGCTGATCAATTGACTCTGAGTCATGGAGCCAGAGCAACGTGGAAACAAACACATGAGCCTCATTAATCACCCATATCTTCAGATGGATCAAGGAAGAGGACAAGAAGATGAATTGCACAGATAAAGCTGTGGGCGGACAGAGGACATACTGAGGTAAACAGCAACTCCAAGTAAAATGCTCATGGTCTTTGGCCACATTTGACCCTGAGATACTGCAGAATCAAGAATTTCTTCTTTTAGGAAATGTTCTGGACCAGGACAGGCCTGCCACTGGGAGGCCGTACTGTAACTCTGTTCCCTGGATCATCACTCTGTTCTCTGGATGAAGAAACAAACATTCATCATCCACTAAAGCTCTTTTGGCCATCTTGAGCCTTTTTCTATAGTGCCAACAGCTGACAAAGCCATAAATATTAACCTGCATGCAGAATCATCTTCACACTCACTGCCATAAGGAATTGGAACACTGCCATCGTGCATGCACTGTCAGGGCTGGACTTGAGCTGACAGCTCCAGATTTGTAGGTCTGGCACAAGGTAAAGCCAAAGAAAGCACCAAGAAAGAAAATAGTTCACAAGAGGAAATATCATTTCATTCACACTGCTTAGCACTCTAGACCTCCCTGGAAGTGACCTATGCCCTTGAGGAACGGAGAACAGATCCTTCCAAATTACTAGCATAACCCACCGTGGTCATTAGTCCTTAGAAAGTAGGAATTTTTACTCCAAATTAATTATTCTGATTCTCTTTCATCTTTAAGACTGTGCATTTCCTTGAGGTAGAGAGAAGTGATATCACTAAACTTATTCTCACTGCCTGACTCCTCATACTCATGTTTGCAGTGAACAGAAGAGAATCTGTATTCTGGCTGCTGCCAATATCTGGAGGCTTTACCCTCCCAGTTGCCCTCCCTCCGATTCCCACCTCCATCCTGGTATATCACCACCACCTGCCTTCAAAAGAACAGAGGAAAAAGCCATGGTTGTTGAGTATCTGTTACCAGTTTGACACCTTTCCTCTAACACTCGCTTTCAGAAAGGCCAAAGATGTCCCTCTTGGGAGCTGGTAATGAATGGAAAGGTCATGGGCTCAAATCCAAGTTCTGCCTCTTGGTATGTGGACCAGTGCTCATCACTTAATTTCTCTGAGCCTCAATTACCTGTCTGTAAAATGGGAACAAGTTCATTTATCTTTGAATATTTTGTAAGAACTTAAGAGGATGTGTGCTCAATAAATAGCAGTATTACTATTACTTCTGATAATTCTGAACTTCTTCTTCACCTTTGTCTCCAACTACACTTACTCTATAGACTTCACAAATGCCTATTAATAGGAATATATCTGTGTCACTAAAGCACAAAATAGTGGGTGAGGAAGCAAGGAAAGGGCTACAAGGTTCCTTGAAGTCTGGGCTCTAGAAGAGCTGGGAGCAGGAAAGAGAGATGAGTTCTTCCCTCCTTTGAATGATCTTTAGATTATTATATAATGGCAATTTGACATGCTCCTTGTTAAACTTGATGGACAATGACTCATATTCTCAATACTATGCAGTACCCGAGAGGGAATAAAAATGATACAAATGATCATTTTACACACACCCACACACATACGTACACACTCGTGCACACACACACACACAAGTTACACTTACAAGTCCGACTGAGAAAACATTCCAGGAGCTTCCATAGCTCACCCTCTAGAAAAGTGTGACCTTGCCTGCAGCAAGAGAGCAAACACGATTGGGAAGAAAAATTTCTTAACTTGAAAAGCTACATGTCAGCCAAATAAGACAATGAAAACATAATACTATATCTACAGTTATTTGGGAAAAATTAAAAAATATGTTAGTCTCAAGCCTAGCTGTAGGTGCTTGATGATAAGAGTTCCTCCTTCGAGCTTCTCAGGAAAGATCGGAACGAAACTGAAGACCAACTGAGGGCAATGAAGTTGCAGGTGCTCAGCCCCTGGAGGGATTCTTTCTCACTGTTGCAGTGGTGGAAATATCTTTTATCATAAGGCTTTCACCCAATGTCTTTCTCTTTTCCTTGTTCATAGTAATTCCATGTACTAATATATATGTAAATAGATCCATCTTTAAAAAACAAAACATCAATTATATTAATTTGTAATCCAAGCAGATGAAACACTAACATGTAAATTTTGTAGATGGGGAGGAGAGGAGGAAGAAGGTCAAGGAAGAAAGACATTTTCATAATCACTGGCTATTACAAATCTTTTAAATGAACACACAACAAGAAGGGAGGTTCCATAGCCTAATGTGATGGGTTCCTGTTCAAAACCCAGCACTGTCATTAGCAAGTGAATGGTGATGTGCCATTATCTGAGATACTCCAAGTGATAGTTTGAAAGAAAAAAAAAATGATGTCTACACAATTTTACTGCATACCAGAAATAAAAATAAAAGATCTATCTTGCCATAAACACATTTCATAATTAGAGCACTGATAGATGCAGGCCTTATCTTAGTTCTAAACTGCTGCATCTCCATTTCTTCAGAGAGTTTATTTTGAGTTCCACCTGCACAAACTTTCCAAGTGAAAGGCTAATAAGAGATGATTAAAGTATTCCCCAGGGCCTGGGGAAATCCCATGCTTCATTTTTTTTTGTTGTTTTTCATTTCTTTCCAACTGCCCAGAGCCCATTTATTCAACAAACATTACCAAGCACTTATGTTGCAGGCATTAGGCTTGGTTCTGCTGGCGGTGTAGAGATGAATGAGACATGACGTGTGCCTTGAAGAGATTACAACCAAATCTTTGAAGCTTTCTATATTCTTTGGAGAAGATCTACTGAATTCTTAGCCTGGTTTTCTTCTCTTCCATGTCTTCCATCCTTCCTGTGAGTGCTCTACTTCTTTGTACTACTCTGTACCTTGTACACATTTCTATAATAACCCTTATCATACTACCTATAATGCATTTATTTGATTACATCTTTTGCCACAGAGAATTCTTTGGCCAAACTCATATTCCTATTCTAAATGTCACAAAGGCTTGGTACAAGGTAGATATATTTTTTAAATTTGTCAAATATGAACATAATCCATCCATGTCTATGGCTTTAAGTACTAGCTATATTATAATTATTCTAAATATGTATATTCATTCCTGACCCCTTTCTAAGCCTCAAATTCATTATTTCTGATTGCCTATCACATATCTCCACCGGGATGTCCCACATGCATCTACAATTTAACTTGTCCCAAACTGAACATACTGCATCCCTGTATTGCAAAACTGTCTCCATTTGTTGGTATCTTGGTTAATGGTGAGGCCATCTAGTCCCTCTTTCAACTACAAATCTCAGTGTCTTTTTTGACTCTTCTCTCTTCCTCACCCACCACGTCCTAGTAATTCCTCTACAGAAAATTCAAGTCATAAAGTTTTCTCATTGCCCTCGCCACTGTCTTAGTTCAAATGTTTGTCACCTTTTAATTTTCTACCAGATTTCCAGGCCACTAATCCATCCTCTACACTGCCACCAGAATATCTACTTAAAACAAATTTGATTCTGCAAGTTGGCAGTTTAAAGATCTCTGCTGGCTCCCAAATTTTCTACAAGAAAATATCCTTGCTTCTGATCATGATGCCTGTTGACAATCTGACTACACTTTATGTCATCAGACTAGATTCTGATGCTTTCCATTGCACATCCTACATGCCAGCCAGCGAAATGCTTGATTGTTCCCTGGACAAGCCAGGGAGACCTCTAAATCCTTGCATATAGTATTATATTCCCTCTGCCTGAAATTCTTTCCTCTAATCATCTAGATAATTCTTCCTTTCCTTTACAAAGACTTCACTCTCTCTCTCTCTCACTCTCCCAAGAAGAGTTAGTGGTTTCCCACTCTGTGTTCCTCAAGCCTTTAATTCTCACACATTTTATAGTTTTGTTTCATTTTGTTTTTTTAATGTACTTCTTGCTAGTTAGACTGAAAACTCAATAAGTACTAAAAAAAAGTCAACTTCATTCACCTCTGGTACAGCCTGGTATACATACGGTAGATAGTCGAATGTTTGATAAAATAATAAAAGTCACTAATTTGATAGTCTAAGGTTAGTGGAGATATAGTTCGGTACCAACTGTGTATAAGGGTAGTTGAAGCCACGGTTATGATTGAGAGTACCTAAGAAAATGTACAGTTATAAGAAATAAGGAAGTGGGACAAACCTCCAGGGAGCATCAACGTTTGTTAAGATAAAGAAGAACCATGGAAGAAAATTAAGAAACAGCAATCAGAGGAGTAGAAGAGCCATAGTGCTGTCACAAAATAGCACTTCCTCAAAGAAACGCTCCCTGATCTCCCAAGTCAGGACTAGAATCCCTTTCCATGTGCTCTCTTACCCCTATCGGAATGCTTATTACAGTACACTTTAACTCTCTACTTGTCTGCAACCCACATAAAATATTAGTTCCCCAAAGGGAACTAATTGTCTTATTGACAGTACATGCCGCAGGGCATGACACATAGCTAGTGTTCAATAAATATTTGTGGAAGGGATAGATGATTAAATAAATGAGTGGAATGCAGCTAAGAAATCACATAAGATAAAAATTGAAAGATGCCCCTATTTTTAGTAATCGGGAAGATACTGGGTGACCTCGATTCCTATGTTTTACCACATACACTCATATAACTCTCGTTGGTTTTACATTGGAAGGTTCAAGAATTTGAGATAAAATGAAAAGCCTCATGGCTGTCACTTGGCCTTTGCTCCCAGAGCAATCACTATGAAGGTAGATGAATGGCTCCGAAAAGGTGCAAATAGGTTTTATCCAATAGTTTTCACTCAGATAACATATAACAGAGTCATTACCTCCCTTAAAAGATGAAAAGTTAAAGACATCATTTCAAAGTTGCTTCAGTAAATAGTATCTCTTAAAGCCAAGAAAACTTTAAACAAATGTAATCAACTCATCTCTTTGTGACCTTGAATTTGTTACTATTACATCCTGTACTACAAGTTTTAATGCCCTCTATTTGAGGAATCATTGCAAGACAACAGATGATTTATCATCATAAGACCCTAAGTTGTTGACATAAAAGAAGTAATTTGATAATAAATCGCTAGACAAATGAATGGAAAAGGGCCTCTGACAGATTGCTAATGTTTTGTTTTTAGATTTACAAATGAGGAGAATTGAAATAAAGAGGATTGGAAATGGAAAACGTAAGTACAGCCTGCAAACAACAAACACCCTTCAGGACATGAAGGGGGGAATTAGAAAAGAATGTACTTCAGCAATTTCTGAATTTTGCTGGGAATTGAAATTTGGCAAACAGAATAACGATGAGTAAACTGCCTTTCTCCCTCTCAGTCCTTCTCGACATTACCAGGGAGTGTCATTTGCATACAGGGGACTATAGCAAGGAAGATAAATAAAAGGAATTTGCTCTTTGTTTCTCAGCCTTGCCCCATGCAAGTTAAGGAAGGTCAACTAAAGCCTTCCTATCAAGACATCTGGCATTCAGCAGAGATCTTCAGGACACTTGCAAACTCTGATTAGAACCATGTTCTAAATTTGATAAACTAGCTCTCTCTAAGTTAGAGACTTGAAGAAAATACTTTTTAAAAGAAAATTTAAGGTATTTTGAAAACTATTTCATAGAGTCATCTTCCAGAAGACTAAGGATATCCAAAAGCCTGGGTGAGTCGTGCTGTGCCCCATACAGCCTCTTGAGGAGCACTGGTTACTCTCAGGAGCCCTGGCCCTGCAGAGAAGCAGTTGACATCTCAGGGACATCAAGTCTCACTCTACCCTTTTGATCACAAGATGATTTCTGGAGTTCAGAAAAACCATTTCTATATTGTTTAACTGGAGATTTCGACATTTTTAAAGGGCTGTCAGAAAACAACTATGCATTGTTCAAAGAAGGTTAAGTTCTATGGGCTAAATTAGAAAAACTTTCTAGCATTAAAGAGAAGTGATATACCCTAAAATATTAGAGTAAAATGGTAGAAAAAGTATATAAGACTTGTTAAAATACACAAATACACTGTTTCAATTGTGATCCATGCTAGCAAAGTGTCTTTGTACAAGTTATTGAACTTTCTGGGCTTCAGTTTCCTCAACTGTAACGTAGAAACAAAAAGCTCACATCACAGAGTGATGGGGATTAAATACGACTATCTACTATGCAGAGCATATAACTCAGACACCTGATGGACATTCAATAAGTATTTCTTTCTCTTCCACCTGACCTCCTTAAAAAATTAGACTAGAAAAGAAAGTTAATCTGTCAAACAACTTTAACACAGACTGAGCTCTAATAAATTAAGATGGATGGAGATACCATAATATTAGATATAGTATTTTATCATATAAAAGACATAATTGATTATAAGACATCATTAAAAAAGAACAAATGCTGCTAATTATAATTGAATGTTGCCATTGATTAAATGAAGCATCATAACTTCAGAAATGTTAAAATATGAAAAGATGTATACATTTTCATAAAATCAGTAAAATATGTAATAAGATAAGTTTGGAAATAAAACAAGCAAGAACCAGGAAACAAAGAGATCTATGTTTCCTTCAGTGGCTTAATCTCTTTATCTCGAGAAAATGAAAATATAGGCCAAAAAGTCAAGCAATTGCTTAATTGAGAGTTCCTTTAAATACCAGTTTACCCAGTTTGCACCAGTAACTAAATATGCAGAAACAGTATTTGAGGGAAAATGCAAATAGAAGTAAAGAGCACTTTAGGTTTTACCACCTTCTTTTTTAAAACATAGTTAATTTCCATCTTAGTGTTTTTTATGTTTGAGTTTACGTATTTAAAGTATGTAGTTCTAAATCTACAAGGAGACCAAATAGTAGTTCTGAGGCTTGTGGACGACACTTAGAGCTGTTCTGACCACTTAGTTATGTGACCTATAGCGACATTTAGTGGTAGCTCCCTCACATTACAACCAGGTGCCTCAAAGGGGTAGGACAATTGTTCTAATGGAATGACTAAGCAAAATTCTCCTTTATCACAATGTGAGTGGTTTCTCCATAATGTTGACAGAGGTTATGAAGAGGTCTTTCGCAGGTGGTGTAGAAGTGGTGGCAGCTAATATCATTGCAATCTTATATTTTATGTAGTTTGGTATTTTCTGTATACCTTTACTTCATAATAGAATTATAGAGCTGGAAGAGACCCTAGGGGTTATCTAATCCAATTCCCTCACTTGCAGATTATAAAACTGTAATTCAAATATGTTAGCTCAAGGCCATACAGCTAAGCAGGGGCAGTTCTAGACCTCCCAATTCGGAATGCAATGCTCTCTCTATTAAATTACTTTGTTTATAAAATGCAGATTAGAATATTGGCTATGCATATTTTATAACACTTATTCACTAATAACTTAGTGTGTGACAAGTGTATTGAAAGGATATTTACAGTTCTGTTAGAAAGTTTGAGACGAATTAGCGACTAGTACATAAAAAACAAAGTCAATGAAAACAATCATAATTAATGCTTATGTAGCTCTGACTACCCTATTATCTCCATTTTAGTTAAAGAAATTGAGGTATAGAGAGTTTCTGGTAATTACTAACAAAAATTTTTTTTTAAAAAAAACTAAAGTTTACAAAGAAAAGCAAATGGAATCATAACATACTGCATGATTCAGCTGTAAATGGTAGTAGCATAAGCTCAACAATATAACCACAACTTTAAGATGTAACCATATTTGGAAGACAAGAGGGGAAGCGTCTGTTGAAAAATAGGGCCAGGGAGGCAGAGATAGGGGATGTAAGAAAACCAATTCATCAGTTTCCATAGTAGACATCAATAGAAAACACTTACACTCAAAAATTAAGAAATAAATAACAATGAACATAAAGATACTTTTATGGAGGTAAATCCAGATGCAAAAGAGAAAAGAGAGTTGAAATGGTCACCCATGGAGAGCGAGCTCCAAGGTAAGGGAGGGTGGGATGGAGTACTGTTGTTTTCAATTATAAGGTTATAGAACTATTTGATACTTTAAAATATGTATATTTATACTATGATGAAATATAAGATCAAATTTAAAAACTAAGACACAAGGCAAATCACTAAAAATACTGCTTTCAAATTAAGTGTAAAAAAGACAACAATGTTTCACAAGTACCTCTAAACAAATTGAAACAGAACATGATCTTATTATAATATTTGTGAAAAATGTAAAATATCAACCAGAGAGTCAATGCTCAATTACAGACCTTGTTCCTGTAACTAAGAGATTGGCAAATAAACACACATTGATATATTTGAAGTTGAAATAAAGTATTTGTGAGTGTATCTATTGTTTTTTATAATCTTCCTCTTTAAGTTTTTAAATTAATCAACCAGTATCCCAATCATGTCAGTGCAACAATAATGGGTGCTGTGGTGTGCCACACAGATCCCCTCTTCAGAACTGAGGCGCTCACTCCCCCAGCTGCTATGAGCATTAGCAGCTGACTGCTCGCAGATGAATCACTCTCCAGTGATTGCCTTCTGATAAGAAGTGCTATGTAGCCCAAGGTCACCAATCTTTTTCCATTAATGGTCAGAGTGGTGGTATAAAAACTCGAGATGGAACAACTCTCAAGTGCCTTGCAGGACTTTTGGCCCTATCTAAAACATCCACAGAGACACCTGGCCCATGCCAACCCATTTACCTAAGCCCATGTGTCATTACCAGCTAGGGTACCAAGGCAAGAAGAGTTATTATTGACAATACAGCCGCAACACAACTGTTGGACCAATAAAACACAATATCATTTTTTTAAATGTATTAATCCTGTAAACCAAAAGTAAAAATAAATGTTATAGGCTATTTGAATCCAGAGACCCAGAGAATCCAGTTTCCAAGAATGGATTTATTTTTTTATTTCCCTACCCATGCTCCCTCACATGGACATTTTTGACAGGACCAAACATCAAGGACCATTTGGCATAAACTAAATGTTTCAGTGGACCTTTTGAATAGGACCAAATGTTTGCCAATCACGAAGCAATGTCCAGCTCCAGAGCTCTCTGGAGAATCACCTGAGGACTATGTTGGAAGTGCACAGTCCTGCTTCCCTCCCGCCTCCCTTTCACAGGTGCTCGTCCCATACCGATGGCACACCCCAAAACATTTCTCATACACAAGTTTCCCTGTCAGAGTGTGTTCCCAGGGAATCTGACATAAGACAGACAAATAAGAGCCCTCTTACTGTTCTGCTAGATACACTGCTATCATTATTTTGGTTTGAGAGCCTTTAAAGACAAGCCCCTTGATTCTTTTACCTTATTTTATTTAACTTCCATTTTCAGAGAGTTTTAAATGGTTAATGCCATGTACATTAATCTTATTTCAATAATGAAATTTATCTTTAAGATAATTTAATATTTTTTTGAATATCTACTATATGAAAAGCACAATGAAAATTGAGGAGGGGAAGGGCAGAAGAGAATATGCAATAATTAAGAAAATGAATAAGACATGTTTCTTCCTTGATAACTTTATAATTTGGTAGAAAGATCAAAATGTACAATAATTGCTGTACAAATTTAAATATAACAAAGAAGTAAAAAGTACTATGGAAGTTCAGAGAAAAGACGATTCTGTTGGTTTTGTTTTTGGTTGGTGTTAAAAAAGTAGAAAGAGAGAGGAGGAGGCAGGTGAAGGGTTGTTACAATTTCCTGCTTAACCTACTCAAGATCAGCAAGCTTTTTAACATTAGTCTGTAGTTTGGTAGGTTAAAAGGTAGAAAAATAACTTCAGACAGAGGTAAAAGACAAGAGTAAAGGTTCAGAGGTGTAAAGGGTGGTGGTGGTGTTTGGGGAACAGTACTAATCTAGTTAGATGGGAGCACTGGATGTACAAAAAGGACTAATAAAGTCAATGCTGGAGGGGAGAACCTTCCTGGAAACACAGCTTCTTGTTCTGTTACACCCCCCAAAATAAGACACACTAGAATAAAGACAGTGGCCTCAACCAAGCCAGAGATCGTCACACATCTTTAGATATGTCATATGGAATGCTAATGACTATTCTTTGAGCTCCAGGCCAGCTGGGCAGCCATGGGGCCTCTACACACTAGATGTGTTTGCTTTTCCATTGATCCCCTATAGACGACCCACATTCTCAGTCAAACCTCTTCCAAAGAGTAATTTTAATACACTATTGCATCATACTTAAAAAACTACTGCCTCTCCAGGACAAAAAAAAAATATTAAACTTTTTTATCAGCTAAATTTCTATAACATTATCTTTTAGTAGTTCTAGTTTTTTTTTTTTATTTGTTTTTGCTATCATAAGATGATTTCTTATAAAGAGTATTTTGATACTTGGTTATCCATATTTCTAAGTTTATTAAGTTTTACTTGAAGATCTCCATAATTTAACTGCATGAAAACAATTTAATTCTCTGCAGTTGCATATTCTTCTAATTCATAACCCTCCTTTTAATTTTACATTTTTATTTATTTTTTATTTATTTCAGCCTAAAGTTGTAGACTGTCAGAAAACCACATTTCACTTTTTGCTTATGAGATAATGAGTTGTACCCTCACCCATTCCTGAAAACTAGTGGTCTAATCCCAGCAATCAATTTTTAAAAGTCCTGACCATATATTTAACAGTCACAGCCATATCTATTTTTAGAAGATGTCATGTTTATAACTTTGTACTTTGATACGATACACACACATGAATACACCCCAAAACAAACCTTTTCTATCCTAAAGTAGACTCTTCAACATAAACTGCCTGGAGACCATTTCAAGCCATTGCATGGTGATGCTGCCAGCTGACCATCAGTTTAATTTCGGCAGTGACTCCATCTTTGCCTGTGTCATAGTATCTTTTATGTACACTTCTTTGAATATATCATTTACTTTTTTGCCCCTGCCTTTTTAACCAAAGTGGAACTAAAATCAATTCATTCACATAATTAATAAGAAATAAAGATCTCATCAAATCATAATACAAAAGAGAGACAAAGACAGGATACCCACTATAACTACTGTTTAATGGTACAAAGAGCCCGTGCAATGTGAAAGGAAAAGAAATGAGACTAATAAATGAAATGGAAACAGAGACAAAAGTGTTATTTTTGCATATCACATGATAGTCTGCTTAGAAAAATCAATGGCTCTAAGAATAAGAGAAGTTAGCAAAGTAGCTAACTAAAGATCAATGTATAAAACTCAATAGACTCCTTTATCCCAGAAATTACATGAAATAAATTCCTAAAACTAAACCTAATAAGAAATGTGTCTGACCTGCATGAATTAAACTATTGAACTTCAATGAAGGTCATAAAGGAAGAATCAAGAGCAATAAACTGCATGTTCTAGAAAAAAAAAAAAAAAGAAAACAAATTTTAGTTCTATCAAATGTGACAAACCCCAATTTTCAGTCAGGGCATGACAGGACTTAAGCTTGTCAATTGTGTGTTCAATGGGAAAGAAAAAAATTACAAAATGTGTATGAAATAAGACAAATATATTAATGAAAATAGTATCTAAAAAGCTAGGAGTAATTAGAATTTTAGAATATATTTTAGACCCTTAACACTAGCTGTCCATCCTACCCATGAAACCTTGAAATTTTAAAGTCCATTAATCATCTTCGATGCATTTATTTTTATGAGTATTTTCAAGAATGCACTATGTCTGAAAATAGGCAATGATACTAAGTCAGAACTTTTTATAATATTTTAACATAGAGGTATAGGCAGATATTCAAATGAGGATATAATTTATAAGAGTACATCTATGTCATAAAGATCATGGCTAGTTACTAAAATATAAAAGCTATCATTTGAAATTTGGAACAAAATTCATTGATGTCAGCTACAGAAAACAGAATTTTTAACTAGAGAAAATAAATCAAGATACATAGGAGTCAGGTTTCCATCTAATGCAATACTATGAAAACCTAAAATAAACTAGACAAAAATGAAGACCTCGAGAAAGAAAGCCAAATATGAATGTATGATTAAATATAAATGCACTCAAAAGGAACACTAATCTAGTCAAAATATGGAACACATAGCAAAAAGATTAGACCAAGTTGATCTGAGTGATGAAGCTGTTTAGCTTCCAGCATTCCACACTAATATTTCTCTCCTGTTGAAGACTCCCCATTTTCACTTAAAAAAAAAAAAAGGATCAAGGACTTTTAGTTAATTACTTAAGTAAAGGAAGTAACCTGTTGTTGCTCAAGCTTTCCATCTTTACAGAGAGGTTCATTACAAGGGGCAAGAAGCTTGTTATAAAGTGATAAATTTGGTTATTAATTTTACATTTTTATTTCCAGCTATTCTTTACTCCTAGTACATAGGAAGAGGTTTCTAAACCCCATCATCAGAAGTGTATAGAACCTACTAAATTAGCCAAAGATATAGAGGTTAACTTCTTAAATTTAACTAAAAAAAAAGGGAACACCATACCAATTCTCTCTTTAGAAATAACTAATGACTACACTTAGAAAGTATTACAGTAGAGCAGATTGCCTGAATTAAAATGTAATTATTAATAGAAAAATTCATAAAGAAAATAAATTATACTCAATTATAGTTATTTATAGAGAAGTTAATTATGAAAAGAAATAAAAACAAGTTGAGTAAAAATAGGACTTTATATGTTCTCCAAAAGATTCACCTTACCTTGGATTAACTGTCAACTCCCACTGTCAGACTCTAGGCCAGTTTGTTCATGGGGGCTGGCCAAGGAAGTCTTCCATGGTGCCAAGCTTCTCTGGCCAAATAGCAACATGGGGACATCCCCATGTTGGTAATCTCTAGCTAATTTACCAGCAGTCCAAAAACTACACATTCAGTCAAAAGGGCTCATGTCTGTTCCCAACCAACAAAAAGCCACAAATTTACCATTTCAATGATGTACTGGCAGGTCTTCAGTGTAAAATTCTATATGTTAGTGACCATGACCTACATCTTCAGAGGGTCCACATGTCCTCAGTTCAAGAAAATATTTAGGTTTATTCCACAGTTCAGCATCTCTGTCTGACTGCACAGTGGGACAGAAATCTTGCCAAATAACCTGGCACTCTTCATCCTGGCTTTCAGAAGACTAAAAACCAGAGAGTCATTTTAAGCAAACTGCCAAGACAATAAATTGGTACGTCTCCCAAATAATTTCTTAACTCAGAATGAAAATAAACTTGGATAATTTCCCAGTCTTCAATAATTTGATACAATTTATTAATAAATTATTTTAAAATATATATTAAAGGAAAGGAAGCTACCCACCCACATGCTATATAACACTTGTTCAAAAGGAAGATTAAATATATCAGAATGATTGAAAATATTAGTTATTCAGTTTAAACCCAAAGACAACAACAAAATTTCAGTTTTTCTTTCTGTCTCTCTCTTTCTCGCTTACCACATATTTGTGCACAGTGTCCAGAACAATGTCTGCATAAATAAGTACTCAACAAATCTTAATATGTGTTGAATGAATAAACAAATTTTATTACTAGGAGGAGCCCAAGGGTTTTTCCCCATTTTCTAACTCCCACTACCAAGACAGCATGAGATGGGGATGGTGGAGGCAAAGACAGGATTGGGTCACAGAGGGTGAAGTTTGGGGTATGACAAGGGTTAAAGGTCTGCCTTCTGGGTAACTTGGTAATTTAGAATCTTCACTTCTTTTAGGATTTCCTTCCCTTCCCTCATCTGGTTGAATTCCCAACTCCTGCCCCACAGCAGGTGTTGTCAGGCTCCTCCTCTTCCTTTTTGTCCTCTTCCTTCATCGCCTCCACAATCCCCTCTTAGGAAAGGCAAGCAGAAACTAAGGTCAGACCCAGAAAAAATGAGTTCTAAGAAGCTATCTTAGTCCTGTGGTAGGCTGGCCAGAGACATATCCTCCTTTTCCTTTAGTCCTCTTTCCTTGCTTCCTCTAACCATCAGGGTGGACACAATGGTACAGAGTGAAACTCAAGGAAAGAGGCTGAGGAAGCGGCACGGCATGTTTTCAGTCTGAGCCTCATACTTATTTGAGGAAAGGTGTCATACATACTCCTGTCCAGAAGAACTGGAGACTACAGGATGGTTTGTGACCTAAAACCTCCGACAGTAATAAAGACAATGCATTTCTCGGTCCTTGTCTTTATAAATTAAATCGATAAATAGATAGATGATAGATAGGTAGAAGATAGGTAGATAAGTAGGTAGGTAGATGATAGATAGATAGATAGATAGATAGATAGATAGATAGATAGATACTACATATCTAAACAATATAAATCTATATGTCTATGTATAAAGATATATCGATAAACATCTATATAGATATATTTTTATAGTTCCATAATTTTTGGTAAACGGTTGGCTGAGGATTTAAAGTCCTTGATTATGGTCAGAGTCATCTTGACATGATTAACACATAAACATATAAATCAGCAAGAATAACTTTAAATAAATAGGATTAATGTGTTACTACTCCAAATGACTTCTTAGTGAAGACAACATGACATCTATAGGGCATCACTGTAAAACTTTATGAAGTAAAAAGGGTAGAGGGTGCAAACTAGACCTGAGAAGAAGGTAACAATACATAGACTCCCTGAAAAAGTAGTAGCATGAAGCTCATTCACATCTTCAAGAGGATGATAACAGGTACCAAAGTCACCTGTGACCCATGTGAACTTCACCATGAGTAGGAACAGAACCTAGAAGCAGTCCTTATAAGATCTTAATCTCATCAAAACCTGCCTGGTTGATTACCTTCCCTACATTGGGACACATTAATATTCACTATTGACAGCTAATCTCTAATGCTTTCATTATATTACTGTTGGAAACTTATTTTGCACAGAGAGTTTTTCGGCACCAAATTATTTAACTCTACTTCCCCTTTTAGAGAAGTTAAAAAAAAAAAAAAAGAGCCAAAACTCATATGACCCTAAGAGTGACTACTTTCTACCAGGAACTAAGTTGTATGAGAAATTAGGTAGGGCAACTGAAAAAGAAAATATTCAGATTCCTAATCCAGTTCTTATGATGCTCTTCATTATTTTATTTGAAAAGAATTCTGCAAACAGCAAAACTAAAGTTTATGCTACTTTGCATTATCTTAATTTTACTTTTCTCATCCTAGAGTTTGTTATAACTCAGAATTGCTCCACTTCTAAAATGCTAAACTGTAATATAATGATCTATGACCACAATCATCTGCCCATTCATCTTTGAATTCATTTTTCCAAACAATTCCTGTTCTTTCAGTTGTTCAAAACTCACAAGTCTATATTTCCATTCATAGATTTACTACTATTCCAAACCTGTATATAATCCTCTTAGACTACTTTGCCTGGATGATTTACAGACATATAAACACAGCATATCTAAATTAAATTCATCATATTTCCCCGTGAACCCTGCCTTTCCCTTGAGCCCTGTGCTTCACACACCATCCTTTAATGGGCACTTCTAAATATCTCTTGACTCTATGTATTTGCTCATATTTTGTCCTAAACTAATTTTATATTCCCCTCATTTCTACCAAATCTCTTCATAATTCTCTCCCAGTAACATGGCTATTCAACACTTGCTCATCTCTTAAGATACTCTTGAACTATTACCTCTTATGTAATCTAGTCCCCACTCAGGTAGGTTCCCACTCCTCCTGTGAGTTCCTACTGACCTCCTAAATGTTCCAAACACGTTAGCAATTAAGCAGAGATTAGTATTACAACCATACGAGCAAAAAGACTGCAGGAAACCATAGCCATTTTCAACTCCGAAAGAAATCTGAGGATCCTGAGATCTACCATCGTGTTCATCTATTGAGTCATGCTCTCCATCTAGGGTAAATGAGGTGGAGTTCTCTAACTTGGTGATGTCTAAGAAATAAGAGTAGAGATAAATAGAAATGGGCTCAGACAAATCTGTTTAGAGAGGTGAGTATTGGATTGGAAATATATTTCTTCAGCTATACTTGTAAAACAAGGGCCTGAAAATTAATGTGATTGTAATCTTTTCCCTTCCTTCATTTTACCAGAGAAATGGGTCTTTGTGGCTAACACAGCTACCAGTCCTGGCCTTTCGTTACATTGATTCAAGGGATAGGATAAATTAGAGAACAGGAAGAGTCAAAACAGGTAAAGTGATTTGTATCAGGAGAGGAGAAGAGATCCAGAAATGCAAGGAAGACAATGAGAGAGAAAAAGCCAGTGCAGATTGTCTGTGGAGGAGTCCCTTGAGGAAAGAAGTTTTAAGAACAAGTGCGTTGCTATGTGAGATGCTGTATTTCATTTAATCTAAGATACTATTGCTCATAAAGAACTTCATTATTATATATATTGATGAAATCTAGAATTAAAAGAAAAAATTGATGAAAGGGTTTTTATTTCCTTCTTTGCACTGTATAAGCATTTTTGATATACTTTTTAAATAAAAATTATTACATTTTTAAATTTTTAAATTATTTTTTAGCACTTTTGAATGCAATACTGAACAGGTGTTTTGTTCGGCTTTTTGCTTTGTTTGATTTTTTTTTCCCTTGTTTTTAAGTTACAAAGTTCAGAGACTAACTTAAAGGCAGCTCAGCTTTACATAGTTATATTTAACAGAGTATGGCATTTTTTAACATTAAAAAATAGAGAGTTTTTAGATTTTTCTTCCTATATCCCTTCCTGGTATCAACTTAAAAAGGAATGAGTGACACCTCAAATAGTGACAATAGCTAATATTTTTAATTCTTTGATCTAAGCTTTTAAAATTAACTCATTTAGTTTTCCAAATGAACTGTAAAATAGATATAGTTTATTATCTCCATTGAAGCACAAGAGCTTAAATAATTTGTCAAACTTATATGACCAACAAGTGGCAGAACTGCGGTTCATGACCAGGCAGTTAAGATCTAGTGACCAGGTTGTTAACTGCCACATTCCACTGCCTCATGCTGTTAAGACATGGTACATGTTTTCCCTAAATGGAAGCCATTTATTACTCTTCCATATGAATGAAGCTAATTACACTATGTCTTTACATAGTATATTTCAGTTAGTAGATATACACCCGAAAGCCTAGGATAATGAGGAAACAAGTCACTCCTAAGCCAACTGAAAACAGAAACTTGCACAGATAAAAACTATACTATTAGACAAAGTGAAAACTGGATTTCCTACAACTACAGGTATTTTAATCCTAGAAACTAAAGAGCAAGTATATGTAATCGATAAACATGGTTTAAGTTATTTAGAGGACAAAGTAAAGACTAAAAGACACTGGTGAGAAAATTACAAAGATTGAAGAAGATTCTGCTCATTTTGACATTAAATTATGTAAATCATATGCAAACTATGCAAATCTATGTGAAGATAAGAAAGAGAAGCCGTGGTTGCCTTTCTTTCTTTGAACCTTATGTAAATGCCTTCTAAAATGAACAGTGAGGGTACTGAATGTGAATTTCACAATAGTATGATTTTCTAGGCAGATTAAGTCTAGCTCATAGAAAACTGAATTGACCACATCTTTAAAAATTTAAATGCTATAGAACAGTGGTCTCCAACCTTTTGGCACCAGGGACAGGTGGTGCTCTTACGACCTCAGTGTGCCCCATACCTCCTGCTGAGCATCTCTAAGCCTGGCACTAGCAGCAGCTGGCCTCAGTTTGTGGCTTGGCCTCTTGAGGCACATCCAAGACCTGCATGGGTGGTGGCCATTGTAGTCACAGCCAGTCCTCAAAACCAATCAGCCCAAGGATCAATCCCTCCCACTGAAGTACAAATAGCAACCAAGGCTCAACTACAACAGGAAGGCACACACAACCGATACAAGAGACACACCTGGAGCACCTGGCTCAGGTGACCAGCAAGACTGTGCCACTAGGCCTGCAGGACACCTACCTACATAAGGCCACTCTACCAAGACCGGGAGACATAGCAGCTCTACCTAGTACATAGAAACAAGCACAAGTAGGTAGTCAAAATGGGAAAACAAAGAAACATGTCCCAAATGAAAGAACAGAAAAAAATCTCCAGAAAAAGAACTAAACAAAATGCAGACAAGCAATCTACTAGATGCAGAGTTCAAAGCACTGGTTATAAGGATGCTCAATGAACTTAGGAGAAGAGCAGATAAACTCAGTGAGAACTCTAACAGAGAGATAGAAGACACAAAAATGGAGTTGGAAAACATAAAAAGGAACCAGCAGAAATGAATAATATAATTACTGAAATGCAGAATACATTAGGAGGAATCAACAGTAGATTAGATGAAGCGGAGGTTTTAATCAGTGACTTAGAAGGTAAGGTAGCAAAAAACACCCATCCAGAAAAAAGAATCCAAAAAAATTAGGATAGTTTAAGGGACCTGTGAGACAACAACAAGCATACCAACATTAGCAACAAGGGGGTACCAGAAAGAGAAGAGAGAGAGGAAGAAACTGAAAACCTATTTGAAAAAATGACAGAAAAATTCCCTAACCTGATGAAGGAAATAGATATGCAACTCCAGGAGGCACAGAAAGTCCTAAACAAGATAAACTCAAAGAGGCCTACACCAAGACACAGCATCATTAAAATGCCAAAGATTAAAGACAAAGAGAGAATCTTAAAAGCAGCGAGAAAAAAACAAAACAATTAGTTACCTACAAGGGAACTCTCCTAAGATTGTCAGCTGATTTCTCAACAGAAACTTTGCAAGCCAGAAGGTATTGATGGACAATATCCAAAGTGATAAAAGGCAAGAATCTACAACCAAGATTACTCTACCCAGCAAAGCTAACATTTAGAATTGGAGTACAGATAAAGAACTTCCCAGATAAGAAAATGCTAAAGGAGTTCATCACCTCCAAGCTACTATTACAGGAAATGTTGAAGGGACTTCTTTAAGAAAAAGAAGAAAAAGGCTAATCAAAAACATGAATAATAAAATGGTTATATATATATATATATATATATATATATATATATAAACATTTTATATATAAACATTTTACATTATATATATATATATATATAAATTACTTTAAACATAAATAAATTAAATGCTCCAATTAAAAGAAAGTGTGGCTTCAAGGACACCCAATTCGAATGGCAAGAAAAAAGAAGCCAAGAATATAATAACAATTTCAGGAGTCTTTGAGGCAAAATTCATTGTAAAAATATCTGTATAATAGGGATACCTGAAGGAGGAGAGGGAGAACAAGAAGTTGAGGCTATCTGAAGAAATAATGATGGAATACTTCCCTAACCTGGTAAAGGAATTAGACATACAACCCCAGGAAGTTCAGAGAATCTCAAGAAAGAGGAACCCAAAGAGGCCCACACCAAGACATATCATAATCAAAATGCCAACAGTTAAATACAAAGAGAATCTTAAAAGCAGCAAGAGAAAAACAATTAGTTACCTACAAGGGAGCTCCCATAGTTACCTACTGGCAGCTGATTTCTCAAAAGAAACTTTGCAGGACAAGAGAGCATGACATAAAATATTCAAAGTAATGAAAACCCAGGATCTACAACCAAGAATACTTTATCCAGCATAGCTATCAAAAGACAGATAAAGAGCTTCTCAGACAAAAATAAGCTAAATCACTACCAAGCCACTGTTACAGGAAATGTTGGAGGGATTTCTTTAAGAAGAAAAAGAATGTACCAAAATCATGAATTAAAAAAAATGGTAACAACTATATATCTATCAACAAGCACCTCAAATGGAAAAGAATTAAGTGCTCCAACCAAAGGATAAGGTGGCTAAGTGAAGGAGAAAACAAGACCCCTACATATGCTGTCTACAAGAGACTCACTTCAGATTAAAAGACATGCACAGACTAAAAGGAAAGGGGATGGAAAAAGATATTGCACTAAAAGAAGTAAGCCAGATAAAGAAAGACAAGTACCACATGATTTCACATACATGTGGAATCTGAAGAACAAAACAAACAATAGCAACAAAAACAGAAATAAACTCATAGATACAGAGAATATTTTGAGGGTTACTAGACAGGTGGGGGGTTTAAGGGAAGGTGAAAAGGGACAAAGGGGTTAAGAAATACAAACGGACAGTTACAAAATTGTCATGGAAATATAAAATGTAGCATAAGGAAAATAGTTAGCAATTTTGTAATAATTATGTAAAGGGGAGAGGGTACTAGATATAGTGAGGTTATCCCTTGATCTCTAATCACTATGCTGTACAACTGAAACTAATATATTATTGTATGCCAACTATAATTGTACAATGTAAACATGAGCAACTAATTGTCAATATAGCTGGGGAAGAAAAAGAAAGTGTGGCTGAATAGACAGAAAACAATACCCTCACATATGCTGCCTACAACAGACTCACTTTGGTTCAAAAGATATACACAGACTCAAAATAAAGGGATAGAAAAAGATGTTTCGTGAAAATGGAAACAAACAAAAAAGGGGATGTAGCAATAAATCTACTAGGCAAAAGGCTATAATGAGAAACTAAGAAGGATACAATTATTCCAGTTCTGGTATTTATGTGAAGAAACCCAAAACACTACTTCAAAGGGACATGTGAATATATATGATCATTGCAGCATTATTTACAATAGTAAAGATACGGTGGCATCCTGGGTGTCCATCAATGGATAAATAGATAAAGAAGATGTGGTACATATATACAGTGGAATATTATTCAGCCATAAAAAAATAATGAATGAAATTTTTCCATCTGCAACAGCATGCATGAACCTAGAGGGCGTTGTGCTGAGTGAAGTAAGCAAAACAGAGAAAGACAAATGACATATGATTTCACTTACCTGTGGAATCTAAAGAACAAAATAAACAAAACAGAAACAAACTCAGAGATACACAGAACATTTTGATGGTTGCCAGATGGGAAAGGGGTTGAGGGCTGGGCAAAAAGTATAAAGATTCCTTTCAAAGTTAAAATTTTATGACTTTAATATAATTTCAGACCTTAATTATATTCTATAGGAGAGAGAAACGTCAGAGATAATTTTAAACAAATATATCTTTGTATCCACTTGTCATTATGTGTTATGATTTCAAGCTAGGGTACATTGGTGCTAGACATGAATTTGTCTCCTTTGCCTTTTTCTTGTATTTTCTATTGATATAATCCAGTTTGATTTACTTTCTTTAATGGTATATAATTTTAAACAGACTCCACAAAAAAATAAATACCCTTATCTCAACTCTTGGATGTTTACCAGTTACTACTTTAGAAAGAAAATCCATTACAAGATAGCAGAGATACTAAGATAAATAAAACATGATATCTGCCTTTAATCTTCTCAAATTTTTAACTTTTAGCTAAAAACTAGGATATGAAATTTCAGATTTATCAAAGCTCAGTCATAAATGAGTGCCAGGAATTGTCTGTTAATCAAAGCAAACTATACTATTACTAGTGAATATAACATGCCCTATCTTTTATTGGGAGTACAGGGCAGAAAATCCAGTCTCTTTTGCCACTTAAGCTCTCTTAAAAGGTATAATGAGGAAGGAAATTAAATCCACTGGGTGACATCCATAAAGTATTAGCTTTGAAGGAGACTTCAGAGAATTTATTCAATTGCCTCATTGGTCAGATGAAGAAACAGAAGGAAAGAGAGGACAAGAGGAGTAAAATGATTTTCTCAAAGTCACACAGTAACTTAGTGTCACTGGAATGGGACCCAGACTGATTTCTATTTTTTGCTTATTAAACTAAATAATTTTTATCCAAAGATTTCAAGTATTTATGCTTTCCTAGACCCACATTATCATAGTTGGCTGCTAACTACATGTTCCATTAAAATTAGCGAGTAACATCTACTCATGGTTTGCTTTTAGAGGACCTTACCCAATTTAATGGATAATTATGTCATTCCCCTGCTTGAAAAGTCCTTTTATCCCCAAAGGATAAAATTCAACACAGGTAGAACATAAGTTCTTACACAATATACTCCTCCAACCTAGTCTTCCAGATCTCTCACCTCAGATCTTATATTCCAGAAACATCAAACTGCTTCTAGTTCTCAGAATGAGAGAGATTGTTTGACACTGCCTTGCTTTGCATAACTTCCTCCCTCCATCCATCATGCTCTTCTCCTATTTGTTTTCAGGGAGAACTCCTACTCACCCTTTAGAATACATCTCTTTCCTAAAGTCTACCCATTTTATCTTTCAAGATAAAATTAATCACAGCCTTCCGTTCCAACAATGCTCTTTTGTTGAGGTAATCACATTGCTTAGCAATTACTCTTCTCTCTTTACTGGACTCTGACACCTCAAGGGGACAGTCCATAGCTTTACATCTTTACTTCCCCAGTTGTGACCATATAAGAAGTATACTTTATTAATATTTGTTGGTAAATGAATGCGATGGGGCCTAAAATAGATGTCATTATTTCTGGCTTTCTCAGGTTATGTCAGAGAGATCTATTTTAGAATACAATTGACAACAATTGAGGAATGTGGTAAAGCTAAAGATTAACATTTGCAATTATTACCTGTTTTCAATTAGAGGAAAATATTTAAAACATGACTGTAGCAAAAAGAACAATCCATACACGATGTGAATTGATTTAAGCAAGTTTTTTTTTTTAAAGAAAAGCTTCCTTGGAACAGGCAATTTTTAGTACCACTTTGCTTTAATTGCAAATACTTTTAGTACCTGATGCCTATTAATTTGTCAGCCCTGCCAGGAGCAAAGCCAAGAAAGGACAACAAAAGAAAAATAAACCTTTAAATGCAGGCAATAAAGAACTTACTCTGAGTAACTATTACCTTGGGTAATGTAGAAATGCTAAGTAGCCAGTACAATTCACTAAATAAATTTCACTTTTAATTATGGAAAATAAGAGGGCAAAAAAAAAAAAATGTCATCATTCATTGTACATAATAGGAATCCAAAGGGAAGTAAAGATTACTTTGTTTTATTTTATGGAGTAGAACAGTTCAGCTTCACTGGGCAAGCTCATCCAGCAGGAAGGGCCTTGCCTGCATATTCATAGCAATCTGTGTGCAATCAAGGGGCAGAGGATTCAGATATAAACTGCCAACGACTGTCTCTCCAGCCATTCTAGAGGTCACTCCAATGACAGCAAGTCAATGGAATTGAAGAAATGCATTCAGCTAATGTCTAATTCTTCCTAAAAATTGACTGGACCCTAAACTTGGCATCAATAAAATATTTGGAGTAGCCATAATTCTTTAATATTGAGGTATATCAGAAGATAAATGTTCTAGGTATGCAGCTATTTTCCTAGAAGTCAAAGTTCTTGTGAGTTCTTGGTTTTGGTGATTTCAAATCCATTGACTGGCCATGGAATCCCTTACGCACTCCTGGAGCTTTGGGCAAGAGGAGTGGAGGGAGATAGTGCTCATCCCACCCAATTAAATAGTTCAAGCAGGAAATAGTTCCCTAAAGAAAAACTAGAGGGCTTTACCAGTAGAGAGAACGGGGTGACACATGGTGATGAAAACATTCTGTGTACATTTTGGAATCTGAGAAAGTTAGGGCCTGCTAAATGTAGGCCAAGGAAAAAAGATATAATAACAAGCACCTCAAGTACTTCCAATCTGCTGCAACAATATGTAGATTCATCCCAGAAGTGTCAGAACAGAACTAGGACCAAAAGGCAAAACTATAAAGAGATAGCTTCAACTTAAAATAAAGAAGAACATTGTCGTAAAAGATGTTTAAAAATAAGTAGGCTGCTCTGAGAAAGAGTGGGTTCCCGAGACTGAAAGAGACCAGCAGAGATTCTTCCTCCAACATTCCTGACTCGGGCCCATCGCTCTCATTTTAAGGGAGAAACTTCTGCTCTGCTTTCCCTACTCACCCTTTTATGTTCTTCCTCCCTATGGGCAGAGGAGAGACACCATGCTCATGTTTAGCCAAAGTTCTCTCTGGACTCTCTCCCTTTTACAGCTCCCTGGACATGGATCATATGCATTCTTCTCCCCACTTCTGCCTCCTCTTTCTGTGAAAGCTCCCGGGGCAGATCCTGGCCATATGGCCATGGGGAGAATCCTGGCCACACAGTCTGCATCTGGGCAGTGGGCACAATCCAGGAAATAAAAAAACTAGAAGTCCACTTTGACCATATGATTCTGAACCAACTGTGCCAGCATTAGAGTCAATGTTTGATTCTTATCTTAACCTATATGTATTTCTTAAGTGGTTCAGAGTTTAAAAGGAAGGCAAATGTGGTTAACTGACTGCCCTAAACTCTAACATTTTTCAGAAGAGATTCCCACAGGGTCTAAGAATGATGTTTAGAATGAGGATGTTGTTTGGAATAATTCATTAGACTTCCTTCTAATCTATAATACTAGTTATATAAGGCAAAAAATGGTCACTAAAAAGAGCTAATACTTATTGGTACATATTTATTCCTCAGAAATAAGTCTGAGACTTTTACCTCACAGTTACCACTAGAAAATTTAGCAACTTTCTTTTATTGAGAATTGACACTGTTCGCCTCAGGTAGCATGATTTAATAGAATTCACTGTCCTTAAAGGCAGAAAACTTGATTCCTACCTCACCAAATAGCCATAAGGCACTTATCAAATAACTCTTCCACTCCGGTACTCTCTAAATGAAATAATGACAATGCTTTACTGTAGTGTTGGAGAATTGCTGATTGGATGCATAGTATTTATAAAATATCCATACCATGCTAAATCCCTAAAAGGAAATTTTAACTTTTAAAAGTAAAGAGATTATTACAAAAAAATTAATAATTTGCTATGTTTTCAGACTAAAATTAATGGAAAATATGGTAAAATGCATGTATTGGATCTAGACTATCCAAAGAAATCTTGAAAAAGAAAAATAAAGTTGGCAGACTTATACTGCATAACTTCAAGCCTGACTATTGAGCTTTAGCAATCAAGATAATGTGTTACTGGCATAATGATCAACAAACAAATCATTATAAGAATAGAGACAAAAAATGGAAACGCTCCTTTAATCTGTGACAGAAACAATCTAATGGAGAAAGAAAAGTCACAGCAAATGTTGCTATAAACTGGATATCCATATGCAGAAAAATTAACTTTGACCTCTACTTCACACAAAATAGAATTTGAAATGAATTACAGACTTCTCATAAAGCTTGAATAACAAAGCTTTTACAAGAAAAGGAATATCTTCAACACTTGGAGGTAGATAAATGTTTTTTAGATGAATCTTCCCAATAAAAAAAAAAAATGAGTAAGATTTCAATAGATCCATCATATGAAAGGCCAATAAGCACATTTGCATTTTCATTAGAGAAATGCAAATTTAAAACCCCAATTAGATACCACTAATATCCACCAAGATGGCTGAAATTTTAAAAGACTGACAACATCAAAGGTTGACAAGGACGTGGAGCAAATGAAGTTCTCCTGTAGTGTTGGCAGGAATAAAATAGTACAACCAACAGTGTGCAGGAGCAAGCTTACACTGGTTCACAAGAGCCGGCTACGTACACCTCTTCCCACCTTTGCCCTTAATGACTTCACATTGGTAGCTTGAAACTGGCCATGGCGGGAGTACTTACACTACAGAATCAGAAATTTTGCACTTGTAATTACGAGCAGCCTTCTTCTCCTCCTTCTCCCCCTCTTTCCCCTCCTCTGTCTCCTTGCCCTCCTCCTCTTTCTTCTTCTTCCCTCCCTTCTTCTTATCATTTTTCTTCTTTTTGGAAATCCCGTTGAAAAAAAAATTTACCAGCACACACCCCTGGATATAGCCAGTTTGGAATAATATGACAAGTTTCTTATAAAATTAGATATATACCTACTCTCTGACCCAGCAATTCTGCACACACACAAAGAGGATGTCTATAGATGTGTTCATAGTAGCTTCATTCATAATAGTTAAAACCTGAAATAGCCAAGGTGTCCACTGACAGGAGAATGGATAAACAGACTGTGGTGTGGTCATACGTGGAGCAGCTCTCAGCAAGACAAGTCAACACTAACATGGATAAACCTCAAAAACACTATGCTGAGTGCAAGAAACCTCAGCAAAAGTATATACTGTCTGATAACCTTTATATAAAGTTCTATAACAGACAAAACTAATCTAACATTTAAAAAACACAGAACAGTGATTACCTCTGGGGACAGAGCGTGGGAGCAGGGATTGACTGGGAAGGCGCATGAGGAATAATGATAAAGTACTGTAACTTACCAGAGAGTTGGGTTAAACAACTACAAGCATTTGTCAAAACTCAGTAAATATACACTTAAGATTTGGGTGTTTCACTCTATGTATATGACCTCAAAAAATGTAAACAAATAATGAGCTCTAGGACAATTCATCTATCGAAATATTTAGGAGAAGTGTGCTCATGTCTGCAACTTCCTTTGAAATGCATTACAAAAATAAGATGGATTGGTGGATGGATAGGGATGGGTAGATGGAAAGAAATTTGATAAAGCAAATATAGCAAAATGTTAAAGATAGAATCTAAAACATGGATGTGTGTGTTCACTACAAAATTCTTTAATTATTCTATATGTTTGAAATTTTTCATAATAAAATGTTGGAGAAAAATCAGTAAAAGAAAAAATACACAGCTTATTGACAGAGTGCTTACCACTGCCAGGTACTATGTTAGTATGTTTTATAAGCATCATCTAATTTAATCCTCGTACCATCCTACGAGTTAGATGTTATCATTCCCATTTTACAAGTCATTAAACTAAGGCTTAAAGAAATATAGTTATTTGCCACATGGCAAGTAAATGAAGAATGACCTTGGCTCAGTCTGTCGCTGAACTGTATATAATAAAAATTTTCTCTGGACATGGAAGAAACAGAAGACAAACAGAACAAAGTCAAAAAGAAAAGCAGATTCAACTGTTAATGAACAAGAGATGGAAATATTTGGTTAGAGTCCTTGCTTTACCTTTTTTTTTTTTTTCCACTAGATCACTGGTTTATTATAAAAGAGTATAACCCAGGAATAGCCAGATGGAAGCGATGCACAAGGCAAGGTGTGCGGAAACGCTCGGAGCTTCCCTCCCTAGGCACGTCACTCTCCTTAAATTTCCAAGTGCTCATCAACCCAGAAGCTGAACCATGTCTCACAGAGTTTCTTTTCTTGTTACTGTTGTTCATTTTGTTGTTTTCTTTAAAAAAAAAAAAAAAAAAAACCAGCTTTTAGGACTGAACTACAAGCAGGACTGGCTACATGATTTATGGAGCTTAGTGCAAAATAAAGATGAAAGGTTCCTTGCTCAAAAAATTATTAAGGGTTTCAAGAAGGTGACAGCAGAGCATTAAACAAAGCACAGGGCTCTCACACTGTGGAACTGCATGGGCCTCAGACCTGAGTACAAAAAACAAAAAGTGCTTGTTGTGATTAGGATTGCTACAAATTTCTCAAAACATCAAGCAACTATTGTGTGATTACTTCCCCCCCCCCGCCCCCCCACCCCCCCCCCCCCGTCTCCTCCTCTTGGAGGGTATTATATCCAAGAAGCAGAAAAGGCAAGTTCTAACCCTGGTGATCGTGATGTCTGAATACTGAAGCTGTAGTAAGTCTCCATAAAAGACTTTTGTGTTCTTGCCAGAATCAAGGCACATTAGTCATAAAAGGTACTGATCTCCCTCTCAAATTGGTCATCACAGACACAGCTGAGAAATGCTGATGGATCATCCTACAAAAGTAAACAAGTTTCAAAGAGGCAGGCTTTGTCACTGGTGGAATGGTTTGGTTATCCGTCATTCCCTTCTCACTCTAAAACCGACTGGGCAGTCAGAGAATGTCTCCTCCATTTATGTAGCTGCCTTTTACCCTCAGGATTTCTAACCAAAGAGCTCATTTGTACTTTAGAAAATGGAGACCATGGCACCAATTGAAAGTGCTTTAAAAAAATAAAGCTCCCATCCATTTCCAGGCCACAACAATTCAGCAGCAGCTTAGTTGCTTTCTGCCCGGGCTGTCGCTGTAATCAGTAATTCTCAGACAGACATAAAACACAGTAGTTTTGCTATGGATAATAGGCTGTTCATCCACTGAAAAGACTTCTATATTTTCTCATGTACTATACAAAATGCTTCATTTCGACTAGAATCAAAATGACAAATCCTTTTACATCAGAGTTTTGCTGGCTGCCTCGGGAAGCTGAAAAATACTGTTACTAGAGAATAACTGGGAGGATTTTAAGAAACCCCAGCTAGGGAAAGGCACAGGACACATGACTGACCTCCCTTTCCATTCCGCACCAGATACTGCAAGGGCGTTCAAAGTAGAATGATCATTCTGTATGTAAGCTTTAATAACTCTACATTCAAAAATGATTCCCCAAATTACTAAACTTAAGATCTCTACACGAGAAAGCCCACAAGAAGATGCAGCATAAGATGGGTTGTTTGGAGGACTTCCAGACAGTCTTTTATTTTAAAGGGGAGAAACCACTTAAACTGGACATGGACACTATATGCTGATATCCTAGCAATTTCTGGGGTTGCTGCCTCATTAAAGGCTACAAAAGCCACTTTGAAAAATCCAGAAAGCCAGCAGGTTTCCACGGTGACTGAGAAGCTCGGCTGCCTTCCTTTCGAAATATATATAAAAAAAAAAAAATACTATGCATTTTCAATAAAACGAGATTCTCCTCTCTTTTGCAGACTTTGCCTTCAACAGGCCTGGAAACATGTCAAGAAATTCAGCCTTATCAGGATGGCTGGGCTGACCTGTTTGCATCAAATTCGCTTATGTCTTGGTAGAAGCTGAGAACAAAGATAGGTAAAATCAGCGTGGGTTTTAATTTAGAGAATTCTCCAGCATTAGGGCAACTGCATCCAGTGAAGCAAATCACTAGAATTAAGACGGTGTAGATTTCCTGCCAAGCATGTTTACAGCACAGATCAGTGCACACCAGCCATGAAGTGCAATGCTAAGGAGGTGGCTGGAGACATGTGTGTGTGTTTCTAGCTTCAACTATCTCCAAGCAAAGCCGAACTCTCCCTCAAACAAAATGAGCAAATGGATAATTTACCAGGACTGAAGGTGCAACAGATAACATGTCTGACTACAGGTGAATCAATTGTTTTCTACTCTTGTTTTCAGTTAGACATTCAGGGAGGTCTTTGGAAACCACTCGCCTTTTTCTTTTCTTTTTTGAATTTATTTAATTTACTGTTGTCAAGTAATCTGAGCTGAGAGGCAGTGAGAATAGCATAATTTTAACTAGGATGGGGAACTATTTTTAAATAAATATGTTGACCTGAAATTCATATTTCTAATATTTTTAACGTAACGGCATATGTACCTCCCAGCTTTTCTTCGAAGTGCCAAATTGGGGAAGAGGATGAGCTTTGAGATCAATTAAACATGGTTCAAATCCTCCCACCATCGGTTAGCAGTTAGTTATTAGATTCAGAGCAAGTACTTGGCTCCAAATCTTGGATTTCCTCTTTTGTAAAATGGCGGAGATGATTCCTTGGCATTGGTGTGTTGTGAAATTAATTAAGATAATGTATGTAAGACACCCAGCACAGACCTCACACGTAGAAGGTGTTGCACACACATCTGGATTCCTTCTCACTTTCTCCTCCTCCCCTTCCCCTCGCCAAGCCCTTGTGGGATTGCGGTGTGCTGCCTCCACTTGCATGCTAATGATTGCCTGAAGGTGGCTCGACAGCAATTTTAACAATCTTAAGTTATTCTACTTGTTAGTAGTTACAATGAATAATATATACAACTTGTTCATCATTCCAGACAGTTTGTGCATTGGAAAATCACATTAGCAGTTCTGCATAACAAAAGATTTCAATATGAGCTTCAAAAGAAAGAAAGCTTGATCACTTGGCTCAAAATTCAGTATTTCATACTTTTGACTTTCAAATGAGTCCCGTTGAAGTGCTTACAATTGGTTTTACCAACATTTACTCCACATTTTGCTCTAATAGGTATTAGTAAATTTATAAGATTCTCCCTCAAAAACAGTGAAGTGTGCTGGACGTAGGGCTAGATCATCTCGATTGGAATCCCAGCTATTTTACTTAGTGACTGCGTGAACTTGACAAAGTACTGACCCCTTTCAGCCTTTGGTTTCCACAACTTTAAATGGGGACAATAGCACAATTTCACCTTACCAAATTGTTGCTAGGATTATATAAGTTTATAATGTAAAGCACATAGATAGTGCCTAACACAGAGTAAGAGTTCAAACCACTAATGTTTCGATCTAAGAACATATTAATTGGATTCTTTCTGGGGATCAAGACATTGGACTGCTCTCTTCAAACAGAATGCTGTAACCATTTTCCTCAGTAAGTCAGTTTCTCCATCTGTGGCTCTACAGATCACCAGAAAGAAGGAGGAAACAGGAAAGGGAAAGTGGAAGTGAAGATATATACAGATCTGCTCTGACTTGGGCCTGAAAGGCACACCACACACACGCATGCGCGTGCACACACACACACACACACACACACACACACACAGTAGACAACTGGCCTCCTCATTGAGAAAAAGAACTTGAGGACAGAGACATAAGTGACCAACACAAATTTCATACTTGTTTTCAACTTAAAAAGAAAAAAAAAAAGAATATGAAGTACTTATAATGGCCCCTTTACTAATGATAATTTCCCAAACTAATTGACCAAGTTCTAGAAGAAGATCTCTTCTGATTTCTAAGTCAAAGTCAGGTGATTTTGAGATGTATTTCTTAAACTTTATCAACCTGTATGAAATGCAGGTTCTGATTATGCAGATTGAGTGGGCCTTGAGATCCTGCAAGCTTGAGGTGATATCTGATCAGAGATCACACTTTGAGGAGCAAGGATTCAGAGACTTGCTCCCATAAAGTCTATTAGTCATACTTGTAAATGTCTCTTTCCTAAGAGAAAACAACCCAATGCTCAAAGAAAATTGACCTGTACAAATTCTTGGCTAAAAGATTGTTTACTCTGGGCTTTCAATATTTCTATAGAAAGTGGCTCAATTGGTGAGAATATGCTATTAATGGGGATCTAAAACTCAAGCTTGACTTCGCCAGCCATTAATCATCATAGTTCATTTTTTTAATGTTGGTTGAATGACTCCTCTATGTGCAACACTGTTCTAGAAACAGGGTATAAGCAATGATCAAAACAAGGTCCTTGCTCTCACATAGTGAGGGAGGGAGGCAATAAACAAGTAACCAATAAACAAATAGCATGCCAGAGGGTGATGGTGCTGTAGAGAAAAACACTGAGCAAAAAAAAATTAGTGCTGTTGTATTTATTTAACAAAAGGTGGCGGTTGGGAAAGGCCTCAATAATAAGCTGACATTTGTATGGAAACCCTAAGGAAGTGAGGGACAGAACTATGTGAGTATGATGGGACAGAGTGTCCGAGGCAGGGCGAACAGCAAGTTCAAGGCTGGAAACAAGAAAGACAGGGTCCTGGAGTATCAGGAGCAAGGGGTGGAGCAGTAAGAGATGAGGTAACATTGTAAGTAGCAGCGCAGTATTACTTTCAGTAAAAATCATACCATAGTGAAAATAGGAACAAAACAATACTATAATAATTTTTCTAACATATGATAAAATGAACTTCTGACAAGGGGAACTCTTATTATCAGTGGCATTAATTAGAACTCACTGGTGGACTACCCTCTACCAGAAAAACAGATAAATCAGTATCCTCCTGATAAGTGTTAAAAGAGGAAAAGTAATATGGTTTTTAACATGAGAATGACAATTCCAAACAGTTAAGTAATTACTGAGGTGCACTGGAGCATGGGAAAGTGAATGCTTTTGTCATTTGGTCAATTGGGTATCACAAATTAGTTTGTCTATCAAAATTATCCCTCCTAATGGATGCACCTGCCTAAATGAATATCCATTCGAATGTGCTTCTGGAAGATTTTGCAAAGAAAGCTGCTGCAGAGCCGAGGCGCCTGTCGTCAGTTCCAATAAACAGACGTGTCCCTGGGTAAACATACAGATATTCACATTGGTGAGATCACATATTCAAAAAGTATATAGACCATCATTCCTGGATCCACGTTCTCCCAGAAGACTCAAATGAACACTGATGCATGTACACCACAAATCACAAACGTATGACAAGCCTGTAAGCACCACTTTGGCATTGTGCTACATTCTGCAGGGAATACCCTGCACCAGCAGGAAGGGTTCAGAGAGAGGAGAAGGAGCCCATGGGCACTGGCAGGGCAGGAGCAATGGCACAGAGTTATAGTCAAGTTCTGTGAACCACCTCAATCATGTAAAAGCCGAACTTGATTCTGGGAATGAACACACAGCACTGATCTGTCATTATCCATGGCCAATTCTATGCTTGTGCACATAGATAGATGGACACTCAAGGGTTTCCCATCTTAAAAACAAATAAAGCTTCTTTACATAGTTTCCCATCGCAATTAAAATAAAACCCAAATTCCTTTTCCTGGCCTATAAAGAATACTTAAGCTGAAGCCAAAACCTTTCCTACTGGCTCCCTTGAGTACTCCAATCCAGACGCACTGGCCTTCGGGCTCTTCCGGGAACACATCAGGAAGATTCTTTGCTTGAGGCCTTTGCTCGGGGCCTTTGCAGGAGCTCTTCAATAGTCAGGGAAGAATCCAACAAACATCCACAAACATATGGCTTGTCCCCTGGCTTCATTCATGTCTCTGCTCAAATGTCACCTCTTTAAGGTGGCTGTGTTTGCTCTGCCCACCTAGAACAGCACCCATGTGACTCATTCACCTTCCCCTCCATCATGGTTCTTCATAGCACTGTCACTCTCTGACAAGACATTATAAGATATTTGTTTAGCGCCTGTCTCCCCCCTTGGAATGTGGCTGAATATTGTTATCTTTGGCTCACCATTGCATCCTTAGAAACTAGAAACATCAGGCACACATTAGGTGCTCAAGAAATATCTGCCGAGTGAATGACTAAATGAATAAATGAATAAATTTAATCCTTTGATATATGTTAAAGTAGCTACATTAGCTTTCTGTGTACATTTTGTGAAAATAGTAACTGTAGGTCTATATTCAGTTTCCAGGCATACACTTCATTATTAAGTGATATATTTTTCAAGCTAAAGGAGTGAGAAAAAAGATGATACAGATATTAGTGCACAAAACAATGCACTGGAGGAAAGAGAAGGAAATAGAGCAGAACCAGTTCTCCTAGGAACGTGGCAAAGATAGATACTCCTAAATGATGGTATAAATGAGCATTCTAGGAGGATCCCAGAAAGGGAGCTGACAAATGGTTGCAAAAATGTTTTCTATGTTGCATAAATAATAACTTAGCAAGAGGAGGTGTTCAATGGGTGCTGGATAAAGAGGCTAATGATAATGTAGTATAGGAATTAATTGGTGAATCTTCAAAATCTGCATAGCTCAGAACAAAAATCTGAATAATAATTTTTCTCAAGGAATATTACATTACAAATACAATTTTTATGACCAATGGCTAAATATTCTTAACGTCGTGATTTTTTTCAGAGGACCCATATTCCAGCGCTAGGTGACAACTTATTTATTCAATCATAAGCTATGACATGGGTTATAAACATAAATGTCCACAGGCGTCAGGCAGGCAATGAGGGAAGTAATTCTGGGGCTCCTGGAGGGAGTCGTCATGCCCCTTCCACTGGGACAGCGGTTACTCAGCTTCAGCCAGGACGAGCACCCACGTTGTGAGAAAACCTGCGTGGTTCTGGTAAGATTTCTTGATTTTTAATGTTGGCAACAAATTCAAGCATTTTATAAAAACCATGCAAATAAAGCACATTTCAGCCACCATCAGCCTTCAGGTTGTGTTCTCTGATAAATTATTCAAATATAAAAACCCTGTGGAAGGAAAGAAGCAATAGGTCTACTTTCAATTCATCTGACTAAATTCCGTAAAAATATTTGCTATCTCCACAAGCCCAGGTCTTTGCTAGTTGTAAATGAGGGAAATTTTGAGGGAAATCTGAGATTCCCACAAAAGACAGCAGCTAAGCGTTTTATTAATAATAAGATGATTTCATTGTTATCCATAGACTCATAAGATCTCAATTACATTTGTATAGCTAATAATTCAGTTATCAGTATTCATTAAATACCACAGATTCTGATCAATATACAAAGCATTTAAAAAGCAAAGTAAAGATTTGGCTGGCATCCCCTAATGGGCCATGAAGTGTAAAGGTCCGTCAGTTCATTGAGGATGAACATGGTAAGTGAACCCAGTGACTGCCTAGCCTGTGTGTCTCACTGCAGTTTTATCATTCTCTATGCATCATCACACATAAAAAAATTTTTACTAAGTGTCTGAAAGAGAATCGTTTAATTTTTCAGTCATACTTTACTACACTCTGTGATCAAATTTAAATGTTACACTAGAAATAGCATATTGGGAGAGTCACAAAAGTATTGGTATGTTTTCCTCATAAATGCCAAGGTTTACCTCACTTTGCACCAAGTGAAAGCGGTCCTCATCTTCATGAAGACCCCCAACACACTGGGAGGCTTCGCTGCCCTTCCTGCTCAGCCTTCACCTGGCTTCACCATTTCAGGTGGATCTCAATGACCTGGCTCTTGCTTCCCAATGAATCTGTTCTCCTTCTCATTAACCCTAACAAAAACTGAGCCATCTCTTTCTTGTCTTCCTAGGTTGGCCAACAGGCCTGCTGGGATACTGCATCAGTTAGGTCCAGTTGTAAATAACAGGCTGGTTTAATATATATATACACACATATATATATATGTATATATATATATAGTATTGCCAGGTATTAGGTATTTAATCATTAGAGGAAACAGAGGAATAGACTAAGTCAAGCTTCTAAGCACAGAGACAATAATCATACAGCCTCTGTTGTGATCTAAAAAGCTCCTGTCATCAGGGCTGAAACACAGCCCATCAGGAAGCTACTGACCAAAGCAGGTCTCCTCCACCAGGATGGGGAAAGCCCTGCCTGCGGGAGACAATGAATCGGGAAGTTAGGGTCTCATGCCTTGCCTCTGGCTCCTGTTATACATCAACCCTTACTAGCAGTCCCACAGAAGGAATCCAGATTCTCCTCCACCCCAGGAAGAGAATCTCTGGTTTTAACCTTCCAGCCCCTCCTTTAGTGGAGAGTGTACTAGAGGGAGGTTGGAATGGAGACAGTCCAGCATAGCAGTCCACAGTGAACAGCACAGAATCCCCACCAGGGATTAAACCTGCTTGGTTCTCACTGTAATTATCAGCCTATTTTTGGTGGGACGCTTTAAATCCCTGATGACAAAATCAAGATAGTTACCAGTAGAAACAGAGGCAGTTAGTGCTAACATCTAGTACTAGAAATGTGATGAACGCGTCTAGGTCAAAGAGAAGGTATAGGGACCACCTGAAGACTGCTCTAGTAGCTCCCCTTGATAAGGTGGGAGGGTGGAATAGTCTACTCCCTGTGATGGGATATAGTAAACCCTTTATGTCTAAGGATCAAAAAAATTGGAGGTGCCAGACCTCCTAGGAAAGAATGAGGACTCTGGGTTTTTTTTAAATGGTGAATTCCTAACTCTAAAGCAGGAAATGACAACTTGAGCAAATGGCTACTTTGATGTCAGCACTCGTCATGCTGCCCACAGTGGGAGAGGCCATTCATTAATTCCCCTGATTTTCACATGAGATGGGGACAGGGACTGATGTCCCATGACCTGGAAGAAGGTGCATGTCCATAGCCTAAGGCATGGCACTCAGGTGCATACTAAGCTGAGGGAAGAGGAAGCAGTGAAATTCACAAGACCATGCTCACTGAGACCACATCTAGTTTCACCCCTGCCCTAAAATTTTCCTGGTGTATTTCCTATGAGATTATTCAAATAACATTTAGAATGTTTTCCATTCTCCTTAAAACTCTGTTCTCCTACTTAAAACTCTTTCCTCTCTTCTCCAACCTTCTCAAGGGAAGTTTCCTACACCTTTTTAAGGTAGTGCCAGTCTCTCCTTCCAGGTCTTCTGGAATATGAGTCAGGGCCTGTTTTCATAAGCAAAGTTATAATGGAACGCAGCCAAGCCCATTCTTTCATCCATCGTGTATGGCTGCTCTCACACCATGATGGCAGAGTTGAGTAACAGAGACCACCTGGCCCACAGAGTCTAAAATATTCAACCCTTTACAGAAAAGTTTGATGGCCTCTATTCTGGAAGATCTATCCCTTTCTACCCTCTGAAGTTTTCTCTTAACAAATCTCCTTCTCTCTGTTACCTTCAACTTCTCCATTGCTATGGTTTCCTTCCCTTCAACCTGTAATATGTCAACATTCAATCACTCTTCAACAAACTTCAACTGAACATCTACTAAGTGTCAGGTATGGAGGATACGACTATTAATAAAACACAATCCCTGTCTCCAGTAAGAGAAGGCAACATGTGAGCAGCCAATTTTTCTCTAGTATTTCAGAAACCAGGAAGAAAATCTAAGCAATGTTCATTTCTACTTGGGGAGCTAAGGGAGGGTAAGAGTGGTATCAAACATATCAAATAAGTCTAAAAGAACATACGAATAAGAAGTTGTTCATAAAAGTGGTGATGCTTACACAAATCTTCACCATCCTAACCAATACATCTTACTTTAAACCATCCTTCATCCTCTATCTGCCATTCCACATTCTCCCTTTCCTTTCATTGCTAATATTCTTGACCTTCAACCTACTCTGTAAATCCTTGAATCATGGCTCAAACTTCTTTAAATCCCAAGCACTTGGACTAAATCCACTTAAATATTAAATAAATGAGTAACATCAGAGCCAGGCTTGGCAGTTCCAACTAGGAGGGAAAAAAAAAACTAAATTTTGAAATATATTAAGACAATATATTTCTCAGGCACATTCCTTTAAAATTCAATAAACTTTCAGAATATGCAAATGACAATAAAACTTTCCTTTAGCACATTAGAGTGACAGTTACAAGAAAATGACATAAAACTGCTCCCTAAGGAACCATCTCAAGATAGCATCAGATAGATGCTCAGGCTGTTCACTAGAAAGGGTACCACCTCAGTCATTTTTTTTCAGCTTTAATAACAAAGATGGCACAGTTATCAGTATATTTTCATTATCATCTCGGTCTTTAGAACTATAGGCAGAAAAGTATTTGTTATAAATGTTAAGCATGTGACACTAGAGGACTAAAGCATTTAGGCAAATAAGCATGAGGGATGTGGATTTATGGTCCAGTGGGCTCCATCTTCTCCAGGATTGCAATGGAGATGCTCTATCCTTGAGTTTTCCCATGTGTTTCTCCAGGTTTTCCTACTTCTTGAACACAGAATGAGCTACTTGCTTCTATCCTAGTCAAAGTCTGTCCCAGATGTCGGGATGTCTCAGAGCTTTTTGGAGTTAAAAAAAAAAAAAAAAAAAAAAAAAGCCCCAGGGAGGGCAATGAAGGCAGGGCACCTCCACACATAATATTCATGTAGTGCCCACAGGCATATAGTGTTGGGAAGTTAGACAGTCATGTCACTCTGCACACTCAGGGATAACTCTGCATCAGATTAAGGCCCAAGCAAAGCTCACTACCAATTCTGTAGGGCAGAAAAGCATTCATCATCTCCTGTAAAACATTTTCCACTTTCTGGCTCCTGCTTGTAATCAGCTAGTCAAGTGTCAGCAAAGAGCCTGGAACTCATATGCTTTGTGGCTTTCATAGAGACAACCGCACTTCCAAGCCTATAGTTGCAGGCAAGACAACATCTGTAATTGTCTTGTTGGCTAAGGGTAAAACAAATACACATTTAGATCACGACAGATAAACACTTCCTCTGAATTAATCACACATGGAAGCCAGAAAACACAATCTATCAGGGAAATTGAATCTCACAGTAGCAAACCCACCCACAGAGAAAACAGAACCCCTTGAAACAGAGGGAAATTTTAGAATATTCACAGTATCCTTGAAGCAGAGTTCTTATTATGAAACAAGTCCATAAAAAGGCAACAAGTAGATAAAGCTGAGAATGTCTGAAGGTGAATGGCAATCAAGGGGTCAGGTTTCTAGGGAGTCCCTTTCACCGCAGCAAGTTAGAATATACTGATTACAGACTCAGTGCAATTCATTTGAAAATGTGCTTGTTGCAGCCCCACTGTGTGCTTGGCACAGAAGACCATGAAACCTGCTTCAGTATCCTACTGGCAGGAAAGAAAAGCAGCATAAGCTTTCTTGGTGAAAACCCTTCACCACAGAAGCCAAAAATAGACTTTCTCCTTTTTATTTTAACAGATGAATTTGGAAGGAATATTGTTGTTCAGAGTAGAACCGGACAAGTTAGACTACGTTTGGTGGGGAGTAGGGAGCAAGGGAGAAAACAGATTTTGTTTAAAAAAAAAAAAACATTCTGTACATAGAATATGACACCAGTACTAGCCATTGATAGTGAAAAGTGAGTGGAATGATCCATTATTAAACAAAGCCACTGTTAGCTGGGCAAACACATGGAGGGAGTTCAGAAGAATATACAAAGAGCCCTTTGCTACAGGCTGGAGTCAGACTGTCTAACTACACTGAGCTTTCCCAGAGGTAAACAGGAAGTAGTCCTTTCACACTGATGCCTTCTGGGACTGCTGCATAGGACAAGCCATAGGAAAAATTCCTTCTCCTGTGGGTCCTTTTCCCTTCTGTGTGCTTTCCTTCTTTTCCCTTTTCTTCTCTACTCTGGTAGGTCCAGTTCCCCATGAAACAGACTCTGAAATAGAAAGGCTTGTGAGGAACTTTACTGGGCAGAGCTCTGGGAACCACAGCTGTGAAGAGACATGGGAAACAGAACTGGGCAGAAGTTGAACTCAGTCACAACAGAGGCCTCAACCAACCCCACTGGGAACTGCAAAGCTGGATGGCCCTTCAGAGAGTCCATGATAGATCTTGGTAGTGTCACCTTGACTGGGGGTGGAGGATAACCTTGGGCTATGAAGCTCCCTCCAATCAAGGGCAACGTCTGGGCAAGGACTTGGCTATGAGCTTTCAGTAGAAAACACTGCCAGCAGCTCAGGAATGAGTAATTGAGTCCTAAAGAGGAGATCCAGGTAGCCCACCACAATTCCACTTCCCTTCCCTTCCTCTCTCTTACCCTTTCCTTCCTCCTCTTCTCTTCCCATAGCCCTGAATCCTTATACTCTGTTGTTCTCCTTTCCCCCAGGGTCCTGTGTCTTATTCTCTTTGGTCTATGGGACAAGTTTGTAATAATTCCATTCTATCTACCTCCACTAGGGGAGAGTATCTACAAGACAATCAGCCTTTCACACTGACAATATGTAACTTCTCTTAGCAGATCTGCAGTAAGTTTTTAAGAGAAAATTCTCCATATCTAAAGTCCACACTACCAAATGGGTACCATATGTTACCCTAGTCTTAATATCTGCCATGGTCCCCATAGGAATTATTCATCTAGAAATCCCTACCTCTTCTACTACCTTAAGATACTTAACTATATGTTCTTGGATTACCCTAGTTTTAAATGTGCCATGATCATTATTGAAGAAAACACACTCTATAAATGTTAACAAACTAAGTTTCGTAATTGAATTAAAATATGAAAAAGTAATAATATGGCTAAAGAAAGAAAAATGTTAACACAGTATCTGAATTGAAGTAAAATATGAGAAAGTAATAATAGATCTCATACATTAACCACATGCTTAGCACTAAAGTCAGCTACTTCAAATATATGCACCATTTAATATTTACAGCAACCTTACAAAATACCTTATCCCCATTTACAGGTAAGGAACTGAGACCTGGAGAGGCTATGAATTTGCCTAAGATCACAGTGCTAGGAAGTGCTAAAGGCCAGATGTGGTCGAGATGGCTAACTGTCCTCTACAATTCATACTTCTCATCCAAGATATTGAGTCTCTCTTTGAGAAAGCTGCCCAGCTAGGGACCACAGGTTTCTGCTCCTAAGTAGGGAAATGTAGTTCTAGTTAAAAGAATGTGAGCAAAAGTGATGTGTTGCTTGTGCCCTCTTTTTGGTCTCTTTTGTCTGCTCACCATCTTCAGAAGGCTCTAAAGTGCCAATGGAAACGAGAGCCATATGATGGAAGGAGTCTGAGTTCCTGATTCACCAGGTAGAAGAAAGCTACTCCTTGACTCTGGACACCACATTAGTGATAACTATAGTTCTGTTGTGCATATCCACTGAAGTTTAGGAGCTTCCTTATTGTAGTCGTTAGCACTGCCTTAATTAGTACACGTGATGAAATCTAGACTTCCAGTTTTATGTTCATTTATTCATTCCATTAAATGAGTGGTAGGGGTTGTTTTAGTAACCTTTACAAGGTAGGTATATATTAGACACTGGAGGTGTAAATATGCACACACATAGTCTCTTCCTTCCAGGCGTACATGGTATAGTGAATAGAAAAGATCATTCACGGCACAGTGGAAATACTGAAGGGGATCACCAACTCTGCCTGGCCTCATTTATGGAGTTTCTCCCCTGCATAGGCACTGACATTTACATGGCAATCTTATTTTTACTTATCTTTTCTAAATTTATTACATTAACACACATTCTTCCCATATGGAGATTGTGATAAACAGAGACCTGTTCTGAAAAAAAAAAAAAAAAATTCCTGAAATCAATTCTGGAGAGGGGTGCTGCTAGAATATAAAATAATTTTTTGAATACTGGCCACTTCTGTCCTCTGCCTTAAAAACTAGTTGGTAAAATGAATATTAAGAAATACGATAGGTACAGGTGCAAGAAAAAGTTGCTTTTTTTCTTTCTTGGTGTCACTTTATACATTCTTGTGAGAGGAAGAAAACCAAGCATAACAAAAGCAATCAAAGAAATACGTGTCTACATCGACAGCCCTCACTCTTTCCACTGTCGCACCATCACTCCACTCCGAAGCTGGCCCAGGAGAGTTCCTTTCCTACTCTAATTCTATGTTTCACTTGGTGCAAAACAAAAACAAAAACAAAAACAACAAAAAAAAACCTTTCTTGCCCTCTGATGTCTCATCCATCTTTCCTTCCCTACCCATCTTTTCCTATCCACTCATCCACCACCCTCTCCATTCCCCAAGTGTTCTAACCTACTGCATCTCTCTCCCTTTTTTGAGCAACTCTGCATTTACCTTTCGGTTGTAATTAAGAACGTAATTGTTTCCTAAGTATTTTGTTTACATTACTCATCTTCCAATGGGACTGAAAAACTCCTTAAAGACATTAAGCAGTATTCATGTGCGTAGAAATGTACTGGGCATTTATATAATCGAAACAAATGCCTAATGAGCAACTGACGAACCTGATCTTCCTGCATGATTTCCTGGGCCTTCATGATAAGAGGCCTTTTCAAGCCTCAGGGTGGCTTTAGTGAACTCTGAGCAACAGGCAGCACTGCCCAATGTGGTGCTGTGGAGAGAGCCCAGGATTAGGAGCGAGTCAAACTTAGCTCCACCTCTGTTTCAAACTGTGTGGGCTTGGACGCAGCCCTTACATAAACATGTCTGAGTCTCAGTTTGCTCACCTTTAGAAAGAGAATAACAATGCTTTCCTCGTGGAATCAAAACAGGTTTTAAGTAGAAGCCTTTCTAAACACTTTAAGCGAGTCCCATTAGTATTAATTAGTAGATATCAGAATTCAGTCACTCTCATCCAAAGTAATTCTAATAAGCACCTTAATATTAATATTGACTAAAGAGGGACTGCATCTCAGGACAAGAACAGCCCTCCTTTATAAATCCATTCTTCTCCCAAAAGCAATTGACTAAATAAGTGAAAGATGTGATGCAGTTAACTCTGTGCCCTTTGCTTTTGCATCCTAATTCTGCAAACTGCTGAAAAGGCACTTCTCCTCTAATGGAACCAGGAGGGCAATGGCGAATTATCTGGTCACAAGCCCAAGATATGAACAATATGGAGAGACATCTCCTGTCATCACACTGCTCATTAATTGTCCCGTATGAGGTGAGTCATGGGAGAGAGAGCACTCTTCCAAGATGCAGCAGGGAGGCTGAGGAGTCAGAGGGAGCCTGACAGCAGGAGCTTCTCGGTGCTCAGTCAATATGCTCCAGGCCTCACTGGGGGCCCATGGCTCCAGCTGAGAGCTTTATTTTTCTGTCAGCTGTGACTCCCCCTCCTCTCATTAACACATGCCCTGGGGTCTCCTTTTCAGAAGCTGAGGCAGCATTCTTCAAGAAGGCTCTCCTAATTGGTGGTAGTGCGCTGGAGGGTACACATTCAAGTAGAAGCAAATGTTTACACAGTTCCTTTCCTCACCCCCCTCTTCTCAGCAATACTCACAAGACCCCTGGGGCACAGTTTCCTTGAATGTTGTCAATACATGCAGCCTCCTTTGTCCCTGCAGGAAGCCTCCTTTATCTATACCTAACTGCCTTCCTTTTTCATAGGCATTATCTCCATGGTCTCTTCATCACTCAGGAGTAGGTTAGTAGCAAAGGCTCAAGGGTCAGACTGCCGGGGGTTGAATCCTGTTTCTGTGTAAATTTGGGCAAGTCACTTCATTCTCTGCTTCCTAACCTGTGAAATAGAGGATTATTATGAGGATTACATGACAAAACGTATGTAAAGCACAGTCCCTGCCACATAGTAAGTGCTCAATATCAATCATCACCAACTGCCCTCTTTGATCACCTATAAAGTTTACATCACTCCCACAAAACCACTCTCTTAGGAAACACTTTAACATCCTTCTCCCAAACTAATTCAGCCATCTGACTCTTTTCCTATTCTTTCTGTCAATTTAAACATGACACATCAGTTTCAATGATACCAGCATACTGAGCACTCTTCCCACGGGTTAGGATTGTACTTGGAACTTCTGTACAAAAATGCAGAGTACACAGACCACCCGGAAATTTCAGTTACCTTCTACTGTATTCTAACTTTGGCATGATTTGAAAGTTTGAATTTGTATTTTTAAAAAAAGGAAAGAAATTACAACCCTATCAATGATAGAAAAAATGCTGTAATGTGTTTTTCAGTCATCATCACTTTCACTGTTTCTCCCTCTACTCACAGATTTAGGAAAAATGTATGTTTTCATAAGATCTGTATTTCCATTTTTATCAGAAGAGGGGGGAAAAAAGTCTTTTCATATAGCAACTTATTTAACCACCCCAATTATTCTCCATTATAATTAAAGTGATGATTACTAGATTTTCAGTTTCGAGATGGTAGACATTTCCAACCTTCCTCACCTTAAAAATCACTGTAATACTCAAGGAAATAAGAATTAGAAATACAAATTCAATCTTTGAACAGTCTAAGAGATAATTTTAACTCTGAACTAAATGATAAAATGATAGGAAACAACAGAGAAGTAAATGACTTGCCAAAGAGAAGGAAGTGCTTGCAAAAGAAGATAACGATAAGATAAGAAGCAAATGAAAATGTCTCCAGAATACAGAAAGGCTAAGAGCTCAAGTAACTCAGAAGGCTGCGTAGAGCTGAATCTGACTACTCCTCCCCCATCCCTGAGGAGGATGCGTGGGTGCAGAGACAAGAGGTAAAAGAGAGAGTGGACGTGAGGCAGGCAAATGAAAACAGAGAAATTAAGTGAAAGTCTGTAGACTGAACAATGAGAACATCAAGACTGAAGGAAATTTCTTCAGAAAAACTGATCAACTCCCAAACCCATATACTACAGATTCTGACATTTGAAGGTTCCCAATGGAAAAGCCTTGCCATCCTAATGACCCTACCATGAAGTCCACTAGTTGAAAAGTACGATAAATATACACAGAACTTTCAATTAGCTTTCTAAAGATTCACTCATAAACATGAATGGATAGCCAAGAACTCCAAGCATGAGGAAAGTCTACAATATCAAAATGAGACAAACAAATAATGAGAAAATAAAAGGAACTCAGAAGAAACATATAAAAGGCAGGAGGAAAAAGAAAACTACGAAGACACTCTAATATTCTCAGGTGTTCTGAAACTTTTCTCTTAACATGCCTAAGGGATATGACATACTTGTAGGCCTAAGAGTTCCTTCCCCTTTAGAGAGTGGGGAGGGGGGATGGACATATTAACATCTCTACTGGTGGAGAAAAAGAAATCGTTTAAAAACGTTTTTTGAACTACACTCATGAAAAAAAAGTTATAAAAATAAACGTTAGAAAATTTTTTAGGTATAAAAATATTTCTACAATTTTAAAATAAAGAGGCAGCAAGATTAAGTCAAGGAATTCACTCAGAAAGCAGGACAAAAGGACAAAGAGATGGAAAATAGGCAAAAAATCTTAAGATTAGAGGTTCAATCCAACCAATAAAAATCTCAGAGAGAAATTAATTATCTCTTAATAAAGTTCTCAAAGACAATTCAAAGAAATTAACCAGAACTAAAAGACATGAACTTCTTGCTTAAAAGACATAGTAAAATAAATGGAAAAGGAATCTATATTGCAGATAGCATTGTCAAATTTAAGAATCTAAGAGATAAAGAGATCTTAAAGTTTTACAGGATGGAAAAACAGGTCATAGGCAAAGGATCAAAAATTTAAAAAGCATCCGTCTTCTCAAAAGGAACATTATAAGCTAGAAGGTAATGTAGTAATAGTTTCAAAATTCTGGGAAAAAATGTACAACCAAGGACTCAAAATTTAGCCAAAAATTTAATCAAGAGTAAAAGTAGAATAAATACTCTTTTCAAGTATGTAAGGTCTCAGAAAATTTATCCCTCACAGCTTTTTCAAGAAGCTAAGGAGAATGAAGAAATAAACTAAGAAAGAAAATGACATGAATCCTGGACACAAGAGAGAGAAGCCAGGTGGACGAGGCCAAGGGCAGCAGTTCTGCAGCAGGCCCAGGGAGCGACTAATCTGGGTTGAACACATAAGTGCTACAGAAGGAATATCTCAAAAAAAAGGGAGGGGGGGAAGGATATGATAAATTATTTAATAGATTTGACTATGAGAAAAATTTTAATAAAGACATTTTACAAAGCTGTTGCAAGGTATGGGAGGAGTCAGGCCAGAGATTTAAAGGCAGAAAAGAAAATAAAAACAATTAATCAGGCAATTATTAATTTCAGGAAAAATAAAAGTTTATAAAATAAAGCAAATACAATCATAGCCTACTAATTGGCTCAACAAAAAAAAATAATATTTACCTAGTAAAAATGATTTAAAAAACCATAAATATGGAATTAATAAAAAAATGTGATATAACAATATTGAAAGGATACAGGAGGTGAGAATATAGGAAATGAGACTAAAAATTCTGGCTTCACAAAACAGGAAGTCCTAGAACGAGCAAAGAGTTGTAAGCAGTTCATTGCCTCTGGAGAACAGCATTGAGTGAGGAAGGGAATGACAGCTATTTTTTTTAATATATGTCTTTTAGCATCATTCGACTTTTAAAACAATGTGTGATAAAGATATATGTAAAAATTGGATGAAATTAAAATACAGTTAGCCCTATGCCCTTTCTTTTTACAACTTAAATATTTCTAAAATACACCGAAGAAATAAAAAAACCTTTTTCATTAATAGAACTAAGCTACACATTTGCACTAAACTTATTTCATTTAGAAGATTTGGTTATAAAGCATTAATTCCACCCCCTCATCCATCCTTATGGCCTACTTATTACCAAAATACAAAGCTCTTTGCAGCCATCTTTCTTTTTCATATCATTATTACTCATAACTGGAGGTGTTTACTGACTCGGAACCTTGGGAATGTCTTTAAGACAAAAATTCACAATAAACACTTACGAAACCTCCCTTACTCCATTTCCCATCGCTAAAGCATGAAAGAAGTGTGGACATTTGTCCTAAACTATCAATCATCTGTGCCTAAGCCTTTCAGCAGTAATAGTTATCATTTTTATCATGTTATCATTTAGGATTAATTATAAACTCAAAGGGCTGTAATAAACAAATAAGGAGCCGGCAATTTTCTGATGTTAAGAGGAACATGAAATTAGAAAGGATTCTCTTGAGAATTTCAAAAGGATAAGGCAAAAAGTAGGTTAAATCAGGGGTTCTGAACCTCTTTTCTTCTCAACATGCCTAAGGATATACTCTGTTGTGACTCAGTCTCACCAGTCACCTCTTCTCTTCCACAAGGAGGCTAATTAGCTTTTCTACTACTAGTGGAGATCAAGACAAGGTAGTTAGAAAAAATCTCATAGGTAATTCTAGCAGGCCCCCATGTCCTGTCCCGGACTCATGGCTGTGTTTCCCACTCTCCTCCTTTCATCTGACAGAGATAACTAGTTTAGGAATCAAATTAAGAAGAAACTAGGTGTTATCATAGGGCAAAAGATAAGCGGTCAGAGCAATGCGGAGACAGAGGATTTTACAGTTTGCGTCCACCACCTACCGTTCAAAGTCTTTTGCTGATTTTCCAAGCTTATTGTCGAGATTGTGGAATAATTTCAGAAAGTGGGGATGTGGCATACCAAAGACAACTTCCAACAACTTCCCCATCACTAAGCCAGGCACGGGACTCTTTTCCCCATGCAGGCAGGGCCCGCAGCACATTCTTACTCCATGTCTTCCTTACCTTTTCCCTTACCTGCTTCCAATTTATATTTGTTTGAATGCTTTGGTTAACAATTGAAATGATAACAAGAAGACTAGCCAACATTGATTAGACTGTTATTACCACCCAACATTTTATGAAATAAAATTTCACATATATCATTTGAAATTCTGTTCATAATATTTTGAAGAATATAAACATAAGGAGAAAGGGTTTCAGACTCTTTCAAAGATTCACATTCTAGCCTAAGATAAGTCATACGTGATTTCGTGTGACTTTTCTGTTTTTCACCTGGTAAACACAGACGGCATAGGGATACTCAGCTAGGTCTCAGGGGCGCCCCCTTCAGACTCCCCTTGCCCCATGACCTTCACTGCTTCAGTCGAAACAGCTCTGACTTTATTAGACCACGCTGACTGACATTGCAGGATTTCATCTGAAACACATTCGAAAATGGCAGGGAAAGCTCCTTCCAGCTCCAGCCTCCTGGTAGTGCTGTGGCACAGGCTCTGAGAGCTTCACTTCAACACTGCCTTGCCCCTCCCCCTGCCATGCACATCCCAGTTTATTATTTTCACTATGCTGACTGTAGGGTCAGTACACATATGTCTACATTGGAGATGTCTGTCAGGACCAAATTTCTTAGAATATATAATACAGGGTCCTTCAGTTCAGCCCGATTCAATCATTTCTTCCTCGTCTCATTCTACCCCTTTCTAATTCTCCCTGCTCATTCCCAACACCATATACCCTTTGCTTTAATCCCTGAAACTCCTGTCATTCCCTAGTCACACCCTATTCTCTCCTGTCTCAATGTCTTCGCCGATGATGTTTGCTATACCCAGCATCCCTTCTATCTACCAATGTCTATTTTGAAAACTCATATTCATCATTTAATGATCAACCCAGATATCATTTCTATGAAGCTCTTCCAGATTTTTTCAGGCAGAATTTTTACTCTTTTTTTGTGTGTGTTCCCTATATTAAATGCATCAATTACAAAATATAGTTCACTTTTGATTTCCTGTGCTAGGTGGTGAGTTCCCAAAGGGAAGAAACTTACTCTTATCTGTATCTCTAACATGGAACATGGCACATAACAGTTACCCACTGTCCCCTGAATGATATGTAAACAGAATAGATCAAAAACCAGTGTCTGTGCACTTCCTGAGTATAGCCCCTAGCTCAGCATCATATGCAAAAAGGAATCTCATAAAAGATCTGTGAAAGTAACTATAGCAGACACACCCAATGCCCCAACTGACATTCCTTTGGGCTCACTTCTGATTTCTGCCGTGGCTGGGATGGACAACTGTGTGAGTTAGACTCATTTTATGGTAACTACCTCTCTTCTAGAGAAGATGCAACAATGGGCCCATGACCCCATGATCCACTGCTCCTATTGTATTTGGCATCATCCTCGGAATCTGCTGATAGAATATTAGAATAGCCTCATATTGGCTCAGATATGGCACCAACACATGTCTACAACATGTAGGTTGGGATACTATTCTCCAGGATATATTATATGCACTGAAACAATAGCTATCACATGGTGCCATGTGCCCCAAAGCTAGAAAAAATAAAGGTGTGGGCATCCAGGGATGCTAGGTCCTCTTCATCATCACTCTCAGTGACATAATTGCTTGGCTTAGATTTCTTGTTTCTATAACTTTAAACTTTGCTAGAATAGAGGTCCTGGTTCTTAAAGGGTGGCATCTCTCCACTGACACTACGCCTGAAGCTGTGACTCCTCTTTGTGCCAATGGGCTTCAGGCAAAGGACAAATTTTCTATGTTAGCACAGACACTGGCCATGATAATCGTGAGGAGACAGGGTTGCTGCTACAAATGGGGGGAAAGAAAGAGTAAGTCTGGACCTCAGTGGACTCACTAGAGCATCTCTTGGTGTTTCCATACCCACCAGTCACAGAAAACGGGCAACTGTAGGAGGTTGGCCGGCCCACTCTCAGACCCCTCCAGGTGAGGATCTGGGTCACCTACTGACCAAACAACCTCTGAAGTGCTGGCTGAGGTTGAGAGAAATGTAGAATGGATAGTGGAAGAGAGCAATGATGGATATCATTTTGTGGCCTCAGAATCTGCTGCAGTAAGGGGGACTGTAGGTTATTGCACTGTCAAATGTTTTTTGGAGGCAGGGGTCAGCCTGCCTCTAAAGAGGCAGTGACAGAATGGAATTAATGAAAATCATCAACGGACTGAGCAGTGCCAAGAGTATAGCATAACAAACCGCATACTTTTGACCCTGGGGTGTCATGCTAACAGCACCACCCAGGCCTTGCCTCACTCGCCTCAAGCACACATGATGGAGCCCTGTGCACGTCCCCACAGGGACCTACCTCAGGGGTGTACCTGCACACTGGCCTTTCCTCCGTCCCTCCCACTCTCTCTCTCCTGCCTGCTAGGGTCACTTCCAAAATAAACTACCTTCACCCAAGTCGTTGTCTCAAACTATGTTTTCAGAAGAATCCAAGGTAAGACTAAAATCATGCTGAAACTGAAGTTTTCAGACAAGCTTTACAACTTTGCATGGCCCTCTCTCCTGACAGACTAGCTACTTACTTCACAGCACTTTATTTCTTTCAAAGCACATTTACGAGTGATAGGGTGGTTGTTGTTATCAATTCCCTGTCTCTTTTTCATTATTTAAACAAATAAGACACCTGAGGCCTGGAGCAGTTATGCATCTTGTCCACTACCAAGGGTTTACAAGTGGTGTACCAATATCTATAGTAGATGCTGTAGATGCCCCCCACACATCTCCTTTATTAGGTCAGTTTATGCATCCCTCAGCTGTTGTAAGTGTTCCTGCTTAAAGCTCATAGCTACACCTTTCTTCAGGGAATTATCCTCCCATGGACATAAATGCCTGGGAAGGTATGTACTTCTACCCTGCCAGGGGCCACCCACAGTGAATGACTGACTGACACTGGGGTAGCAAAGCCCAGTCTCCCTATATCAAGGCAGGACTTCTCTGTGGTCTCATTCATGCTCTCAAGTTCCCCATGTGCTCAGGCTGAGGCTAGATTTCAGTGGAAATACATCTTTGCTTATCTTCTTCTCCTGCCCTGTCATGTTTCCACACTTCCTTATAGGGTTTTTTTGTTTTTTTTTGTTTTTGTTTTTTTTTTTTTATCCCAGCAAATAACTTGCACATTCCTGTCTCTAGTGAGCCCAAACTAAGATAAGATCTATGTTTTATGATTTCTAGTCCTGTGGTTTCCCCACCGCAGAATGCCATGCAGTTAACAAAATGCAGGAGATACTGCATACTAGTCTCTTACTTATTAATGCTGATAACTCACCTAGAATAGATATTTTTCCTCTGTCCAGGAAAATTATGTGAACTTGTTTCACTGTCTATCTTATAGTAATACTACATTATATCATTGGGCAATTACAAAATGCTAGAAATCCAAAACATGTCTCATTGTACAGCGATATATAAAAATAATTCATCAGTTCAGAAATGCCTGCCTATAAAATGAAGAAACAATTATGTTTTTCCACATTATTCTGTTTCTGGAGGCCTAAAATGAGATAAATTGTGTAAAATTTAATTTTCTGAAAATTCTCACAAAGACAACGGTTCGTTCTGTTAGCAATCATCTCTGAGAACTGATATCTGTATTGGTCAAGGTGTAACTGAGGAATCAGAAGCCACTTGACACACCTAAAACAGGGACTTTAGTAACAGGGAATTAGTGGCACAGGGGAGGGAAGAGCTGCTGCGAAGCCAAACAGGAAAGATCAGACATTAGCAACAGAGAAAGCCACAACCAGCCCTAGGGTCGAGGAATCAGTGGGGAGGCAGCAGCTAGGGTCCCCTGGAGGAGCTGGTGCTCTGACTTCTTCTGCCCTCCAACCCTTCAGTGCCCCACCCCATTGACTGACCCCTTGGCCAGAGACCAATAGGTCAACTGATAATGAGGAGTCAGATGGGAATCAATGCAGCCTGCCAGGTTCGATCCCCCATTACGGGGAGCAGAGCAGAGGAAAGGCAAGCAAGGCACAGCAGGCAAACAGGACCAGGACCAGCACATCCGCACACCACACGCTGCAACAAAGATCTTCCACAACAATCAAGGAACCCTCTGTGTGAGAAGCAGCAGGTCAAGGTCATTGCCTGGAATTCTAATACCAGAGAACAAAATAAGGAGGGATCTAGTCTTTGATTTTGCAGCTAATGAAATCAGAAATCAAAACCACAGGGACAGACTTCTGACTCAGGCTTGTGGCACCCCTTAGAAATAGCTTTGGGAACAGAAGAGGCAGCTTTGCAATAAAGTATATTTCCAATCACATCAAAGAAAAATATATACAGTTTGGTGTAGTGGCTGTTGTTTTGATCACCTAACTTCCAAGCCTTTCTATAAAATGTAAATGTTTGCTGCCCCTCCTCTATAGTAGGCTTAAATTTAAGGGATTACTGAATTTAAAAATGTGTTTCTACATTTTGGGATGAAAATCATAGTGTGAATACTAGGTATTATAATTAATGCTTGCACTAATATTCATCATTAAAATTAAAAAGTCGATTCAAGCATAAAATTTTTGAAGCAAAAAATAAATTTAGTAAAGAAAAGTCTAGTGTATAAATCGAGGAAGCACTTATTAATGTAATAAGTGCAATGATTTCTTTGAATCATTACTTTTCCTATTTTTTTAACTTCAAAGACAATATCATCAGAAACTGAAGTACAGTCGGAACTGTATTAAGAACAACTAAGATTTGTAGCAAGCAGAAAATCTGAAAAATACCAAAAGTGTCATAATCCCACTAGCATAAATACTGTTAGCATACTTGTGTTCCAATCATGAGTCATCTACTCTAAAGGCAGGTATTCTGATGAGCTTGGGGTACAGTCTGTAAAGTTTTTCTCTATGTACTACATATAAGCATAATAAATTATTACAAATGAGAAAAAAGTTATAAACATTTAATCTTTTCAAATGTCATCCACTGAAATTTAATCTTTCATGAACATACAGGATTCTAAGAACAAGAATCCTTTTTCTTTTGTCTTTAGAGTTTGAATATTTACTCTCTGAGTCCCAATTTCCCCATCTATAAAATAGAGATAAATAATAACTAACCTATAGGATTGGTATATGATGTAAGTGACCAAATATATCTGAAGTGCTTAACATAGTGTCTACACATAGAAAAACAAAATAGGTGATAGATAAAAAATAATAATAATAAGTAAGTTGGGGGACCAGTAAAAACCTAAAAGAAGGACCTACTCATGACAGTGGAGGTCAAAGAAGCTGCTTTGAAATGGTGGCGCATGAGTTTTGAAGAATCACCGGGCATCAGTCAAACCCAGAGATTGGTGGTTAACAGTCATTTTAGGCTGAGGAAAGAGCATGTAACTCCAAGAATTTTAACAACCAGCGGCCTTGGGGAGAAAACAGTCTGCAGAAAACACCTTGAAGGGCTACTCTATAAAGGGAAGGTTAAGCCATAAGGCAAGGAGACCTCAAAACAAGACAGAAGCTCGATTGTTCAGCATGACATATGAAACAAACAAACAAAAAAAAAAGAGGAGAGAAGAGAGAGGACAGAAGTGTGAGAAAAGAGAAGACCTGGTAACACAGTGAAAACGCTGTTTACAATTATTTGAGTCTAGAATTGGTCTCCCTTTTACATATAATCACAAAGTCTTCTCACATACTTTGACTATGCAACAAATTTTCCAAGGAAGGAAGCTATCATATCAGTTTCATAAAGGTTTAACTTTGATAGTTTGGAATGTTTCAAGAGTTGCTCCCTATATTAGTTTCCTTTTGCTGCTGTAACAAATTGCCACAAGCTTAGTGGCTTAAAACAACACATATTTATTATCTGACAATTTTAGACATCAGAAGTTTAAAATGAGCCATTGAGGCGGTGATCCTTCTGAAGATTTTGTGGAGAAATCCCTTTTCGTTCCTTTTCCATCTTCTAGAGGCTGCCCACATTCCTTGGCTCATGGCCCTGCCCACTCCAACCTCTTCTTCCCTTGTCATGCCTTCTCCGACTCTGACACTCCTATCTTTCTCTTATGAGAACCCTTGTGCTTACATTGGACCCACTAGGATAATCCAGTATTCTCTCTCCATCACAAAGATCCTTAACTTAATCACATCTGCAAATTACCTTAGGTAACATATTCACAGTTTCCAGAAATTGTGATATGAACATCCTTGCAGGGGCCAAGGATGTTCTGGGGAAAGTATCACTGACTATATAACATTTGTCATAGGTTTTGAGTGACTAAGATCAAACACCTATATGAGACTGCATTAGTCACAGTCCTGTTCTCAAAGATTTTAAAAAGAGGTGAAAATATCTGACAGCCTTATATGTCTCTTATATATTCTTGCCCAAGAGTTTATATTTATGTTATTTCTTTACACTTTCCTTTTACTTCTTTTGTACAGTTAGAGCAATATAACTAGGTTATATTATCCATGCAAATCGTAAAAGAGTTATTACAAAATATTTGTTAAATATTTGCTGTCGAAAGAGGTTGTTGGACCTGATAGGACTGAGAACCACTGAGTTAGATGGTTAATTATCATTTTGGTGAACTGAGTGGTACTGGAAAATCTACCATATGTATTTCAAATCTAGTTGTAACAGTAACAGCAAATCTAAAGTTGAAGGTAAATATTCTATAGGAAATGTGCCAACAAAGAGAGCAGATGTGCTTGCAGTATGCTAATTTAACTGAACTTCTTACTTCCCCCTGCATTCCTTCCAGATACTGCCCCCTTTTTCAGCCAGCCCTCTCAGTGCCAGACCCTCTGCTTCCAGCCCTGCAGGCATGAAGAAACTGACAGATAATGAAGCTCTTGGAGAGTCAGCAGAAGGATCACAGGCAACTGGCTCTTTACAGTTTCATGAAGCATCTCAAGAAGAAAATGTGGCTCCACTGATGGAGGCTCTTACATTAAAGTGTAATGGTGGCCAGAGGAGGCAGGATGGCTGGGGGAAAGGCAGAGGGCAGTGAACGGATAGGAGGGCCAGACAACTCAGACTGGGAAGAAAGGACTGTGAAATTGAGAATAAGGGCCCATTGGACTATTTCAGGTTGCAGTGAACACCTCAGGCTATTAAGGTACAGCTGTGTAGGGAAGGACAGGAAAAGAATCCACAGTAAAGAAGACAGAAAACAGGCTTCCACAGATTGGAGTCTCATTTCACTACAGCTCTAGTGCTAAGTTATACAGGTCCCCTTCAGCTGCAGGATTCCCTTGCTCCCTATTCTGGACTTAACTTTACGGTGCAACAGCCCTTGCCTCAAAGCTCTTGCCTCTACCAACAACAGGTATTTATTCATTGTCTTGGTCTCATTGTCTTTAGATTTGTCTCTTCTTCTTGTTTCCCTTTCTCCTTCTCCCCTTGCCTTGCGTCTTTCTCTTCCTTGCTCCTCCCTCTCTCCCAGCATTAGGTTAGACAGAAACTACCTAGTATAAAAAAAAAAACATTAAGCTATGTATTCTCATGACTTCGGCTCCTCTAGGTCAGTCTATACATGGCTGCTCTGAGTCCATATGTGCCTATCACTGATCCAATAGGATTGCCGGGATAGTGGAGTCACATCAGCATCCACAGAACTTGATCTAACTGTGGCCTGAGCTATCCCAGGAGTAGTAGATAGTATAGTACCACAGGTATGAGCAGATTCTGGAGTCAAGCTTTCTGAATCCTGACTCTGTTAGTTATTAGCTGTAAACTTGAGCAAGTTACTCAATGTTTTAAGTCTCAGTTTTCTTAGCTGTAAAATGGGGAGAAGGATAGGAAATAATAGAACTTATCTACTGCAGTTGTTCTGCATATTAAATTTAAAGAAAGAAAAAAAGCATGAAAAGTGCTTAGCTTCATACATGGCATAGGAAAAGTATGCTAAATGCTGGCCAAATTTTAGCCTGTTGGCCAAAAGACTGTTTTACCCATTATGGATTTTTTTTTTTTTTGGCATTAATTTTGCTTTATAAAATATTGCATTAAATTTTTAAAATATTGCATTATTTATCATAATAACTACATTTTTTGGCACCTTTTCCATTTTGTGACTGCCTCACTCATCTCATCCTAGATGTAGGCCAGTCCTGTGGTTCTGGAACCATCGGCTCAGGCATCTGGAACCCTATCATTTGCATTTTAATGTCCAGATTTTCCTTGCTGCTCCTTCCTTTTGTGGGTTATTTTATTTCTCCTTCCTATTTTTCCCCATGTTGATTTTTTTTAATGTTGGGTTATTGTTATTTGAATATTTTGTGTTTGAGAGATTCATATCTGAAATAGTGTCTGGAATGGATTTATGTCATTATGTAGGAAGCTAGCACATTCATGTATTAGACTTCTATACTTAGTTTCGTTTTAAAAGAAAATTATTCTTAGCTTAAATAAAATACAGAACTGTTGTTTTGTAAATCAAGGCCCTGATAGGAAATATAAGACTTATAAAACTGATCTGTTACAAAAAAGTCTTAAATATCATAGTATGTTAGAAGAAAATAAGTATAAACCAAAGACTGTTTTAAGTAATTCTTTACTGAAACCTAATATGTTACTTAGAAAACTTAAACCTTAATTAATGAATTCGCTAACTAGGATGTGTTGGCCAGAAGACAGCCTAGGGTTGATCTCAGCTAAAATATCTACATGGAGACTTATAACTCCTCAAGGCAAGAAATAGCACAATGTCTCATAGAATAGAACTCAAAACCTCACTCTCTCTCGGGGCCAGGAAGGCAGTGAAAGGCATGAGTTGGAGGGTTTCAGTAAGACAGTAGGGGGGCGGGAACTAAGGCGTGTGATGAACTAGTGGAGGCTTGCCGGGTTCAGAGCGGGCGGAGGCTACTCAGTTACGGTTGACTATTGTCATTTGGAAAGTCATACTAATATTCCAGATATTTCAACTTTTCAGAACAAGCTCAAGATCCAGATAATGTAAGTGGAAACACTCACATTTTAAAATGTTGGCTCAGTATTTTAAAAAATCACTCAAATGGGCAAAACAAAATATGACTGAGGTGTAAATTTCCCATCTTTGCATAGAGAATCATCTTTGTTATAAGAAAAGGGGAAAGAGATACATTTTTATTCTTTCATTCTGAAATACCTATAGCATTTCTGAAGCATGGAAGATTTTAATTTACTCAAATCAAAACACGTTTTTTGTTTTCCCCTCCAATAAAAGGCCACTTAGAGAAAGACGAAAGTTTTTCTTTCAGAACAGCCTGATGCAAGGGTGCATGGACCAACTCTTCTAAGTTGAAACACCATGACTTTTCCAGAGCTAGTATTGCATTGCATTTGAATTGATTTACAGATCCTTTGTGACATTTCCCAGCCAAACCTCACCTAGTCTCCACTTCTTAGCAGATTTAAGCTCTTTAGTTCTTCTTGTAGAGTGACTTGTCATTCCCACATGGTGATTTAACTCAGGTCACAAAAGCCCATTAGAGGTTCAGCTTGAAGAGACCTACTGAAACTCAGAGAACCACAAGGGAATTGGACCATGACCATATTTAATATTTAACAAGGAGAGATGTACTCAAACGCGTTATTATTTTTCCTTTGGTCCTTTGATCCATTATTATTTTTCCTTTGGTCCAGAAATTTCCTTTGGATGCTTTGAGCAATCCAGCTCAGACCTCACCTCCCACAGGATTCATACATTTGCTCTTTGAGGAAAGGGATTCTTAAAACCACTGGCCTATACCACTTGAAGCTGACTCTTTTCAGTTTGAGATGGGAGGCTGTAACTTGAGGGACTCTGAGCACACATTCTATCTCTGGAATGTCTCGGGGTTTTGGAAAAATAAGGGACAGAAGACAGATATCAAGGAGACTTTGACCTGAGCCACATGGGAATGAGATACTTTGGGAAGACTGAGGTTGTTCTGCATTGAGGTGAGGAAAAAAAAAAAAAAATAAGAAGTGAAAAGTAAAATGACTCCGACTCCAACACCTATTTAACAAAGGCTATCCCATTAAAAATCCATGATACTCTCTCAAAGCCTCAGCCCAAGGCTCATATTTTCCAAATACTATTCAATATAACACAAGTTCAAAAAGGAAAAAAGCACTGGACAGCTAGTCCCCTGGAGCTCGTGGCAATAGAATTTGACCTACATTGCTGAAATGCCCAGGTTGTCCTTCTGAGTCTTTTACCGATAAAATTCAGCAATGAGATGACTATAAAACTTATTGTCAGTGTTTCTGACACACAGCCTTTGATGCTTTGAATAATATTTGTCGAAAGTCTCCCTCTTTCTAGAAAAATTAAATAGTATTTTTTGAAAGTTAAAACATAAAAACGATCATTCAGGTTTGTTTGTTTGCTTGAATAAAAGAGTAGGTTCTCCTAGAATCTCTATTGTTGTGAGTCTGTAGAGGTGATCTCCATCTCTTTTAAATTAATCTTGCTGGTTCTGTCATTTTTTATTCGGGCTGCATCTTCCAGAAAGCCACTGGGCATCTTTCATAGGCCATGAAAAGATAACACGAACAAAAGATAATATGGATTCCACTTTCGAGAGTCTGATTTCCTTGCCATTTCCTGTCAGGACCTTCAAGGGGAATTGTCACTACCAGAAAAGCAGAGACTTTTAATTTCCCTTAAGTTAGATTCAGTGTTGAGATCCTTACAGTGATGTAAAGGGCTCAAAGGACTCTTTTTTTTTCATGCCAACAGGAACTGCATGAGTGGACAGAATTTAACTCTTGAGTGCTATAAATTCATCTTCTGCTTTCTACTTCCTAGCTTTCCCAAATCTAGCTGCTACAATAAAAATTTCTGTGTATTATTGCTATATAGTATTTCTGCTTTTCCTTACATTCCTCCAAGTGAGGCACAGATCATTCTTGGAGACTCTAGAGACTCAGCGAAGGAAGTACATGGCCAAAAACATAACACACATGTAGGAAAACGCATAAGTTGGAACAGATACTTGACGATAACCAAGCAAAGGCTGCGAGTTATTGTGGAAGAAAATGAAAAAGAAAAATCAATCCAGCAGTGACACTCTTTGGTATTTACCCAAATGAATGGAAAGCTTATATTCACACAAAAACTTGCACATGGATGTTTATAGCAGCTTTAATCATAATTGCCAATACTTGGAAGCAACTGAGATATCCTTCAGTAGGTGAATAGATAAATAAAGTGTGGTACATCCAAACAATGGAAAATTGTGGCTAAAAAGAAAGAAGCTATCAAGCCATGAAAAGATACGGAGAAACTTCCAATGCATATTATTATGTGAAGGAAACAAATCTGAAAAGGCTGCATTATCATTCCAATTATAAGACATTCCAGAAAATGCAAAACTATGGAGAAGATAAAATGATCAGTGGTTCCCAGGGAATTAAGAGAAGGAAAGCACGAATAGATGGAGCACAGAGAATTTTAAGTGCAGTACAACTGTTCTGCATGATACTGTAACGGTAGATACATGTCATTACACATTTGTCAAAACCCCTCGAATGTACAACATCAAGAGTGAGCCCTAATGTCCACTGTGGACTTTGGGTAATAATGAGGCATCAATGTAGGTTCATCAATCATAACATATGTATCACTCTGGTGAGGGATGCTGACAGTGGGGGAGGCTGCATGTGTTTAAAAAAAAATTGAATGGACAGATCAGAAGGGCAAAAGAGCACTGCTGATGGGGCATAAGGATAGGATTAGAAAATAAAAATAATACCGAAGGAAATGGTCAAGAGCCTTTTATAGTCTTCAGCAGGAAAAACTAAAAGCTACTTCTCCAGAGACCTGAGATTAACATTGGGCCCCATTATTATCCATGGCATGGTTTGCTCAGCTGTAAAGGGGAGCTTAGGGTGTTTTTCAATATACTTGTCAACATTTAAGAAGCTCTCAGATACTAGATGCCAGAGAAAAAAGGTTCAGATACTAATAAAAATTTCTGTTTGGAAGAGAGCTTACAATTCTGTGGAAAAGAGAGACATTACACTCATAAACAAGGAGGCTAAGGAGAAATGGGGCCAAGGAGGAAGATATGACAATGGGCTGAATAGAACAGTGCCAGCCTCAGTGCTCTCTACCAACTAACTATATATATCTGTGACCCTAGGTTATCTAACCAGTTAATGTTTTGTCTGAATTGATCTTAAAGGTAAACAATGTAATTTTAAGAGCACGGATAAGATCTTTCCACCAACCAAAAATTGTTTCCACTTGCTAATGCCAGAAATTCCACCCCTTCAACTCAATTTCATTAGCTTCTGTCACCTATTAAAATGCAAATACCCTTAGGAGAGATTAGATTTTAAGCCATATAATTCAAGTGTAACTTACTGTGAATTTATTTATCAGATCTGAGACAAGATGGCTTTAATAGAAGAAAGAATATAATAAACTCAGGATTATTGAAAACCAAGAAATGTTTAAGCAGGAGACTGAGAATATTTTAAAAACTCTGTTACCTGTAGGCTTTGGCAATTTAATTTTATTCTGATTAAAATAGTTCAACCCCTGAATGTTTGTAAAGCAACCAGAACACTGATTACATGCTATTTTTACTATTAATATTGCTATTAATCTTGAAAAGATACTTGGGGAGTAGAAAATGGGTTGTGGGAAGGAGGCAAAGAGTCTTCTACTTATTTCAGCCTCGCTCACTGAAGTTCTACATTGGGGTAACACAACAGTCATTCACTAGTCTTTGTTTTCCATGTATTTATTTTCCTCTGATTCCCTTTAGCTAGAGGGGATCTACAACGGGTTTTGGGTATTCCAATGTCCTACAAAATAGACCTCAATATAATCTAACCTCCTTAATTTTTACCAGAATTTCTAGAAAGATCAATAATACCTAGTATGATCTTGACCGCATTGCTACTACCTTGGGGTCCTCTCATGAGCATCCTGGATACCACCACTGCCATGCTAGCCTCCAAGCCAGCTTCCTCTTAAAGTTCTGGCCAAAGCACATACATATAGCCCTTCCTTTGGGATACCAGGATATTTGGTGCTTTTAAGCACAAGAAAAGTAAAGATAGAGAGGAAATAAAGCATAAAACAGCCCACTCTGTACAGAAGAGGTTCCTGATCCTTCCACAGTTAGCTACTTCCAGAGCTCTAAGGCCCTGTCCATTGTAGGCTGTCTCCCAATCTATTGACCATGCAAGAGCAAAAGAGCCCAACAGTATCCCAACTCCCAGCCTGGAGCCCTTAACTCTCACATCCCTGCATACAAACATCTATGACCTACAAGCAGAGACCCAAGAGTTTTCCAGGGATGCTGCCTCTCAAGCTTTCCCACTGTTTCCCTGTGTCTAGTCTGAGACTTGCCTCTTCCTCAGTTAATTAATGACTTTGTCCTTCAAGAAAAGCAGCTGTCATCCCCTTATACCTCTCTAGCCCCATGCAATCACCATTAGATATTAGATGACTACATATTATGCCAAATAAATATTTTACCCACAGGAGAGCATTATATCTATGTAACAAGAAACACACTTAATTGCCAAGGACAAGAGGGAGTAAGGGAGAATGAGCAGCTGGGTGGCTGTATCACACTCCCCCACAGACTGAAAGAAACAATCTCCAGGGCAGGGTCCATTTGTCTGTTTATATCACCCTAACACAGTGTCTGGTGTAATTAGGAATCCAATAAACAATTTTTTTGTTAAAAATGAATGAATGAGTACAATGATTTCCCCACCACATAAAATCCGAAGTGAAAGACTAACTCAGTGCTCTAACGCAGCCCCTGATAAATTCTCATTTTAAGGACATCATCAATAAAGACTCCATTGATCAAGCTCCAGAATTAAATTCTGCCCACTGTTCATTTTCTGACACAAACACTTAAATATGCTAAGCTTCGGAAAGACTAATCAACTAAATAAACAACCCACTGGAGATGGAATCACCCCAAGGCAAAGGCAATACTTTCAAAATACATAGAGTCACTGAGGCAAGTGAAGTTTCCATACTTAAAAGAAGAAAAATGCCATATTTAGTATGAGCTAGTATTTATTAGGAACTTATTATGTGCCAGGAAATTTGATAGGCGCATCATTTATATTGTTACTTAACCCTTAGAACAACCCAACAAGTCAGGAATTGTCATCTTTATTTTGCAGATTTTAAGCCATAAGAAGAAATGAAATACTGCCATTTGCGACAACATGGATGGAACTCGAGACAATTATGCTAAGCAAAATAATCCAGAAAGAAAAATTTGGAAATCACATGATATCACTTATATGTGGGATATAAACCTAAAAGCAACAAACGAACGGGACAAAAAAAAAACCAGAGACTCATGGACATGGACTATAGACTAGTGGTTACCGGAGTGTAGCTTGCGGGGGGAAGGGGGAGGCAGACGCGGTAAAGGGGATCAAATCTTTGGTGACAGAAAGAAATCTAACTATGGGAGGTGAACACACAGTGTAAATATACATATGCCTTACTGTTAAAGTGTACAGTTGAAACTTATTGGATTTCGTTAGCCAATGTCACCATGAAAAAAATAATATTTTTTTAAAAAGAAATATTATAAAATAAACCAATTAAAATAATTAAACTTAATAAAATAAAAATAAAATAAAATAAAATAAATAAAAAGTAAGGCTTAGAGAATTTTTTTTGCCCATAGTTACTTGTTCAAGAGGTTAAGAGTTTTGAACTTTGGGGCCAGGCTACCTAGGTTTAAATTCTGACCTTACCTCTTCCTAAATGGGTATCTTAGTCTGTTCAGGTTTCTATAGTCACCCCCTCCCTTATCCACAGGGGCTATGTCCCAAGACCTCCAGTGGATGCCTGAAACTGCAGATAGTACCAAACTCTATATGTACTATGTTTTTTTCTTATACAACATACGTATGATAAAATTTAACTTATAAATTAGGCGCAGTAAAAGATTAACAATAATTAATAAAATAGAACAACTATAACAATATACTGCATAAAAGCTATGTGAATATGTTTCCCTTTCTCTCATCTCAAAATATTTTATCGTATCGTACCTATCTTTTCACTTAAAAGAAGCACTTTACAGCTTCTCTGTGGCATATCCGAGTTGCCAGCATCACTACTCTTACACTTGGGGCCACTATTAAGTAAAATAAGGGTTAATTGAACACAAGCACTGCAATATAGTGGATCTGATAACTGAGATGGCTACTAAGTGACTAATAAGTAGGGGGAGTATATCGGTGGAAACACTGGACCGAGGAGTGATTCACGTGCCAGGTGGGACAGAGCCAGACAGCGAGATTTCACCATGCTGCTCCAATTAGCGTGCAATTTAAAACTTATGAATTATTTATTTCTGGAATTTTCTCTTTAATATTTTCAGACCACAGTTGACCAGAAGTAACTGAAACCATGCAAAGCGAAACTGCGGATAAGGGGGAACAACTATATAACAAAATAACACAGAGCTGGGTAGCTTCTAAACAATGGAAATTTATTTCTCACAGTTCTGGAGGGTGGAAGCTAGCATGGTCAGGAGAGGTTTGGAAATTTCTCACTGTGTCCTTTAATGGTGGAAGGTGTTAGGGAGCTCTGTGCGGTCTCTTTTATAAGAGTATTAATTCCATTCATAAGAGCCCACTTTCTAATCCCATTACCTCTAGGGGTTAAGATTTGAATTTGGGGAAAACACAAATATTCAGACCATAGCACTGGGCAAACACATCTGTACTTCAGTTTCCTCATCTATAAAATGGAGCTAATAACTGTACCAGTTAAATTATTGTCTCTCTCTTCCTGCATACTCATCTCTCTGTCACCAGATTTGTGATGCTAGGCCTGGGACTCTGCAAAACACATTCCTGCTTTAGTCAGCTGGCTTCTTGTTAGTTCTGCCAGTAGCGTGCGCTAGAGAGGCTGCAGAGCTGGAGGAACAAGCGGGAACTTGCTACTTCTTGGGCACTTCCTCGGAGCCTCACCTCAGTGGCACACCCTTCCTACCTTCCTGCAGAGCCACTGAACCCAGTTTGCAGTTTTCTCCCAGCACTTGCAGAATCAGCCTCCTAGTGTGCTGACCAACACCCTCTCCTCAGCAGTCTGAATGTCAGCTCTGTGGGGCAATTCCTCTAAGTACCTAAGAAGTTTTAATAATCCTGCTCGCTCTTCCCTCAGTCCTGGGAGTGGTAGCTGCTGCCTAGAATTGCTACTCATGTGATATCTTAAGAGTTTTCTTTTTTCTTTCCATTACCTAATTAACACCTATACAAACAGTTAACAATTCTTTATATCAAATTCTCTCTGTTGAAATTATTGATGTGATCTCATTCTCCTGATGGACCCTGAGGGGTATAAGAACACCTACCTCAGAGGGCTGTTGAGAGTATTAAATGAGTTGATCATTGTTAAGTGCTCATCACTGTACCTGGAGCACAATGTTTGCTGTATCAGTGTTAGCTCTCATTATCTGGTAAGTATTGAAGCTGGGCTGAAAATCAGGTCTGTCCATCAACATGATGTTTCAATTAACGTGATGTTTCTCTAATAAAAATAACTACTATCTACTTAGGCACTGGGCTTGGTACTTTCATAGGCATTGTCTATTTTAATCTTCTTAAGCACTTCTTAGATGATTTGCATTCTTGAAGTGTTTTAACAATTTACATCGAGAATAGTATTCCGAGTTAATATGTCCATAATCCTGAAAGGTTAGGCAAGTACTTTATACAAGTCAAACATCAACATGAGAAGAATAAATTTTTAACATGAACTCCAAATTCTAATAAATCTGTTTGTCATCACCCTATGTATCACCAGGAATTCACACAATTTAAATGTGTGTGTGTGTGTGTCCAAGGATTAAGATTTTGTCATTTCAAATTGCAATTGATGGAAGATGGTCAAAAGGACCAAACTTCCAAGCTATAACTAACACTGATGTGTGATTATTGGAAAGTTGTTAAGACAGTAAATCCTAAGAGTTCTCATCACAAGAAGAAATTTTTTTTACTTTTTTTTTTAAATTGTGTCTATATGAGAAGATGGCTGTTAGCTAAACCTACTATAATTGTTTCACAGTAAATGTAAATCAAACCATCAGGCCGTACACTTTAAATCTATATGATGATGTATGTCCATTATTTCTCAATAAAACTGGAAAAAATAATAGGTTAACATTCTAAGATGGAGTATGTGAAGAACACTAAAACTGTTTGACCCTGTCAAGGCATTTTGATAAATTAATACATATTATTATATTTTTAAATGTGTGATTACAATTCAGTACTTAACCTCTGTGAATACTGATCATTTCATAGCAGTATAAATTTTTAAATTTTATAGCTTAAAATTTGCTGAACATGAATTAAAGAGTGGCAGTGTATGAGACTAAGAAGGACTGTTATGTCTTTCTCCCTTCTTCTGGGATCATCTCCTTTCAGTTTACTAGCCCAAGTAAGGAAAATCGTTTTCAGAACTGCCTCTAAAGAAATTGAGCGTGACAGGTTCAGTATCACACACTTCAGCAGATGATGGATGGGTGGTTGAGGGCCCCTCTGTCCAATTACATCTGTCCCACTGGCCATTTGAGAGTTCCCAATGGACACTTCTTTGGAGATGAAAATGAAAATGTTACCTGGGTTTTTGAGAATAATATTGGCAAATAGATATAGATCCAAAGACAAGTAATCCATTTCATGATGGTCTATGAAATACATCACATGAGGAATAATTAAAGGAACTGTGATATTCGTAATGCACAAATTAGAAGAATTTGGGAGAGGGAAGCTCTTTCTCTCCCAATCTAGAAAAGACTGCCATGCGTAAGAGAGAATGTGTCACACTAACTCTGGGTAGTTATAAGAGCAGAAATGGGAACAATGGCTAGAAATCATAGGTTATTCAGAGTGATCAAATATATTTTTAAAATTTCACAATTTCAGTGATCCAAAGAGAAATGAATTGCCATAGGAGATAATGGTACCTCTGGCAAAATGGAGTACTTACACATTGGTACTCCCCTCATATGCTGAAGATAATGGAGAAAATTAAGTAAATAAATAAGTGTGTGTGTGTGCGTCTGAGTATTAAGAATTCGAAATTTCAAAATTTCTATTATTTTATATATCTAAGGAATCAATGAAATATTGTAGAATTAAAAAAATATTAAGTGCCTATTTTGTACTTGGCACTAAATACAAGTACTTTCACATTTATTATCTCATTCTATCCCTCAAATAAAATAAACTAAACTAATAGGAACTATTATCTTCGTCATACAAATAGGTCCAAGGTCACATATCAGTTAAAGAACAAGGAATTGAAACCAACTTTTTCTGACTCGCAAAGCTCATGTTTCAGCTAATTTACCACAGGTCATAGATTAGGGTCATTCTCCACAGCAGGTGCTGAGAGAATAAAGTTCAGTAAAAATATGAACTGAGCTAGGAACAGATACCTTCACTGTGAAGGGCTTAGAAATAAAAGAGCTGAATCTGGAAGTGTATCTTCTGACCTTGCTTTCAGAATTGCTTGTAAGCCATGAGAAATTCTTAGATTCTGTCACTGGGTTTCCGGAATATCTCATTCCATGTCATTTCAAAGACCTCTCTCCAATTGCTGTTTTGCTATTATGGAAGCAAAGTAAATGATAATCCCAAAATACTTTATTTCTGGATGCATCCTGGCCTTCTAAACATGTCATTCTTTTCTCTTCAGAAAAAAAAAGTTAAAGTTCCTACCAAAATTATTTTTTTAAGGAAAAATGCAAAGTAGGGGCAACATACCTTTTGCTTCGTGCTTGATTTCAGGCCAACTCGGGAGTGACTCTTGGACTAGAGGAAAAATGAGAAAAATCTATGAAGAACACAGGATAATAGTAGAATTTATTTTGAAGTCATTTCTTCTAGAAGGTGTAAGTTTTAAGTTAAAATCCTTTCCCCTAATCTTACTTCACAGCCTCTAGAAATCTAAGAATAGAAATACAGCATAAACTCCAGTGTTGAATTTTACATACTGAATGGAAGACTGTTTAAGTCCCGGCGCTGTGAATGCAAAGATGCACCTACACTTTGTCAATGCCTTGCTCGTATTTACTGATTCAGCATCTTTCTTAGAGGACACCGGCAGAAACCAAAAACTGCAAACATGAGGAAATATTTCCAGCTGTATACAATAAGGCAAAGGGAAAGAAGGGGTAATGAATAAAAGAAGAGGTAAGGAAGAAAGAATAAAAGAAACAAATGACCTATAAATTGGAAAACTAGAAAATAGGGGCAACATGATGAAAAGGGCACATTTATGACAAGATTTCCAAGTGTCTTTCCATAGGGTGGATTTTAATCTCTGCTAATTTAAATACATTTTCATTAGGTTGAAATAAATCTCTCAGAAACACTAGTTTTTACAGAGGGCTTTTTCTTTTCCAGTTTGTTCATGATTGCCTAAGCTTATTTGGAATTAGGAAAGGTAAAACAAGCATTGATCTATATGTGAGACTATTTCCACACAGTAAGCTTACTGTGTTTAGCATTCACATATATTTGACTTTAAGTGTGGCATGAATCAAAGTCCAATTACTACAATGTAGATAGAAAAATGTCTCCCTAAGTCAGTAGTCCTCAAATTGTTTGGTCCTAGGATTCCTTCACACTCTTAAAAATTACCAGGGTTCCCCAAAGAGCTTTTGTTTATGTTGGTTATATTCACTGATATCCACTATTAGAAATTAAAATTTAAAAAAAATTTTTAATATGTATTTAATTCATTTTAAAATAGCAAGGATAAACCCAATACATGTTAAATAACACATTTCTATGTATATTTGTACATTCCTAAAAAGAACAAAATTAGTAAGATGCCATTTTTTCTAACTTTTGTAAATCTCTAATGTTTCACTTAAATAGAAAACACTAGATCCTTCTTTCTGCTTCTGCATTTAATCTATTTTGATGCAATATGCTTTTGGTTGAAGTAAATGAAGAAAATTCAGCCTCAATCCAATATGCAATTTGAAAAGGAAAGAGTATTCAGAATAATCCTTTTAGATAATTGTGAATATTATTCTCTATTAACATACCAACACTTGACATTGATAGTTTCTTAAAGGTTAGTTGCAATGTAGAATCTGAAATCATATCAATGAACTTTTTATACTCTGTTAAATAAATATTTGTTAGTCTGTCTTGAACTTTGAATGGATCTTTTACTTATGCATGATTTTATAGCATCCTGCATTGGTCATTTGGAAAAAAGTGGTTCAATGAGCTATGAAGGTTTCACAAATATTGACATATTTCATTACATGATATTTTAAAAATTACATTTATTAATAACCAACCTCACCAGAAAAATCTTTAACAGCTGGTAAGCTATCAAGCTCATAGTAACAGATATGTTTTCCAAAATTCTAATTTTCACTTGAAAGCTTGAATTTTGTTATGAGTAACAAATACTGTCTGTTGCTTTCCTCGAAGCACTAGGCTCACTTCATTTTTGCAAACATGTCTGCCAGCTATGAGTCTGAATAACCATAGTTCCTCTATCACTTGTCCTTTAAAGTTAAAATGGTGTTTCATGAAAAAAGAGGCTAGTTTGACTCACAATTCAATTTCATAAGTGCTCTTCTTCAAAACAGCCACTGAGCATTTATGTGCAGAAGTACTTTATACATACTTCCCATTTTGTCAAACAGAATACTAAAAAGTTGTGTATTCAAGGCTTGAGCTTTCATAACCTTAATTTTTACTATTTCATCAAGGGCATTTTAAAGTGAAACTGGCATTTTTTTTTCTGCAATGCAAATACACAGTGGTAAAATTATAAAGACTGCTAGTACAGCTTGGTGCTACTGCCTTAATTCATTCTAAAGCACCAACAGTTTTAACCACCATTGCTCTTGCACAATCAGTGCAGATGTCATCCAGTAAAAAAAGCAAAAAAAAATCCTGATATTCATTATGAAAGAAGTTTTGGCTTCTCAGATTCCCTTCAAGAACCATCACTCATTATCACTTAAAGCAGCTGAGCCAATAGTAACTAGACTTATACTGTCCTACATTCAAAGAAATGAAGCTTACTAGGAGTGGAGCCAATGAAAAGCAAGTTGTCACTGTCCCTACCTCCTTCCTGCTGCCTTAGAAGAAAGAGACCCAGAGACCAATGAAGAGTAGGTTTCCCTACTATTGGACAGAAGCTGCGATGGGAAAAAACTTTATAAGAAATCTGCGGTGTTTGTCTTTCGTTTATTCATACAGTGTTTAGAAATCCAGACTGTAATGAGCTGAACTGTCCCCCTCCCCAAATTCCTATGTTGAAGTTTTAACTCCCAGTGTCTTACAACATTTGGAGATATGGCCTTTAAAGAGGTAAATAAGGTAAAATAAGGTTATATGGATGGCCCTAATCCAATATGACCAGTGTCTTTATGAGAAGAGGAGATTAAGACACAGACAACAACATTTGCAAGGAGGAAAAAACACATGAAGACAAGGAAGCAAGCCATTTTCAAGCCAAGGACAGAGATTTCACCGGAAACCAGCCCTGCAGACACCTTGATCTTGGACTTCTACCCTGCAGAACTATGAGAAAATAAATTCCTGTTGTTTAAGTCACCCAGTCTGTCGCAGTTTATTATGGCAGCCCTAACAAGTTAAAATCCACACCCAAAAAGGTCAAAAATCTAAAAAATGAAGGCCCAGCAAAACCAAGTCCTGAATCAAAAGGGGCCACTACCGTCACTTTTACTGTCAATCACAGACATCCCAGAGAAGAATGTCTAGATCAGTGATTTTCAAACTTTAGAGTTCATAGAGATCATTTAGGGGGCTGTTAACCATGCAATTCACCAAACTCAACTCCAAAAATGCCAAGTTAGGAGTTCTAGAGTGGCTCCCAGGAATGTCCATGTTAACGAGTCCCCCGGGGGAATTCAGATAGATAAGTATGGTTCACAAACCACAATTTGAGAACCACTTGCCTGCCAAGCACAATAGTAACTTGGAATGAGAAGTGAAAAACACAGAAATGCATACTAATTCTCTTTCTCTTTGAAGAATTCAAATAAATTAACCTCTCTTTCCTTTCCCTTTTAAATGTCTAGTGTGAAAACTCTTGATTTGATTGAATCAGTGGGTGAGCCAGGATAATTAAAACTGGATGAATGTTGGCAAATTACTCAAAGCAGTCCAAAAGCAGATCTACGACAGTTGTTTAATCTCTCCAATTTAAACACATAAGCACACAAATTCTGTATTTATTTATATTTTTAAAAATTTAGCTGGGTTTCAATATCATTTTAAGTGCCATAAACATCCGTGGATATAGCCTTTGTATTCAACTCAAAGTTATGATAGCAAACATGCCCTAAAGGACAAGACTTCCGCTTACAAAGGGGATTAAAAGCTGTGATGGTTAATTTTCTGTGTAAACTTGACTGGGCTAAGAATGCCCACATAACTAGTAAAACATTATTTCTAGATATGTCTGTGAGGGTGCTTCTGGAAGAGATTAGCATTTGAATCAGTAGACTGAGGACAGAGATCCACCCTTATTAATGTGAGTGGGCATCATCCACCATGTCCTTGGTGGCCCAAATGGAATAAAAAGGTAAAGAAAGGGCAAATTCTCTCTCTTCCTCAGTTGGGATGTCCATAATTTCCTGCCCTAGACATTGGAGGTCCTGGTTCTCAGACCTTTGGACTCCAGGACTTATGCCAGTGGTACTCTGGTTCTCAAGCCTTCAGATTCAGTCTGAATTATATTATCAGCATTCCTGGGTCTCCACCTTGCAGTCAGCAGATTGTAGGTCTTCTTGGCCTTCATAACTACATGGGCCAATCCTATAATTAATTAATTAATTAATTAGTCCCTTATCGAGTTTGTTTTTCTGGAGAACCCTAACTAATACAAAAGCAAATCCAATTCCTGAGAAATACAATTTGCATTTAACATTGAATGAGTTCTTGGATCTCTCCTGGTCAATGTCTTATTTAGATAGAATGGAGACTGAGCCTAGCAAAAGATCACTTGCATCTTACATATCATGCTATATGCATTCAGTCCCCCACTTACAAACATATGGTCTTCTAAAAATTTCTTTTATTAGTTGGGTATTAAGGACTTAGAGCTTATTTTCCTCATAGAAATAATGTTATCAGCTATAATACAAAGGCCTATTTAACCTCTGATATAACTGAAATGCTATGCAGTTTTGGTTAAAAAAAAAAATTGTATACTATCACAATACTAACAATTATACAAAGCAGAAAAATAATAAAATTAAATAAGAAACTATTTTGCTTTTTCCATACATCTTAAACATTAACGTGAATCAAAAATCACTTTTAATTTGATGAGGACTGAGTCTAAAGTAGAAATTCTAGAATTCTGAAAAGATCTCGTTAAAAATTTCAAGACATGGTACTCACTGCTAATATGTCCAATGTCTCTCATCATCCCCTCCCAAGCAGATGGTTTTGCTTTTCTTGATTCGAGGGCATTCCCTGTGTTACTCTGATCTGTAGCAGCTATACATAGGGTCACTTAGGGCTACTAACTGGTGAAGGATAGCAGGAGAACAAAGCAAGTTGTTAAGCAGCTCCCTATGGCAGGTCACACTATGCCCAGACTATCCCTCACTCTGGATGGACTATTATCTGTGTCCCCGCTTGAAAAACACGGAAATGGGGGGAGATAATCAAAAGGAAAAAAAAAAAGTGTTTTTCTCATACAACTGAATAAAAATTAGAAAAGAGAGAAGTGGTAGGGCAAGGGAGAAAAATAAAGAAACTAAAATAAAAATAATAACAAACAATATCAACAATTCCCTTTTTTTGAGCACTTACAATGGGTTCCCACAACACCATTCAACTTGCGATGATTTACATGATCCTTATAACTAGGCTAGGAGGTAAGTATAATTGTATTATTATCCTAATTTATAGACAGGAGCACTGAGGTATGGAAAGCAAAATAATTTGCCCGAAGTCATACTGCCGATAAATGGTACAACCAAGATTTGAACCAGCTCTTCTGATTCAAAGCCCAAGGTCTTAAACATTATGCTACTATATGAGAAAAATTGCTGAAGGAAGAATTAGCAGAGTCCATGGTAATGAAAGTTAGAGAATACATGGAAACTGTGTTGCACGAATAATTGTGTCAAGAGAAAGAAAGGAAGTCATGGAAAAGAGGTAGTAGATCGGAAATTCCTACGAGTCAGATTTAAGCTGGCATCAGTGGCCAAGGACTCCGAGGCTGCTCTCTGGAGACAGCAGATGGCAAGAGGGGAAGGAGAGTGGTTTTGCAGTGAGGCAGGTAGGGGAGGCACCACAAATACAAGAAACATTCACAAATCAGGTATGACTTATTTGGGAAACACATGCATGGTATTTTATTTTAGGCTCCAAGGCACTTAAATAAAAACAGCGCACCCAGGGAAGGGCAAGATGGCATAGAGCATTTGTCCATCTCCTCTTGCGACCACACTATAGTTGTGATGAAACCACAGAGCAAACAGCAAGCAGAGTCGCCTGGGGTCTGAATAAACAGAGGCAATACAACTAGAGAAAGAAATAAGAGCTCACCCTGAAATGGTAGGAGGGGCCAGAGATGCAAGGCTGCCTGGTCCCACGCGGCTGAGTGAGACAGACAGAGGCTGTGGCAGCTGCAGCTGGCAATTGCAGATGTTCCTCTTAAAGGGTATGTGACGGCGACTGAACTTCTGCAGTGACTGACTCACTCGCTCTCAGCTCCAGCGCCAGGCAGGCTGCTCAGGGGGTGTCAGGGACATACAGGGGGATGCTGAGTAGTCGGGCTTTGGGGTGAGGGCTAGAGGTGAGGCTGAAGTGCTGGTGGCATCCATTTTTCCTCTGTTGAGCCCTCCCCGCCCCAGAGTACAGATACAAGCGCTCCCATAGCTGAGATGCCATCAAACTGGATAACAGAGGTTGCTCTGCCCAAAGGACTCCCTGAAACTTTGCCCCTCCCAACCTGCAGCCCTACTCAAGCGACATCCAGTGGTGTCCTTGGCATGCCCTGTGCCTCTGGCTGAGCAGCACTAAGCCCCACACTGGTGGCACCCAGCCTCAGTTTCTTGAGGCAACTATAGGCACAGCACGGGTATCAGCTATCTGTGGACTGACTGCTGAATCTTACCAGGTGAACCTAGAGGGGCACAAGCTGGGGCGAACCTTGGCCTGAAGCTGGATCCCTCTTAGGGCGGTACCACTGGACGCCTGCGAGGCCACGCTAATAAGACTAGAAGACTAAGGAGCTTTGCCTAGTTCATAGAAACAGACACAGAAAGGCAGCCAAAATGGGGAGACAAAGAAACATGTTCTACATGAAAGAACAGAACAGAGATGCAGGAGAAATGAAATCAAGCAATGTACCAGACGCCAAGTTCAAAAGTATGGTTATAAGGGTGTTCAGTGAACTTAGGTAAAGAGTAGGTGAACTCAGTGAGAACATTAACAAAGGAAAAAAAAAACATGAAAATGGAAATTATAAAAGGGAACCAGTCAGAAATGAAGAATACAATATCTGAGATGAAGAGTATATCAGAGAGAATCAACAGAGTAGAGGAAGCAGAGGTCCAATCACTGGTATAGAGGATGGAGTAGCAGAGGACACCCAATCAGAATGGCAACGAGAAAAAAGAATCAAAAAATAAAAATTAAGATAATTTAAGGATCCTATTTAACAACATCAAACATGAAACTTTCACCTCATAGAGGTACCAGAAGGAGAAGAGAGAAAGCAAGAACCTGAAAACATATTTGAAGAAATTATGACAGAAAATTTCCCTAACCTGATGAAGGAAATAGACATACAAGCCTAGGAAGCTCATAGAGTCCCCAAAAAAGATGAACCCAACAAGGCCCACACCAAGACACATCATAATTAAAATGCCAAAGTTTAAATACAAAGAGAGAATCTTGAAAGAAGCAAGAGAAAAGCAATTACTTATCTACAAGGGAGCTCCCATAAGACTGGCAGCTAATTTCTCAAAAGAAACTTGGCAGGACAGAAGGAACTGGCACAAAATATTCAACATGGTGAAGACCCAGGATCGATAATGAAGATTACTTTATCCAGCAAAGCTATCATTTAGAGTTAAAAGACAGATAAAGAGCTTCACAGACCAGAAAAACTAAAAGAGTTCATTACCACCAAGCCACTATTACAGGAATGTCAGAGAGACTTTTTTAAGAAGACAAAAAATATATATAGGTAGCAAAAATATGAACAAATAATGGCAATAGCTACATAACTATCAACAAGAACTTCAAATGAAAAGGAATTAAGTATTCCAATCAACAGAGAGGGTGGCTGAATGGATGAGAAAGCAAGACTCCTGCTGCCTACAAGAGACTCAATTCAGATTAAAAGACACACACAGACTAAAAGTAAGGGGATGGAAAAAGATATTGCATGATGAACCTACGAGGTATTATGCTGAATGGAGTAAGTCAGATAAAGACAAATGCCATATTATTTCACATACATGTGGAATCTAAAGAACAAAATAAACAACAACAAAAAAAAATGGAAACAAACTCAAAGATACAGAGAATATTTTAAGAGTTACTAGATAGGAGGGAGGTTGAGGGGTTGGTGAAAAAGGGCAAAGGGATTAACTACAAATAGATAGTCAAAAAATAGTCATGGAGATATAAAGTATAGCATAAGGAATATAGTCAATAATATTGTAATAAACACGTAAGGGAGTAAAGGTATACTAGATTTATTGGGGTAATCATTCTTGTGAATTATACAGATTTCTAATCACTATGCTGTACAACCAAAACTAATATTGTATACCAAATATAATTGAAAAAACTCATTGAATTGTACACTGTAAATATGAGCAACTAATTGTCTATTATTATTTCAATAAAGCTGTAAAGAAATTTTTTAATTAAAAAAAAAAAATAGCCTACCTAACAAGGCTCCCTACCTCTCCACCCCACATACACATACATACACTAAAAAGAGGCAGCGGCAAAAGAAAACTTTCTTTTAAAAATTCATGATTCTCTTCTATAATAAAATTATACCAAACCGCCTTGGAATTCTGACCTTAACTCTTATGAGTCAGTGCTAATTAAAACAGTGTGTTCTGAAAAGTTACTCCAAAGCTGAAAACAGCAAGGGGTGAATGTGATTATGTTTTTCAGACCTATTTATGAAAATGAGCGTTCTGACATCTAAGTCTGCAGTTGTGAAGGAATACAATGCATGCAGGACTTTAATGGAAACCAAAAGGGAATTTAAGTGACCTCTGCCAGCAAATACCACCCATTTTCCCCACCAGTGCACCTGCCCACATCAGAAAGGGGGCCCCCGTCTATGATTCCTCTGCTACTTTTAGCAGAATTAGGAAATGTTCCAGTTTGCTCTACCAACATTAAAAATTCTATTTAAACCTCAGGACAAAAATGACAAGGAGAGCTCTTAAATATGGGCTCTGGTCTGAGTTCCCCTAATTGGAACTGCAGGATAATTTAATGGGATCACTCTGCAAATGGGGCGATTAGCAACCCAATAACTCATGAGAGTACTTCTCTGTGCTCTTAGCAGGCTGTTCTCAGAATTGTCACCCCATGTTCAGAAGCTGGAACAAAGGACACCTTGAGCTGATATGACATTAAGAAAGCTTCCCACTTCATGTCCTTGTATGTGCTTGCTTTCCAGAACAACACAGAAGAGATGGCTGAAATGTAGAGATTCCAGAAACAAGTCTGTCTGCCTATCAATAACTTGTCAAGTGATAACGGTTAAGTCAAGACTGCTTAGTACTGATGGAAAGACTCCCCTGACCCGTGGCTGTTTTTCAATCTGACCATCATTAGAAGAAATCAAGAAGGTGGTCTAATTGAAAAGGTCTATGATGTTCTGAACTGCAATTCTTTCATAATGTAGGGCCGCACCCTCTTGGCTGAAGGAGAGGGGAAATATTTGACTCTCCAGTGGAAATGCAAGGAGTCCTTCATTTTAGAGGAGTATCTGTCTTCATGATTGGGACAAATTTCTCTCTGGTCACTGAGCTGCTATCGGGCCATTCTAGATTCCCCTTGTCTGATATTATGTTCCACCCACCTTGCGCCACTGGACAGGTATCAGTAGGGGAGATGACTGGAGGTTCTAATCTGGGAGCAGTGGTGAGTCAGCATCTGCCCCTGCAGGACATTCGTTGTAAGGCCACACCTGCTCTTTACTGAGTTAAGGTCATGCCCCTCAGTCTGAGCCCGGTATCTGGAACTCTATCCCTTTAAAATGCTCACAGACATCCTAAAGCAAATCACCTGCTTATATACTAGAAATGTTTTATGTTCTCCTGATCTGGTAATGATGGTGAAAACTAACATTACTGTGCTCTTCTAAGTGCCATGGGCTTTACATATAGTATCTCATTTAATCCTCACCATGATCCAATAGTATAAATAAGTACCATTATTGTCACTCCCAGAACAGAAAACCAAAGCCCAGAGAAGACACTCGATTTGCCCAAAGGTACCCATCTACTCAGTGTCCGTGCCAGAATTGAACTCAGACAGCCTGTCTTCAAAGCTGCCTTTCTTTTTTTCTTTTAGGATACCTCTGTTTTGTTTTGTTTTGTTTTTTTAATTTAATTGTGGTAAAATACAAGTAACATAAATTTTACCATAGTACCCATTTTTGAGTGTACAATTTGGTAATGTTTAGTGTATTTCACTTAACTGTTCATCTGTTATTTCCAAAAGCCACGCTTCCTAACTACTACACTTAATCATCTCCCATATGCCTTGCTGTCAGCTGTCTACTCTCAGACCCTCTTCCTGGATTGCCCATGATCACTTAGGTGCTGTGGTCTGCCAGCTGCCTTGTTCTTTCTTCCCACTGCAGCTGGTGCCTCCACCTGGCCCACACTTAGCACCTATGTAGCCCTGGGGTGGAGGGAGGAGGGCTGTAGTTCTGGGCTTCAGGTTTTCTCTGTCTGTCCTGGTTGCTGTGGTTCACCTCTCCATGCCAGCCTTATTATGAACCACGCCAGCTACAAAGAACATGGTTTCTAAGGAGTGGTACTCCCTGGCATACAAATTACTTGGGAGATGAATCCTTCCTATCTCTTTTGAACATCCCTCTCAGGCATGCCGCTGACTGAAGCCACGAAGCTCCTATTACTATTAATAACTCTACAGTAAGAGTGGGGGAAAGGAGCTGTGCTGAAAATAAAACAATGATGAACTCAGCCCACGAACAAGGCCAAGACAAATGACTATAATGTATTCTGGATCCGTACATCTCCAAGGCTATTAATGTGCAGAAGTCTAATATTGAGCATTCTCCGAAAACACAATGCCATGAGGAAAACATTAATAAAGACCAGGTATTTTCACGTGATAAATTCCAAGGCAAGGGTTATGGCTGAGTTCTTCTCCATAGCTCTCTGAAGGCACACAGTAGGCACTTATTCATGAAACTAACAAAAATCCAGATAAAAGAACTCCTTTTTCAGCTTTCAATTCTCTATTAGCTACTTTTTAGCTAGAGAAAGGGACATGAATCAGGAGAAGCAACATTTTATCTGCTACCACAAAAAAAAAAGGGGGGGGGGTTAAAGTTACTTAAAGAACATTTAGAAATTCACTCCCCCCCACCACCACTCTATCCCCTGCACACACACTCCCCACCCTACATCCTTAAAAGAGAGTTATTTCTTCCCATAAAACATGAAGGACAGCACAACCCTGAGGTGTCAGAAGTGGTGCCTGATGGCCCCATAAGGTCTTTTCATCTCCTTCCTTCATGTTCAAAGATAGCCAAGACATGCACATGAACACAGAAGACTCTCTTCGCCTATCGGATTGAAGGGCTTACACATTCCTCCAGACATCTGTGCATCCTCACATTCCACAAGTAGTTACTGAAGCCACTGTGTGCCAGATGCACACAGTGCTGGACACTCAGTACAATTACTATAACTCTCTATGTGTTATGAGGTCATCATTAAGCCCTGTCTAAACCTCGAGCATGCAGAGTATACCTCCTCTAACGTTTAATAAATCTTCAGGTTATTTTCTTCATGCTGGATTGTCATTTAATTTTTATACTTCTCAGTTGGCATTTTCCTAGATGGCTTAGATTGATTTTCTCCCAAAATTGCTAACTAGTCATCTCAGTGATATTTATAGGGGAAAAAAAAAAAAATCTGACCTTTGCCACCATTTTATGTTATCTCTTGAATCTTATGAGTGATTTTTTATGTGAAAGGACAATGTTTTTCTGAAATACTTCCAAATGCCATTTCCTTGAGAGTTTCCAGTTTCTTTCCCAGCTGTCCCTGGGAAGGGGAAGGGGAAAGGCATATTTAAAGCCTTTTGTCACCACCAGCTCCAGTGAACACTGAGAGCAAGATAACACTGGTTATAGCATTTTTTTCTTTACATATGTAGTATAGTATATAACATGAAATATGTGCACATACAGAGAACAACAAAAGAATGAACATTTCAATCTGTGGAAGAGCACTAAAATATTTTAACTAGTACAGCTTTTTGTGCTTTGAGATCTGAGAGGGATAGTCTCTCAAAATACATATTCAGATACTCTCAAAACAAAACACACAGACACAAATACAGAATCATCTTTAAACCTAACTTTTTATATAATGTCTCAGTAACTTTACACGCAAGTTTTTGTGTTGAGTTGAATTGTGACTGCTTTTTGTATTTGGAGAGAATGTGACTATTAAACTTGAAACCTTTTATTCTAGGCATCTTGGTAGTTTCTGGTGGGATTAAGCTGGAGAGAAGGAAGAAGTGGGAAAGTGGACGGAGGGCCCTTCCCTCCAGAATGTGAACTTTCTGCCACTGCCTCCTCTCGAGAGGTCTCCCAGGTGCCCGACTTAAAGGTTTTTCCTACGGTGATTCTCCGATTATTTTTACTTCCCTTTGACCTATTTATTTAAACAAGAGTTTAACAAACTGCACTCAAGAAATGTGTTTGCCCTGTTTTGTTCTGTTTTCTTTTAATAAATGACATGGCACCTCTCAGTAGGAAGGGAGCAAGGTTGAAATCCTGAAGTGTTAGTGCAATTGGTCTTTAAGTAGGGTGGGAGCCTTTTCTTTTCTTTTTTTTTTTAATTTATTTATTTAAAATAGTTTCAAGTATACACTACATAAAATGATCCCCCCCCCCCCATTGCTTGAGGTGAGAGCCTTTTCAATGGGACATCATTTACTAGTTCATTAAATACTTATTGAGAGGGGGAAAATCTGATTTTAACTGCTATTGTATTAAGTCTATAAATCACTGCAATTCAGGGAAATCTTTGCATGATCCCATCTGGGAGACATTTACTTTTAATAAACGTGGACAATTACACTTCCCATTCTTTAATCCCTGACCACAGTCAGCCTGACCTATCACCATGAATAACATATTTGGCTGATTCCAGTAACAAAATCACAGAGACTCACCATGAAAAAGTCACCCAAGTCCTTCCAATTATTGGCCAATATATATTAAGGTGCTTCTTAAAGTTAGGAGCTGAAGATATAGTTCCTGCCCATAAAAGTCTTATAATTTAGTTGGATTGGTGTATAATATGCCCAGAATGAAAAATAATCTTAAAAAGCAGTATATACCAAATATTAAATATGCATTACCTATAGGAAGCACTAAAGTAATAAAGAAAGCTGAGACTGTTGGTTAGGAGAGGATACAAGTACCACTCAGGACTTGAGGGGGGCCTGGAATGGTGGAGCCCCATTTAGACAGGTAAAGATAAGAGCCCAGCGCAAGGTGAGATGTATAGGTAGTCAATAACTTCTAAATAAACAAGGAAGACGGGCTTGGCAGACAGGGTTAATGCCACGGACAAGGGCGCAGTGGGAGGAATAAACAAATATGGTGTCCCTGAGGAATGACATGTCAATCAATTTCCTTATAAGGTTATGGAGAACAAAAGGAAGAGGTAAACAAAGAGGGTAGTTTCAAACTGGTAAGGGCTCATCTATAATTTAACCTAAATATTCTCTTAGGGGGCTCGTAACTGTCTGGAGTTATTGTTGTTGGTGGTGGTGGTGGTTATTGCTGTTGTTGTTCGATTCAATTCCATGAGCATTTACTGAGAACCCATCTATTCCAGGCATTGTGCATTCAGGATCTAAACATGAGTAACAGTCTATCTGAACTCAAGGATCTCCCAGCCGAACAGTCAAACACAAAAATAAATGACTGTCAATCAATGTGGCAGATACTATAACAGAGAAGTGCAACCTCCTAGAATGAGAGCACACAGAGAGGAGCGGTGAAAAGGCTTCTGGGAGGCAGTTACGCTTAGGCTAAGTTTGAAGGGTGAACTGGCATTGCTTAGTGCTGGGAGGAGGAAGTGAGACCCCAGGAAGGGAGAGTGAAAAGGAGTGAGAACATGAGTCTGGGACTGCATTTGGGGGGAGTATGCCTGAAAGGCAGAGCTTGAGGGGTAGGGGGTGGATACACAGGACCACAGAAGTAGGCAGGGGTCTGGTTATTATTCAGAGGAGTCTGGGATTTACACCTTAGGCACTGGGCAGCCACTGAAGACTTTTACATGAAAGGAATGGCATAATCAGGTTCTTTTTTTTTTTTTTTTTTTTTTTAGAAGGTAAATCTCTAGTAGGATTCAAGAGGTGTAGAGCAGAGTTGGAAGATTTGGTAGGATTCTACTTGTGTTGCTTCTTTATTGCTAGCATTAGTAGTTATGTAGATTTTGCCCTATAGCAAGTACCCTAAAGTCAGTTCTTCTCCTAGTTCTGGCATCCAACAGGCATCTTGGACAAGTGATTTCAGTGGCTCTCAGTTTCTTCACTGCAAAACAAAGACTCTGTATGAGATGCTCTCTAAGCTCCAGATGGTGATAATTCTTCACATCCTCTCACTTATCCTCAAAGAAAAGCTAAGTATGTAGGAGTATTTGTGGGAAGTATGTTGGGGGGAGGATTTCAGTCTTTATCTTGATTTCCCTGGAAGGTAAACTAATTTAAATGAGCATGCCAGCAAATCTTCAAATATTTTCTTTTTAAGTTTTATCTAAGTTACAGGGAGGCTTAAAAAGTCCCAGAAAATGGTATATATTTACTGCATGTGTTTGCACAGACATTAAACTAAACTGCATTTATGAAAGCCCTATGCATTCTTTGGCTTAAATACTATATTTCAGTCCTAAGAAATATATGCCAGTGCACAGAGTGCACCCAGAGGAACATCCACTCTCCAATTGCTTATTCAACCTCCCAGTCCGAGCTCAGCCAAATTTTATTAAAATCTCTATTAGTGCAACTCAGTTATGATGAAATATTCTTCTTACTTTTTCAAGAAGAAAAGAATACAACTAACTCTTGATAGCCTATGTCAACTGGGAACATGGATCACAGGGATAAATTAAATCCATAAATAATCCAGGACTTTCATTTAAGCCAAGAGTTTCAGTCTCCTTTCTCAACAAATCTTTTCCAAGAGCTACTAATGAAGTATTCAAACTGATTAAAATGAAACTCTTTTGTTCAGATTCAGCTCTAGATGAAATTGGGAGGTGATTGTCTGCTACCTTCTACCCCTACACCTCCTTGCTCTATATCTCATTCATAATAATCTTTCTGAATGCCAAATTAGAGTCTGCATCTTATCTGACCATTCCACAGCTCTGGACGCTCCTGACCATTCCTATTTTCCCAAATCTCTTCCCTTGGTCTCTACCCCTATCCTCTCCTGTTTCTACTCCTAATTTGTCAATACTGCTATTTGGAGACATCTTTTATGTCAGTCCTTACCCTGTCTCCCAACCACCAGTTCAATTTTCCTCTGCAGGTCTTCCCAGGAAATATCATCCACACCCATGGATTTAACTATGATGCCACTATACAAACATAGCTCTCTTCTGAACTCTTTTTTGCAAAAGGTTAACTGTCCAGTAAATGCTTATGAAATTGAACAAAAAATGGTTGTGAATGTGAAGTTTAAGATTGTATATGGAATGTGTCACTGCCTAGTTCTTCTCTCTTGTGTCTCTCTACCTCACGCCTTTTCTCCATAACTACATGAATCCTTACCTACCTATTGCTGCCATGACCAGTAGTTAGGTCTGTCCTACCTTCCCATCCCATAGCTCAGCAGAACTCTACTCCCATGTGCTTCATACATAGGACAGAGCAGTTGTCTTATAGGCTGTGACTTACAGCTCTATGGCTTTACTAATGCCTTCACCCCCTTCTCAATTCCAATTCAGATTTCAAAACCCATTCATAATGTTATATCTTGTGTTGCTTCTCTATTGCTAGTATTAGTAGTTATGTAGATTACTACTAAAGTCTTCTTATCCAGATCTTTCTTTCTACTCAAAGCAGAATTATTAACCTTCAACACTGGACTCTGAGAATATACTTTAGTTATACCAATCTGTAACAGCATTGATACACTAAAAATTAGTTGATGGTATACAGGACCATCTCAACTAGTCTGTAATTCTCTAAAAGGGACCATATTCTATTCCATTTTATATCTCAAATGACTAGCACAGTGCCTGACACATAGGAATCATAACCACTCATTAGGTAAAGGGCTTTAACTGAACAAAAAGGTTGGACACTTATGGATTGTGTTGGGCAAACTTCAGGTTGGAGGCTTGGAATGGTTGGTTGGGCCAGAGTGAGAGAGCTGGCAGACTGAGCAGAAGGTTTCATGAACTGAGACATGGTACTAAGGTGTAGATCTTTGCTGCCTATGTATATTTCTGTCTAAGGCAATGCGACCCACTCACAATACCTGCTGCTTCCATGACCATGACCTCATCACACAACCTCACTACTCACCTCAGGCACAGAAGATTGGGCCAAGGGTAGACAAGTGATCCAATGAGAAACCAACAAATAGGCTAGAAAGTGGCCTATGACCTGGCTCAGAAAGATGAGGGGATCCAATAAGATCTCTCTGTCAAGAATTTGGAACTGGGAGAGAGAAAAAAAATGGCATAGATGATAGAGGCTCTGTTCATCCCTCTGATGACCAAATCAAAGTTGTAATGGAAATAAGGAGCAGTAGCAAGGAAAAATTGCCTGGGATCTAGAGTAATACGCCATACAACTAGGGAGAAGTCCAAGAAAACACCCTGCAACAGCAGAAGGTAGGACGGGGATAGGACGCTGGGCTGCCCAGTCCCGAGTAGCTGAGTGAGACAGTCTGTGGCAGCAGCAGACACCTCTTAAAGGGGCTGCGTCCTCTAGCAGATTTTCTCGGTGACAGACCTGCTTGCTCTGAGCACCAGTGCCCATTCGGCTGTGCACAGGGGAAACCAGGGACTTACAGGGAGACATTGTCAGAGTGAGGGCCTAGGTGAAACTCACACTATACAGAAGAGCCAGCAGTATCCATTATTCCTTGTTGAGCCCTCCCCACTCCCAGTGCGCAGACACAGTGGCTCCATAGTCCTGACATCATCAAACGGGATAATAGAGGTCATTCCACGCAGATGATTCCCTGAAACCCTGCCTTTCCCAACTCGCGGCCCTACCCAAGCCACATCCAGGTATATCCTCAGCGAGTCAGGTACCCCTTATTGAGCAGTGCCTAAACTCACACTTGGTTTCTGGTGTAGCCTTTTGAGGCAACTATAAGCACAGCATCTGTGGATTGCTTGCTGAATCTTAACAGATGGCCCCAGAGGGGCAGAGGCTTGGGCTAAATATGACTTGCAACTGAACCCCTCTCAGGACTGTGCCGCTGTATACCTACTTCACAAATCCACACTAACAAGACCAGGAGACTTAGGAGCTTTGTTTAATACATAGACACAGACCTGGAAAAGAAGCCAAAATGGAAGACAAAGAAGCAGAAACCATATGAGAGAACAGAACAGAGATCCATATATAATGGAGTCAAGTAATCTAACAGATGTAGAGTTCAAAACACTGGTTTTAAAGATGCTCAATGAACTTTTGGGAAGTGTAGATAAATTCAGTGAGAACTTCATAAAAAAAAAACATAAAAATGGAAATGGAAATTATAAAAGGGAACCAGTCTGAAATGAAGAACACATTACCTGAAATGAGAAGTATATTAAATGGAACACACAAAGGAATAAAGAAAAAGATCAAATGCCCTATCTAGAGGACAGGAAAGCCAAGGACACACAATCAGAATGGCAAGAGATGAGATGCCACAACAATAAAAATAATTTAAGGAACACATGGGACAATATTAAGGGTCCTAATATCTATCTGATCAGCGTAACTGAAGAAAATCAAGATGTTGAACAGCTGTTTGAAGAAGTAATGGTGGAAAACTTTCCTAACTTGGTGACAGAAATGGACATAAAACCCCAGGAAGCTCAGAGAATTCCAAAAATCAGGGCTCCAAAGAGGCCCACACCAAGACACATCATAATTAAAATGCCAAAGGTTAAATACAAAGAAAGAATATTAAAAGCAGCAAGAGAAAAACAGATAGTTACTTGTCAGGGGAGGACTGGCATAAGACTGGCAGCTCATTTCTCAAAAGATACTATGTGGCACAGAAGGGCTTGGCACAAGATGTTTGATAGGATGAAGACCCAGGATCTCCGACCAAGAATAATTTATTCAGCAAAGCTATCATTTCGAGTTGAAGGACAGATAAGAGCTGCCCAGACAAAAATAAGCTGAAGAAATTTATCGCCATCAAGCCAGTATTACAGGAAATGTTGGAGGGACTTATTTAAGAAGAAAAAACATGTATCAAAAACAGGACTAAAGAATGGTAACAACTACATTCCTATCAATAAATACCTTAAAACGAAAAGAGTTAAGTGCTTCAACCAAAAGATAGAGTGGCTGAAAGGATAAGAAAACAAGACTCCTACATATGAAAAGGAAGGGGATGGAAAAAGATATATGGACCTAGAAGGTATTTAAGTCACACAGAGAAAGAGAAACACTCTATGATTTCACTTACATGTAGAATCTAAGGAATATAAAGAACAAACTTATCAAAAACAGATTCATAAATATAGTGCACAATTTGGTGATGGACAGAGGGAAGGAGGGTGTGGGGGGCTGGGAGAATGGGGTGAAGGGTTAAAGAAATACAAATTAGTAGCTGATGGTTGGTCATGGGCATGAGGAGCATGACATAGGAAATGCAGTTAGTATTAATACATTGGCAAGGTGGAGGGTCAGGGGAGGGAGGGTGTAATTGTGGGGACCGTTTTATGAACTATATAGATGTCTAACTGATGTACTGTATACTTGAAACTAAATTAAAAATAAATTGAAAAAAAGAATTTGGAACTGGAAGGCAGTTTGAGATAGTTAATAAAGGGAACTAAAACGTAAAAGTTGTTATATAAAAGGATCCACATAGAGAGCGTTGGTCATGATGACTTTTTGAAAATTCAAGTTATAAGCAAGCAGAGCAAACCAGATAGCAGAGAATAAGACACACAGCAGAACAGCAGAAACCCAAGGAGAGAAGTGTGGTTCATAGTGAGAAAAGGGAAAGAGTGGAGGGACAAGGAGGGAGGGAGGGGAGAGAGAGAGAAGGAAAGGAGCAGGGGAAGAAGAAAAGAAGGAGAGGAAGAAAAAGAGAAAAAGAGGCTGAAAGGGAGAGAGATCTGCTATCTTTATTCTCAACAGCTTTCCAGTTCCTAATCTGTAAGATCTAGTTCTTGTCCTTGGTTACCCATTATATAATCTCCTTTTTCTTGGCCTTTCCTGAATGGATCTCTGTCCCTTACAACAGTCAAAATAAAATGTACAAAGCTGCAGGAAAAGAAGTATAAAGATGCTGAAGACAAACATTATTAGTTTTATAATTTGCCTACAGTTAAATCTGTATGTGAGAAAAGTAAGAGCAAATTATTCCTTCTCCTTTTCTTGAATCCCACTCCATAGCCCTCCTCTCAGAACTCAAAACTCAAGCTGCTAATCTTAGAGCTTTGGATAAATTATATCCTTAAGATAAATAGGCTTTTATGGGGTACCTGGGAAATCAACCATTATTTTTAATGTTTCTGTGGAACAATAAATTCTATGATGATTCACTGAACAAGTATTTACTGGTTACCTACTGTGTGTAAGACACTGAGCAAGGAACTTGTTCAAGAGTAATTGTCTCTGTTCTCATGGAGTTTACATACTAGTTGGGAAGAGAGAAACATATAAGCAAACAGACAAGTGAAATAATTACAAATTTGAGTGACGTGTTATAAATGAAACAAGCGAGAAATTGAGAAAGAGAATAAGAGAAACCTATGAGGCAAGGCCTCTCTGAAGAGGTAACATCTGAGCCAAGACCTGCAGGATGGAAAGCAGTGAGCCATGTGAACACTGGGCACGCAGAGATATAGCAGAGCCTCATGTGTCCAAGAAACCAAACAGTGTTGGCTGAAGAGCAGATCATGAGTGGTTGAGGAGAGAAGCAGGAGCCATATCACGCAAGACTTTGCAGCCATTATAAGGACTCTGGGTTTTACTCCAAGTGCAGTGGGAAGCTATTAATGAATTGTAACTAGGGGAATAAAATGGTCTGATAATTGTTTTAAAATCATTCCTATCTCTGTATGAATAATGAATGGGAGGATCCAAGAGTGAAAGAAGGGAGGCCAGTAGGAATTCATGCAATAGTACAGATGAATGATAAGCATGTCTTAAACTAAGAAAACAGCAATGTCTGTGGATAAAGTGGGTAGATTCAAGATGTTTCAGAATCAACAGGACTTGCTTATAGATAAACAATTCATATAGTTCTGGCACAAATAGTTGGGTAGATAGGGGTAAAATTTGTGAAAATGGGAAAAACTGGAGAGATAGGGAATAAGTTTGGAGAAGAAAATAATGAGTTCCATTTAGGACATGTTACTTTTGAGATTTTTGTGAGTCATCTCAGGGGGAAAGTCAATCAAGCAGATTACTTTTGAACATAATGTTTGGTAACTAGATGGCTGCCTGCCTCAATGTCCAGGTATTTTGTTTGTTTTTTTAAATGGTTAAGGCTATTTCAGCCTTTATCTTTGTTTTCATGTTTTCCCTTGTGACACTTAATAAATGAGGATGTTCAAAAATGTAGGGAATAAACCCATTTCTCATTCAAATGTATATTATAATGGTCTAAATAGGGATATCTGTAATTGCTTCTTGGCCTTTTGGTTAATATCAAGTGTAAATAGGGATAATTGTAATAAAAAGAAATAAGGTCATGGATAGCTTCTGTATTATTTATGTGACTAATTATCAGTCTCTGTATTATTTATAAATAACTAAAACATAAAAAATACACAGTTCCAAACACAATACTGAACTCATCTATAGAGAATCTTAAGTAGAAATTTCATAAATATAGATTATATGTAAGCAGGATACCATTATTTTTCTACTCTATAGGTTGTCAATACTGAATGCTGACCTGAAATTATAAAAACATATGATAAATCTATAACTATCTTAGGGGCAGCCTTCTTCCTCAAGGAGGGGATCCTTATAGTACTAACTCTTACGGAAGCTGACTTCCCATTCCTGACAACAATAGTTTGTGGAATCAACCACATAAAAACACAAAGGCAAAGAGAGGTGGTCAGTAGCAGCATTACACAAAACCAACACGAGAATGCTTGATATGCTATGTCTGTGAGTAGAATTTTTGGAAATCAAATCTGGTTTTCCTACTGACTCACATTTTGCCTTAAAAGACGTTTATCTTTGTTTCCAACTGATCTCCAATTAAGAGTGGCTCTTAACTCTTCACTTTTATGTTCCTTTTCTCCTTAGTGACTTCAAATTAATTAATACAATAGAAATGTGTATTTTAATGCCCAGGGAATAACTCTGTGTTTATAAAAAATCCTACAGTGAATCTTTTCTTTAAAGTACAGGATCCTCTGTAATATAGATATTGATCTTCTAATTTTCCTATTTAATTAGTTGGAGGACTTAACATGAGTACCAAATAATAAAAACCATGCTTTCTTAAAATGAGAGATAACATGAAATGTTATGGCCAGTATTTCCATGTCCTTTCTACTTTGGTTCCCCCTTCAAGCTCTCAAGATGACAGAAGAAAATACACAGGAAATCTAGACTCTGAAAGTATCTAGTAGGAGCCACCTCATAACAGAGTCTTTTCCTAAGTCTGTCAACCTCATAAATGTCACACAAGGGGCTCAGAGAACCCCAAAGTTGAATAAATTCCTGATGATCGGAATATATCCCCATCTCTGCTACCTATTTTGTTATAAAATGTCAAATTAGATTTCTCTGATGACAAGTCTCAATATCAGGAGAACTTAACTTGGCAATTTTTCAGTACTGATGTATGTCCATCACTGTCTACAAATTCTGCTTGTTGGTCTATTCCAATGGCCTAAAAAATGATTGTTATTTTCCTATATTCAAAATTCTTTAACTTGGCTTTGAGGTCACAAGGGTCCTTTATCCATCCCCATTTAGACATCAGCTCTTTAAGATACTACCAGAGGAATTTTACCCACTAAATGGAAAATTCTCAGTTATATATTTAAAGTCTTTTTCCCAGAAAGCCTACCTGATACTCCTATAACACCACTATAGATATGTTATGATTTAGAGATCCTGCTTACTGTGTCAAGTTATTGAGATTCGTGTCTCATCAGGCTGCTCCCACATACGATCATTGGATGCTCAAACCTGAATTTTATTAACATATTTTGCTGAGTCAGAGAAACCTGTTTTTGAACACAAGCTCTATCATATTTCTGCTTATATGTCCTTGACCATTTTTACTTAGCTTTCTAAGCCTTGATTACTTCATCTATAAAATAATGGTACGAATAATTGCCACTTCATAGAGTTGCTATAGGGATGAATCAGAAAATGCCATAAATCACTTAGCACATGTCCTGGCACAGAATAAAGAGACAAGAAATGATAGATGTTAAGGTGGTGGTGATAGTGGTGGTTGTGCTGATTATTAACTAAGGAATAAGCTTCATATGCCCTCATGATATTTCTTCCACCAACTCTTGAATACACAAGGTTCTCTAGCTATAACTCAGCCTAAGATACTTTCATGTAAGACCACATTAAATATAGCAAGATATTCTAATGTAGCTCAATAGGTTGCTTTATGTGGACTATGTCCTAAAAGATAGGAAGGCTGTCCCAACACCTCAGTTTCCTTTCTATGATTCAGTGCTACATTGTGAAAACATCTTACAATTTTCTGTTTTTCATCCAATATCTCTTTTCCCTCCCTGTCAACTTCATTTCTCAAATATGAAAATCCAAACAGCTTCATCAGTTACAGACCCTTACAAGTATTCTCCAGGATTCTGAAGTCTACTCGGGCAACCACAGGAACACTAATGGGGCTGGAAGGGGAGCATGTGTCAAGGTTGTAAAAGCAGCGGAAATAGCCATGAAGCATGAGGCATCTTGCATAAGGTGCAGGTTTCGCTAGATATATTACTTATTTCCAGTATGATAAAAAAGGAAAAAAGATCTTAGACAATTATTTTTGCAACATATGCAATACCTGACACATTTCAAAACACCTCACATTAATTGAAAGCATAAATGAATTCTCAGGGGAAAAATTATTTTATTTTATGAGAAAGTATTCACTACTTGGACAGGTAGTTATGGTTTATTAAGTTAGTATGTATTTGAAAGCTGTCTTCCTTTCACAGATTTTACAAATATGACACATTACTTTTTTTTTCTTTAGACTTACCTAATCATCTCAATAGTATAATTGTAATGCTAAACTCTACCTGATGAGCGGCACCAAAATGTTATAATACTATTTGACAACTGATAGGAGTATTTTGGCCAAAGTAAATCATTGTGTAGCCCCTAATGACTGGTGCTGTGTTTGTGGAGGAAAAGCCTACTGAATACTACCTATCACTGAACAGGCACTTCTCACTTTGTTAAACTAATGTCTGCTTTGGGATTGTCCCCAATATCACCTAGGGCCCATTCTGACCCATCAGTTCGTGTTCTAATAAAAGGAAGAGAAATTGGGCTCCAATATGAGAATAAAAATCTAAATTGCTCAGGGAAATTTTCAAGTACTTGCTTCTCTTAACAAACCTCTTCACATCACGCTTGACAAGAGGCCAAGAAAGTAAGAATGATCCCAGATGCCATGTTTCAGAGACTTACAGGTGAGTTAGACAATGGCACCAAGTATAAAACAAATTGGACAGACAGCGGTTCAGAATAGAGCTGTCTGAGATATAATATTGCTTCTCAATGGGGGTATGTGCTGCTGTTCTAGTGGCACTTGTACTTATATCCCTACATACTCACTTAGATCTTTGATAGCCTAAAAAGATCTAGGAAGCAAAAAATTAAATTTAAAAAAAAATGGGTAATGTGGTTACCCCATGTCTGGTTCTGTGGCCTCTTCACATTTGGTATGGGGGGTAATCTCTTGGTTTAATCTGGGTACTCTCAAGTTCTGGCTGAGGAGCTGACTACAAACTCTGCTAATAATCCTTCTCCTAGTATTTGTGTCACAGTGTTCACATGTATATGATCTCAGAGCCTTAAAGGCTCCTGAGCAGGCCCTGTCCCATCAAATTACTTAACAAGCAGTCATTGAGCAAAAAGAGCAGAAAAATTTGATACTTACAGAGGTAGAAGCAATTACCCCCAGGTACTTATACGTGATCTGGATTGATCACATATATAAATGATCTATCCTTCAGTTTAGGCTGAAGAATGACCACCAGGGGGACACCAGGAACTTCAACCATCTACCTCCACACTCAGCTTGTATACCAAGGGGACTACCTTGGAATTACCTACTTACACACACACACACACATGCACTGTCTTCATTAACATTATTTTATTACCCTTTACTACCCTGAGGCAGCAAGTAACTTAATTGTTAATCACAAAAATTTCCCAAAAGATCATCAACTCTTGGAACCCCCTCACCTCACTGCTTTTACCAGTCCTAAACTTATATTGCCATCCTTAATCTTAGTCAAATCTGCCACTGAAAGACCCACCTTAAACCAAACTTCCAATTCGCAACAAAATTCAACCTTACCTCTCCCTAAGACTCTGCCAAGGCTCTGTTGGGGTGGCGTTCTCCTTCAGCATGGTAAGCAATAAACTTAGCCTTGTCTTGTCAATTGGCTAGATCGCTGAGACTTTGTGAGTCAGTATCAGACAATTAAAAGAGATCCAAACTTGGGAGTCAGAAAACTTGTTTGGATTCTGGTTTTACCATCTACTAGCTGTGAAACTAAACACTGAATTTACCTCGTTTGTATTTTGATGACAATAAGAAATAACTTCTTCATAAGGGTGAAGACCAAATCAAATAATGCATGCATGTAAATATTTTGTATGTTTTGAAGCTGTATACAAATGTTAGTTATTATTACAATCAGAAAGATATTCAACAAACTGACTGCCCGCCGGGGCCACCAGTAGCCATGCTAACCTCTGTGACTACCACACTTTCCACAACCAGATGTAAACTCCTGGCTAACCCAGGGCTCCCCACTCCCTATAAAGAATGCTCTGGTCAAACATCATCATAATACCACTCCATTTTAACATATAAAATTTTCATTAGACTTTTTCAACAGTAAAAAAATAAAAATTGAGATCATTTTAACTGATAAGCCCTGATATAGTTCCAAATATTTCCAATCTTGTAGCAAGTGAATATAAAAATGGAAAGCTGAATCTATTAAATTAAGCTTTATTTAAGGCACTGAATATCAATGATTTCTGAAAGAAAAATTTTAAGTATTTGAATAAGAAATTAGAAGTTTATTATATCATTGCTATATATAATTCAAATAGACTTAGGGAAACACAACTGCATAATTAATCCTTATGAATCAGGTATCTACAGAAATAAGTACATTTCAATTTAAAAACAGATAATCATTTATTCATTTATCTGCCTGTTCACAAGGATTCTTTTCTTCCAGACAATTTGGCTTTTTAACACAAAATCTAAAAGGCAATTTTCTTGTCTTTTGGAAACAGATATTTTCCTGACACCACAAAATACTCCCAAATCTACCTGACTTAAAGAGCACTTCAAGATTAAGAATTTTCTTCTCAACTAAAAAAACTACCAGAGAGGCACTTCCAAAAATAAAAGAACACTCCACCCAGAGTAATGAAGTAACAAAACACATAGTCATCAAGAGCCAAAGATAAATCTGAACTTCATGAACTCAGGGAAATCAAAACAAGATGTTCTTCCAGAACTGTGTTATACTAGAAATGGATGTTTAGTGAAATTTTAAGTGAATAATAAAGAACAAATAAATGATGTTTGAGGCTGCTAAGACATTTCTATGGTTTTTTTTTTAATCCTGGATTCATTCTGAAGGTGGACCGAAGGCACGTGGCATGAGGCAGTGGTTAGGGACTCTGGTGCTTGGATTAGACCACACTTCATCCTACTCTGGGCCCCAGGAGGCTGAGCCATAGGGACTGTATCAATGACCTTTTTGCCCTCTGGCTTCCAGTGTGATCTGGCCATTCGCAGGCTCCGGCAGGATACCCGAGGGCAGGAGAGTGAAGTTGGGTATTTAGTCCCCCAGTTCCCTTCCTGCAAAGTCTCTGAGTCTGGAGACATCTCTATGCCAAAATATGCAGATCCTGTAAGGAAGTCTTCTCCATATAGCGTTGGATGCAGAAGCTGTTCCTTCCCCCATCTCTTCAATCCTAGAGGTAGAAATGGGTCTCGACGTTGCTAACTCTGTGTTGGTTTCCCGAACCCTGCCAATACTCTGGCAAGGAATCCCTTGAAGAAATTCTCCTCAAATTACCAAATTTAAATGTGTTTCTTGCCAGGACCTTGACTGACATCCTTCGGCAAGTTATCTAACGCTTCTGGGATTCATTGTCTGCATCTGTAAAACCAGTCTGGTAAGAGTATCTGCCTCATAGGATTGTTGCCAGAGTGTCTGGCTCACAGGAAACTCTCAATTCCTATTAACTGAAAGTATATCTCCTATCGTTATTTAAATAGTGCAGAATCTTTTCTCAAGACAAAAAAAAAAAAAAATCACTTCACTTTGCATGAAAATACTTTGCAGAATGGCCATGGTCCCTCTCTCACTTAAAATGAGATTTTATTTTGACCCCTATAGTCTTGCTATCTTGGTAGCTCCTTAATGTTCTTCTTCCAGCCCCCGCTTTAGCAGAACAAGCTAGCCTTCTTAGTTCATATACAAGATATTAACAGAAAGCAACATAAAATAAAACAAGGCTTAATGTTAATCAATCTCTTAAAGGGACTTTGGGGAGTGGGAGGTGAGAAAACAGATTTTAGCAATGCTTAAACGTGTTTCCTGAGGGACACTCGTCCACCCATTTGAAAGGTTTTATTAGCAGTGTGAAAGTTTCATCCATGAAAAATAATGATCATTAGCTTTTCCATGACAACTGTGGTTAGCCTACAATATCCATCATGCTCCTGCGGTTCATAGTTTTTTCACAATTCTGATCCCTCAGTGCAAGACATTAGTGGATATTGATGCTATTTTAATTGTTTTTCACATAAAGTCCATTGCTACTTGTCACAAAGTTCACATACACTACAGATCATTATTGAACTTTTGGGAGCTCTGGATGTATGAAGCAATTCTGAACTTGCCATGTAATTTTAACTAAGGTCATGCAAGTGAAAGCCTTGGCAAATTAGTTTGATTAACAGGGTCAATTTGAGTGAGACCTCAGATTAAATAAGATTTTTAAAAGCAGCAGATCTGTACGAAAATGTCTGGGAAAAAATCAAGATTGCATGAAAATATAGAACAGCATATATTTCATGTTGCATATATAAATAGTCAAACAGCTTTTATTTGAATTATAATTTTCTTTGTTAAGTTGAAATCTTCAGTTTCACAGGTCAAGATAACTATTCTTTTTGAAGCCTGAAATAGCTTAAGCCCTAGGAACATTACAGTGGACTATGTTTCAATCATTCCCAACAATTAAAATAAGCTAAAAATATTACTAGAGGTCTCATATTCTAGCTGTGGAGAACCAGAAGAGACAAATTTTTTTGCACTTTCTGTATAGAATATCTGCAGCCTTTCAAAGTCAACACTGAAAGCTAGAGACAAAGCTTTTAATATCGCCTATACATCTGAGTATGTATAAATAAATATATGTATTTCTATATACACATACACATGTATACATAAATATACAACATATTTCAGAAATTCTAAAATGCAAATTTTTTTACATGTTAACATCCCTGAAATTGGGATGCACCTATAATCTAATAATGTGACATTTTTGTAACAACACTATAATTAATATGGTGTGGCTTTTTTCTCTCAATTTTTGCAGTGCATCCCATAATGACACATCTCACAATCAGCAGCATCTTAGATTGTATGTGTGTGTTTGTGTGTGTTACTTCTATTGTCTTCTTTTGTTTTTGTTGTTTTAACACTTTTACCTTTTATGTGCTCCCTGAGATAATTTTCATCTTAAGAGTCACAGGTTTATAAATCTGATAAGTAAACCTCAGTCACTAGGAGAAAACAAGCAAAGTCAGTGATGAAACACGTTGTCAACACTCACCATATAGAAATTAAACTCTGAATTTGTTAAGCTGATTATAGTTTAGCCAAACTTTAGGAACAAAGTTCTAAGAGGAAACACCCAATGAACTACAACATCTCTATAGGAGAAAATAATGACCCATGAAACTAACTAAAGGTTGTCAGGCTCAAACTTCATGGATACATTATCATACTTATATATTATTAAAATGACTTATGATGCATAAATGCATGGAACTAAATTTTACACAACATCTTACATTACATAGACAGTGCATTGTTCTAAACTCACACCAAAACCATAAGGGTTAAAACTAATTTCATCTTCTCTCTGCTTACCCACTGATTGATTCAGTCAGTCTCAATCAGTCTCATTAATCTTACTTTCTATTTCCCATATGTTTAACTCTTACAATCTGTCATTTTTCTGATTTTCCCTTCTCTTTCCTTCTCTTTATTTAGGTCTAATTTGGACTATATTAAAGTCAAAATTACAGGTTTCAAAATCACTTCTTAATACTATTTCCTTGACTTTTCTCTTAGAGAATCTTAAATCTAGGAAGAAAATTTCATCCAAAACATTCAAAAGATATTCACTGGGTGCCCACTCTGTGTAAAAGGCCAAGAATAAGATGAATGAGAGAGTCTGGTCTTTGCTTCTTAAAATGTGGCCCACTGCCTAGGAGCATTGGCAGCACCTGGAAGCTTGTTAGAAATACAGAATCTCAGGTCCCACCCCAGACCTACTGTATGAGTCAGGATTCTCCAAAGAAGTAGAACCAAGAGGATATAAAGGTAGAGATGACAGAGACAGAGACAAAAACAGTGATAGAGATAGATAAAGAGAGAGAGAGATACACACACATAAATATTTATTATAAGGAATTGGCTCACATGATTATGGAGGCTGATAAGTACCAAAATCTACAGATTAGGTAACCAAGCTGGAGACCCAGGAATGCCAATGGTGTAATTCCAGTCCAAGGCTGGCAGGCTCAAAAGCCAGAAGAGCTGATTTTTCCATTCCAGTCCAAAGGCAGGAAGAAGCCAAATTGAAAGCAGTCAAGAAGGAAGAATTCTCCCTTAATTGAGGAAAGGTCAGCCTTTTTGTTCTTTGCAGGACTTCAACTGACTGGATGCGTACCACCCACATGAGGAAGGGCACTCTGCTTCACTCAGTACACAGGTATAAAAGCTGATCCCATCCAAAAACACCCTCACAGACACACCCAGAAATAATGTTTGACCACATATCTGGGTACTCAGTCAAGCTGACACATATAATTAACCATCACACCTACTGAATCAAAATCTGCATTTAATAAGATTTCGTAGGCGATTCACAAGTACACCGAAGTTTGAAAACTATTAGTCTAGTCTATGTATACAAGGATCTCACAGAAACATGAGCAAATAACTACATACCTCATAGTTCCAGTTGCAATCAAACCAATCCAATACAGAGGGGTGGCTGGAATAGAAAATAGTGAACAACCCTCCTGAACAGAGAAGGAAAGACTTCACAAAAGAGAGGACCCTTGGCTAGGTGTTGAAGATGAACAGGAGTGTCTTATGCATGCCCCCTGAAGCCAGACTGCCTGTATTTGAAGCAACAACCCTAACACTTACTAGTTCTGTTGCCTGGGGTACTTTAACCTCACTGTGCCTCAATTTCCTCATCTGTAAAAGAGGGGGAAATGATTGATAATACCTACTTCATAGGGTCTTTGTGATGATTAAATGAGCTAATATATGTAAAGTTAAAACAACGCCTGACACATAGAAAGCTCTACAAACTAGCAGCAGCCGCAGCAGCAGATTTAGATCTTCTAATCCACAAAGTAGGTAGTGTTTTTAGTTCATTTTATTTAATATTATATTTGCCTCTGTCCCATTAACAATGGCATCACAGAGAAAACATAAGTTGAAAGGCCTTTGACCTAGACGTCTATTTCAATGAAATAGAAATAGAAATGAAATAGAAAATAAAATATGAAATAAAAAATAAAAATGCAACTTCAGATACACAGTGATGACCATTATTATCCTATAACAATATAACCAGGTAGATCTGAGAATGCATAGCAAACACTTTTTTCACCTAGTAAATTGTTTCACAAAGTTAGATTTAAATGTCAAGTATGTCAAGCTTAGAGCCTTCTCCACCTTATTTATATTATTAAATGATAAAATTAAACATTTCAAGCTTCAGGTTGGTAGCAAGTATATTAACTTCAATCAAATCAAAATTCTACTGAATAAATGCATATATTTCAGAAAAGAAAATGTTCCAGAAGAGGAAGCCTAGAAATGTCCATCACTTTCCTTTTCAACTAAGTATTCAAACTATGAATCGAAAATGCTGTGCAAAGTGAAAAATCAAAAGCTGTGGTCTCAGCCAGGAGGGTCCACAATAATCGCAAAGCCTCTGGACCAGCCCAGGACTGTCTACAGTCACAGGGAAAAGAAGCATGCCTCTAACCAAGAACACAGCAAGGCTGAGCACATGCATTGCTGCCACAGAACCTGGACTGCTCTGCTTCCTGCCTTTTCCCAGCCTGGGTTTCACACCTCTTCGGGTCCTGTGAGCAGCCCAGCACCTTCCCAACAATCTTGTTCTGCTTAAGGCGGGGAGAGCTAGTTTCTGCTTCTTGTAGACAAAACTCATGGAAATGCCTGTTTTTACATCTGAAGATCAGATCTGAGGATCAGAACAGTTCTATGAATTGGCCAAAGTTACAGAATCGTTTGGTCACAGAGCAAAGAATGGAATCCTAGTCCAGTGCTCTTCCTGCTTTCCTGAGTCACCTGCAAAAACTCTCAGAGATTTATTTCTGAATTTCAAAAGTACTCAGACCGATTTGGTATATTTCCTCAGAGGCGACGTTGTCACTTCATCCCTTTGCCCCTCACCTCTCGCAGCTCTCAGGGGAGCCTAGACACTCTGTGCTATAGAAACATGTAGTGCTCCCAAGTTTGCGGGATTCCTTCATTATAGACATGATTCCTTAAAGCCCCTTTCTGTGCTACCCACAAGGTAGAAAGTTTGTCAGCCATTTTGATCTGGGCTGAATATTCACAAAATCTAGAGTAATCTGAAGGAGACAGTTGAACATTGTTAAAACATTATTCTATTCACAAGTGTTCAGCCATGACTGCGAGTTGAAATAAAGAATTGTGTTCCTGAACTTGCATATCAGAAGTGTCACAAATAAATTCTACCAAGTGGTTCTTCTTCAGCAAGAATTTTGCTAACCCCACTTTCCCCCTCACAACAGAGAAGGCCCAATACTGTGGAACGGAAGCTGTGCAGCAGGGGAACCGCCAGAAATGCAGTTGATTAAGAGCGCCCCACTCGACAGGGGGCCATTGTCTCACGGGAAGAAAGAGGCCGGTTCCTTTCAAACATCCCTGTCCTCCCTGCCCCAGTGGGCCCTGCACCAAATGGAAATGAATGCTGCTTAGCATCACCTTTTGTCGGTACAGGAAAGACTAAAGAGGTAGTCTAGAAAATAAAGTAACGGAGAAGAAAAACACCAGTGTGCCCCCTCATATTTCAGAAAGATCTTTTTTCTCCAAGCAACTGAAGATTTTAATTAAAATAAAGAAATGCTGCATCTGGGACGGAAGACCTACTTTAAATCTGTGATCAGTTTCCAGGGCTATGATCTTCCCTAAAGTAAAGCTTTTAATAAAGCTTCACTCAACTCCCTACAACGCTATTTCTCTGCAAAATGATTCACAGAAATTATCATGAGCCAATTCTCTGAAAATTTGCTGTGTTCACCTGCATAACTAATAGGTCACACTGTGAAGAAACACATCAGCCCTGAAACCCAAGAGGATATAAAGTATCCTCAAAAGGGTTGTTCTGCCCAAAATTATGCTCCTGAACTTGAGGACATTCTAAGAAAGTGGTGCCTAGATAGGTAAAATTATTATTTTTTAAATGACAAAAATGTATTATCTCACAGTTTCTGTACATTAGAAATCTAGGCACGACCTAACTGGGTCCTCTACTCACCAGGTCGCAAAGTCTCAGGTGGGGCTGTGGTCTTAATAGGAGCCTGGAGTCTTCTTCCAAAATCACTCAAGTGATAACAGGATTCGCTTCCTTTTGAGTGCAGGGTTGAGATCCCTGTTTTCTTGCTGGCTGCAGCCAGAGGTCACTCACTCTCAGCTCCAAGAGGAGCTGTCTCAGGTCCTAGCCATACTGTAGGTCTCTCACAGCACAGAAGCTGACTTCTTCAAAGACAGGAGGAGAATCGTTTTACTCTAAATCTCAGTCCCTTGTGACTAACCCTTGCCTGAGTCCCTTTCGACTCACTCAAAATCAACTGATTTGAGAGTACATCTGAAAAATCCCTTCATCTTTGTCACTTAATGTAACTTAATCATGGAAATAAAATCCATCACATTCACAGACCTGTCCATATTCAGGGGGAGGGAATTATAAAGATGTGAGTGCAAAAAGGGTGGTCGGGGGTCATCTTAGTATTCTGCCCACTACATATGCCATGTCCTTTCAAGATGAGTTTCCATTTTCAGCACTGGCTCACGATCGAAGTACTGAGTTGAAGGCGTATCCGTGAGTGCCATGACTAAAGACCTTATGGGTCCCATAGCTACAATAACCCTGTGGTTGGCATGCACCATCATTACCCAGAAGCTAGGTAGGTAAAATTCTTGTTAGTCCAAAAAGTAATCCTTCTCTTTCTACAGAACTTTCAAAACTTTTACCTCCTCGAAATTCGACGTAATTAACTTCTATTAAAAAAAAGTCTTCCCTGTTGAAGTCAACCCTGCCTTCTTACTCTCCTCCAGCTTATTTCATGCCATGTTCTACATCAGCTGGCTATGTATTGTTGGACGAGTCGCCTGGCCTCTCTGGGTCTTAGGTCCCTCCCTCATTTGTAAAATTATGAGGAGGCGACACTGAAGCTCTTTTCCAGGTCTACCATTCAGTAAATCTAGGCATATGGCCTGGGGAATCACATCCTGTGAAATGTGATGATCTTTTAAGGGGAGGCGTTGTAACTGATAGAATCCAAAAGAAAAAGAAGATTCTAGGAAGTGTGGTGGGCAAAATGATACATTTTTTAAATAATCACTCACACACACACACACACACACACACACACACACACCATCTAAACAGAAAACAGAACCATGGAGAAAGTTACTAAATTGAAGATGCTGCAAAACCATTGTCTTGAGACATCATCAAAGCTTAAAACTAAATAATCTAGAGGTATACCATATGACATGACACCGCAAGCATCCTCTTGGGTGGTGGCAGTCATTGAACTCTCCGTTTCAAACCTCTCCATTCATTACTCTCCGGTCGTTATTCTCGATTCAAATATCTTATCAGTGCTCCTTCTCATTTTAATCCTTATACCTATCACAGAGACAGCAGACACCATGTGGATTGTATTTTGGGTTTTTTCCAGTACTAAACTATCTTTTAGTCCTGGCTCCCTCATTTCCCTTAGTCCCTCTGAGCCTCAGTTCTTCCACCTGTAAAATGGAGATAACAATAGCTAACCTCCTCAGGGGTTAATGTGAAGAGCAAATCAGAGCATGTATTTAATAATACTTGAAACTGTGAAAAACATTAGGCAAGTTGAGACTATCAGTATTGTTACCAATAATAATAATTTGAAAACACACACACAGAGAGCTCTGTTGCTTCTCCTTCTAGATCACTCAAAGGTGACTTACCTGGAAAAATGCAACATAAAATTCACCGAGAGAGGCAAATGCCTATTTTTACATAACCAAGTTTCAAGAGACTTACAGATGTGCACCTCCATCCTTAAGACCCTAGACCAAAACATTTCCTTTCAAACTTCTTGGCATGTTGAGGGGCTGAACTGGACATAACTTAAAGCATTTCATTCATTTCCCATCTGCCTTCTGATATTTTTTGTTTCTCAGCATTAAATTCAGATCTCATCTCATTAACTTCTGGGAACACTCAAATACTAATCATACACGAATAATTTACTTCTCCTACTCTTCTCATAACTTTTAAATGAATATACTGAAATCACACCTTTCTGACTCTATCTGTTTCTGTTTCCCTTTACCAGCCCACAATATGCCCATTCTCCATATTCATCCTGGGCATATGTGACAACACAGGTAATATAGCTCATAATTCAACTTAACTCCAGATTATTCCCATTTATATTTTAGCTCTTCTTTTTGGACTTTATGTGTTTTTAATAAGAAACACATAGTACAAAATTTAAAAGAATAAAAATTAAGTAAATCTCCTTCATCCCATCCCCAAGACAGGAAGGTTCTCATCCCAGATGTAGCCAATATTAACAGTCTTGTTACAATGCTGTTACACTGATGGTTTAAGATTCAGTTATGCAACAAACATGGATGGAGTACCCATGATGGGCACTGCATTAGTGATTAACTAATAAGAATTGTTACAAATTATTTAGCACTTACCATGGGCCAAGTGCTAGGCACTAGGCTAAACGTTTTATATGCCAATCATTCTTAGTCCTCACAACAATCTTATGAATTGGTTCAATTAGTATACTAATTTAACAAACGAGGAAACTGAAAGTGATTAAATAATTTGCTCAAAGTGTCTAAAGATAGACATTAGAAAAATGAACAAAAGACTTGCACAGACACTTCATGAAGAGGATATACAAATGGCCAATATCTGGGTGAAAAGGTGCTCTTCCTTAGTCACCAGGAAAATGCTCATTGAAATCACAACAAGCTACCTCTACACAACCACCAGAATGACTAAAATGAGAAAGAAAGAAAAAAAAAACACCATGTATTGATGAGGATTTGGAGCAACTAAAACTGGTAAAAGTATAAACCAATATAGGATTGAAATATAGCTATCATTTTGGAAAACTGACTATATCTAATGAAGCTAAACATACTCAGACCTGTGACCTTGCAATTCCACTCCTAAGTATATACTCAACAGAATATTTCAATATGTTCACCAAAAGGAATGTACTAGAATACTTATAACAAGCATTATCCATAATAGCCCAAAATGAATGTCAAGTATAGGTAGAATGGATAAATTATAGTATATTCACACAACAAAATGCTCTACAGCAATGAGAATGAATGATCTACAACTACGTGAAACGATATAACTGAATCTCACAAGTATTAATGTGAGAGAAAGAAGCCAGACACAAAAGAGTATGTAGTGTATTAGTCTATTCATTAAAAGAACAAAAACAAAATGACTGTATGTTGTTAGAAATCAGGATAGTAATTATTTGGGGGGAGATGGGGTGTCCCAAAGGGGACCAGAGGGAGGTTTCTTGGATACTGATAATAATCCAGGTTTTGCTTACACCAGTATGTTCAGTTCATGAAAATTCATCAAGCCATACACTTGATGATTATTTGATATATAGTACTGCAATAACAAGTTTTTTAAAAACTCATGTCCCCTTAAAGTTTACATTCTAGCTTAGCCAATGATATAATACTTAACAGAATTAGATGGCAACCAGAGTCAAACATATGCATCATTTCTGAGCATGAATTTTCTAGGGCCCTGGGACACTGCACAGAGAGGATCCTGCTACTGTTAGGAATCTGGATTCTGCTTTACTGCTGCCCTGTCATACGCAGGCTTGCAACACCCCTTTGCCAGAACTTAACATCCCTGCACTTACATTTAAGGCAAGTGCTCTTCACTTGGGGTCTTGAGACCCCTAAAGGGTACTTGGATAAATTCAGAGGTATGCAAACACAGATGGGGAAAATTATATATTAATCTATATCACTAAACTCTACTCAAGTGAAACGGAATTTTCTTCAACTATGAATGTAGACAACAAAGCATAGTAGTATTAGAAGTATCTAAGAATTTTAACACCAATAAAAACATCAAAGAAATGGGAAAATATATTTGCAAGCAATGCCTCAAATAAGGGCCTAATATCCAAAATATACAAAGAACTCATACAACTCAATAACAACAACAACAAAAAACACACAAACAATCCAATTAAAAAACAGGCAGGGGATCTGAACAAACACTTCTCCACAGAGGACATACAAATGGCAAACAAACATATGAAAAGATGCTCAACATCACTAGCTATTAAGGAAATCCAAATCAAAACCACAATGAGGTACCATCTCACACCTGTTAGAATGGCGATAACCAACAAGACAAAGTAATAACAAATGCTGGAGAGAATGCAGAGAAAAAGGAACCCTCATACACTGCTGGTGGCACTGCAAATTGGTACAGGTGCTATGGAAAACGGTGTGGAGATTCCTCAAAAAACTAAGAATTGATCTACCATATGATCCAGAAATCCCTCTACTGGGTATTTACCCCCAAACACTTTTAAAAATCATATCTATACAGATATTTCCACACCAATGTTCATAGCAGCATTATTCACAGTGGCCAGGACATAGAAGCAACCAAAGTGTCCTACGATAGATGATTGGATAAAGAAGCTGTGGTACCTGTATACAACGGAACATTACTCAGCTAGAAGAAGAGATGAAATATAGCTATTTGCGACAATATGGATGGAACTCGACATAATCATGCTAAGCGAAATAATTCAGACAGAAAAAGTTGAAAATCACATGATATCACTTATATGTGGGATATATACCTAAAAACAACAAAAGAACAGGGCAAACAGAGACTCGGGACATGGACTATAGACTAGTGGTTACCAGTGGGTAGGAGGTGGGGGAAGATGGAGGAGGTAGACGGGGTAAAGGGCATCAAATATATGGTAGCTGAAGGAAACTGGACTTTGGGTGGTAAGCACACAATAGAATCTACAGATGTTAAATTATAATATACACCTGAAAATTATATGATTGTATTAACCAATGTTACCCCAATAAACTTAATTTTTAAAAAATCACAGTTTTATATTCACTTCAGGTGTTACAGGCATCTTGAAATATCATTTACACTTAACATTATTTAGAAAGTTTGGGCACTGTTATATCTGCCACTAGATTTTGTAGTCTCATGTGTTAATAAATAAGCACTAGATTATTGCATCACAATTTTGTATTTTTAGTATTTCGATAGCTATATTTCATGTAATTGGTTTCCTTTGTAATCCTATGTATTCTATTTTTGTTTTTGGAAACATTATTTTGAAAAAAAAAAATAATCTGTTAGCTTTCCAGATTGCCCAAGGAGGTCCTAGAACAAAAGGAATGCTCATATGCTGACCCTTTTCCATTCCCTGCCCCAGCCCTGCCTCCCTGCACCCCTGCCCCGCACGCTCTGCACTCTCACCTCTCTTCCTTGTTCTGTGCCCCAGAATTATGACCTCTATGGACTTGTCGTCCCGGCTTCCTTCTGCGCCTCCAGTTCAGAGGATGGATGAATTTCCCTGACTCCCAAATGCCTCACGGGGCTTCCAGTAGAGGCTGCATTGCTTTACAGCCACAGCTCCATCTCTCTCAGGGTCCCAGCAGCTTTATTCCTGAGCCATGTCCCTTTCTGCTGTCGCGAGTCCCTGAGTATTTTTTTAATTTTTATTTTTCAATTATACTTGACATTTATATTAGTTTCAGGTATACAACATAGTGGTTAGACATTTCTATAATTTACGAAGTGATCCTCCCGATTACTCTAGTGCCCACCTGGCACTACACATAGTTATTACAGTGTTATTAACTATATTCCCTATGCTGTGCTTCACATCCTCAATTTGTACTTCTTAATCCCTCACCTTTTTTACCCAGCCCCCCAACATCCTTCCCATCTAACAATCACCAGTTTGTTCTCTGTATCTATGAGTCTGTTTACATTTTGCATGTTAGTTTATTTTGTTCTTTAGACTCCACATATAAGTGAAATCATATGGTATGTGTCTTTCTGACTTACTTCACTTAGCATAATATCCTTAGGTTCATCCATGTCATTGCAAATGGTGAGATTTTATTTTTTTATGGCTGAGTAATATTCCATTGTATGAATGTCCCTGAGTATTTACCCATTGTTAGTTCCTTAACCACACTTCTGGAAATAGTCATTCAACTCTTCTCAGCCAAAGTCTTTTGAGAATAACTTCCATTTCTTGCCAGCCTGATTCCGTTTACAGACACTGGGCTCACCTAACTGGTGAACTAAGGTCATGACCACATTTTTCATGTTGGAGTGTGTATGTGTGTGTGTGCGTGTGTGTGTGCGCGTGTGTGTGCACGTGCATGTGTACTATGTACTTGTGTTGGAGTGGGTGAGGTAACAGAGGCAATGCCAAGAACCCTGAACAAACTCTTCCTCCTGGTCTCCGCTGCCCTGAAAAGCTCTCTGCACAGTCTAAAGTGGGAAACTGGACAGGCAGGGAATGTTGAGAAAAGGTCATGCCTGAGCTGAATGTGTAAAGAAGCAGCAGGAGATAGTCCAGGGAAGTCAGTGGTCAGGGGACACAAGATTCTTAACAGAGAGAGCAACATTTTCCAAGGCACAAATGGAGGAGAGCTTCTGCCACTCGTTCTCCTGCAACTGTCACATGTTAGCCTCACCAGGAACAAACCCAAGCAGCAGAAAGAAGCAAGAAGGAAGCTGTTCTTTGAGAAGACAGAAGATGAGAAAAGATTTGCTTAAAAGAGATCACTGCTGGAAAGAAGCACAGTCCTACATTCCTTGCACCTGCCAGATACTCTCCTAGGCATCTCTGATTTCTCAAGGTTTAACTGACAGGAAAAAAGAAACTAGATAAAGCCCTGCTTGCAAAGAAGATCATTTCTCCTAAGATATTTCTAGGCACTTGCCCTCCCCTCTAATTCCCCAGGACAACACTGGCTGACAGCCCTCTGATATGGAAGAGAAAACGAAGGAGACTGGCTTAGCAGGAAAGAAAGAAAGGAAGGAAGCCTGCCAGAAGCACACTTCCATATATCAGTGTACACTCAAGATAAATAATCCCAGCCTTCCCAGGCAGCTATCAAACCAAAGGGCATGTTGCAGGTAGCAAGATAAATCGCCATTGTCAAGGATGTCTTTGTTGCCGACAGCCTCTTACTCTATCTCCCTCTCCTGACAAAGCAGCCCCAGGAACAGGTTTCTAACAGGCATTGCCCTCCGGAAACGTTAGTGCTTTTAGGGAGAGAAAAATGAGCTTGAGCTCCTGGGTCCACAAGCCAATATACTATTGGCTGTGGGAACCACTCACTAAATACAGGTTAGAAGCAAAATCTATTGGAAACAATAGCTACAGATTGTTCTCACCAAAGTCATTTCTCTCAACCCAGCCTGGCAAATCTGAATAACCAGTCCTCCTTCAACTGGCACATATCATGAATCTTATCCACACTGGCCTTCCTCCCGACTCCATGATAGATATTATATTCACTGGCAAACGTGGAACACCAAAAGAGTTCCCATGTGGAAAAGTTTAAAACAGAAATTGGCCATCAGTTTTTTTTAACCCAAATATAGAAAATGTTTTAATATCTTTCTAGAGATGTCATATGCACTCTTTATCTAGGTAATAATTACAACTATACCTGTTAAAACTTTGTAAAAAATCAGTCAAGTTTTTCCCTGTCATTTGGAGAAGGAAACCCCAAATCATCTCTGCACCAGACTCTACTCCCGCCACTTTAAAATTATTTGGGTAGTGTTTGTCAGAGACTGGAGGAAGGAGAAATGAGGAGTTGCTGTTCAATGGGCATACTTTCTGTTATGTAAGGTGCAGAGGTGTGCTGTATAACATCACCTTTTGCTAATATACCATGCCGTACACCTAAAAATTATTTAAGAGGGTAGATCTCCTGTTAAGTGTTCTTACCACAATACGATAAAAAAACTATTTGGAGATTCTGACTGGGAAGCAATGTAGAGCAAAAGTAACAGTCCAGACTTAGTAATAAGCAGACTCGAGCACACAGGAGCAAGTGTTGACAGTGATCACCTACTGGGAATGAACAGAGTCGGTTGCATACCCAAAATGCTGAACTAGAATTCCCCCCATTTATGTACCCAGTCTGTCTCTGTCTCTGTCTCTGTCTCTCTACTTATTCTTTCTTTCACACACAATAATAAAGGTCATAAAAGGTTAAGAAGAAACTTTTCCTCTTTACAACAAAAACATAGGTTACTATATTATCACAAAACAAAATATCTATTTGTTTTAGTAGAGGAGACCTCCTTTCCCTTTATAAAGATATAGCTGTAGGGGTCGGAGGGTAGTTAGTTGTGCCTTCCCTGCCCTTAAAGATGAAGTCTCTGATCACCTTTTTTGCTCATCAACAAGAGTTAGCATGGTGATGGGTTATAAGAATGGGCCCTGCGGCTAAGATACCTGGACTTGGATCCTGCACTTGGATCCTGCCACTTGCCATATGACTACTGGGTAAGCTATTTAACTTCCCCTCAGTTTCCCATCTGTAAAATGGGAATAATAGTTTTGTTATGAAGATGAATTCATAAAGCATGTAGAAAAGTGCCCATTACATAGTAAATGCTAGTAAATATGTGTTGAGTAAACAAATGAAAAATAGATCAAGCTACCTCTTCCCCCATGCCCCATTATATTCTTGTGTTGCCAGTATCTCTTACTCTGGAGTGTCTCTCTCTATGCTTAGCAGTGTCTATTCTTGCTGCCTTCTCTCCTGTCTTATGATGAGACTCTGGATAACTTTGAACTGTCAGATTCAATCCTCAATCAAACATTTTACTTAATGACTAATCCATGCTCATCTTTCAAATCTCCTCTTACATACCTCTTCTTCCCTGGAGTCTTCTTGGAGGAATTAAGTCTCCCTCTTACATGCTCCCATGGCACAGTGTTTTTCTTCTAGTCATCATTCTCTGACTCATTCATTCATTCATCAACAGAAAATTATCATGTAAGGCACTGTGTTGTGCATTCTAGAAAGGAAGACATAAAAGGCCTGGATAATGTGATGATGAATGAATAAATATATGAATGACTCATTTATACATCTGATCTTTAGCATTTTCTCCCTACGGGAACAGACTAGAAACTGTCCAGATTACCAAACATGTCTCTGACTTCAGCCCATGGCAAAAGGATGTGAGAGGGTTAACCCATCCCCCTAGAACCCAATCACCATGAAGTCCTCTTTAAGCTTCTGCATTTCTGCAGCCATGCAGCACACAGCTGCAGCCTGGCACATGCAAGGCCTCAGCTGTTGCGAGACCTGTTCAGGCTCTGCAGCATTCATTCAAGAGGACTAAGATGATGGAAATTACAGTGGATGGAGCAGTGCTCCAAAGAAGGGCAAAGGCAAGAATGAAATTAAAACCAAGCTAAAATTCAAACAAAACTAAGTTTTGCAAAATTAAGCTTTTGTTTTCTAAAGAAACATTATCCCATTGGCTATTTTGCTACAGTTAACTGAATAACTTGGTAAATTTTCATTCACTAATTAAAACATGCACGTAGGTACTACAGTGCTCTGAGCCTTTCTCTTAATATAGTCCTTTCAAGTTACTCAGCATAAGCCCTGAAGATTACCCAATAGAGCCATCATCCAGTTCTCTAATGAGACATAGAAAGTAGGACATTGATTTTGTGGATTTGAAAAATGGCGAGACAGGAAATTTTAAAGGTAAAAGAAAAAGTTGTTTAAGCATTAAAATTTTTGTAAAGCAAGGAAAGCGAACACAGATCTTGAAGACTGCAAAGAAATCTGGTTTGTCATTATGTCAAGCCAGAATTTGAGGAAAGCAGGGCAATCAGCAGAAATAGACAAAAACAGGTCAGAGGAGAGTGTCATAGGGGTACTGTGGAGAAAGCACCTGATTTCAAATCAGAAAACCTGGGTTTTAGTCTTAATTTGCCTTGTATTAGCAGAATTATTTTCAGAATCACTTATTCTCTCTAAGCCACAGTTTCCACATACATCAAATGGGAACAAATTAGTTTCTAGCTATCACATGGTCTTGACTAGAATCAAGTTAAGTAACGGGTACGTAAACTTCCAGCAGAGGGTCCAATGCGCAGTGAAGCTCGATAAATGTTCTGTTTCTATTTTTAAATTGGAACAAAATAAATCTCTAAACAAGTGATCAGTTCATGTGTTTCTAACTTGGATAATGTTGAAATATACTAGTCATAAAGTTTTTCCATCACTTTTTAAAACAATAATAATGAGGACAGCTAACGTTTAGTGGGCCTTTATAATGGATATGCCAAGAACTATGCTAAGTGCTTTGCATACACTTATTTATTCTTACATTATTCCCGATATAGGGCTATCATTACAGAGGAGAAACACCTCAGGGAGATTAGGCCACATCCCTAATTACAGCCAGTAAGCGGTGGAACCACTTTTTAAAAATTTATTTAAAAAGCGAAGTTGAAAATTTAATCGAAAGGGGAAAGATATGAAAAAATATGTAAATTAATTTGAAGATATATATCCATTACACCTCTGATCACATGTCCTACCAAAGAGAGACAAATGTACCTCTCAGGGCATCTCGCTTCCATTCCTACTACTTAAGGCTCCTACTGTGGAGGGTCCTGACCTCCAGATGTCACCTCGCCAGTGCTAAGGGAGCCAGTAGGGTCTCTGAGGAAGATGCTGAATCTTCACTTTGCCTTTTAGATCACAAAAAGATTTCTCAAATACAGTATTTTTATATTAAGAGGGTGTTGTATCTATAACTCCAGTTAACAAATTTTTGCTTTTCAATTTTCAGAGAATGAGTTAGTGCTCTAAAAATATACAGTGATTAAAAGCATACACCATATATTCTAGAGCCAGGCTGCCTGCCTTCCAGTGCTGGCTCCTGCACTTCCGAGCTACATGAGGCTGGCGAGCGGGTCACTTCTCCTCTCAAGGCCTCACTATCATCATCCTCAATATGGTACTCACCTCACACAGTTGTTGAGAGATTTAAATGAATGAATGCTTAGGAGGTAGGAAAGCAGGACTCGGCAACTGTAAAATGCTCAATAAGTATTAGTCATTACTATTATTCACAGAAACACAAGGGATTTAATATAAACATGTGAGGTGATGCAGTTCTGTAGAAAGAGCACTGAACGCAGAGACAGAGATCTAGGACCTACACCTAATTCTGCCACCTACAAGCTTAATGCCTTTATAAATAATGTTATGAATAAGAGACAAGCCACTCTGAACCCACAGATATTCTGTAACAGGCCATGGGGTTTTTACATTTTTAGATATAAATCTCTCAGACCAGGCAGTCTTCCATTGTCTCCCACTCCCTATTGTCTCATGCCTGATGAGGTTCGAGTTTGCAACCCTGATCACTTTCCCTGAGTGTTAGCCCACCGCTAAAGCAGGCAGAAGGACAACTGCCCTTTTACTCAACTAAATTGTTTGTTGTGAAGAGGTCATGTAAAAATACTTCAAAAATCATAAAGCACTGTAAAAGGAGATATTATTTGAAACACAGATATTTAAGCCTTATTTTTTTATGTCCATATATATTCCATTACGGAAAATAGTTTTGTCTTTAGATGGATAAAATTTAGTGAGTACTGTGGTTTTTAAATACTTCTTAATGTCAATTTTAGTCAAACAGTATGTCCATCCCAATAGTTTTATTGGGGAGGAGGCCAAAGGAATATGTCTCAATCCTCTACACTTAGGGAATCAATTCATCTAAATGCTTCAGATGGAAGACTCCATTGCTTAGAAAAAATATCCTCTGGGAGCAGATAAATGATGCTCCCAATGAATTGAAAAGGCATCAGGTCACTTTCCTCACCTCCCAGTTCAGCGGGAGCTTTTGCACTCTCTTTCTTACTTTATCCCAGTGTTTTCTTCACCCGAGTACATGATGATGCTTCAGGACCTGAGAAGAACACCTGGATCCCAACAACTTTTTGCCTCTGACTACAGATTATTTCCCTCTGAAATGAGAACATGTCACAAGGTCAACAGTGCTAATTATTTGATGAGAATAAAAGGCCATTTGTCTGAAATTTAATGTGGATGGTGCACACGGACTCATAGACACTGGTGTTCCAGGTGAAAAACGACAGCCTCTGAATCTGGGTTCCAGCCCATCATTAACAACTGTGGGCAAGTTGCCTCAGTTTCTTCAACTGTAAATAGTAATACTCATGACACTAGTTGCCACTGAGCATTCCTATGATGTGTCACACAAAAATATGTACCTTATCTACATTTATTATCATTAAAACCTGACCAGAACTGTGCAAGGTAAGTATTATTCCCATTTTAGAGAATGAAGAAACAGGTTTTGTGAATTTAAGTGACTAGCTCAGGGAAACACAGGAGGCCTGCAATTTATGGATATAATATTGTCTAGGGAAGATGCTAACTGCTCTGCCTGCCTCCCAAGACCCTTGAGGCTAAAATGAGATTGCGTTTGTAAGAATGTTTCATTTAAATAGCAAAGCACCATATGTATTTTTTTTTTATATGTATATCCATTTCTTTTGGAAGTAAGCAGTAATGAGCACATTTCGATGCTACAATTAATTAGATCAATTACCCTAAATAAAATACTTGGACTTAGGTGAAATCAAAGCCCGAGATTAACCGATTACTACACTGGGTCTGTTTCCATGCCATTACTGAAGCACCTCTCCATCTACAGCACCATTTCCTCCTTTACTCAATGTCTATGAGGGTCATAACTGAACTCTCAGGAGGATAAGGAGGCTAGTTCTGGCTACCTAGAATCACAAGATCTAACCCTGCCACTAATACTCCCTTATACATTCATATTGAGAGAGAGAGAGAGAGTTTGCTTTTCTTTTTTCTTTTTTTACTTTCTCTTTCCCAACTAGAATATTAGCTCAATAAGGAAAGGGATTTCTTTGCCTATTTTTAGCACAGTGTTGAATGAAGGCATAAGCCATGAAATATAGCCTGGATAGAGCAAGCAGTGGAGACCAGCATGGCAGAAAGCCCAGAACATAGCTAACTCAATGAGATCAAAGAGCCAAGATGGAGAGATTTAGAGCAATGCAAAGAGAGTGAGAAACACATGGTGTCCAGACCTCAGGGATGGGCCAGTCGTCACTGAAACCTGTGCCCAGGCTGGAGCCACGGAAGTAGGCTGCACTTCTCACAATCCGGGAATATTTCACTGTTCTGCCAGAGAGCTGCATGAAACACATTTCTGAGAAGACAAGTGCACCATAAAACAGATATGGTGTGCTCAAAGACGATTACAACTGAGACATGGTCTGTAGAAGGCTTAGAAATCAATAAATATCAATTCTGACACACTGCAGAGATAGCCCCTTGAGGCTGGACTTTTTCAACTCATATTCTGTGAATAATCAGTGAACTGTGGCTGGTTGACATCAAAAATGAACCAATGTCAGAAATAATGCCACAAATCCCTTCTCCATGACCCAGAGCTATAATATTTTTCTGAAATCTGGGAGGATGGCAGGAGCCATCGGTGTAAGAGGTCCCCAGGAGTTCCCTCACTCAGCCTGCTCAGTCTGACCTTTCCACGTGCTGGACCAAGAATACCTCCTGTTCTCCTCTCCAAAAGCCAATCATGTCATTTTTCCTCCCAGCACCTCCGAGTAAGAAACACTCACAGAAATGAAGCAATAAATCAGAAAATGGATAGAGAACTTCATCAAGGTCAAGCACATGGAAGCTAACTCTAGCATATATACTTGCAATGCAATACAAAGTACTGCTCTGTGAGTTTTCTGGCTCTGTCTGGAAAGATAACTTTATTAAACATATCTTTGGTGCTATCCAGAGCACCCACCACAAAGATACTACAAAATATAGCTTATTCCTGGCTTCGTAAAAGCTCTTGGGTAGGAACAATTAAAGCTATCTATGCCCCAGGGGACATCCCATTTTATATCAACAAATGTTATGTCATCTGTAACCACGCCAATTTCCATTTAAGAACTTCCAATTATTCATATTGCTAAGGGGTGAATCCTGCTTTTCTTGCTGATGGTTCCATTACCTCTCCTCCATCCCCCTCCCCACAAAAAGACAGATTGTAGGCTTTCTTGGGGAAAAAAATCATAAACTGCAAAATCAGCTTTCCAGTACTGCAAAGCTGGGCATTACTTCCCATTGAAATAACCTCTTCAAAACCACAAGAAATAAACCTATTTCATCTTCACACATGCCACTATTTCCCTGCAGATTGTAGAAAAGCATTTTCCGTCAGTCACCAATTGTTCTATGTGACTGCAAAGTTTTTCTTTTTGTCCTAGTTCCAGGACATCTCAGACTTGTATAGGGAGAAGGAAGGGAGAAATAGTGTGTGGGGGCGGGGGGGGGGGTGCATGGAGGGAAAAGGAAATTAGGAGATAGGGCCTGTTCAGCTGATCTCATAGGTGGCCACTGGAGTAGAGGTGTTGGCAACTTACTGGAGCCCAAAGATTACAAAGTGGCACCTTGGTGGCTTGAGAATTGTACAGATTATAAAACTCACTTCCCAGGCTCCTTATAGCAATGCTCATAAATTAACATCTCATTCCCTGTGGTCACCACAGTGGCTAGAAGACATGATTGATCTAACATTTGGCCTCCCTAGGAGGGATGTGCTGATTCTTTGCTTCCGGCATTTTCCACCTACTTATGAGCTCAGCTTTTCATCACCAAATACCTAGGCTTGAGAGTTAAGACCATCAGGCATCAGGTGTAATTTCTCTACCTTCTGTCTGGATGTCACCACTTAACAGGCAAGGCTAGTGAAATTAGGTAGTCAGTGGACTCAACAGCATCAGGAACCATAGCCGATCCACTTTCAAATTACGAGCCTTCCCCACCCTTAAGGACCCTGTTAATATTTTCTATGTAAAACTGCACATGTCTGAGCAAAGTGGATCTGGTTTGCAGGCATGGCCAAATTTAAACAAATTCATTTGGCTCATGCCCCTTAAAGTAACGAATAGCATTCAGTTTGTTTCTTTCATAACATTATTCCTTAACCAACAAGAATTTCTAAGAGCTTTTCTATTATTAGCCATCTGACTTAGAGGCTTGTCTGAGAGTGTGAGCCCATAGAAGTGCCTGGTAGAGAAGGAAGTGGGGAAGCAGAGAGGGCAGGGAGGGCCTGTTGGTGGGCCCACCAGAGAGGGCTTCTTTCCCACTTTGCATAAGGGCTTCACTTACACCAGCAGTAGCCTGAGTACACCACCATGCCACTGCTGTGAAATCTATGCCATGTCCTCTTGGGGCTACAGGAGGGCTCTGTAGTTTGCACATAGTGCAGCTTCAATACATTTTAGCTACCAATTGAGAGAATTCTGAATATGTTAAATGTAAGCTGATTTCCTTTTTTTTTTTTTTTTTTTTTTTTTTTTTTTGAAGAGTAGGTGGAGGAACGGCTTGAGGTAATTCTTGCTGCATTTTGGCTTATCAAAAAAATATGGATCAGCTCCTGAGAAACTGAAAGATTTGGAAGCAAAGGTGATGTTGTCACCTTCTAATGAGCACTGAGACTTGAGAAGAGAATGATATGGGAATAGTGCTGAAAATTTGTTTTTCTAGAGTAAGGTTTACAATACTAGATAAATATGCTGCAGGACTGGCTAAACTATGCTTATCCATTTAGCGAATATATATTAAAGCTCTGTTATGTTCCAGGAACTGAAGGAATGTATTTCAGGAAGACTGTAAAGAATGAGTTTGCCTGAAGCTACCACTTACGACAGGACAGTCATGTGCAAATCAAGCAGAGGGAGTGATGGTATCTGGGAAAGAGTGAATTAGATTAGGAAACCGGGGTTTGGAGCACTTAGAAGGTTGAGGCAAGGGGCAATGACAACTGTGTTCAAATGAGTGAAGAGCTATTATAGCCCTTAAGTGTAAGATCCATGGGTAATGTTGAGGAGGCAGAATTTGGGTCTCAGTGGAAATAAAAACCTTCAAATCAGTACTACTGAAGACTTGTGTGCTAATAATTTTTTTCAACACAGAGATATTCAAGCAGGAGTTAAACAAATACTTGTCCTGCATGTTAAAATGGGGATTCAAGCAGCACAACAGAAGGTGAATGAATTTATAGCCCATTGTGATCCTCACATTCCATGAGGTTGTGAAAGAAGATATCTTCATGCTTTTCACATCAGGTTTAAGGCACCACCTCCTTCTCTATCTTCTATTAAACTTGTTTAATTTGAGTAACAAATGTGTTGTAATAAGATCATAACATTTGTTTTATTTTTGTTATTCTCTAACATTTATGAAGTATTTGATTCATGCCTTCTGTTTACTGCATTTTATAAATAAGAAAAGGAAGATCATTTGAATTAAATAAAACAACAATCAAGGAAGAGTTCGTTGTACTAATAATGTTCTGTTGCTTGAGTTGGGTGGTGTATATAGATGCATACTTTATCTGTCTGTCTGTCTGTCTACCTATCTGTTTGTCTAATTGGAATGCTGCAACTAAATTAGAAAGAAAAAAAATAGCTGACATTAGAATGCTTAGACTGACTTTCTACTTTAGAGCATATAACTTAAACTACCCATATGGAAGATAAATAAGGTATCATTTAAAGTTAAAGAATTGTTTAGTTGGTGTCTATACATTTGACCTCATTAAAATTTCATAATTACTACTCAAACTGTCATCAGATCCGCCCACGTTTTTCATTGCCTCTCTCTTGGCTTAGTGATTCTGCCTACTTCCTCCTTCAATTCCCCAAGCCACTCAGGGTATTACAAAATGAAAGCAAACAACTGTCAAATCTCAAATGTAATCAAACGTATCATCCTCCTCAAGTTGCCCTCTTTTTGTCTTTCTCTCCCCCTCACATGACCTATCCAACCCTCTTCAATGCACACGCACACTCCTCTGGAAAATTCACTGCCTGATTCTTGGTGGTTCTGAGTACCGGCAAATTGCACAGCATCAGAAAATCTATATATATTCCAGTAGGCTGTGAAAAAGAATTTCCCCTGGAATTTGATGAGATGACCACCTAGAATCATAATAACACTTATTCGAGACATTTAAAATAGACTAGACAAAGCACTAGAGACTATGATGTAAAGATCAATTCTCCCCTGGCAAAGAAATGGACTAGGTGATTTAATGTACCTTTCCCATTGTTAATTTCTATGATCTTGAGATTAATTTGAATGCAGATAGAATCCATTTGAATAATGGCTCAAGAAAAGAACTTGGTTGCTAATTTAATAGGTGCCAGGGTGTGAAAAATTATTGTCGTGATCACAGAAACTGAAACTGAGCTTGTAAAAATGTTTTTGCAGAATATTAAACAGTTCTACAGTGGCTAAGGCCACACACACATACATATAACATAGCAGGCACTCTTTTACCATGAATTAATGCTTTTAAGTTAAAAACATGTACCAAGTTGTTAATGGGTTGGAATTGCCTTAGTACATCATACTCTGATTTGTCATGGTTGCCTAAGAGATATGAGAGATAGTTCCTAAATAAAAATATTACTTAGGATTGAAAGATGACCAAAAGCTAGAACAAAGATGCAAAACTACAATGCTGAAGGAAGAACACAGGAATTGGGGTGTGGTAAGGAGATATCTTCAGGATTTGCATTTTGGAATTTATGGGTTTTTGTTCCTTTCAATAGCAAAATCTGTAAAGAGTCACCTTGCCCTTGTCTCTCTAGTGTAAATTGTAAATTCTCTAACAGCATGTACTTCAGTGTTTCCATTTGCATATATGTTATGGTATATGTTGTCTGAGTGATAAAATCATAAATGACAAATACTTCCATATCCAATGAATAAAAATACCCCAAAAAGTGATGCATAACAATGACTTTGCATTTTGTTGTTTTGTTAGTTTGCTTATTGGATAAAGAAAAAATCAGAAAACAATAAAAAAAAAAAAACAGATAAGGGTGGCTTCATCTCTTACTTTCCAAAAACCAATCAAAAGTTTTGTCATATCATACATACTGCATTGGGCATCTACTACTTGCTGCATGGTTTATGAGCATTCTCTTAAATCTTTATAAAAATTGCGTATACAGGCATCATTATCCTCATTTTAGAGATTAAGTGACTGAGAATCAGAGAGGTTTATTACCTTGCCCAAATAAGTAAGTAACAGAGTAAAAATACCACCTAACCCCAAAGCCCACATTATTTCTCTTGCATGTCGCAGCATACACCATGAACATCTAAAGGGAGGTGATCTGTATTGAGCAATGGTGATTTGGCCTGTCTTTCAGAGTTATTTTTAATTTGGACACAAGTTTCCTCTCAAACTATTTTGCCCTATCAAGCTTAACTTGATCGCTCTTAACTTTGCAAAACAGAGAACAGATAATGGTTTAATTTAAATCTTCCAGACGCTGGCTATATATTAGCATACACACTGATGGACTTGACTCAAAAATGCAGATAAGTACTATGAGAATTTCAGACAACACAAAAAGCACATTGAGGTGATCGGGGTGGCAAGTAGGGGATGGAGGACATATCCTGGAGCTTGCAAAGTTCATCTTAGAGAAGTTGTACTAATTCTATGCTATGTTTCCTTTCACGGCTTTCAGAGTTTGCAGCCTAGACTCTTCCTCACACAGAGGTTTGGTGTGGAGAGCATCCCACTGGGTGAATTCTGTCCAATCACTTATGACATAATTAGATCTAGACTTTTCTTTTTACTCTTGTTACCTGCTCATTCAATGACTACACAAGACCACAATGCAAAGACAATCAGGATTTGGTCTCACAAAGAGATCCCAGAAATATTTTCTTCTAAAGTAGATGCTACACGTACCACAATATAGCAATCAGTTAACGAATATTTACTGAGTACCTAAGGCAAGGAGGACCCTCAGAAGAAGACAAAGAAGCAGTAGGCCCTGTGTTTTGCCTGATGAGCTGAAAATCTCGGTGGGAATTTTATAAGACAAGTAATGAGAGTAGGTGGCAAGTGATGGTTCTGGCCTGGCAAGAGGCCTCTTCAGCTTGGCCTGGATCCAACCCAGCAATAAATCTACTCTTAGGCAGAAGGGATTATACAAGCTGCCTCTGAAATAAGATCAAGTCTATAAAGCACCAAACAGTCCCTGGCAGACTGCAGGGACCCAGGGGAGATTGTCTTTTTCTGTCTCCTCTTTTTGTCCCATTACTCCAGGGAACAGCATCACGTTCTCCTTGCAGTTAACCCAGCTTCAATTTTGTTCCCCACTCCTGATTACAAAACTTCTTTCTTTTTGAGGCCTAGTTCCCACTTGATAGTCCAGTTCTGGAACTCTGTCCTGTTCTACATCTTGGTAAGCTGCCTACATGCCGGTCTCTTTACACCGAAGTGCTTGTGCCTTGCTTTTGCTTGGCATTCTCCGACGGTCTAGAGTTTCGGGCCAGTTAACAGCTACGAGCCTGCTCCAACAATGTCTGTGACCTGTTTGGCTGCTGTTCCAGATATTGCCTGCTCTGTGATTTCTTATCCCCCTGATGGGTCACCCAATTAGACCACAAATTTTGTACTGGCTGTCTAGAATAGTTTGTTGAAAAGAAGTCCAAGGCTTTCTCTAGGTTCTAAGGGATAAGATGTCATGATCTATTAGTAATGGCTGCCTTGGTGTGGAAGGTGGTCACAAGAGAACAGGATCCTATCCCTGTTTCATTATCTATTACCCTCCTCACTAGGTACCACATTTAACTTCCCACACATACCTACTTGCCAGCACTTGCAGCTGGATCTGTCCTTCTGATCCCACCTCAAAGACCTAGAATGTATCCAGATCCAAACCCAAATCTCCTCCCTGGTTTCACTCTTCTGCTGCTAAAGAAATCCCAGACCTAGCACAATAAAAATGACAAGAGTTCAGACTGAAGGGGTCAGGGCGAGAGCAAGAATAAGACACTGTAAACTAAGGGAAGTGAATTCAAAGACGTGACAACCAGAAAGTATAGCATTATTCCCATCATAAACAGTCCATCATGAGAGTAACACATTCATTCAAATCTGTTTTTACAATGTTGCACATCAAAATTTGTACCTTGTTCTCTAAATAGAAGTATCAACAAAATCATTACCTCACATCTAAATCTTCCCAAGGAACTTGACATGAGATTTTTACCCATGAGATATCTGATATCCTAATTAGGGAGATTAATTTGCCATTTACTCTGAACAATGTAAAAATTCAGATCTGCTTGCAATCCCAATTTTCAATTGGCTTTTCATAAACTTGTTTTTCTCTGCCCTTTGGCTAATTAAGAAGCCTAGTTTCCATGAATATTTTATTTTATAGGTTGGATAGGAAGGTTAATTGTCTTTTCCCTTTATTTGTCTTTTTCTCCTTAATGGGAAAAGCCATCAATGTGTCTGAATTGACAACCAAAATTACTAGGGGAAAAAAAAAAAAACAGACTAAATGGTGAGCAGAGTTTCGAGTCATTGTACATTTTATTTGGTCTGCAAGTCATGAGCAATATTTACTACACTGAATTTCAAAGAAATGAAAAACAAGGACCTACATAGAGCTTTCTGGAGATTTATTTTATTTTATTTTATTTTGCATTTTTCTAACATTTCTTTTATTTTTTAGGGAAATAAAGTTTACATGCCAGAAAAGTAGATGTCTATCCCTTTAGAAAGTTCTATAGTTAAACCCAATACCATGACTGCAAGATATATTTCTATCAAATCACACTGCCTCCATTAATGTCTATTTACAACAGTGCGTTCTGCTCTTGTTTGTAATCCTGCACCACAGAGAAAAGAAAGCCGTTGTGTTGTCTCTGGACTCTTGGAGATACACTTTGGAAGGGTGGAGTAATGATGCCCTGTGATTAGAAAGAACATTCAAAATACTTACACATCTTGGGGAAAAGGATGTTCCCTTCACAACTCCTATTTGGTTGCAGCATGATGTTACAACGTTGTTAGTTTAAACTACAATTTAACTATAGTTTGCTCTGCTCTGAATGGAAGATGAATAGTCAGGGTAGTCAGCCACCAGAGGCAACTACTACAAGCCTTCAGATATCCTTATCTCTGATAACACCAGAGATTTTGACAATTAGCTTAATAAATGTTAAAAAGGATTTTCACTTATTAAATTAATGGCTTGTTAATTAGCAAAACAGATGCTAGAAATGGGTTACTATTGGTGAAATTAGAGAAATATATTCGAAATAGGTGGATTGAGACAGTCTCCTATATGTACATGAAAATAGCATAGTAATATAATGAGCACTGTAGTTGTAGCCTAATCGCTAAACATCATGTGCCCAGGCAGTGGGTCAGATGATTCTTGGTTACCCAATATTTCTCTGAGTCCTGACACTGAAATGGTGCCACATCAGGTGAATCTTTCTCGCAAGATGTTTTCAAGAAGCCAAAAAGGACAGAACTGGAACTTCATCTACCTGCAGAACAAGTTATATGGCTGTGCTTGCTAAGAAATATCTTCATGAGGGGACGAATTTAGACTAAGGCTTGCTTTCATTATAACCTGGCATCGAGTGTGTGTTTGTTGGGGGTCGGTGGGGGAAGGGGGGGGAGCTAATCATCATACACCTCTAACTAGTGGGTGCTACTGAGATCTACCCAAAAGCATATCCAAGTTGACTTAAGCCTACTCGCAAAAGGCACCCACCCTCCAAACACCCCCGGACACCCTACTCCTTGCCAGACTATTCCATAGTCTCCATTCTATAAAACCCACCTTTATGCTAAAGGGTTAATTTAAAGGATAAACCCAATATTGAGATTGAGCCCCCAGGGGGAAGAACAAACCATGCAGTTAATCACACTACACAATGATTTTACCTGCTGTGTCTTTACTTCTTGTTCTATACCAAATGCATTTGAGAAATTCTAGAATTTTATTGGTCCCATGTGAAAATGAAAAATCAAATCAAATGTTACCAGAAACAAAACTGAGCCAGTTCAACTCCAGGGGTGGAGGTGGTGAGCTGCTCGCATGAGTGCATATTTCATACCAGGGAAGCTGGCATGTCTCTCCCTCTATTAAAGATGACTGAAGAAGGAAGAGAGGCCCAAGTTTTTCTGAGTATATTAATGAGTCTTTAGTTTGCAGAGAGAGGCCTAGAACTGATTTTGGCGGTAGAAGGTAGAGAAAACCAGACTATGAAATAGGGGCACTCTTTTTAGAGTCATTGGGGCCAGTAAAGAACTGGGAAACAGAAAACCAAGGGAATCAAATGAAACTAGAGTTTGGGTTGTAGGAAATGGCCAATACGCTTTTTATTAATGGGAATATCAAAACTAAATTTCAAGTTATTAATGGTGTCACAGAAATGTAAACCCCCTTTGACTTTATTGAAAGTCTTTTCCATACACAAAGATCTTAGATAACTGGTTTTGGTAGGGGTTTTTTTGTTTTGTTTTTTGTTTGTTTGTTTTACATGGGGGAGAGGGATACGGGATGAGGAACTATCAAAAAGGTATTTTTTGTTGTCTGTGTTGATTCTGCAATACTGGATAGCACAAGTAAAATAGCTGATTTAGAAACAGAACTAGAAGTCAGAGGTGACTGGGAATCAACCTGCCTCAAGGGACTACTGGATTATACTAATGTGTGTGCATTAATTTTGAATGTTAAAAACAGTAATTAGTAATAATATTCTTTGTCGCAGACACTTTTGTTTAAATCAGAGAAAAGACCCCATGATATTGTGATATAATAAGAAATACATATGTGGAATACACCCCCTATTCCTGGCACAGAGCTCCTAAAACTCTTGTAATACTCCCAGTGATAGGAAAGAAAGGAATGTCTTTTGTTATTTAGAATAAGCCCCTTTCGGATCATACCTGAGTTTATGCTAATGAGTAACTCTTGGAGGATGGGGGCTGATTACCAGAGGAACCAACCTTGTGATTGGAGGTTTGGAACTTTTAAGCCCACCCACCTTCTGGGAAAGGAGACCGGCTAGAGGTTGAATTCGTCCTGCCAATGGTCAAAGACTTACTCGATTATGCCTATATAATTAAACCTCCATAGAAACCCTAACTGAAGGGGTTTAGAGTGCTTCCAGGCTGGTGAACAGATCCCCATGCTGGGAGGGTGGCACGTCCAGAGAGAGCACAGAAGCTCCACACGCCCCTGCCCCTTATATTGCCATATATACATTGAGATATATATACTTCATTTGGTTGTTCCTGCGTTGTATCCTTCAAAATAAATCAGTAATAATAAGTAAAGCATTTCCCTGAGTTCTAAGCCATTACAGCAAATTACTGAACTTGAGGAGGGAATTATGGGTACCCCTGATTTATAGACCATTGGTCGTAAATAAGTACAGGTGACAACCTGGGACTCATGACTCGCATCCAAAGTGCGGGTCAGTCTTGTGAGACTGAGCCCTTAACCTGTGGGGTCTGCTAATTCCAGGCAGTTAGTATAGAATTGAGTTGAATTTATAGGATCCCTGGTTAGTGTCCTCCAAGAAGTGGAAAATTGCATGATGTGAAAACATGGTGCCAGAAGTCTTCTGAATATAGAAAGTATTTTATTTTAGGGTTTTTAAATAAAAGGTAATTTATTCCTACATATATAACTACACACAGAAAAGAAAACTACATTATCAAGGAGCCAAAGAGGAAGCATATTAGCTTTTCTTGGAGTTCATAGCTCAAATAATGTAGATACTCCCATTTATGATGTTAAGTCCAAGTCACTCCTCGGAGCTCATTGGCAGATGAGGAGACAAGCAGATGCATCCTCTAATAAATCCAGGTAAACATTATCCATGAAGCTGTTCCAGTTTGTGGCATATGACTCACAGCCAGAAGCCTGGGCTATGAGTCCCTGCTGACAAAGCCCTACCCCATCATCACCATCTGTCCACAGGGTCTCACTGTCCACCATCTTTCTACACACACAATGCCTTGAGATGGTTATTACTTATTCTTAGAAATATTTCCCCGTGTGCGTACTACCTTAGCCCCCAACTGATGGCCCCTCACAGCCATATCTTAATTTACAGAGATGAACTTACATAGATATAAATCTATTGATTAACACAAATATTTTCTACTTTATAATTTTCAAACTCAACAACCTCATATTCCTAAACAATATTTCTACCAAATTCCTGGCCTGAAGGTGAAACCACTAGGCAGGCTGCAGGTAACACGGCATTGTGCTTTAGAGCACAGTCTCAGGAGCCAGATTACTGCATGCACATCCTGGCTGTTCTACTTGCCAGCTACGTAATGAGGGCAAGTTAATTCACCTACCAAACGAGGGTAAATGTTTCAGTGTTCTCATCTTTGCCACAAGGCTGTTACAGTACCTAAATCATACAGCTACTGTGAGAGTTTAGTACATATGAAACCTTTAGCCAGTGAGGTGCTAGAGCTGACTCCTATTAGCTCACGAGAGCCTATGGGTAACTTCTCTTCCCAACTCCCCCTTCAGTGACATCAATTCGTGGCTTGCAGTTGACCATGGTGGGAGCATTTAAACCACAGAAATTGGCAGATGCTACGAATTAGAGCTTGTGGGGTTTTTTCGTTTTGTTTCATTTGTTTTGCTTTGCTTCGTTTTGGAGAACTGATTGTTTACCATTTACCAGTGTATCACTGCACTTAGCACGTTAGCTCTTAAGAAATATAAGCTATTATTAATTTTAAAAGATGATGAAGGGAACTTCTGTCAAGTTAAAGGATTTCTCCCCAACTTTTCCTCACCACAAACAACTCTTTGCAATTACACAGAGAAAACTAAGAAAAACTACATTCTGGTGGTAGAAAAATTTCAAGCGAAACATACACCAAATTTCTCTATCCCTAGCTAACTTTAACAATTTAGATGTTCTTGTCCAGAATCACCTTGCCCATTTCAGTCTATGATATGAAACAAAGTGCCTTATAAAAAATACATTGTACATAACATATGAGCACTTTTTCAGTGGTCTTGCCAAGCTCAAGGTCACATGTTTATACATTTCTATTAAAGTCTGTACATGAATCCCTGCTTGGGTATCAGTTCAAAGACAACACTTAAGAATTCCATGAACAATACATATATCTCAAAGATGATGCAATTTTAAATAAATGACTAATGTACTTTCTCATCACCCCAACCAAGAAAAAAAAAAAATCAGTGGAATAGAATCGTGTCAGTTCCCAGTTTGTTTGTGAAGGAGATGGACGCAGAGCAAAAGAAATCAATCAAACACGGTTTTCTTTTCCTTTTTCACATTGATAGGATTTAAAATCAAGTCAACTTTCCTGGAGTACTTACTATGTAGTCTCCTTGAGTAATGTGGAAATGAAGAGAATGGATTTCTATTAGTTTATTTCATTTATTTTAATTTTTAGTACTAATAGGAGAAATGAGTAAATTTACAAGGCCAATTGGAATTACCAATGGACCAGAGATCTGGCCATGTGATATCCTTCTATAGGAAATCCTAAGTATTTCAGAAACATTAATAATAATGTTCTGAAATCTCTTTTTGCCATCCTTCTGCTACTAAGGATTTCACGATGTAACTCGGACCCATAACACACTGTAGGCCAATAAATCACTGCTGATTCCCACAAGTCTCAGTCAAATATTTAGTCATTCATACACAAGAGCTTTTGGAGTTTTGCCCATAATTATGGGTGAGATGTATATTATTCTTATTAGGTATCCAGATAAGTGGGAAAGAAGAAAACCGGTCATTATAAATGTATCAACACACTATCCCTGAGCTGTAACACTTGCAAGTTTCTCCTGGATCAAAAACACAAGTTGCTGTACACATGATATAGTCACCCTGATGACTATTTCTAGCATAGTGGTACATGTAGATGGGATCTGAATGACTGGTTGACTTCACAGATTAGTGGGTTGATGGGGTTGCATGCACAGCACTCCCAGAGAAGAAAGTAAGACAAGGTTCATAACATTGTCCACTGAGAAGAAAGTGAAGGAAAACATTCTGCTCCAGAGACGAAGATGGGCAGGAGGCCACAGAGTCTCAGAAACAGGCATGCATGGGTGCAGGTGCCCATTTCCCAAGAAAAAAAAAAAAAGTAGAATACACACTCTCTTTTCTTTCTCCTTACCAACAACAGAGAAGCCCTGTTGACCATGGGGCCATAAGAGTTCTTTGCTCTACAAGTTGTCATATAATTTATCCCCACATGCTTCCTAGACTGGGGAAAGGGAAAAGGAAAGGAAGTGTCCCAGAAAAGAAGAGGCTTTTATGGGCCGACAGTTGACAACAGGTGCCTGTCTGAGAAGAGCAAGGAAAGAAACTACTCAACTCAACTGTCTACACACCTGACTGTTTCTCTGCCCCAGGGCTCCCACCCAAAGGCAATCAAAACTTTCCCTAGCCCACATCCTCTGGTGTACAGGAAAGTACATAAATTAACCCTGCAGCCCACCCCATTTTAAAGCCTCTCCATGTAGAGAGGGGCTAGGAAAATAAATGCCTGTATTAAAAATGTAAGTCACTTTTCTCTTACTTTCCCCCGACCTTTTCAAAGAGTTCAATGTCCAGCTACGCTCTATCTCATACCAGCTCTATCAAAGACCTATGTGAACTTGCTTGTTTCACAGGTCAGGGTGAATGTATCTCACCCCTGACTCAAAACGATTCTTCACTACTGCCAAGACTGGAAAAATAAGTGCTTGGGGTTATCAGCTTCTCTCAGTCGTGACCTTGCACATGGGCTTTGAAGTGAAGGGGCATGAAGTTGAATTCTATTTTCGCTACTTATTCTCTCTTTAGCTTGGATAAATTACCCATTCTGAGAGATAGTTTCTACATCTAGAAATGAGAATAAACCCTATTCCCCAGGTTTGCTGTGGATTAAATGAAATAATGTATATAAAATAACCAATACACGATAAGCTATGAGCCTACTGACTAGGACTAAATGTGGCATTTAATATCATCAAATAACTTAAATAAATATAGCAGAGGACCTCAAGAAGTCTGAGCCCAGGGGCCAGATTTAGTCTATGAGAAGGAGGAACAGGGTAGAAGAGGAGATGGTAGAAAATAAAAGAAGTCTTATGATTGTTTTGAATCCAACATCTCATCTTTGTTTGACAGTATAGTTGAGTCAGTATTTAAATAGAGAATTAAACTATATAAAAGATCTAGAAAAATTGATAACATAGTTAAAGGAAACACTTCTCTATGCTGGACGAAGGAAGTTCATTTAGTGGAAGACCCATGACCTCTCTCTGGGAGTAACCTACCTGATAGATAAATCTGGAGGAATAAACTGGACATGTTCACCTCAGCTCTTCCTTTTTACCTTGGGTTCTTTTGTGTTCCTCTGGGGCAGCCCCAAGTCATCACCTGGAATCTTCTACCCCTAAGCTACCCCATCCAAGACTGTCAAACTTGGGTCAGCACAGCCAACAACTGGGTAGAGAGTATGATGAAGTATATCCTCCCACTGAGGCTTTTTCAGTAATAAAAGCAGTATTTTGAACCCTCATCTGTTTTACTCTGTTTCATACTTCTTGCCTTTCTTAGCCCTCAAGCAGGACAGAGAGTTTTATTTACTGGGCCCCCTTCAGGAATCCCAGTAAACTTTAATGCTACTTATGGATACTGGAAAACTACCAAAGCAAAGGGAAAACTCAAAACTTGTCTGGCTATGTCAAAGTAATGCAAACTAGAATAACTGGCAGAAAATATCATTATGACTAACTGTCATGTGTATAATAACTACTAAAAATACCATTAATGTAGGTCATCTTATTTTTCTTTGAAATTTTATTTGAGTATAATACCAAATGTGTTTCAATATGCTTAGGCTTCCTCTGTTCTTCCAGCACTCAAACATTACAAAATTGAAAGAGAATGGCAACTACATGGGTAGATACAGTTTAAGCAACTTGGTTTAACCCTAGACCTTGCCCCTAGCCTAGACCCTCACTCTGTGGGATTTCCTGCACTGACCTGTAGGAAGTTGATTCATTGCTTAAGTAAGTTTTGTATGCACCAAGGGATCTGCACCTTCCACCCTAGGGAGGTAGTTATTTAAAGAGAAAGCAGTTAAAATGTTAAGTTCATCATCAGTGAAGCTTTCAGGGTGACCCAGAGGGCCTACTTCTTGAAGAGAAAATAGGATTTTAATTGACAGATTCGATCCCTGATTCCTCTCTAGGGCATCCCCATACAGGTCACAGACTGTGATATAACTGCATGGTTTCAAACCACTTTCAATTCAGTTCACACCCAGCTCTCATGAAATGCATTTCAGGCTACCATCTTATTCTCCTTCCCAATCTAAAACACTCTGTCCTACCTCCCAGCCACCCTATATTTACAACTTTAATATGAGAAGTTTAACTTGTGTCAGTCTCTGTTACTGACTATGTACCTTTCATCCAGACTACTTGAATCCTATCTAAAATTGCTCCCTCGGTGATGAGTAGGTTTTTTATGCTCATATACAGATATGAAGAATTAGCTTTCTTGACCTGATGACAGTCAGACTGAGAATCTGATATGATTTAACCCTTGAAACTAAACAAGGATTCTGACAATGAAGGAGCTCTATTTGGTGGTTTGATACTTAAAGTATGGAGCTGTGTTTTGTTCACTTCTGAATCCCCAGTGCTTAGAAGAGTAGCTGGCATGAGTGTTTGATGAATCCTTGCAAATTAATAAATGAAGTAATTAACACTTTAAAAGCAAATCTCTGCATCAAAATCTTTAGGGAATGCTCCATAAATTAACAAGATGATGAGCAAGAAGGATGATTAAAGAGACCTACTCATAAAAGTATAAGTGACTAGGACCCCAACTCAGCCAGATTTCATTACTTAGAAAAAGAGTTTCTTTAACATCCTCAAATGTGTTGAGTTGTTGTCATTATTTGCTGGGTTTGACTGCTCAGAATTCACCTCTCCCCCATTCAGCTTTAGTACTTTATCTATACTATATTTTATCTGGTAACTCCACTTTGGAGAAAAGCTGAACACACGCACGTATGTGTACGCGCACGCACACAAATACACACACACACACACACACACACACACAGTGCCACATGAACTCTAATTGGCACATTGCTCTCCCTTGGCCACTTGATGGGTTCACTGACGATGCAAGAGGCTAAGACTGCATCTCAGCCAGTGAGATGTGGAGAACTGCTCCTTGGAAGCTCCTTTATTCTTCTGCTACTGAGGGTTGTGCTGTGTCTTTCTGCAGGACATAAGCAAGAAAGCATGAAGCCCCTAGAAACTGGTGACAGCTGTCTTCTGACCACAAAAGAGGCTGGCCTTAGGCAAAAGCAGTCTTAGGGAAAATGGAGAAAGATGAGACAAAACGATGGCATCGGTGAACAACTAACTGGCTCCAGCCTGACCTACCTCTGTGACTTCTTAGTTACATGAGCTGATAAATGTCTCATTGTTTTAGCCCATTTGTGACCAGTTTTCTGTTACTTGTACATAGCTAAAGCCAAACTCACTAAATTGATCAAGCCAGCTCTTAAAAAGTTGCTATATCCTCACTAACTTGAAAATATAAACACGTCAAGGTAAAGGGGCCCATTAGGGAACTTTCAATGCAGGAAAAAGAATGAGAGGATGCAAAAGCCTCACTACTTCTGCTCTCACCTCTAGCCATCTCAGCATCTTGGATTCCTTCAGGCATTTATCTGCACTCATTGCATGATGATTATGTTCAAGCCAGTGCCTGAAGAAGGGATAAAAACATTGTCTCTCCTCTCTAGAAGTGTATAAAGAACTGTATATTATGTGTAGGCAAAGACTTAGAAATATTAAAAAATTAAATGATTATGATAAGGTGTTAAGATGATAGATTTCCTCCTAAATTTCTATTAATTTTAAGTCACATATTTTTATAATTACTTTGTAAAACATTGATTGAAAATAACTTCACAATAAACTAAAAATGCACTAAAAGTAAGTGCCAGAGAGAGGTAACAAAAAAAGCTAACAAAATCATATCTGTAAAATTTTTTGTTCAGCATAAAACACCATATATGCATGCAACGTCTTATGAAAATACCCAACACTTATTGAACATCTACCATATGTCATGTGCTGGCACATTCTGAGCACTTTGTATACATCATCTCAATCTCCACCACAAATTACTATTTCTTTCTTATAAATGAGGATCCCAATGCACAGAGAATGTAATTGACTTGCCCCAGATGACACAGTGAGAAAGCAGTGGGTTAGGACTTGAACCAAGCAATGCGATTTCAAATCCTGGGTCTCTCACTACCGTATTATTCTGTTAAAGGATTTCATAGCATATGATAGGCAGAATAATGGTCCCCCAAAGGTCCATGTCCTATACCCCTGAACCTGAGACTATGACAGGTCGCACTGCAAAGGGGAACTAAGGTTGCTGATGGAATTGAAGCTCCTAATCAGTTAACCTCGAGGTGTGAAGATGACCCTGGATTATGCAGTTGGGACCAGTGTAATCACAGCAATGACAGAAGCACAAGTTGGAAAGATGCAGTGTGAGAAAAACTCAACTCTAAAGATGAAGCAAAGGGCCATGAGCCAAGAAATGAGGGCAGCTTCTAGAAGATGGAAAAGGCGAGAAAGCAGATTTTCTTCTACAGCCTCCAGAAAAAAATGCATGGCTGCCGGCACCTTGATTTGAGCCCAGTACAACCCATTTTTGGACTTCTGACCTCCAGAACTTAAAAATAATAAATTTGTTTTGTTTAAGCTACTAAGTTTGTGGCAATGTGTTACTACAGCAACAATGGGAAACACATACAGAGTATGTATATATTTTAAGGTCATTTAGGTAGAAAGATGAATAAAAGGAGATATCCCCAAGATAACCATTTTTAAAAGTGATAAAAAGTCAAACCCTATAGGAAAAGAAGCATTGTCCTTGGAGACACCAGAGTATGGTTCATACCAAAAAATAACTAATTACCTTGGGCAAATTACCTGAGCTCTCTGAGTTTCCTCTTCTGTACATCGGGGATTATTACTTTTCATAGTGCTATAATAAAGACTAAGAGAGTTTTTAAAAAGAAGCTAACACAGTGTTGAGCACTCACGGGAGATTTTCCTGCCCCTTTCTTCTCGTAGACCCCCAAGGGAACACAGAAAAAACAAGCTCATCTTAGGAAAAAGTTGTATTTTATGGCTATCAAGAATATCAAATATTTAAACACCAATGTAATTTGCTAAATAGAAATTATATGCCATTTTAAAAAAGGTATTTACATAACCAAAATTTTAAGGTAAGAAATTTCTTATACTAGGGGTCATTCTAGAATTTTCATCTCTCTGTCTGTCTGTCTCTGTCTCTCTCTCCCTGTCTCTCTCTCTATGCAGGTATCAAGCTAAAGTGAAATAGCAATGCAACAAATGCAAACAGATTAATCTCCATTCATTTTGCTGAGCAAATAACTAGCACTGCTTTCATTACATAGGCTACTTCTAGGAATACATATTTTAAAAACAGTCTTCTCTGGGGCTTCAATTCAGATCTGCATATCAAGGTTTTACCTTTCCCCCGGTGACCCATTTGTCTCAGGGAGGCATTCAATTAGACCGCCAGAGCAAACTGATTCAGTATTGACCAGGAAAGGCTTCTCACTTGAAAGACATATTACACAGAGGTGGAGGTGTCACTGCCACAAGTCAATACACCAAGTGCGAGCACGCGCCTGGATGATTCAGGAATATGAAATGAGGAAGGGCCCTCCCTGGGCACTTGGAGCAGAACAGCCTCCTTCTTCCTCTTACAGAATAGATAGCACAGAAGTGAGAAGCTCAATAAAATATGTTTTCCTCAAGGCAGGAAGCTGACTCCCATTCTCTGCTGGTAGAAAATGGGAATAAGGAAAATGGGAGTAAGGAAATAAGGCAAAGTTTTTTTTTTTTTTTTTTGCCTCAAGAACCAAAACTGTGAAGTTTCAGTAATCTTATCCTCAAGTTATTGCTCTTTAGACAATAACTCTGTTCTTTTCAAATACCCTTGCCCCACAGGCCCTTTACTGTGGCCTTGCCTCTACTTGCTTCACAGAGGACAGCCAGAAAGCCCAGATCTGACAAATTTATCAAAACTCTCTCTTCACACCCTTCACATGTGATGTTTATCTTTATAAACAAGATACTCAGCTATTTTAGACAAGAAATTGAGTCCCCTTATATCTAGAGTATCAAAAACACTATACATCCAATGAGACAGAAATAAATGCTAATCAATGATAAATACGCTTTATTTAATATAAAACTCGTGCTCAGATTAAAGGGTGAGAAGGATGCGAGATCGTGGTATCCAATGCTGGCTTTTAATCTTTTTTATTTCTCAAATGATGACTTTGATTTGTTGAAATGTTTTACAGCCTTGAATGTCTGACAGAATAAATTAAATCCTTCCGGAGTGCCTTCCCTTATCCCACTAGCGATAAGATTGTCCTCCACATCCAGCTTGAAAAATCATAAAATTGGCTCTGCTAAAATACTTAGGACCCCCTACGTTCATTTTAAGATTTGGCCTCTACATATTTACGGCTATCCTTCTTTATTTACATTTTCGCATTGCTAGGACAGAGGGACCACCGTATTGTGTGGCACACATATTATTTAAATCATGTAGTTTCCAAATGTCACTGGTGAAGGCTGAAATCCATTATCATTTAGTCGCAGAAATGAAGCCCATCATGCTGTGCACTTGCAGAAAAGAATAAAGAGGTTTAAGCTGGAATCTACATAATCCCAGGTAGAGGCGAAGCAGCAGTAAGGGAGAGGAAAAATGCATCATCTCTGATATGCAAACCATGGGAAAGAATGACATTTATTACAAATCAAGCCATCTGAATGCAGAGGACCCAAGAATATGCTTAAACAAGTACACACACTGTAATGAATCGCTTTGAGGCATTGACAATCATTTTCTAAGCCATTTCATAAAGTTCCTCAAATATATGCACAATTCTGTAGTTAAAATGCAGCTGCAATTCCTTCTATTTTAATTTAGAGGCCAATGTCAATAAAATGAGAAACCCCACCTTCAACCTTATCCAAAACCATCTTCCTCGAAGAATACTTTCACTTATTTCTTTCCAAATAAATTTATAATATTATTCACATACCTAGATGAAAAAAAAAAAAACATTTCAAGTATTAAGTAAAAGGGGAAACAAGGGAAATAAAGAAATAAATGAGCACATACTCCAGGGGGAAAAGGAGAATGGTCTGTCTACTCTGGAATCCCAATCAAACAAAAAGGGTAAGAGGGGAAAGTGTTCCCCCAAAAGAACTGGTTTTATCATTTTCATTTCAAATGATGGTGCATTAACTCAGTAAACTGTTAAATACTGAAATGATAAATGTGAAGATTATGAAAAAAACAGAAAAGCATCTATAAAATGTAAAAGCAAAAAAAATATGGAATGGTATCTATACTATTATTGCAGCCTTGAGAAATTATTTATACCTACAGAAAAAAAAATCATAAAAGACTATAATAACTACAGATATGGTGACAGTAGTTATTTTTATTCAGGGGAATCATGGCAGTATGGGAAGATTTTTTTTTCTTCTTCATCTACCATTTCTAATATTTCTACAAAGAGCACATCTTGATTTTTAATTTAAATTTTAAGAAGAAAAAAATATTTTTTAATTTTAAAAATCCAAGAGGCTGAAGCCTCTAAACCCTGTCTCCAACTTTTTTGTGAAGAAAATTATTTTCTCAAAGCACTGAGAAAAGGAGGAAAATAAGAGGCCAGAAGAAAATATCAAAAGGGGCTTCATGTATCTGTGACCAAGTACTTGCTCATCACACATTTCTTAAACTGTCATAGGCGATACCTGCTCAGGAGAACTTGGCAAGAAAATGAAAGAACAAGAGAACCCAAGAAGGATGGTACAATGGGGGCTACTGAGCTTTCTTGGGTGTTTACTCATTGATGGCATTCAGAACATGCTACCCCACAATATGGCACCTGGACATAATGAATGTTTGAAGCTGAAAGAACATGAGAAATGTCATGTGCAGGAAAGACTTTCAGACCTGCCCTCGAATCATATCATAAAAGCCTCATGTGAGAAACTGGGAAGAAAGGAACATCCTTATCTCCAAGATGAGGAGACGCTGAGAGAGGCCTGAACGAACAGGTGTTGCTAGTTCCCCAGTTTACTACACTTTGCTCACACTCTCTTTGTCCTATCATGTTTTCCCATGACTTTCTCCTCTGCATCAAACGTAGCATAAAAACGCTCAGGTTTAATTGTTTCTTTAGGTCTCCACTTCCTTATCAAGACTCCCGAGTCATGTAAAAGTTATATTAATTAAATACATTTGTAGGCCTTTCTCTTGTTAATCTGTCTTGTTATAGGGCCCCCAGCTAAGAATTTAAAAGGTAAAAGGAAAAGATATTTTTCCTCCCCTACAGCATCATGAAGAAAAACTATATTTGTGGACCATGTTAAGTCCAAATCATTTTGGAAAAATATTTAAGTCATGAGAGAAGGGACTAATTCCCTCACCAAGCATCCTTCAGCATTGGTCCACACCAGGTTAAGGTAGCTTCTCTTCTTCCAGTAAAAGGTTCAAATACAGGGAGATTACCCAGAGCCAAGGTGCAGAGGGTAATACTGGAGGCTTTAACACCTGAATAAATGTGAGTGAATGTGTGCCTCACGAAACTGAAAAATTAATAGCAATTGATTTAGACCAGACACTGCAAGATACCATTAAACTGCTCTCACGAAGTTCTCTTTATGTTTTTAGCTCTTGTCCTATTCCCTTGAAAACAAGAACAAGAATATCTCTTAAACAGATACTGTCGGTTGTGACAAAATCAGAAAAGATTTCTCACATGGCAAGTGTCTTTTAGGAAATTATCATAGTAAAAGATAATACCTTTGATGTTTAGGAAAACATGTAGAATTCTTATTTGAGTAGCTACACACGAATTAACCAAACAGACACAACAAACAATAAATACTCAAATAAACAATATCGATATGTAAACAAGATGCCAAAAAGCACAGAAATCTGATAATCAAACTCTCAACTCTATGTTTACAGCATAGATCAAATATTTAAAAACTTGAACTAAATGCCTGAACACATAATGGTAAAAATGATATATACTCTATGACTGAGCTAAGCAAAGCCTGTTGATATTTTTCATATTTTTCAATGGTATAAAAAAAAAAAAACTTTTGGAGGGAGATAAAACACATGTAGCTTGCTATTATTTACCAAAATGAAAATAAAGAACAATCAACATATTGAACTAAATACTCTTGATTTGGCAATACAATTTTGGTAGAGACAGCAGAGTTCACCAAACATTCCACCTGCTCCCCAACGTAAGGAAAACACAGCCCAATTACTGAGTTACCATTTGTGTGTCTCAATCTACAGTAGCCTTTGCATGAGCAACTGTTGTGTTAAACCATCGAGATTTAGGTTTGTGTGTTCCTATAGCATGACCTAGCCTAGCCTGACTAAAACAACAGTCAACTCTTTTCTCTTGCCTTGTAGAACATTGATAATTCAAAAAGAATGAATAATGCTAATTTTGCGCACTTATAAGGAGAAGGACTATTCTAAATATTTAGGATTCCAGTACACATTATATCAATTGATATACATTGTTGTCCCATGGGAAAAAATGGGTACCATAGTCAAGTAATTTTGTGAAGTAGAGGTATCGTTTCCTAGAAATTTAAAATGTAGTCATGTAGTAACGGCCCCAAAAAGTCCTACATCAAAGAAATAGGTATAACTTTGTTCAATCTGGTATTTTTCAAGCAAATGAACAATATTTCCACTAAAGAAAGCCTAGGAAATGCTACATTTTACTCCCCACACCCCAAAAAACTGGTTTGTGTACTAATAAAATCTGCATCCAGCTAATATTGAAATTTATTTTCATTCCCTAGCACATGGAGAAGGGTAATAGTTAAAATATTAACAACAGTAATGCCTAGACATTAGTCAATCAGAATAAACTCTGGGCCCTGGAGACGCTATGTTGCGCCAGGCTTTAATTCATTATTGTTGGATAGTAGGAAGGTCTAGGGTGCTGAGGGCAGTAGGAGGCTTAGGCACTCAGAATGGTGGCTATATACCAACTGGTATAGTTTATATTTTATATTCAGTACTAACAATGTTCACTGGGCCTATGGATAAGCGACAGGTAACTTATTTATTTTAATATTATAATCTGAACAATTTCTTCATTTGCCTAAAAGGCTTAAGTCTTGCTTAACAATTTATTTCTGAAGACCCTTTAATTTATATGGTCGACCATTTAACAGAAATTGAAATCCAGAAAATATTTAATAGGCATCTATCATATAACAGGCACTGTGGTAGGGAGGTGCTTTCATAAAATTAAACAAGAAAACATATTTTTTTATAGTCCAGAACATGGTAAGATATGTAATTCATACATCCTTATAGACTAAAATATTGACAGTACTATAGTCTAACTGGATATTTGGCAAAGGTAGTATAAAAAAAGTTTAACTCTCTTTCACTGTATTGAAACTGAAGCACAGAAAGAAGGCCGATCTAGCATATCTTTCCTTGTATGGAAAAAATTTTGGCTTTGTTACAAAGTATCTGAACATAAATCTTATTTTACAAGTAAAGGAGGTTTGTTGAAATAATATTTTTAAAAGTTATATTACTCATCAGAATAAAAATTGATTCTGCTTACCACCTGGCATCAAGTTATTGAGCTACGCTTTCAATAAAGATTTTTTTTAATTGGGAATGTTCTAGAACATTATAACGTGAGTTTGGAATGGAGTGAAATAGGAGTCAATTCAGCTAAATTTTACATCTCCTTGACAGCCAAAAAATCATAAACGTCTGATAACAAGATATTTTAAACCTTGTGTTGGATCCAAACATCCAAGAAAATATACTGTTCATGTGACATTTCAGAATCCTATTCTAAATAGACTCCTTTGGGTGGATGGTCTGATCATTAATGACCTAAAACATTTCTCAAACTCTCAGGCACCACCAAATTTAATTTATATAAATGAAAAACATGACCAAAGTTGTTCCAAGAAACTTTCTTGGCTTTGACAAAAAGTTGTCATCAGCATTTCTTCTATATCCTTTAAAATAGGGGTCCCCAACCCGAGGGCTGCAGATTGGTACCGGTCCATGATCTACTAGGAACTGGGCCACAGAGCAGAAGGTGAGTGGCAAGCGAGCGAGTGAAGTTTCATCTGTATTTGCAGCCGCTCCCCAGCACTAGCATCACTGCCTCAGCTCCACCTCAGATCATCAGGCATTAGATTCTCATAGGAGCACTGGTCCCTGGTGCCAAAAAAGGTTGTGGACTGCTCGTTTAAAAGAAAGATATCTGAAGTTTTATTCCAGTGAAAGATAAAACCTGGATTTTACCAAATAGAAACTCATTATATTCGCCCATGTTTACTCCTGATTCTTCTTTACTTTACTCCTTAAATTCTAATCAGGGTTTTATTTTTCACTCTAATGCTTTTGACAAACAAAGAAAAGATCCAATCTTAATGACTGATAGTTCTATCATTTATTAATTCTGAGTTTGTTGGGAGCTTTGCTCTACTTGGATTGGCCTTAAAAATCCCAATTTATCACTCCTTGGTCCAAAATACAAGGCCAGACCCTGACATGAGAAAAGATGAAGAAAAAGTTTTTATCAATTCATGTGGGATAAGCTACTCAAATTTGTTGTTTCGCCATGGTCTGTAATTATTTCTGTTGCAGTTACAACTCAGAGTTCAGGAGGTACTTCCAGATTAAGCAGAATTAGATTTAAAATTCTAACTTGGGAGCACATCCCTGACATAACTAGCAGTTAAAATCAATATGGGCCCCTATTGTTAGGTGATTACTGAGATAATCCTCAGCTCTAATGCAATATGGTGAGTGAGGTAGTTTCCACTTAAGTAATTTATTCTCTATTGTGAATTCTTTTGTTCAATTGGATTTACTATAGTGCTGCTTTATAGCCTTTAAAAAGTATCAGGGAAACATAGTGTATCTAATTACATAATAAATCAATAATTCCATCACCATTTATTAATTCTGAGTTTCTTGGGAGGGACGAGGATGTTAAGGTGAATTGAATTTCTTATTGACCGAGAGAAAAGTAGAAGATAATTAGCTAATATCTTGAAAACCTTTCTAAAATGTACACATGTACTTCCAGTTAAACATGATGCACTGAACACCTTTTGAGACTCCGCTTTCAGGAAAGACCAAAAAAAAAAAAAAAAAATAGGAGAAGATAGAAACAAAATATTGGAAAAATGAAAGGCAGGTAGATAAAGACCTGCTCGTTTAATCCTAATCCAGCAGGGAAAGAAACCAACCATTAATTCCTCAGAATGATGACAAGGCTCAGTAATTACAGTTACCATGTATCTCCAAGAGTGAGAAATTAAGCAGGGCTCAAAACAGGAAGATTGGCTAGGAGTTTGCAGAAGACTGAGTAAGGCATCTAGATATCCCCCTCAACTTGCAGGAGACTCTAGATTTACTCTCTGGTGATGGTGATAGAAAGGATTATGGGCTGGGGAACATTAGAGACACAGAAAGGAAGGGATATCACACTAAAAATAGGGGGATTACATTTTAAAAACCCACCTATTAAAAGGTAAGATTCCCACCTCACTCACCCTTGCTTCCAGAACTCACATAGATAGCCTTACACTTAATCTCTCTCAACTGTCAGTAGTTTAGGAAATTTCTGTCTGGAAAGTCACCAGCCCCAGGGAAAGGAGCCACAGGTAACAATGGGGGAAGGCAGGGAGAAGCAGAGGCAATGAAATGGCCTAGCCCAGTCATCCTGCATTACAGTCCTGAAATTGACAAGTCACGTGCAGAACTTCCATTCAGAATTTTAGTGCCCCATTCTTAAATACAAAAAACAAGAAAACAATTTTTTTTTGGGGGGGGGGGAACCTCTAAATGTGTAGGGGAAAAAAGCAGACAACAGAAAACTTTAGAAAAAATTAAGCCATCATTAATGTTCTCTGATAAGAGAAAATACTGAACTGAAAGAAATAAGGAAAACAATCTATACAAAAGAAGCTTTATCAAAGAGAAATTACACTGGACAAGTTAAACAGGAAAGGAAGACTTTATTCAAGACTACTGCAATAGGGTTTGAGGCTATTTATAGTAGGGGAGGACAATTAAATTCCTACTATAATAGGGACAGTTGGAGATTTACAGTCAGTGGGCTAGATGAGGGAGTCATCAGATGAGAAATCACTAAGGAAATCTGTTAGGTATCAAATGTAGGAGGATGAGAAAATTGATTGGATATCAAGAGTGGGGGGATTCTCACTAAACTGGCTTAGCAGGTTTCTTGCTAAAACTGAGCCTGCAGACCAAGGAGAGTCATAGTCAAGGAGAGGGATTGGCAGCAGCCTGACTAATGTTCAGTCACGGAGGGAGTCCTTGTCATTCAGAAATCAAAAATTAGTTCTTGAGAATTAAAAATATGATAGGAAATGCAAACGTTTTAATATAAGTAAAAAAAAAAAATACAATCGAAAATGAAAAGAAAAGAAAGATAACCAGACACAGGTGCTCCTGCTTCTTGCCCTGTCTCCTTTACCTGCACAGCAATAGGCTAACAGGTTCCCAGACACACAAAAGAATGAGTCTCTATGGAAATATTCTCTCTCAGGGGCTCGCCTGCCATTCGCTGAAGGTCGGCTGCATTCTAGGTAGTCAAGCCCTGACTTAGAATAAGGCTCCCAGTTCTCGCTTTGTGTATAAGTTGCTCCAGTGCCAACCTCATAATTAAAAAGTCAAAAAGTCATAATGTCACCCCCTAAAGCTCCAAAGGAATGAATTAAATTTTCCAACATTCAGACATGACAATTACAGCCACTGCACACTTCAAGGTTTGCAGGGTAAATGACCCTAGTTAAAGGATTGATTTACTATTTGAAATCTCCTTCCCTTTATTTCTTTTAACCCTTTGTGTCTGTCTCCTATTGCTTCTGTAACAAATTATCATCAATTTAGTGGCTTAAAACACTATAAATTTATTATCTTACATTTCTGTAGGTTAGAAGTCCAACATCAGTCTCACAGGGCTACAATCAAGGTGTCAGCAGCATTATGCTCCTTTTCAGAAGTTTTAGGGAAGAACCCATTTCCTGGTCTTTTCCAGCTTCTAGAGGTAGTCTTCATTCTTTGGCTCATGGTCCCTTTCTACTTTCAAAGCCAACCATGGTTCTAATATTTCCCAAATCATATCGCTCTAACTTCTGCTTCTCTCTTCCACTGTTAAGAATGCTTACAATTACACTGAGACCTACCAGATAGTCCAGTATAATCTCGAGCAAATCTGATTAGCAACTAATTTCATCTGCAACCTTTATTCCTCTTTGCCGAGTAACCTAACACATTCCCAGTTTCCAGGAACTAGGACGTGAACATTTTTGGTGGTCCATTAGTATGCCTGCCACATATCCTTATTTAAAGTAATTCCCAAAATCTCCCTTGTAAACAAAATGTTGTTCTAGAAAGTATGTAACAGTAATAGTTATTTCAAACACTGTTTATTAAATTGAAGTATTAACAAGTGGTAATAGATCTACATATTAGGCCAAGAAATAACTTAAACCAACACTGGTTTAAATGTCTATAATCTCATGAAAAAGTATAAAAAATAACCATGCATAGGAGCTATTTGTGGCAGTCAAAAATATTAATTAATACATTTAAAAGAATTAAGACAATTTTTAGAGAAAATATAAGACGAGAAACACTACAGAGATAATAGGAACACAGTACTTGTCTATTACTAAGTCTCAAAGTGCTTTGCCAATTTGAACTCAGTAGGTCTTCTAGGCTGGAAAGAAAATGGCTCAATCCCTAAAGGTTGGGCCTCACTCAAATTTGATTTCCACTTCCTAAAGCAATGTTAAACTTTTGTTAAATCTAAATCTTTCGTGAGCACTGAAATCATCTGAGATGTCTGTTAAAAATGCAGAATCCCAAAAGCCACCACAAGGGATTGTGATTCAGTAGGTCTAGTGGGGTCCAAAGAGTGTATATTTTTAATGCACGTAAACAGGATGTTAAAATGGAAGCACCTCTATGTCAGCTTCAACTGAGGTGTCACAGGATCATGGCAGGAAACACTGACACTGGGTAACACGAAGAAAGTTTGACAAAGGGAGTATTTACAGAAGGTGTGGGCAGAACAGTAGGAAAACCAGAAGGGATAATGCAGTGCCCCAGGCCTAGTAGCAGCAAGATGCCTGTTAATGTCCCTAGACCAGGAAGACCAGAGAACTGCTACCAGAATCAGAGGGAGGAGACAGGGGGAGTGGACTGCTTGACAAAAGCTATGGCCTTTGTTGAGGATGCAGGCAGCCCAAGGAAGCCCGGTAGAAAGGGAGAAAATTACTTAAGCCCAGAGAATTTTTGCCCAACCTTACTGCTCCCTTCTTCCTGGCTTCTTCCAGGACTCCCCATTGACCAAACTCAAGAGGAAGTCAGAAGGTAAGGAAGCCCATCAGAGAAGCCCATATTGGTCAACCCCTTAGGCCATACAAGTACATAGATAGGAATGAAGCGTGGGTCTGGAGAGGCAAAATGAAGATATCCTGCACAGGCACCAACACAGTAGATATTGAAGTGAGTGTGAATCACACCCACACACCCACATCTTCATGTGAAGAATTTACAGAAGAAATATTTCTAACCAGTTCCATGACATTGAATGTCTCATTGAACAAGGAAATAAAAAAGGGTCAGAGAGTGAAAAAGAGTGAGGCGGTTCTCATGAGATCACTCCCAGAGCTTTAAATGTGTTCCCAGTCATTGAAAGATAGCAGGCTAGACTTTCTTCTGAAAAAATAAAAGTTCCCTGAGCGGCAGAGTCTAATTGGCTGGTGGGCTAAGACCAGTCTGCGCTCCCAGAATTCATAGGGCAAGGGATGTATGTGTGTTTCCTTTAGTCCAGATGCGCCACACAAGTGAGAGAGCAGGCCTCATATTGTTTTAGGTTTGGCCCAAAAAGACCTCTTAAAGCAAGATCTGGTGTGGAGTGGACCTCTGAATAAATTCAGGGCAATGGTAGAAAAAACTAAAGCTATACTTAGATTATATCCCACATGTGATGCTTGGTCAGTGCATTGATTATATAATACAGTGATTCTTATGCAGGTTCTCTAGAAAAAAGTTTTTGTAAAACACCTCTGGACTATTTAAATCTGCCTGGTCAAATGGTAAATGGTATGGTAAAGTGGACAGGAAAAAAAAATAATTCACCATGGTGTTCTTATTCCTGGCATTAGGAGTTGAATGCCAAGAGTGATTAAACATAAGTTCTAGATGCAGACTGCCTAAATAAAACCACATCTCTCCCACTTATTACCTGGCTGATGTTGGGCAAGTTACCTACCTTCTCTCTCTCTCTTTTTTTTTCATACTCTTTCTAATAAATTTTACTTGACTTTTCTTTCCTACCTAGCTTATTTAAGCATTAAGGTCACCACTTGTAAAATAAACATAATAATAGACATATCTTCAAGTATTTTGAGAATTAGACAAAATGATCCAGGTTCCTTAGCAGAATGCCTGGTACATAGTAATAAAGTAGCTATTTTTATAATTCAAAAACATTTATAGTTATTACTACATGCTATATTTAGGTGTTAGTATGCAAATAATCAAATTCTACTATAAAACTCCATTTCTCTAAACTCATCCTTCTATTTTCATAGAACATTTGCTTTACTCTTACTCAAAACCAAATAAATACAGTTTTTCGATACATGAGGGTTATTTACTGGTTTTCCTACAAGGAAAGGTGAAAGTTAACACCCTCATCCCCCCTTATCCACAGAGGACAGATGTCTGAATCTGGGGATAGTACTGAACTTTATATATACCGTTTTCCTTACACATACATACCTATGATAAAATTTAATTTATAAGTTAGGCATGGTAAGAGATTAACAACTAATAATAAAATAGAACAATTATAACCATATATTGTAATAAAAATTATATGAATGTTCTCTCTCTAAATATCTTATTGTACTGTACTCATCTTTTCACTTAAAGGAAGCGCTTTACAGCTTCTCTTTGACAGATCCAATTGCCAGCATCACTACTCTTGAGCTTTGGGGCCATTATTAAGTCAAACAAGGTTTCCTTGAACACAAACACTGTGATATCACGACCGTCACACTGAAAACTGAGAGGGCTACTGACTGATGGGCAGGTAGTGTTCACAGCATGGAGAAACTGGACAAAGGGATGATTCATATCCCTGGGGCGGATGGAGCGGGATGTCATGAGATTTTATCGCACTACTCAGAATGGCGTGCAATTTAAAACTTATGAATTGTTTTTTTCTGGAATTTTCCATTTAATATTTTCAGACCACAGTTGATCATAGGTAACTGAAACCAAGAAAAAAGAAACCATGGATAAGGGATAACTACTGTAGTCAGTTATTAAGAGCTCAATTTGGACTGAACCCTACGTTAAGTGCAGTGAGAAACATTATTATTCAAATCAAATATATATGTGCTGAGGGAATATTGCCCGATGGCACCATCAGAGGGAGTAAACAGCATTTAATAGGAGAAGACTTCCTGAAGGAATTGTTTTGAGCTAGATAATAGAGATTAACTCTTAACTAACAGAGCTGATGCTGGGAGGCTTTTCAGACAGCAGACAATGGCCTGGCAAGGGTGGGGAACTAGGAATTAAACAGTCATGAACTGGGTACAGCACACTGAGAGACTTGAGAGAGGAGCAGATGGGCCGTACAAGGGACAAAGAGATGAGGTCAGATGAGAAGACCTCTCCTTGTTGTAAATCATCCAAGTACATCGAAGTCCACACGTACACAAAAATTTGTATATTCAGCAGTAACCTCTACAGTTTCCAAAATGAGAGCTTTCTGAATCTCTCTGAAAATTAAGTTGTATAAGGAAAAGTATAGGTCATGAACGATTATTGCTGTTAAAGGCTCAGCTATTTCTGTAGCAGAATACAGAACACAAGCAGGAAGTCTGGGAATTAATTCTATCTTCCCAGACTTTCAAGAATTTCTTGATTTCCTATCTTCCTCTCCTGTGAATCAGGTAAAATTGCTAATACACTCCCTTTTCATGGTGAAGCCTAACAATGCACTCATAATAATGATTCTGCAGAAAATGCCCTTGGACTGTGATAGATTTGGGGGGCTAATTAATTCTGCTTCCTTCCTTTCTCACTCACCCCAGACCATGACCAGCACTACTTCTAATCAATTTTAAACTTGAACAAAAATCCATAAGGTTTCAAATGACCAGATGACATGTTTATTTCTGCAGTGATTAATTTCCTCAAAAAAAAAAAAGAGTAAAGTTTCAGAAGAAATTGAATTGGTTTCAATGACACTCTCTGGGTTTGAAGCCAATGAAAACCCTAAAAAGCTTTTTACTTTCTACATTTTCAACCTGAGTGATTTTTAAAACCAAGAAAAACAGGAGGTCATGGAAAGGAAAGAAAGCAACCCCAGCTCTCCAATAAGACTGAAAAAAAAAAAGTGGCAAAAAGTAAAATCCCCTTAGAATTCTGGTGGTAGGAAACAGAACCGATACCTGAATTTTAAGCTAATTGTGCTATATTAATTTTTTTTTAGTAATTCTCATGCTTATAGGGAAGAATGGATATTGATTCATGTCTGAAATGCATAAAAAATGGCATATGGTGCTATGTCAATTTTTTTTTTAGTAATTCTCATGCTTATAGGGCAGGAGAACAGAAATTGACTCATGGCATGTCTGAAATACATAAAAATTATATATATGTGTACATATATATATATATATATACTATCATCATATTTGCAAATTAAATAATAAGGAAGTAATGGACCCTATGCCACAGATATATCCAGAAAAATGAAATGTCTGCATTAAAAGAATCCCACCAACAAGCCACCTCCAGCTAGGCTAGTTTCTTTTATCACAATCTAGTTTCCATTCCATTAACCTTTAGGTCACAGCTTCCAGAAAACTGTTGGCTATACCTCAAGTGGAGAGATAAATGTGAAACACAGAGTGATCAGAGAGGAATTCTGGGAATAAGATGGCAGCCACAATTTAGTATTTCGATCTCCCCAAATCCCCCCATAAAAATAGAACTAGGATACTAAAAAACTCATGAACAATATTTACATCAAAGGGTGACAATTAAATGATAAGATTTCCCCAGGAACCTGAAAATATGAGCAGGTGGAGATAAACCAGCAGCAGCTATAAGACCTATATGGTATTCCTTGCCATGAGGAGGAATGAGAAAGAAGCAACAAGTGTATAATGGGTTTGAGAATAGGAAAAGCCAAAAATTGCCAGCAAGGGCTCACTGGAAACCACAGTGGGCCAATGAGAGGACAGTGGCTGGAACTTCAGAACTCAGTACATTCCCATTTGTAACACAAAAATTTCTCAGCAAGGTCTGAAGAGGCTGGGGAAGCTTGATTTCCACAAATGCTCAAAACTAACCAGCCAAAGCTCCCTTCCATAATAAAACATACAAAGGATAAACTGCTGGAAGAACTTACCAACTTGAGCATGGCAGGAATAACAGAGAGAGGGAGAAAGAAAGAAAAAGAGGGTGGGAGGGCAGGAGGGCGGAAGGAAGGAAGGAAGGAAGGGAGGGAGGGAGGGAGGGAGGGAGAGAGGGAGGATCAATCCAGATAAAAAGATGGGAAGGGAAACACATAAATACAGTTAACTCAGTCAAGGTCATCTGGTCAATCCAGGGTGGCCATTGATGTGAACCCAGTTATCTAAATCCAATGCTTTTTCAATTTTTATCCAGATGTTTGTTATCATCTGAGACACTAAATAAAATGAAACTTAAGAAGTTAATAGTGGAATATTATACTTGAGTTTTTTTCCAATATAAGAGTCCATGAGAAAAATAAATGGATAGTTTATATCAGCAGGCTGAATACCACAAAATATTTTAATGCAACTGCCATTCCACCTTCATAACATAACATATAATGGCAACGAACATTTATTGAGGGTACAGTCTGTGCCAGGCTCTGTTCCAAGTACTTTATATGAATGACCTCACTTAATCCTGATAACTATCATTATCCTTTTTTTAAAATGAGGAAACTGGAACTAAGAGAAGTAACTGGTCTAAAGAAACAGCTAATAAATGACAGAACTGGGATTCAAGTCCAGATCTGCTTGATTCCAAAACCCATTTATTTAACATTTGTTCTTTACTTACAATAAAAACTCAGATAGTAAGATAACTTAATGTTGAAAATTAAAACTTGGAATTAATAAATATATTCCCAAATGTGCAAATTTATATTTCACTGTATCTCTTAATAGTTTCCATCTGAAAGATGCAGATAAGCAAAAAAAAAAAAATTCCTTGAGGTAAATATGTAGACTGATTTCTTAACACAGTCAACACAAAGGTTTTGCTCATTTTTGTCTCTATAGCTCTTTTGTAACTAAAGAAGGACTATTTCTGACAAAAGGGATGATACTACCACTGTAAATCCCACTTAACCTTCAAATATCAGTTCCCTTCTTCTATGTATCTTTTTCTGATTGCTCTGGAAATTACTTCTACTTAATTCCTACAACTATACTTGTATCTAGCACGTAGTTTAGCATATGATCATTCCCCAATTGTAATGAGTATTTAGGTACCAGATACCAGATTTACCCTCTTGCCTAAAAACATACACACACACACACACACACACACACACACACACACACACACACACACATACATACACATATCTATATAGATAAAGATATAGATATAGATATAGATATAGATGTATATATGTGAAATGACGGTTCTCAAGACACTGAATATCAGGCAGTGAAAAGCAATGATCCCTGAGAGACAAGAAACAAATAAGGTGAGGCCTACATTTGTGCCAGTATACTGCCCTGAGAGAGTCGCCAGGTTTCAGCTCAGGGAGAGGAATCCAGGCTGAGCTCCCTGGGTTGAAAAGATAGAGCTGAGAGCCTGGAGAGACCAAGGCAGCTAAATTTGCACAAGAGAGTACCAAAGAGAGGAGACTTTCACAGAGAGAGAACTCCAGAGATCTCCAGAGGATGTCTCTAAAATAAGTGAACAGGGCACTGATTTGTGCATAAATGTAAGGCAAAATCTGAGGATGAGGAAAGAATCACCTAAAAGGATACCTGAAGTTCACATAGGACTGAGAATAGTCCCTGTTTCCACATAGCAGACAGAGAAACACCATAATGCATGTATGGGTCATTGGGTAGGGTATTCAGAAGAGCGTTACCTCAAAGGTGAGAATAATTAGCCCTAGCAAACTATACTTCTAGATGAGTCTAACAAATCTTTAAAATAAGGCCTGGAAGGAATAAAGTATTTCTAAGTAACTTAATGGCATTCCAAAATAAAGCACAAAAATATTTATAGGACTACAAAAATGTCTAGCACTAAAAAAAGCAATATTTACAATGCCTGGTATCCAATCAAAAACTATCAAGCGTGCAAAGAAACAGGAAAATATGAATCTTAATGAGGAAAAAAATTAATCAATTAAAACTGACCCAGAATTGACACGAATGTTAGAATTAACAGACAAAAACATTACAATTATTATAACTACATTTCATATCCTCAAAAAACTTAACAGAGACACAGAAGACATGAAAAAGACCCAAATCAAACTTGTAGAGATGAAAACTACAATGTCTGAAAGGAAAGATACACTGGAAGGGACAAATGGCAGATTAGGTATTGTGGAAGAAAATATTATTTTTTTAAAGATTTTTATTATCATATAGGTAACATACAATATTGCATTAGCTTCAACATTTATATATCTTAAGAAGTGATCACCATGATAAGTCTGGCAATCATCTGACACTGTACAAAACTAACGTAATATTATTAACTATATTCCCCATGCAGTACACCACATCCCCATGACTTATTTGTTTTATACCTGGAAATTTGAACCTCTTATTCCCCTTCATCTTCCCCAACCTTTTTTGATTTTTTAATTACAGTTGACATTCAATATTATTTTACGTTAGCTTCAGGTGTAAAGCATAGTGGTTAGACATTTATACAATTTATGAAGTGAACCCCCTGACTAGTCTAGTACCTACCTGGCACTATACATAGTTATTACCATATTACTGACTAGAAGAAAATATTACTAAATTGAAAACATACTAATAGAAACTTTCCAAAATGAAACACAGAAAAAAAGAATTTTTTAAGTGAATGGAGAATTGGTGAGTGTGGGACATCTTCAAGAGGTCTAATATGTGTGTGTTGGGAGTCCTAAAGAAGAGGAGACAGGGAGGGAAAAATTTTGAATAAATAATTGATTCAAATATTACAAATTTAATTAAATTAACCCAAAGAACCAAGAAGCACACTAACTTCAAGCAAAAGTAACATGAGAAAATGACACTAAAGCACAACATAATAAAATTATTCAAATGAGTGATAAAAAGAAAATAAATTTAAGTAGCCCAAGAAAAAGACACATGCCATACAAAAGAATAAACATAAGGATGATTGCAGATTTCTCATGAAAAACAAGGCACAGGAGAAGATAATGGAGTAATATCTTTAATAAAAGAAAAATATGTCAATATGATTGCCTACGTAGAATATATAATGAAATCTAGAGAAAAGCAACTAGAACTAAGAGTATTGCAGGATCAAAGATCAATATACAAAATCAAGTGTACTTTTTATATGCTACCAATGAACAATCGGATATTAAAATTCAAAAAACTAAGCAATTTATGATAACATTAAAAATATAAACTACTTAGGGATAAATCTGACAAAAGATGTGCAAAAGCTATACACTGAAAACTGTAAAATATTTCTGAGAAAATTTTTTAAAGACCTAACTAAATGGAGAGATACATTGTGCTTATGGGTCAGAAGATAAAATATTGTTGTGAGGTCAAGTACCCCCAAAATGAGCTTTAAATCTCAAACGAAATCCCAGCATGCTTTTTTGTAGAAATTGATAAGTAAGTTGATTCTAAATGCATATGGAAATGGAAGGAACCTAGAATAGCCAAAACGACTCTGAAAAAAGAATAGCAAAGTGAGAAGATCTGATTTCAAGACTTACTATAAAGCTACTGTAGTCGAGATAGTGTGGCACTGGTGTAAAGACAGACAAATCAGTGGGACACAGTAAAGAGTCCAGAATTAGAATTACATTATATGAACTGATTTTTTTTTTTGCTATTGCCTCTTCTTTCTTTTTTTCTTAAATAGACTTTTTTTTTATAAAGCAGATTTAGGTTTACAGTAAAATTGAGTAGAAAGTACAGGAGGTTCCTATAGATGACTGATTTTTGACAAAGATAAAAAGGCAATTTGGTGGAGAAAGGCAATTATTCTCACCATCAATAAATGGTGGGAATAACTGTATATCTGTATGCAAAAAAAAAAAGCAACAGCAAAATAACATTGATCTATATCTCAAACTATGTGCAACAATTAATTAAAAATGAATCGATGCCTTGCATGTAAAATTGGGAAATTTCTAAAAGAAGATATAGGAGAAAATCTTTGTGATTCTGGATTAAATGAATATTTTAGATGTAATATCAAATGTATGATCAATAAAAGGAAAAATTGTAAATTGAAATTCATAAAAATTAAAAACTTCTTGTCCAAAGACACTGTTAGGAGGATGAAAAGGCAAGCCACAAACTCAGAGAAAATACTTGTAAATCATTTATATGATAAAGTACCTATTTCCAGAATAAATCAGGAACTCTCAAATCTCAATAATAAGAAAAAAAATCAAAATGAGCAAATGATTTGAACAGATACTTCTTAAAAGAACATATGTGAGTGGCAAATTTGCCCATGATAGGTTATTCGCCATCATTAGTCATGAGGGAAATGTAAATTAAAGCCACAATGCGATACCTCTACACACCTATTAGAATGGCTAAAATTAAAAAGGCTCACCATACCACGTGCTAGTGAGGATGTGGAGAAACTGGAACAGTCATACGCTACTAATGTAAAATGAGCGAATCACTTTGAAAAACAGTTGGCAATTTCTTAAACAATAAACATACACTTACCATATGATCCAACCACTCCACTTCTAGGTATCGCCCAAGAGAAATGCAAGTATATATATATGCTTGTACATGAATGATCATGGCAACTTTACTTGTAAGAGTCAAAAAACTGTAAACAACCTAAATGTCTATCAACAGATGAATGAATAAACCAATCATAGCATATCTGTATAATGAAATATTCAGAAAAATAAAAAATGAACTATTATATAATGAACTATTATATAATGAACACAATAAAACAGACTGACGATAAAATCATGAGAGAAAAAAAGCAAGATAAAAATGAGTATAAACTCAATACAGAGGGAGAAGACAGAAATTCCCATCTCCCAGTTTTGCTCTGCAAGAGGTATATTTGCATATTTTAAATGCTGCCGGCTTAGGATTCTATTCAGCCTGAATCTAGGTGCTGCCTGGAATCCTCCCCATTGAGACACTGACAAGTCTTGGCACACTTTCAACTACTGGGAGCCACTAAAAACAAAGTAGGCTGCTTGGACAATCACAAAGGTTTGAAAGACAGCCAAGAGCTAGGGCAGAGTTGAACGATAAGTTTCATCTCCTACATCAGACCACTTGGAGAGACAGCTTTTATCTGATGTAGAGAAATCAACATACAGTCAAAGGAAATGAAGAAACACAAAATAATAAGATAATACCTCAGAAAAATTAGTATAAATTGCATGGTTCCACTGATATAAAATTCTGGAAAACATAAACTAACCCCTCAAGATAGAATACAAATCTCAGGATACCTGTAGAAGTGAGGAACAAGTGGAGAGATTAAAAGAGGCACAAGATAGCTTTTGGGAGTACTAAATATGTTCACTATCTTGATTATGATAATTACACATGTGTATGTATGTGTCAAAACCTATCAGGTTTTGACACATCAGGTTGCACATTTTACAGCAATTGTATACTTTCATAGCAAATTGTTATATGTCAAGTACACTCCAATGAAGCTTTTTAAAAACGAGTGTTCATTTTTAAACAAACTAAATTACAAAATAAGGATAATCCAAGACATCATAAATTAATTTTTTTCTAGTACAGTTATGAGTAAATTGTATGCACTTACAAAGTACAATGAATACATAGGTTTAATTTAATGGGTGTTTTTGCTGTTTTCCCTATTGATATGTTCAAATTATTCTAAAATTTTCTCCATATTCTAAACAAAATACAACTTTTCTGATTAATTTTTCAGAGGAGGTACTAAAACATATTTCAAATATTTCCAAAAGACAGTCAAACCAAAATAAAAAATAATGGAAAAAATAGCAATAAAATGTGCAAGAATATATTAAGCAGCATCTCAAACAATCAGCAAGAGAAATAAAATCTGACCAGATAAAACTCTTCTAAGCATAATTTATTATGGTGGCTATTATTTTATGTCACTGAATTTAAATAGTTAGTTCTAAGATAATAAGGTAGTTCTTCAACTTTGGAAAGTACTTCAAAGTCAGTCTGAATTTTAAGAAGGCTTTCAAAAGACTCAAAGGTAAGAAATGATTCAGAATGTTTTTTGTTCTTTTTTTTTCCAAATAGAATGTATAGCCCTCAATAGTACAGTTGTTACAAACTAATGAAATCTTGTCTGTGTACCCAAAAAGGAAAAAAAACTCTATATACTTTCCTGTTTCCAAAGGGTTTATGAAATATCATAATACAATAACTGCTTTTTCAAATCGAACCCTTGAGTTCCATGCATTTACCTCTAGCAGGCGTCCTCTAGGTTTTAAGCCATGTTTGTCAGCGTGGAGTAACGGAAAAAATACATGGATTCTTGTCCTGATCAACCGTTACAAGCTATGTCAAATTAGGTAAGTGAGTTCAACTCTCCATAATTCTTCATTAAAGTGGAGGAATTAATCTAAATATTTCTTATGTTCCCATCATTTTGACAGTATGCTTTCAGAACCACGGACAGTTACAAGTATTTGTATTCCTCCACCTTGGGGAATGAGGAAGAGAACTAATTTGATGAGTTATAAAGGAGCATTGAGTACTAACCCTAGAGGACTATGGTGTAACTTTCTATTTGGAGGAAATGTCATTATAAAGATATAATTTTTACATCTGGGTAAGCATCTAGTTGACCATTATCTTTTCAACATATGTTTTACTTAAAACTCCACCATCCAAAAGATAATCAAGCCAATCTTGATATTTAAAAAAACAAGGACCCATGTATAACACTTTAAAGAGAATGGTATATACTTGCATACAGAGAGGAAAAACTGATAGTTCAAAATTCTAAAATATGCATATAATATAGTAATGTAATGAGCAGCATTATCCAGGAAAGCAGAATTAGAGCAAAGAGCATCTTAGTGCATTACAAAATTGCACAGAAAACTAACACATCTAGCTGGTGTGAGTCACTGTTTTCATGGATTAGTATCAAAGTACAAAAACTGAAGCCAATAAACAGCTTATATTTATTAATTGTTAAGGTTTTATGTATAAGAAAATTGATGTTTCATAGTAAAATTGATTGAAATCATCCTGTTATTGATTTATTTACCTAAACAGTTTCACTTTTTAATTTATTATAGAGAATATTGAGTTAATAATCCAATTTTTCTATATGCAAACTTAATAGGAAAAAAAATGTCACCACACTCACACAAAATGTATAGCAAAGTAATATTCTCGATCTATGAGCCATCTAGCCGAGTAACTGTGATTGGATAAAACAACAGATTATAGACTGACCTCTCTTTCTTATTCCCGAAATACTGTAAAAACACCTATTGCAATTTCCTTTATTTATTTGTCAAATATCACTAATTAAATATTATTTTCCCTACCCACCATATAAAGAAGTAGAAGAGACTATGAAAGAAATTTAAGTTTTCATCCTTGACTTCAGGGGCTTACCCTTTAATTAAAGGGATTATCTTGTAGGTCTTCCTAATAGTTGATTTAAGCAGAAAATTTTACCCTGTTTATTTTTCTATTTGGATATAATCTCTACCCCATATCCCTTGCATTAGGCTGCCATTATCTTAAGGGCAGAAACATTGACACCTTCCATGTAATAGCTAATCCTATTCTCAGGGTATACACCACATACACAATAGAAAATCAAATATGAGAACAGATCAGTTCCCCAAAAAACTCTTTTAATAATGAAATATATTCAGGGATTAGGATAGTTTTTTGAGTGATTTTATAATTTATCACTCAGCCCAAGTATAAATCATTTTTCCTAAAACTGAAAGTACTATACAGCAAAAACTCCTTTATGAATAAATAAATTCTAAAACTCTGTGAACATCTTAATAACATTGTTCTATTTGGCTAAGCTGGTATGACAGAGGGATTAGTGTAAACTGAAATTCCTCACTTGCACTTAATTTTCTGTTTAAAATAAATCAAAACCTACAGCACCACTCTCAAGCACATTTCTAGTCCATTGCAAGCTGACCAGTTAAAGTCAAATCCATGTATTTTGCTTTATGGAAACTAAATTTAACTGTCTTCCACAATTCAGAGCACTACAATAACCACTAGCTTTACAGTCACATTTGTGGTTCAAGACCCAGTTTTGCCACATACTAGTCGTCTGACTTTAGGCAACTTATCTAACTTCTTGGTGATTCAAATTCCTCACCTGCAAATTAAAAAGTTGAGATGCAATGCATTCGGCATCCCACTCCATCTCTAAGAACTACTCTTAGGATGCTGGCTGGCTGGCACTTACTGAAGCTCTAATAATATCCTCATTCAACCCAATGACATTCCATTTAATCATAGCCAACAAAACATCATTATATGTCATTCTTGTGAATCCATGTACTTTTACCTGAATATGTAATGCATTGGTAGAATTTTTATGCATTGGTAGAATTTTTTATAAACCATAATTCAGATGGTTACTTTCATCTTTCGAAAGGAAGTTGCTATTGTTCCTCTATCATTCAGGGTTCTGATAGGAAACAGATGACATTCACATTGAGTAATTTAAGGAAAGTTCAGTAAAATTTTGACTATTTACAAAGATGCAAGAAAGGTGTAAGAAAAACCACAAAGTATGGTACACAATATCTTGGGGTTAGAAATATGTCCAATTGCCCCAAAGCAGCAAGAGTAGGGAGAATGGAATGAAACTGGTGATGGGCTATGTGGAAAGGACCACCTTACAAGAACTGTGATCTTAGGCAGAGAGACACAGCCAACTCAAGCTGACCTTGCAAATAGGGAATTGGAGTGATAAATGTCTTACTCTCACAATCTCCACTCCCTCCAGTCTCTGACCAATGCTCACCATTGGCCAAGCCCAATTAGAAGCTAAGGCCGACAGAACCCTGTTAGGTAGATTTCATAGGGTATAGAAAGGTCAAAACCTGGAGGTATAAAGGGAAATATCTAACACAATCCTCTTCTCTCTAAGTAGCTTAGATTCTCAAAGAATTATACTTTGCCTGAAGCCCCTTTAATGGTGTCATTATGAACTACTTGTCTAGTGAGTTCATGTAATGTCCTGGATCCCTTCTAAATTATGACTATGTATTTAATGTTCAAATATCATTTATTATAACACCAAGAACCTATTAGAACCCTCTAATGTAGTCATCTGGGATAATTTTAGATCCCAACAGGTTTTCACAAAGAATGTAAGCAAATCAATTGCTTAAATTTGAAGAAATGTCAATGTTAGTAAAAATCGATTTTCTATACTTCCTTCCTCTAATTAGTTGCTTTGGACATCAATGAGTTGCACAAAAAGAGCCACAATGATTTGTCTGATTAAGTCGTTTCAGCAAACCAGAAAGGCTAGAACACAGCATTATTAACTCTTTGATGGGCTATGCATGTAAAGCCACGCTGAGCTGCAGAAACATTGAAATGCTCCAGGGAATAGCAGAATTAAAGTGGATAACAGGAGGAGGTGCTTCAAAGGAAGACTTAATTTAAACCTCTGGTCTAGAAAAGACAAGGAGCGTATTCATCAATGTAGAAAGAAAAATATTGTTAATTGGATACTTGCTACCATGTGCTAGGCACTATGCTAAGTGCTTTCACATCATATTTCATGCAATTTGCATGACAGCCCAGTAAGATATTTTTATTTACAGCATTTTACACATGAGGAAAGTAATTTGCCTAAGGCACTACAAAACAAAATCAGAAAATCCAATAAAGAGGCATAGTTTTCAAAAGGTTTTACATCTGATATGACCTCAAACATAATCCCACCGTTTCACCATTTTTAATTATTGTTTGTGTCTTGGAAAATGGTAAGATACAAATGATAACTTATTCTGCCTATTTATGGAATCAATCTGGAAAAACAGAATTTCTTCTGAAAATGACTCCTTCTTTTGGAAAACATTTTAAATGGTTGTCACAGTACTTGGAAGCATTCTGGAGAAAGACTTAGCCTGTGAAATCTTTTCCCTAGAATAGCTATAGTGGTTTCCTATCAGACCTCAACTCAGAATAGCCCTCTGTTTTTGTGCTTAGGAATCAAGCCTCCTCAAGTAAACCTGGGGCAGAGACTGTGTGTTGTTCTTTTTGTTGTAATCCTTATAGCACCAAACACATGAATAGGACACATAATTGGGATTGAATAAATACTTATTCAATGAGTAATCTGCATAGCACAGTACATAATGAGCTAGAGAATTCAGAAAAAAAGAGTAAACACTGGTTTATTTACCCATAAAAAAAAATAATCGAACCAATCTTTTATCACCCCTAGTGCTATGGTATCTAATTTGGTTTTCATGTGGGCTAGGGACAAAGTATATAGTTAGGTCTCTTTTCTTAGGCCTTTCCCACTTCTATCATGTGTTCACTCCATATTCACCTCACTCTTAAAAATTAATGCAGAAAGAACCAGGCAAAAATGTAAATCAAACTCAACCATGAAGTGAAAAATAAAATAAAAAAGAGAGAGAGAGAAAGGTAACATCTAATGTTAACTATATGCCAGGCAGTGCTTAACACTTTATATATATATTCTCATCTAATCTTCATAATAACCACTCTTCTCATTTTATAGATGAAGACACTGAAGCTTAAAGAAGTTAAGTAACCTGCCCATGGTCACAAAAATAACAAGTGACAAGTGACAGAGTAGAGATTTAACTTAAATTTTAGAAGATAATCATTAAAGGGCAGCCTTTAATATCAATAAAGGTATAAGAACCTGGGAAGACCTAGAGCTGAAGTACTAGCTCCATTGCTTTCTAGCTCTGGTTATCTTGAGACATTCGCTTTATCTCTCTGAACTTCAGCTTCCAAACCTGTCAAAAGCTGTTTAAGAGAATCCAGTCAAAGTGCTTCAAAATCTATAAAACACTGTGCCAGGAAATTGTCAATTATTCTCTTCTACTGATACTCAGCCACCAGAACAGAAGAACAGAAGACCCTGTAACATAAAATCCTGGGCAATCGCCCCAACATGCTCTACTTTAGAAATGGTCTGTTAGAGAGAAAAATGTATTTGCTTTCTGCATTTACAGCTTGGGAGCTCTTCATCCAGTGATATAAGGAACTTGAAGGAAGAGATGGGGATGGTTCGAGATGGCAGATGGGATTTAGGCTAATTTTGTGAGACAAAGAAGGGCTTGGAAATGCCTTTGAAAACAGATCATTGAAGCTTTTCCCATTGGTTACCATGTTCATCTGCAAGACCAGAAATGGGAAGGACCTTTACTAAAAATAGAATATTTCATTTAAATCATAATACTATTTTATGGTATTTAGGTAAACCCTGCATTGTTGTTCCAAACTGTATTTGAGGTCAGATATCTTTTTTTGTACCATTTAATGATTTTCAAAATTTTTCATTTTGATAATTTTAGTTGATAGTGTTTTTATAGTGCTATATTCTAAATTCTATTAAGGAGGGAGACAGATCTAGAAAAAGGTGATAAATTATTTTTATTATCTGCAAGGCTGTTGGACAATTGTAGACCCAAGCTGTTTCCCAAAAGTTAGCATTTTTAATTCCCTGTTCCTTAGTTTCATCTGTAAATAGAATAAAATAACCCCCTTCTGTTTCTCTATTTCTAATAAAAGTCTGAATGTAAGATGTTTTGGTAAATTCTAAAGAACTGTTATTGTCACCTATTGTCCATCAATTTGGTTAAGTGAGGGCATATGTCTTACTCACTCTAACCTACGGCAATTCCAAATCAAAGATTCAATGCAAGGCAAGCCAAGTCTATTTATCTAGGCACTATTCACACATAAGGGAAGTTCACACAACATGCAGAGAGAGGGGGCTGCATTAACTAGGAACCCCAAAGGGTCCACCAGCTGCTTGGACATCCAAACCTGGCACCAAGCAAATGGACTCCTAAAAATCACAGTCAGCATCAGGGAACTCACCCAGCTATCTGACTCACTCACAGCATCTGGGCCCAAGAAAATTTTATTTCCCAAATCTCGCTTTCCTTCCCCCATCTTCCCCAGCCGCACATACAATCTGGGCAGTCCATAAGGTAGAAGATAATTTTAGGGGCTTCCCCAGGGCCTGGCTGGATGCTTTCCAATCATTTATTTCTGGCCTGTGAAATCAGATGTGCTATTTCTTTATACATGAGAAAAAATGAAATCAGTTTCTATTTGCAGAGTAAGATGGAAAAAATGAAAATCGCACACAGCTATGTCACAGACTCTTAGGAAGGACTTCCCTAAAAGTTGGAGGAGAAAAAGATAAAAGAGAAACTCAAAAGAAAGGAAGTTCAATTTATTACCCCTAGGAAGTGCCCCATGCACTTGACTTCACATATATAAGCACGTTTAAGGTTTTGGAGCTAAGCTAATAAATAAAATCAGTGAGATTTCTAGATTCATTTTAACCTCTGATCATGATGTGGTGTGATCATCATGGCCATTCCAGGAGAAAATCACTGTATATCTGTGTGTCTTCCTGTCTCTCTGTGGCTCTGTATATATATCTGACCTCTCCCACACCACTCCACTTTCTCCTACACAACACATTTTAATGCACATAAAATTTGGTTAAAAAGAACATCAAAAATAAGCTCATTGGGAAAAAAATAAAATAAAAGCTTGGAGGGTTAGATTTCACACTGATTCAAGAATGAAAAAGGAAAAAAGAAAATTGACAAGTTTATATGAACAATTTTCATGTACCCAAATGTGGTTACAAATGAAGTCACCTTGTGGCTTACACCCAAATGTTCCTAGCCACAAAACCACACCCCCACCCTGAGAACATCAGATTCTCCTTCCTTTGGTATCAGTTAGTGTCCTCTGGGGAAAACTGCATCATATGAACCAGTCAGGGCAGCCACTGGACCAAGCTGGCTCCAGGTTACCCATGTGCTTGTACTGCTCCCGCAGCTAATGATACATTACTGCTCTGCCCAAGACATCAGTGCTCCCCATGCTTTAAAAATGTTCCCTCCTGTGAGTTCTGCTCTCTGAAATGGTCCCATGGCAGAATCACTTGAGTCATCATATGTCAAGCTCTTTTTTTCTGGCCCAGGGTAGCTAGGCTCAGAGGATAGAAAGAAAGGGAAGGGAGTTCAAACAATGGTCAATATATGTTTTTGCAGTCTACAATCCTAGCCTCTCAGACCCTCCTTGCAATTTGCCTTCTGTTACTGATATCTGCATACCCCCACCACCACCTTGCCACTTGATAGAATTTCATTTATATACCTAGTTCGAGTTTAATTTTTAAGTTCAGCTTTATCCCTATCTACATACAAATAGATTCCAGGGGTTATTACACAGCAGCTAAAGCTCTAGTTGTCAATTATGACTGCTTCATATTTCTTTCTCAATCTTTCAAATAGAAGCATTCTACTTTTTACCATTCATACCATCCCTAAAAGTCCATTCACCAGCAGGCTCCTGCACGCCCGGGATGCCAAGTATGCACCTTATGTTTCTGTCCCCTTTATTACAGTATCAGTAATGGCAACTCACGTTTGCATAATGCTTGACATTTTATAAAGGACTTTCATGTTTATTACCATACCAGAGCCCCACATCATTTCTGCGAGGAAAGCAAATCGAATATTGATACTTTCATTTCAGAGCTATGAAAATTGACATTCCGAGAGGTAAGGAGATTTTCCCCAATAGCATCCATCCAGCGAGGAGATGAGCCAGGCTCAGAATTCGGATCTTAAGACTCCTGATACGGGTTCTTAGCAATTCATAACACTGCTACTCTTTAGTTTTCAACCCATGTGCCTCTCTGTAGGTACCCTCACTTGACTTCTAGCCAAGTTCAAATAATCTCCATGAAAATAAATTCTCATGCTTTCAGGCCATCCAACAGAGTTCCCAGGGAAGCAAGGTATCATTATTCCCTCTTTCCCACTGGAAATACAATAAGGAAGCGAACTGGGTAAGTGTTCTTTGGAGTAAATTAATTCTGGAATAATCTAGCTGACTTCCACCCAGAACTCTGTACCAACAGCATGGAACATAAAGGTCTGATGAATAAAATCTTGACTTATGGCATGAATTTGCTTCACTTGACTTATTTTGAGGATGTATGGTTGTAGAACAATTGAAAAATAAAATAACCTGTGTTTAATTATATTGAAACCTATAGTTCAATTTTATTTAAATGGCATTTATAATTGGAACATTTTTAAGAACTACTTCTGCCAGAGTTGTATGAAAAGTATATTATCACCATTTGTAGACTGCAGCCTAAGTTAGCATCGGTACACATCCCACAGATTAGGGGCAAGTCATTAAAGGACAGTGGCTGTCATAGTTCCATGAAATACAATTAAATATATTCAGAAATAAATTGGTTCCTAGATTTTGCTAAAACAGCATATGGCGTGTGTTCAAAATTAATAAGTATTGATTCAGCACCTATGTTGTGCTCAGCACTGGAGAATTCAGAAAAGTGTAAGGTATTTTTAAGATAGTCAGAGAAGAGAGAAAACTCAGAGACTATGGGATCAAGGTGAAAGTATATAATAATAACAATAATAATTATTATTATTATTGTTATTGTTATATATTATTTATCGATTACTACATACCACTCTGCTAAGTATTTTATTTGAATTATCTTATTTCGTTAATAATGCAATGAGATAACTACTATTATTATTCCAATTTTACAGAAAATAAGAGTGAGACTCAAAGAAGTAATTTATTTAAGGTCACATAGCTAAGAAGTAGGGGAGCCAGGATTGGAAGCCAAGTATTCGATTCTCCAGTCTGTATACTCTTAGCCTCTTTGCTGTGGCTTTGGGGATGATTTCATAAAGGGCTGAGTCTTTACTGTGGTCCTGAAGGTTAGGTAGTGTTGAGTTAGGAAGAATGAAAAGAATGAGAATAGGTCATCATATTACGGGATAAGTAAGTAACATAAACAACAAAAGCACAGGGGCAAGAACTTGTATTTGACAAGTTAGGGTCAGTGGAAGAAAATCAGTGGCAGGAAGTAAAGTTGGTTAGGCAAAGTGAGAGAGCTAAGAGAATACCTTAGAAATAACTTAGAATTCAAAGGCTTGAGACTTTGGAAATAGAAAGTCAGATAGACTCTTAGGTAGGAAAGCAACAAAGAAAAGGCATTGTGGTATGCTAGCAGCAAATTCAGGCAAAGTGGAGAGGAAGGAGATTTAAGGGAAGCAAACCATTTAGTGACTTATCGTGAAATCCCTTACAGACCTTATTGCCCCATGGCCATGGTACATACTCAATAAAGGCTTGTCAGAACAGTGGATAAAGACTAAGAGGAATAAAAAGAAAGGTACAAATCCAAAACAGAATCTGCAGGAGTCACTGACAGGTGGTTCATGAAGGAAAAAGAAAAAAAAGAAAGCAAAGATGACTACTCTAGGTAAAAAGATGATGTATGGTGCTTTGACTGATGCTAGAGTTGGAAAGCAGAAGTGGGTTTCAGGTGGTTGCAGGGAGGGTGATGAGTCCTCCATTTGGGTTTGAAAATGTAGCAGTTTGAAAGGGACATAGAATACTGTTTGTATAGTATAGGTATTTGGAGAAATAGGACTACAGTAAAAGAACAGTTGTTACTCATTGCAAAATTCAGATAAATAACAGCTGTCATTTTTTCGTGTGTGGACCACTTCAGTAGGTAACTCTAAGTAGGTAGAACTTTCCTAATATAAACGTCACCACTTGACCCATTATATTTCATCAAAGATTTGCAAAGTAAAGAAATTCATAATACACAGGAAAACCATTATAAATTGAAAAGAACTAAGCAAAAGGAAATAAATCAAAGAGTTAAGCTCCTATCCCTGCTTCCTATGACATGCAGCAAGCACTGGCCATTTGACAGATATGAAACACTAGCCTTTCCTTATCAAAATACAAAAAGGAAAAAAATCATGTAACAGTTTCTCAGCAAGAAGCCATTAAACAGATGTAATCACAATGGGACCAAATATTCCTATAAGTGAAATGTGTGCATTTAGGACCACATGCAGAGTTTAAAAGCAGCTAACACAAAAGGTAAGTAGAGTTGACCTGTGTATACAATGGCTCATATGTGGCAGAGCAATTCAATTGGCCCTCAAGCCAACTGATTGTGAATTTACAAGATAAACTCAGAATCCATTAGCTTAAAATTCAAATAGCCCTCATTGAAAACCCAGCTGTGGCAACAGGAGCTATTATTCTCGAAGTCAACTTCTCTCTTATGATCATCCACCAACATCCGATCACTAAAGTTACAACCATACTTGTCTAAGTCATTTGCTTTCAAAACAGCCTGACCACCTGGTCATTCTTTAGAGGCTTGAGCCAATCGGAATGACCAAATGGATGAGAGTGTGTCAGATTCATTTAAATAGACAAAGGAGCTTGTTATAATGGACAAATTCAAGATCTTTACCGAAAATTAGAGGGGAAAAAAACTACTTGAAAGTATAACTTCCTTCACAAGAGAAGGGATGGGGCCGATCAAAATATAAAACTGGGACAGTCCATAAAATGTAGCCTGGGGAGTCAATCCAACAGCAGAGCACATTTGTTATTAGTGAATGCAAAGAGAGAAATAAATTCAAATTTAAGTACAAAATAAAAAGCATGTCATAAAATATGCTCAGGTAACATGCCAAACCTTTTAGGGGCAGGATACTTATCAAAAGTTATGTGTTAAGTTGGTTGTTTGAAACTCTGAAAATATTTTCTACCAAAAAAATAATGTTATGCATGGGGGTTGGCTTCCCATGATAGACTACAAAAATCTCCTAATGTATCCTGTAACAAAGGGTAAGTATAGTACTGGGATAATGAGGTAATACAAACTGGTCTATAAAAATAGAATCTTACTATACTATACAGCAAAGCTTTTCAAATTATGAGTCACAACTCATGAAATCAATTCAATGCGTCTTGCCCCATTTAATTCTTAATAGAATGGAAGAAATAGAATGGAAAGGAGAATTGGAAAAATCAGAGTACATTCCCCCGTCATAAGGAAAGTTATTATTCTTGAAACTTTGATTCAGTGTTATATAGGTATAAACAGCTATGTGGATTCAGAACTGCAATGTAAAATATGTTTGTTACTATGAGTCAAAGTCAAAATAGTTTGAATGTTTCTTAGCAAGGCTTCCATAGGGCACCTAGCACAATGCCAACGCGTAAATGAATGAATGATTCAATGAACTGGTGAAACACAACGTACAAATAAATAAGATGCCAGCAATATGAATCTCTCAGTTTCAGCCCTGACACTTGCCGTGGAAAGCTTGCTCACTCCAGCATTTCCACACTAGAGAAGCAGTGGGGACAGACAGTTGCCCAGCTGCAATTTCCTATTGGTGGCTCCCGTGGCCTGGAATAGGATCGCTGACATAGTAGGGGCTATAGAGAGGGAAGACAGGGGACAAGGCTTCCAAAGTTGGGTGGGACTGGACTCTAGAAGCTGGTTTCTGAGGGAAGAGAAAGAAGGTAAGATAGGATTGCCAAATTTAGTAAGTAAAAACTACAGGGTACTGGTTAAATTTGAATTTCAGATAAATAATTTAAGGGCAAAGAAAATTATGCACCTGCAGAGTTGAAAGATCAATTTGATCCATCAGACATTTATTTGATGCAAAACTAGGTGTAAAATACTATGCTAGGTGGTGTGGAAGGAAAGCATACTTATTTCCTAAGGCTGAAGAGGTCAGAGACACACAGCAGGGGACATCAGCAGTGACCGTACATTGACCACTATTCTAACTTCTTTACAGGGATTAACTCTCTGCATTTGGCACAGCTATTATTCCCCTGAAGATATAAAATTGAAGCATAGAGAAGTTATAAGAGAAAGTTGTCCGCAGTCTCATATAGAAACAAACACAAATAATATTCAGTGGGCCTGTGGTAGAGGGCTGGATGTTGTCCAAGGGGTTGGATCTAGAGGTGAGATTTGAGCTGAACATCAATAGGAAAATATTAGGCAGAAGAACAGCTTGGAGGTGAGAGCATATGATCAAGAAATGAGACTAATTGCTGGAATACTAGGAATAGGGTAGGAAGAAGGAAAGATTGGCTAAGAAAGTTAGGTAGTAACCACACTGTAGAGGGGAATCGCATACCCTGCTGAATCTCCGTGAAACAGAGAACCACCAAAGAATCTGGGGTATATAAATGAGTACTATGTTAAGTTGGGCTTTTAATGAAGAAGACTTTGGCAACAATCCAAAAGATAAAATGGATGAGACAGAAATCAGAGGCTAGGAAAAGATAAGGCAAGTCAACACAACTGGCTGGCAAAGCACTGTGGAATCAGAGTGCAGGGTTTATCTCCCAGATAAGATCCTTGGTAGGTGAGTGACCTTGAACAATTCGTGTAATGACTCTGGGCCTTCGCTTCCTCACTTCTAAAACACGGATATGACTGGGAAATAAAACAAGACAACGTACAGGAAATGCTCCGCAAATGGAAGTTCTCTGTAAAGGGTCATGGCAATCGAACTTGAATCTTTCCCTTAACAACTCCTCTGAGTTCAGTCTTTGATTGAATATTTCGAGGAGTAAGGTACTCAGACTATTCCAAAGGTAACATAGTGCCAAGTGAAAGAATGAAAGCAAGTGTGAATAAATGGGGTTTCCTTTCCCTCCTTCCAAAGGAAAAGAGTATATCTAGGAATGAAGCTGAGGTAGAAAACAAAAAAAAAATATTAAAAAAAGAAAAACTAAATACCAAGTAGCCACAGTTAAGAGAGGGAGGTAAACTTTGGGACCCTCCCTTAGCACACATTACTAGAGTGACCTAATGACTTAAACTCTCTAAACCTTAATTTTCTCAACTGTAAAACGTGGTTGTTAATACCTATATCTTGACGCTATTGGAAGGATAGCTGAGATCATGTATATTATGCCCTTAGAACATTGCCCATAGTAAGCGATAAATGACAGTTATTATGTATAATGTATACATTAAAGCTATATTCAGTTAGGCAGCGATGCTGGTAAAGAAAGAAAACAATGTGGAAATGAACAGAATATACATGAGGTTTGACACTTCTACAGACCACATTCATGAACAGTGATGAGGAACTGAACGTCCTTTTTCTGAGAGCCAAATGTGTTCTGCCCAGTGGATTTGGCTCCTGAAAGGTACCCCACCTGGTTAGACGATGAAGGATGGCAGTATTAAAAACTGCAAGTTTGTAGACTAAGGGAAGACGGACCTGCAAAGAGGAGCCAAAGCAATCACCACTGGCTACATAATCCTCCTGCCACTTCCTGTCCTGGAGCCAGACACCATCACTACGACTAAGGCATAGTGTGAAACAACACTGAGGCTAGAGGTAGGAGCAGGTTCATAATATATTTGAGCTTAAAGAGGAAGGAATGGATGGCAGGGCCAGCCATCCACTCATCCAAGCTTACAGGACTCACCTACGTGGGACCTGTTTAGTCTGAAACCACCAACCTGTGTGCTTAGAATGCCCTACCGCCCTAGACATCAGAATCCACAGCAAGCCCACCCTTTCCACAGGAGCTCTGCGTTGGTGCAACACCAACATTATTCCAAAAATCTAGCTCTATGCTCAGGGCACTGCCATGGCTACGGTAAATATTATCCTTTGGTCTCATTTCCTCAAAATTTTTAAATTGTTCCTCAAAAACTTGGTTTGTAGAGTTAAATACTAAGAAAAAGTAAAGGAAAGTTTAACAAAATGATCATGAATGACATTGTTTCAAAAGCACACCATCTGTCCTTAGCCTCTGAAGATGACATAACAAAGCACCGGTTGGAGTTGTTTTTCAACCACAGTGACTTCCTGCCCCGTGTTCCCCATAACCCGTCACCCATTCTCCCTAGTCAGACAACTGCAAACACATCCTGTCAGGATTCATTACTCTTTTGGACAGAAGCTCCTCTGTGCAAACCTAATTGGCCTGGGTAGGAAGAAACTACATTCTTGGCCACTCCTAACCAAAATGAAACCAAAGGCCATCCTTATGCAAACATCCATCTCTTCTCTTGACCTCCCTGAAACTGAAGGTAATCTCCAAGTTAAAATTAGAGCATTTGGTGGAAAGGAAAACTGCCTAGAATTTCTCACATCCTAGCCCTTTCATTCTTAGGAAATAAATATTTAGAAAGGGTTGTGAATATCTTTTCTACACATTTCTCTCCCTCCCAGGTATAGAGAGCTCAACAACTGCCTCTTCCTTTATGAGTAAAAGTGTTTTGAATGGGGTTATTGCCTGAGAAGAAAGTATCCTCAAAACACATTCCTGACTCAGTTATTCGTCTCTTTGGGCACAGGATTTCACCCTCCTTCAGTAGGAAAGGGAAGGAAGATCACTTAACTCCTCCAGCACATTGATTAAAAGTGATACCTTTAGTGGAGTGTTTTTGGATGATTGAGCCAACACTGAATTAATCATTTGTAGAAAGGAGAGAGCAGATGCTACAGTAGCTCCTGCCTCTCAGCCTCTAGACAGATAGAAACACACACACACACACACACACACACACACACACACACACACAGCAAGATATAAGGAGTTACCGAGGATGGAAGGAATGCCCTTTCCTGGAGCTCTTCAAAGGCAAAACAGCCGCGCACTTTCATAATTGTCTAATTACGTCTCTGACTAGTTTTTTTAAGGCCTCCTCCAACCAGCAATAATTGAGAGCCAATTCTAAGAAATAAAGATGGAGTATCTATTGCTGGAAGATAACACAGGCAGAACTATACAATACCGAAAGGCAGTGCATACAACCAAAATCATTTAGTGTGGGTTTTGGTAATTTAAGAATAAAAATCCAAATACAAGTGAAGAGCAAGCCAAAGAGAAAAGCAATTTCAAAGGAGAACCTCAGGTGCCGGAATGACTCTCAAATGCTGCCTAACATTTACATCACAGAGAAGCAACCGGGCAGAGATGTTAAACACCATAGGAGACAGCCGATTTTAGCTGCAGGCCTGGACATTTTTACTTCTGGGGGCTTTTTATTATTTTTTTAGATCCCAGTCAACCAAGTGCCCAGTCTGGCATTTCAGCTCCTTTTGTTTTCCCAGCTCCTCTTCATCGCCTACTATGGGGATCTCACTGCTTTTAAACAGATTTGCCACACTGCAGAGATTATGGGTTGGGCAATCTGAGCTCCAAAATAAAAGGAATGTGGCCATAGATGGTCAGAAGGTAAGAACACCTATAGTTGCTAAAGGTGAGAAGAGACTCACATGCAGCCAGGGAGTTTGCTAAGAGTTTGATTCCTCAAGAGCTGCTTTGCTGAAGGACAAGTGCCTGCACCCAGGAGAGAAAAGACCAAGTTCTGCTCTCTCTGGCCAGTCGGGAAACTGCAGACAGACAGGGCTGAGGCAGCTCCTGGAGTAGCCAAGAGGCTGGCAGGGAAAGATGTCAGGCCCTGGGACTGAGTGAAGAGTGCTATGCAAGCATACACAGCAATACTGGCCAGTCCGGCCAAGGCCATGGCCAAAACCTGCGGTCCAGGCCTAGTTGTCAGGCAGCCTGTTGGGGGAGGATGGGTGGAGAGAGACAAAGGATACTGTTCCCACTGTAGAGGCAAAGGAGGGACCACGCACAGTGTAAAGCTGTCTCTATTAAGCGGCTTATAACATAGATCTCCTATTTAAAAAGTTGATGCCCCCATTCTCCCCAAGAGGACGAGCAAGACAGCCTTCCCATAATCAAATCTTCGCCCAAGATGCTTAGAGCAGCATCACTGCCATCTCAGGCAGGTGTGAGCTGTTAAATATACCTGCCTTCCGAACTGCGATTTGTTCATCCGATTTGGCAAATCTTATTTTAACCTTTCTCATTCCCAATGTATCTCACTCACAGAAGAAGAAATTAACTTTTTGAATTTGCAGTGCGTTAGAGGTTGGGGGCGGGCATACTTGGAGGCAGGAAGGTAGAAACCTTCTGACCTAATGATTTACCCTTAATTATATCTTCAGATTAAAAGGAAAAAGGAAACAAAGTAGGCAGCAGAAATGGACTGCAAGATTCTTCTCATTTTCAGACATTCCTGGCATTTTAGGGAAGGACCAACTCTTAAAAACTCTTCCAGATTGACAAAAAATGTGTTCGCCTGTCAACTAGGGAAGAAAATAAATAAATAAATAAATAAATAAATAAATAAATAAATAAATAAATAAATAAATAACTGAGGTCCAGGGAGGCAAGAATTCCGGCTCCTGGTCTCCTCCTCGCCGTCCTCTCTCTGTCCCACCCCAGACATGCATGTGGAAACCAAGCTAGACCCCACACTTGTCAACTCCTGAGGACCCCAAGACCCCGGTCAAGGGTCGCGCGCCACCGCCGACAGCGGTCGCTGCGGGGACACACCCTCCACCTACCTCAAACATGGGAGAGGCGCCCTTGCTCGGCAGTGTGCAGCCCAGGAGCTCCGCGAGAAACTTTGCCATATACGAGCAGTGAGGCAGGGTCCCTCCCGAAGCGCTGGATGCGTCCTTCCCCGGCGGAGGAGCCCGAGCCGCGAGGTCTTGCCCGCAGCTCGCGGGCCAGCGCGAGCGAGCGCGCGTGAGCGGCGCCCCGCAGCGGCCAGGCGCCGGGGGCGGCGGGGAGAGCGGCCGCCGCAGCTTCGGAGCGCGAGGTGCGCACGGCGCCGTCCGCCCAGCGAGCCTCCCGCGCCTCGGGAGCCGGGGCGCCGCGGTCCGCACTAGCCTTTCCCGCTGAATGTCACTATTACCATAGTAAGGGAAGGGCCCCGCCGAGGGGGTGGCGGGAGGGCCAACGGCGCCGCAGGACCGGCGGCCGCACGCCGGCAAGGGCAGCCGGCGGGCAGAGCGCCGCGGCGCAGGCACCCGCCGGCCCGGCCCTGGGCACCGACGCTCCAGCGACACCGCTCGGCGGGAGCCGAGGCCTTGCGCTCCGCAGGAGAGCGGGAAGCGAAGGCTAAGGAGGGGCTGCTCCTGCGGGCCCTCGGGGCTGACCCACTTCCCCACTTCCCTCCGTGCTGACGGAGGTGAAAGGGCCCTGCCTCTGGCCGCTGCCTGACCCGGGCGAGTTACTGCTGCAGGGCGCCCGCTGCCCACAGGGGCACCACTACGGGCCTGCGCCAGCCCCACCCTCCCTTCTGGAAGGGAAAAGGCTCCTGGAGCCTGGGAAGAGAACTCTCACTCTTGTTCTATATTAACCACTGTTATTGAACGGAGCAGACACAGGTCAACCCCAGAAAGGGAAAGGTGGCTTTGTAGGCACAGGGGCTAGGCCAGATATACTCCATAATCACGGTCACGGCCCCCTCCTTGGCCTTGGCTGGGGTCAGGTATTGGGACGGAGGAGGATGGGCATGACCTGGAGACTGATACAGACCGGTGTGGCCCTGTTGTTCTTTCCAAATCTATACGCCTTGTCTTTTAATAAGGGGGATACTTTTAGGACGCCAGAGCTATGTCATATATTTGTTGCATCCCTCTAGCTGTGCGCCTCAAACTTCAGTGTGCATAAGAATAACCTCCAGAGGATGGGGCTAGGGACAAATAAATGAATAAATAACTCCAAGAACTTGTGTAAAACCAGATCTGCTTTTTTATTAGGCACCCCAGGAGATTCTAATGCAGGTAGTACCCAGGCCGGACTGTGAGAAACATTGTCCTGCCTTGTCAAGTCCAGAGGTCAGCACATACAAGAGTTGTAAAGGCATTGGACTGGTAACAGAGACCCTGAAGAAAGTTTTGTGAAATCACCTAATTTCATCTGCAAGGAAACAGAACTGGAAAAGTTTGTAATACTTCATCAAGTCACATTGTATTAGAGATACTCCAGGCATATAGGACCGTTCTATAAATGGATGGTTGGATGAATAGTGATGAAGAGCTGGGTCCAGATTTCCTGATTCTCATTCCAAAATTCTTGCTGGTACAGCAAACTCACTGAATTTAGGGAATAAAATGGGAAGGAAAGGTGTTAAATTAGTTTGACTCTGTCAGCTCAGTGCTTCTGAAATTTTTTCAGTCAAGTATTTTTTGCAGTAAAGAGATTAGCAAAAATATAAAATTGTTTTTGGAATCTCTGGTGTTATGTTTTGCATCCTAGGCTGTGAAATATTCAGGTTGGTTATAACATATAACGACCTACTCCCATGAGTCAAACTAATGCTCCAAGTATGCTATCTTTATCCAGAACCGCCTGCCACAGCACCAAATAAACCCCAGCAGCAAAATTGAGAAATGTGACAGCTAGATACCCTCTGGGCTAAGCTAAAAAAAAAGGGGGGGTAGGGAGGAAGGAAACTAATATGTAATGAGTACCTACAAATGTCTCAGGCACTGTATCCCTAGGTTAGAACTTGAGATCTGGTGAGAGAGTGCTTCGAATTAAATCCCACTTCTGATATTTAAAAGCAACTGACTTTACTTCTCCGCACTTTAGTTTCTTCATTTGCAAACCGGATATAATAATAAAGGTAGCTGCTACATGCGGTTTATATTAATTTTCCATTGCTGTCACAACTTAGCATTTTAAAGCAACACTCATTCATTATCTCACAGTTCTGTGGATTAGAAGTTAGGGTGGGCTTAACTGGGTTCTCTGCTTAGGGACTCCCAAGGCTAAAGCCAAGATGCCTGCCTACTGAGCTCTGATCTGGAGGCTCTGGGAAGAGACAGACCCCTTCCCAACTCATTCAGGTTGTTGGCAGAATCCAGTTTCTTGCAGCTGTAGGTCTGAGGTCCTGGTTCCTTTGTTGGTTGTTGGCTGGGGACTGGCCTTCTGCTCCTAGAGGTTGTCTGGGCTCTTCTCATGTGACCCCCTCCATCTTCATAGCAGCAACTACACTGAGTTTTTCTCATGCTTCAAACCTCTCTGACCTACTCTTTTGCCAACAGACAGAAAACTTTTTTATTTTTTATTTTTTTATTTTAATGATAAGTTATGATTCATATATATGATGGAATATCACTCAGCCATTAAAAAAATGAAAACTTCTTGTTTTTAAGGGGCTTATGTGATTAGATGATTATAATATCCAGGCCCACCTGGATAATCTGGCTAGCTTAAGGTCAACTGATATGTCATTCTAATTATATCTTCAAAGTCCCTTTGGCCACATAATATAACATAATCACAGAAGTAATACTGGGGTGAAAGCCGTGAGAGCTATATAGAATCAAGCTTCCCATGATTGCTTTGAGAGCTAAGTAAAAGTATGCATTTGAAACCTTTAGAGCAGTGTTTTATTTTGCGATTTTATATTAAGAATTCAATAAAGATTAACTGTTATTGTTTTCTACCTAATTTGTTGTCATTACAACTCTGTATTATTTTAAAGGTGGGAAACTGCAAATCAAAAAGATCATCCAATGTAACACAGCAAGTTACTGGCAGAGCCAGGAATCAAACCTAGGATAGCTGCCAACCAAGTCTGTGCTTTTGCTATTACATGATACTGCATCACAGAAAAGTGGCGAAGGACAGGCAATGTTCATTTGGGGAAGTGGGACTTAAGAAGGAATGTGACAATAAGGAGGAACAGAAGGAATATTTATAGATAGTCGCTTGCCATACATGAATAATTTATGGTTTAGGTGCAAAAGAAGCTGTCCTAAATACTAATTGAAATGAGAAAACCTAACTGAACTGGTGATTTTTAGTGAGCAGAGGCACTTTCTTATGATGATATTCATCTTAAGAGGCTATACGTTCACTTGCAATCTAGACTCATTCCTCTGATGAGCTCTTCCTCTCCATGCCTTCTCCCCTTGCTATCTTAAATCCTTCAGTGTCAAGAGGAAATAAACATTTCTGAAGGGCAGCCACCCACTGACCCAGGCTTGAGAGCAAGAACATGGCCCAGGGCCTACCACTGTCATGTCTCTTTCCTTCTCCATCTTGCTGGTTGAGCAAGGACAGAAACTCAGGAGGAGAAAAAAGCAAACAAATAAATAAGTAATCTTATCACTGTTGGCTCATTGGTCCTCACCTATTTAAGACCTTGACCACAGTATTATTCATACTTTTTGACTTGATATTCCCATTTCTAGAATTCATCCTTAAAAAATAATCAGAGAATCACCAGAAGATTATTACACTTAAAATCGTTTTGTACCCAATGGGGCAAATGAGTGTCTATTTTATTAAAACAGTAACCACCATGGTTAAAAGAGTAGGACTGGATTCAGGCTGCCTGGGTTTGAATTCTGGCTCCACTATGTACCAGCTAAGTGACCTTGGGCAGGTCACCTTAATTCTCTAAGCCTTTGTTTCCTTATCTGGAAAATGGGAATAAAAACATTTACCTCATAAGAATTTACTTAGCTAATATTATATTATACTAACTTATGAGAATGATTCTTATAATAATATATATTCATATAACTAATATACTAATACGACTAAAGTACCTGGTCCATAGTAACTAATAGTAACAAATACGAAGTATTAGGAGGGTTATGAATAATGATATATCTTCAAATCCTGGCTCAGAGCCTGGAACATAGTACTCAATAAAAATTGAATAAATGGCTAGACGGACAAACAAATGAGCAAAGAGACTTGATGCAGCATTATGTCAAAAGTTATAAATGATATAAAGTTCAAAAATAGATTATTTTAATATCTCATGGTTCATAAATATAGTCAGCTTCCAGTATGTTCTAAAAGAATATCTATTGCCCTAGAATATTTCCTTTATGTAATGTTGGCAGGGAACACCATACAGTACATGTCGTATGGGCTATCTTTGTAAAATGTTCACACGTATGGAAGGAAATATATGAAAAGACAATATAATTCTCTTTGGGTGATAAAATAATGGATTATTTTTATTTTCTTCTTTACACATTCCTGAACTTCCTATTCTTTGAAATGAACCTGAGCAAAACATCAGTTCTAACACTTTGCTTTTTAAGATCCCATCATTAAGAACTCAGATGTTAAAAAAAAAAAAAAAAGCTATCAAGCTAATCTTAACTGATTTAAGATCTTAACTCTTTAATAAAACATTTAGAATGGACCAATTAACACAACTAAATCTACTGCCCTGATACTCTCCTTAAAAAGTCTGTCATCTGAAATGCAATTTTAAAGACATTCATCTTTGCTAAAAGAGCTGAATGTCTAGGTATTGACAATAGCCATGACCTTGGAAATGGCAAAGGCATAAAAAGCAAATATAATCTATTTTTTAAACATACCTATTTCCTCTTCTCATTTAGTGTAGAAACGAAAGTAGAAGTTGAAGAATAAATCTCTGGGAATGATCATTTGCCCAGAATAACTTTTCTTTGCCACCCCATAAGGAATACTACTTTGATTTCCCTTGCTTCATTTGTGGCTCTCGGGGAGAGCTGCTGTTGCAGTTACTGTAAAGTACTATACTTCAATATGGTCAGAAAACAGAACAGTCTGATTAATCAACTATTCTAACTAATTATAGTCTCTACAACACATGAATTACCACTTTTCAAAAAATTAGGCTGTCATAAATTGCAATTAACACCAAAACTCTACTGAAGGTTCAATAATTCTTTGATGATTCAGAGGCACTTCAGTGTCTCTCAAGTTGTCAGATTCACCAGCATAAATATCATTTATCCCAACAGGAAGGACAAGAGGAGACACTGGTTAACAGGAATTTTTCAAATGAAAGAAATGTAAGCAAGCCAGGTTTTACTATGTTTACAAGGCTCACTGAGTGTCTTTTGAGCTCTTTAAGCACCTCCTGAGAAAGGCACTGTATTTGTATGAGATGTTATAATTATTATTCCACAGGAATACAATAGTAACATTCTATTTTACAACAAAGAAAACTAGATTACAAGTTATCCTACAACCGCCATCCTCCCAGCTAAGATCACACACCGTATAAAGTTACAATGGTGCCAATTACATCTTTTCATGCACTGTATGTTCCTTTGGCTTTGATGATCTGAATGGATTTCATACCAAATAGCAGCTACTGGCAGCAATCAAAACAATTGGGGGAAAATAGTTCCATCTTCTGTGTTCAAGCAGTGCTGTTGACTTAAATTTAATATTTGCCTCACTTCTTTCTTGGTACAATAAGCGAGTACATGACCTCAGTCTGGGCCCCCATTCTGCCTTACCAAGAATGTGGGTGGGAAAGCCTAATACATACCGGGCCTTTTCCATCACTACTTGCTAAAAGCCCATTTCCATCAAAAAGAGAGTGTTTTTAAGAATTTAGTCCAACCTACCACTCTCCTTCCCTGCACTCTGCTTTATAGAATCAGAGATACAGAGACATTAAGGTTTTTGCCTAAGTTTATAGGGCTATTACATTAGCAGAGTGGGGCAGGGAGTGGGGGATGGGGATGGTATAGATTCTAAGTCTCCTGATAGCCCATGGTCTTTTCATTGAATCATTTCCTCAATGCTCATTTGGGTGGGAACTAAATCTGTGCCAGGACTGAGATTTTGCCTGAAAAAGAACTTCTTCTTTGAGCTAGGTGCAAAATGAGAGACGAAAGGAGGGAGGAAGGGATGGAGGGAGGGAGAGATGGATAGCTATGGAGGGAGAACCCAGCATCATGTCCTTGAGGTACCATTCCCACATCACAGCCAAGCTTATTACCTCTATGCAGGAATGGGGCTTCAGTCCTGGCACAGTGAGCTGCCAAGGTTTACTTATTTGAAAAGCTGCAATGGGGCCCCCTGGAGGAATCTTTCAGGATATTTAAAGCTGATGGTCAGAGGTTCTTTAATGAATAAAAAGCTATACCTGACCCTCCTAGCCCAGCCTTGACTATCCAGGATGAGAAAGAGACATATTCTAATGCGGGAACGATTCAAGATTTGGGCCAACTGGCTGATGATCAGCACAAAATGAAGTTAGGTTGTTTAAGGAGTAAATCGTACAGTGTGTGATATCAATCTTCCAAGCCAGCCCTGGAGGGAACTTGTATTACGACTCACACATGAAGTGCATCCTAGAGACACTGAATCAATAAATTGAAAAGTTACAACATTATAAGTGTGATAAGAGATTAAGAGAATAATCTATAACCCCCCCCCCCAATTGGAACTTAATATAAGAATCATTATTCTTGTGGGAAAGGACCAGGTTCATCATGGTGATGGTGGGAGTACTTAAGTCAACACCGATGGCAGTGAGGGGATTGATTCATCATAACAACAACAAAACTCATAGTGGCATCAAGGCAATGCACATGCCTAGGAGGGATGGCTCAAGGATAGAGAGCCAAAGTCACTTGGGAAAGAAGTGGAGTATCAACATGGCGCCACTGGAGTAGAGGGCTAGAGTGCACCAATGAGCAACCACAAGTAGGACTGTAGCAAACACCAGGCAAAGGAATATCAGGGCCAGGACCACGGCACCACCCAGCAAGCAAGGGTGGCCACAGAGGCCACAGACAATGGAACTGAGAGAGGGAGCCAGCACTGAAAAGCAGAGTTGCTACAGGGAGAGAGCTGAACACATGACAGTCTGGATCCTCTATGGGAAACAGGAAACCAGAAAGCTAAAGATCCAAAAGATACTCTGGGAGGGGCTTGAGGCAAATGCCATTTGCATTTGTATTTCATGGCTTCACACCCATCCTTTGGCTGGTCTGCCACCCTAATTGATGTCCTGTACACCTGTGAAAGCCCACATGCAAGACAGCTGGGACAAGTGAATGAACGGGCTCTTGGCTCTGGTCAAAAGAACATCATTCCTCAAAGGCTGGTTCAGTTTTAACTATCTACAGAGGCCCAGATCTGCTCTGCATTAGATACTCACTGACATTAAAGAGTTATAGAGAAGGTCACCCTGAGGGCTCCATCAGACTCACGACAGTACAGTTCAAAGATGACTCAAAATCAGAACAAATCTAAATACCTTGGGTTTGGTGAAAGAGAGGTCAAAGCTATTCTGCAGCTGCCTGAAATGAAGGGATGGTTCCCATCCAACCACACACCTCCATGAGGTCTATAGCAGCCACATATTTAAACAAAGCTCTAAAAAAAGTACTATTCCTATTTTCTTTGTTCCTGACCCTATCAGCCCTGACCTCTCAATTCCCCATGGCCAGAGGTGTATTTCAGAAACATTTTCCACAGCCAAACAGCACAAGTCATGATGTGGAATCCACACTCCCATTTTTCTCCAGTCTTCATTTCTATGGTAATGACAGTAACAATAGCCAACATGGGAGTAAGTGGGAGGCACTATGCTAAGTACATATAACGCAAATGTTATTATGCATTATAATATTTGATCATTTCATCAGCTCTTTTGGGTAACACCATCATAACGCCTACTTTACAACTGAGGGATATGCAGCACAGAGGTGCTTATTTCCTTCCCAAAGTCATTTAGCTAGAAAGAGATGGAGCCTGGTCAGGCATCCAGGCAGTCCTCCAGCGCCCACATCCTTCCCTCACCTCCCTGCATCATTAGATAAGAAGAGCATCAAAGGATTGGGCTCTTTCAGCCTCCCCCGTAGGAAGAACTAAATGTGAAATGAGTTTAAAGAGGAAGCAGTTTTTAAATATATACCACCCAATGCAAGACAATGCAAAGTTTGCTGACTAAATAAAAATGAGCAGAACTGAAGAATTTTGACTCCTATGCCCTCAAGCCTACACAAAAGAGTATTCCAAGTTTATCTTCCATTAGCCACCTCCTGCCCAACACTTGATTGCTGAATAATGCTAGAAGAGTGCCAGTAACGTTCAGACCCAATTTTCATGTAAATTAAACAGCTTTCCAAATCTCCTGCCAAATTTCTCTAATGTGAGATTTTAAGTTAAGAACTCTGATTGGCATAATTTATTTTCATCTCTTTCAGAGCTTGAGATTCCCTTTTGTCAATTACCTTAAATGACAAAGGGTTCCAGGTCAAAGATACCCAATGCCCAAATAATTTTAGTTCTACAATGAGCTCTAGCTACTAAGACAGGTCCGATAGCCATAAGATTTCCCTTGAAGGAGGAAAAAACTTAGAATTACATCTCTCAAAAAAAGAAAGAAAGAAAGAAAAAAAAAAAAACAGAAAAACAACAGCATTCAAATTTAGCCTGGGAAGAATTGTCAGATGTCCAGGGTCTAATGTGCACCCACTAGGAATGCCTGCAGTTTAATCCCAACCACCTCATGAGTGCATCACAAGAGTTCATAGACATTTATTAATTTCAAGGATACAGTTCTATGGGGGGTACATGGCGATCAGGAAAGGGGAAACCATTTATTTAAATATGCCAGAGGCATCAGAAAACAAAATGAAAACAAATATAATTGTAGAGAGGATGACCCAACTAACCTACCCAAAAGACAAAGAAAACACAAATGATCCAAAATAAAAGACTTTGAAAAAAGAAAGAAGAAAGGGGGGAGGGGGGGACAGGCTCTTTGTGTTTGATTCCTGAAACATATATTATGCTCACACTGAGAGCTGGCAGGCAGATGGTTGAAGCTCATACACGGAATATTAAATCTATTTGGAACCCTCTTGTCCTCCTGATACAACATGGCTCATGCCTACAGGGCAAGACAATCAGCACAAAAATGCCTACAAATCACTCAGATTCTGTCACTAACTGGGAAATCCTCACCGCATCACAGAGCACAGAGAGCATGGTTTGCCCCGTCTCTCACAGGAGGTCAGACAGAGGGTCAGAAGAGAAGGCCGAGTCTCTCTCTCCCTCTCTCTCTCTCTCTCTCTCTCACACACACACACACACAAACACACTCATATACACAGTGTATCTCTTTGTATTCAGACTGCTTTCTGCCATTAGAGCCAGATATGAAATGAAATGGCACATGAAAAGCACCCAGCATAGAGACTGTTTATGTGGCTCAATGTGTTTTCGCCATTTTTTCAGAGGAAAAAAAAAAACAGATCATTAGATTTCAAAGGCCAGGAGAAATGAAGAGCCAACAAACTTTTACCTTGCCCAGTTTTCCTTCACGGTGAAGGTCACACACATTCCACTGATTCCACCTGGAAATGGCAAACCATGAGACAGAAGATAATTATTCCGAAAAAATGAAACTGCCATATCACTCTGTTTAACCTGAGCATCTAAATCTCAGTGGCTTAGGAATATTTGGACAGCAAGATGCTTGAGAGCCTGGCTACTCAAAGTATGGTCCACGAACCAATTCAACTGGCACCACCTGGGAGCTGGTTAGGAATGCAGAATCCCAGGCCCCATGCAGACCTACTGAATTAGAATCTGCCTGTTAACCAGCTCCCCAGGGGATTCATTAGCTCCAAAAAAAAACATTGTTCTAGAGCACTAACCTCCACTGAGAGGGGTGTGCATGTCAGAACACACACAAAAGAGCTTACTAGGGTGTGCAAAGAAATTTCACGAGTCCTATTTTTAAATTTTTGCTTATTTTACTTTTATTTTTGTTCATAATTATCTCAAAAAAAGAAATTCAGTTTCTCTACTATTTTACATTTAGCTTGACAGTGGTACATGTGCAAACTTAAATAAATATACCTATGTTGGAAGTGTGGACTCAACAGTGTTTTAACTTATGGGGCTTTCCATTGTGGGATGATACTTCTAGCTCTTATCTAATAAGGCTATCTGTCTAGGAAGCTTCTATTATCATGGGTTGACTAGATGTCCCCTGCCTCCTCCTAATCATCTTATAAATATATATAGTGGTACATAACAGGGTCCTTCTCTGGGAGCACTTCCACAACTGGTCCAGCTGTGCCTAGACTAGCATACATCTCAGCCAGTTGGTCAGAGGACAGGGGCACATGTACCACACTGATCCTTCTGCCTGTGATTCTCCCATAAACCTTACTTTATACCATACTGTGTGATACTAATGTATTCAAGTCCTTTGAAAGACCCATATATAAACTGCCAATCATCCTCCAATAAAATAACTTGTAATGACTTCATTTGTAGTAAGTGCTATTAAGAAAAAGTACAGGAGGGCCAGGGAAACCTCTGTGAGAAGTGACATTTGAGTGGGGACCTAAATACAAACATGATTTCGGTGCATTCAGTCAGGCAGAACAAGTGCAAATGACTTATGCGAGGAAGGAATTTGGAACAGATTCTGAATAATGGCAGGTATGGATGAATGTTAGTGATGCTATCGATCAGGGATAAAGCTAGAGGGGAAGATAGGGTCCAGATGTCTGGGGCCATATGAAAGCTTTTGGACTTTATCACATAAGATTCTTGAATCTAGGGTAATATCCCAATTTGGGCTCATCCCAAAGCAGACCCTGAAGGAAGGACTGCGTGCAAAAAGTTTATTTGGGAAGTAAATCAGGAATCTTGATGAGGGTTGAAGATAAGGTAACGAAGAAAGACAATAAAAAGGGTCACAAATGAGTGCTTTGGCCAAGAAGGACTCAATCCTGGAAGGGACCCTCTGAAAGACTGCATGAAACATGCCTCAGAACATTCCCACCAATGCAGGGAAGCTGGACACGTATCTGCCAACTCTCAACCCTCATTGTTTGAGAAATGACTCTGCAGTGTTAACTCCCAAAACGTATGAAAGATGAGAAGTGGCCTATGGCCAGAGACTGTCCTCATCGTAGTCAGATGGAAGCCCATGTAAAGGTAAACAACCCATCTTGGCTTTCCCAGGAATTTCCTGGTGTTAGCACTGAAAGCCTTGCATCCTAAGAACTCCCTAAATCCTGGGCTAGCTGAGATGCCTGGTCACTCTAGTATAGAAACTATCTGCAGATGTCCTCTGGGGTAGGTCAAAGGGATATGAGTAGGACACTGATAGTATCTGAAAAATAGCATCAAAAGATTCCATAACTATACCTTGTTTAGATCCTGGTATATAATGACATTGTGCTACCAGAAAGATAAAGTCAATGACATACCTTAGCAGTGCCTAAGATTATGAAACCGGACATTAAAAATTTCCAAAATGTAATACATGTTATTGCCTTTAATAACATACCTATATTAGTTTCCTATGGCTGCTATAACATAACAAATTTCATGGCTTAAAACAATAAGAATTGATTATTTGAAGCTTAAGAGGTGGAAGTCTAAAATGGCTGGCGGGGCTATGTTCCTTCTGGGGGATCAAAGGAGGAATAATCCATTTCTTGCCTTTCCCAGCTTCTAGAGGCCCACATTCCTTGGCTTGTGGTCCCACATCACTCCAACTACTGCTTCCATCATCAGATCTTCCTCTCTGACTCTGACCTTTGTACCTCCTTCTTATAAAGACCCTTATGATGACATTGAGCCAACCCGAATAATGCAGGGTAATCTCTCCATCTGAAAATCCTTTACTGAATCACATCTGCCAAGTCCCTTTTGCCAGGTAAGGTAACATAATCACAGGTTTCAGAGATTAGGACATGGACATTTGGAGGGGGCCATTCTGCATACCACAATGCCCTTGATTCTAAGGCACATTTAATAGTAAGATTACATCAATTTATTAGCGACTCCACTACCTAATTAAATATATATTCTTAACATGTATCTTGATTTCAGAAATGTGAAAATGTGAAAAAAAATAATTGCATGTCTCGAAATAGAGCATCTGTGATAATGCAACAAGCATAGCGGAGCTATATTTTTTAAAAGGCCTGGATTCTACATGCAGAGCCTAAAGTGAGAAATGAATGCATTAATTCAATAAATACTTGTTCGATCTCTACCAGATACTAGACCTATAGCAGGAGGAGACACAGTCCCTGCCCTCACACAGCGTTCTGGTGAGAGAGGCAGACATCAGGCAGCTCCCCAGGGAATGCTGAATGCCATGAGAAAGAGGAAAGCATAGTGCGGAGACTGAGGATATCGAGGGGCAGGGAGGGGACAATCTAGTTCAGTCGAACAGGTCAGGTAAAGAATGTAAGAAGATAATGTGTATGCAGAGATTTCAGTGGAGGCTTAAAGAACAAGATTTCAGTCAAAGGTTAGCCCAACCGCAAGGCCTGTGAAGCAGAAGGAAGCCGGATGCTAGAACATTCGTTAGTTACACAGGAAGATATTTCCCAGCTACCACTATCCCCACACTAAAACAAAATACTGCTCAGATAACATTAACTAGAAAACTTTACAGAAAATTCCATTTTTTTCTCTTTTTCTTAAGGTTGGGTGAGAGGTGTGGTGGGACAAGAAGGGGAACAAAGTTGGAGGTGAGAAAATTATTTCCTCTAAAACTTACTAGCAGAAACTACCATTTTGTTCCTAATTTAAACTTACATTAGGCATCTAGCCTGAGGTTAGCGTAGAGATAGTCCCAAAAGAAACAATGCTCTCATCTTCTTACTTTCTGTTTTTTTAACTGGTTCAGTTATTTTAAAAATTCAAATGGGCATTTATTTTTTTTCTTCGAACTTACACTTGCAACACTCCAATACTTCTACCACCTCTGACCTAATACACCCTACTCTTACCTTCCTGAAGACTTGTCCCTTTATCAGAAAGCCGAACCTCTGATAAGCACGTGTGCCTGTCCTAGGGAAAACAAGACACAGGCCTGACCTCAGACCAGAGATGAGCCAACCAAGTCCTGTCCCTACTGTGGGTCAAGGAACGTGACCAATGTCTGCTTGATCAAAACCCCATCAAAGAGAATACATATAAGTCTTAGCCTTCCTCAAGAGAAAGGGAAAAGCCATCTGGAAAATCCCCAGCATCATTATGACAGCTACAAATTGCCAATTATTAATGGCTCTCAATCTAACAGCCAGACTGCAATGGGGACTCAATTTGTTAGGAAATGCTGGCGAGGACCAGTTCCCCAAACAAAAAGGCAAACACACACACACACACACACACACACACACACACACACACACACACACAGCAGTTCAGAGGCTCAGAATCTTATAGCTTTAGAAGAAAATCTGGAGGAGACTCATTAATGGTAGAAGGGTGAGGCTTCAAGCTGTGGCTCATGACTAAATCATATAACAGAATGCCTTCTCACTAACCTTGAATTATATATCTCAACAATGTTTTCTGACAATAAATTTATAATCAAGGTAGACACAATTAATATCAACAACTATTCAGTTACATGGAAAATAGAAATATGATTTTTCTTGTACCATGGGTTTTTTATAAAAGTATTTTTTAAATTGGTCACCCATATGATTGTGAATCTGAAGGTTATTTTATAAATTATTACAATGACAAAAACATAGTCTGGTAACTCAATTGTCGTGGATGTTTAACTTAAACCTTTAACTTTCAGAAGTAAATCTACATGATTCCATTATTGTTAGAACAGTCATTTTAATGTCATATTATTCCACATATAAAGTATCTTGACCTGAGCCTGGAAATTTATAATTGTACTTGATCTGAATGTGAAGCTATAGCCAAGAAACCAGGAAATTTTCAATAACAGCCTAGACTAAGCTGAATACTTTCCAAACCATAAGTCATAGGTTGGTTGGACACCCTCACAGGTTAAATGATGCGAGCAACTTTAGTGCAGGCTGGTGTGATGCCCGCAGAAATGAAATGTGAACCGGTACCTACAGGGAGATGTTCAGCCTGATCCATGAAGATTTAACCATAAGTCACTCATTAGTGTTAATGGAGTGTGGCTTTCAAATTCCAGATGACACCTTGGAATTTTACTGCCCATAAAAAAGGCAAATCAAGGCAGCAGCACCAGCTGTGACCTGGAGAAACTGAAGGTAAATAAAGTGTTTTCCCCCATTAGGGTTGGAGGGCACTAGAGGCCCAATCTCCATTTACACTAAACTTTCAACAAAGAATATGGCAATTGTCATCAAAACTACCTTCTACTACGGCTATTCTGTCTCCTCTATACGTAACTAAGCTGCCTAAACACATATGGAGGGCAGTAATTCTGTCTTACACTTTTGGCTCTCTCAAAATTTAGCTTAGTGTTTTTGCTATAACAGATGCTCAGTAAATAATTCTCGATGAGAATGAAAAAGTAAAAGGAGGAAGAAAAGGATACAAACCAGCCTCGATTTAGTCTTCAATAGGGAGAATAACTATAGGTAATAAACAGGCCCCAAATGAAGGAAAAACTTTCAATAGTTTTCCTCTCGTGATTTCAGGTAAGTATGCGCAACACCCCTAGTTAGACTCAGGTCTAAGTTTAGAAGCTTCCATTTTGTCATTCAAAGTTGGCTCTTCCTTGGCTTTGGTGGAATGTTTCTCAGGTTTCTTGTTGCTCAATTCAACTGAGATTAGTGTAAAACACTTAATCTTAATGGTGTTTACCCTACAGTTGCTCAGCTAACAGCAAGACATGACGACTGGACTTTTAAGTGTTCTCTTGGATGGCATCCCAGTGAGATAAGATAGAGCAAAAGAAATGATATCTGCAGGCACACATCACTAATGAGGGGTAAAGTTAATCGGTGTGTGTGCAACAGTACTCATTCCTTGCTTACAAAACCAAGGGTCATTGACGAGATTCTAAACCCCAATAGTGCTTTGTAACACTTCCTATATTACAGAAGTTCTTAACTTCCTGTCAGAGTTGACATGATTCTTGAGAAAGGCTGATTTTCCTAAAATAAGTAGTCAAGGATATTAACTAACATGAGGACTTTTCCATCCATAGGCATTTTTTCTGTTTCAGTAGTAGCTACATGTGCCACGTACAATAGTAAACACTTTATGTATGTTACCTGCTCAAAGCAACCTTGAAAGGAAGAAATTACTTTCTTGTACAAATTAGGAAGCTCAGAGAAGTTAAATAATTTGTCAAAGGTCACTCAGCTATCAAGTGGCAGAGTTAGGAACTGAAACCAGCTCTTAGATTCTAAAGACTTTACCCTTATTGGGTACAAAACTCATGGCTGAAATGTCATCCCACACCATGAAGCAAGGCCTGAAGTCTCTCTCATTTCATTTGGAACCACTTACCAAGGCACTATTTATTATTATTACTATTATTATTAATAATAATAATACACCAAGTTATAGGGCAGTATTAAATTTTCAAAGTTGGACTAAATTAAAAAGGTGAAGCTGAGCTCTCCATTGGATGAGTTATTGTTCTAAAGAAATAAATGAAACACACCAATTTATAAAACAAATCAAGCCAAAGGATGCCTCCATCATAAAAGTGAATGTATTATTTGAAAGGAAGTTGAAACCTGCCTTTTAATGAAAAGTCCTATCAATGGCAGAAATCTCAAGCCGTGAGAGCACTTAGCACTCGTTATTAGTGTAGTTTCTAAGTATCTTTGTAGGCTAAATTTGAAATTTAGAAATTTAGAAAAAATGTAAACAAAACCTCTTGATCTTGGCACACAAAGACAACACCGATTAGCATTGTGTGTAATTTCCCTCTTCCTAGTTTCTCTGCAGTTTTTATTTAGCTGATTTAATACCACAATATAGCTTTTAAATTCTAAGGAGATTTGAGAAGCGTATGGGGGTTCAGTTTTAACCTTAGCATATTAAAACCATAAACATTGGTCAGAATTTTTTATGAAAGTTTGACTTCCAAATTACGTATTGCTTTAAATTCACTGACTTAAAAGAAATGACCCAAAGAAACCTAAACTTACTCATAGAGCGCTATTACAGAATTCCTTCAGGTTTCCTAAGCTGCACAACTTTATAAATTTCTCTAATGACAGGAAAACCCCAGTGAGGATTACAGAATTCTGTAAAGTCGGGAGTAAGCAAAAAAGGAAATTAAAAATTGGGAGGAAAAGGACATTAAACAGACTTTGTTCACTTGTTTTAATTAGTACAGCTGAATTTTAATTATCACAATTCTTCACCAAATACTAGTAAATGTGCTGAAACCATCTTATAATATTAACAAAGTTTTCACATTGCAAGGCCTTGTTTAATTTTACTCGATTCTGCATTTTCAAAATAAAAAGTGATTTAGGCAAGAAGGTAGGGAGGGCATTTGTAGCAGGCAGGTAGAAGTTTTGCATCACTTAAGTCATTTATTCAACTATAATCTCCATGAAGGCAATGATGGTTCTACCTCATTTATTGTTAGAGACACAGCACTTAGCATAGCTAATGAGGGAATGAATGTAAAAATGAACATATAATTATATCTCTCGTCTCCTCAAAAGGGGTATAAAATTCTCAAAACATCAGTAGAGGGTTAAGAAATTAGGAATTGGTCAATAGATACTCTTTAGCAAACACATCTCCTGGGGAGGAACAGTTTTAACCATCACCTAATATGGACAGAACAGTCCAGACTCTGAACACAGAACACAACCCAGCTAAATTAGTGTGATCCCAGGAGGCGCAGAACTCTGCTGCTTCTCCCCTCGCTCCCATAGGAAAAAGTATGGGAGAGGTTTGGGGGGGCTGGATGAAAAAAGTGAAGGGATTAACAAATTAGCAGTTACAAAATAGTCACTAGAATGTAAAGTACAGCACAGGAAATACAGTCACCAATATTGTAATAGCTATGTATGGTGCCAGGTAGGTACTAGACTTATCGGCGGGACATCACTTAGTAAATTATATAAATATCTAACAACTGTGCTGTACTCCTGAAACTAATACAATATTGAATAATATTGAATGTCAACTGTCATTAAAAAAATAAAAGTAAAATCTAAAGTTTTAAAGGCAGGATTGTCCATTGACTATCAGAGAAATGTCTTCTTGTTCTCCATGGCAGTGTACATGAGGTTAACACCAGGGACCATAAATGCAACTGGGGTCAAGGCCATCCAGGTATTTTCACTTGCCTCTCCTTATGTACATTTGAGTAGGTTTCTCTCTGTCATGGGGATTATTTTATTGAAAAATATGAACGTTCCAGGGGAATGAGGTAGAAAGTGACCTTACCTAGGAGGGTCTCCTGATTCTGCCATCTGTTTCCTGATATGTTTCAATTCAGCTCTCATTGATCACCCTCAGACTAGATCTTGGATTATGCAACTGGTCTGACACCTTGATTTTTACCATCACTTGATTCTTAATTTGCCCCATTATTTGGCTAAATTTGCTGCTGAGTTTGCTCTGACAGGCCTATCAGTTTGAAAGCCCATCCTCACTCTGACCCCTTACATCTCCCTAACCTGCCACTCACAGCTGTGCTTTATCACTTTCTGTCCATTTACCTACAACCATCTGCCTCCCATACCACCTCTCATTCAGAGACACAGCCACAAACATTAGGTTCTGCACAGGAGTAAATTTACATTCCTGAAAACAAAAGGCTTTCAATTGTTATGAAAGTGACATTCACACATTTTAACAAAATTTATATGTTATAGGAAACTACAACATAGGATATAAAGCTTCCTTACAATCAGACAGTCATAGAAATATCACTAGCATCATCTCATTGTACATTCTTATGAGTCCCTTCCTAATTCAACATCTTAGTTTTGGCAGAAGATTTTTGTTTCATCTGTGTTATCTATCAATTTGGATTGAGAATCACGAGAAGAGACCATAGTCTTACGAGCATGTGATATAGTCAATAATAGCTTTTGGCACTAATTATGGAGTAAATCAATTGCCAAGAACAAAAGCATGAGGGACCTGTCACAATTCCACACCTGTTTGTTTCCCGGGTTGAATGCTTCGACTTCAATAACATTTTCACCTATAACGTTTATAGGTGACATATGAAGAATATAATGGTTCAAATCAAGTTTTGCTTTGCTCCAGTTTTTTCAACCTATTGGGCTTCCTTCCTAACAATACATATTTGATTCTTTCTATAACCTACTTGAATTACGGGTCTCGATTTTGTAAGTCAACTACTACATGGTTTTTAAACTTTACATAACTATGGCTATTGTCTATAGTCAGATTAGTCTTTGAGCAGACACAAAAAAATTTTAAGAGACTCTCTTGTATCCAAATGCTTGCATTTCATAAGCAACGTTGAATTTTACATCTATGTATGAATACCCATAAGTTTTACAGATGTCATACAGCCAATAGTTTTATTTCACCCATGTATATGCACCTCTAATCAGACTTAAAACCTTACTAGATTAATAATTAACTCTAAAAACATAAGGGGAAACAGAAGTATTATTAATAGATGTAGGCATTAATCTTTCTTGCTAGGAATCAAAAACAGCATGCAATCTTTTATACACATATCTAGTTGTCTGGGGATGTGTGCAGGGATGTGTTATATACATTTATATGTAGCATATGTAACATTCAAGGAAAATAAATACTGCCCCTCCCCATCTAAAAACAATGTATATGAGAAGGTTTGATGTGTAATCGATTCACCACCCACCTTCAGGAAGTCACTGCAGGATGTAAAGTAAAAGCACGAAGCTGTACCATTTTGCTTTTTCTTTCAGGAACTAAATTTGCATCATCCTTCTGCCATATGTTCAGGTAGCTTTCAATGGTACCTCATGCAGCTGTGTCATTGAATTCCCCAACCTTAATGAATAAACTAATTTCAGTCTGAAATGAACTCTTGCAGACTAGCTATCTCCTGCCATAGATCAAAAAGAGAACTTTATTCCCACAACTATCTTCTAATTTGCATTCTCCATAAAAAGTACACCAGAGCAGCCTTTCCTACTCCAGCTGGGTAACCAGAGCCACATCTATAAGATGCTATGCCATTGGAATTAATTCTTCACAGTTTACGTTTGCGGCAGTACATCTGCCACTGCCTCAACCATTCTCAAGTACAAATGCAACTAGGAAGCTATTGATCCACTTAAGTTAGATGTCAGTGATGCTACAATTGTTAGCTTCACTGCACAGGATGTTACAACTGAGCACTATTATTCATTTGGGTCTTGGAGTTCTGCTTATTTACAAAAGATTTCCAAAGAGAGGTCAAAATAAAGTTTTGACCATTTGAAGCTTTTTAAAGTAGTAAGAGTCAATTTGTCAAATACAAATATAGCTGAATTGATGGCAAAAGTATCAAGTAAACCAGCTAGGGAGAAAGAGACACTAGATGTAAATCAGTCTTCATTCCCTGAATTCACCGTCTTATCCTCTGCTTCAAGGTCCAGCTATGGAGCCTGCTGGATCTGTTCATGATGACACTGGATTGGATTTCAACTACGTGGTTATCAGATGAACAAAACCTATGGTGGCTTTGTTGCCAAACTATTTCTCACCAGCAGCAAGTCACAAAATTTTTAAGAGACTGACTGCAGAGTGGCCCAGGCCCTTGGCTTCATTCGCCCTCAATGTGCTTACAAAATTTCCCATGAGAGTTGTGGAACTCCAGAGTGAAAGCTGGACAACCTATCATAAAAGTGAAAGATAGAAGAGCTAGATTATAGCCCCAGGTTTATGTGTATCCAGAACTTCTACTTCCTTTTCCACCAGGTGGGGTGGAATGAAGCTCCACTGAGAACATGTATAGGAGTGGACACTATGTATATTTCAGGCCTACATGCATTTAAGATGCCAAGGGGATCATTTTTACTTGACTTTCTCTACCTAGGTAAGACCTCCTATTGCTTATTCTATTCACAATGCTTTTAGATCCTCGTATCCAGAACATTTAAAAATTATCATTGTCATCATCAAAATGTGATGTTTAGACTATATTTCAGACTTCCTTTCAAGAGCTAAAGCATTATATGCCCTACATTTCACAGAAGCACAAGGTTGTAAGGTAACTCAGAAGATCATAAAGTCCTTGCAGCAAATGAGATTAGAGTTAAGCCACCTTGATCAAAAAGATGGCCCTGATATTTTTCCTGAAAAGAATTAAAGATGGAAAGTAGGACAAGACAGAGTGTTCGTATAATGGGGTAATATTGAAAAGTAGGATTACTATTGTAATAACTCCCATTTATATAGGATGGCATAGTTCACAAAATGTTTCACATATATTTGTTTCCTACTCAATACCTATGTTATATGATCCATCTGCATATTCTAATATGTGATGAAATGAATGGGTGTTTAGTTTCATACATTGCCTTTATTTTATTGATAAATCAAGATCTTTCCTTCCATACTTATGCTTATGTAACTTGTTTTCCTTCTTAGATTTATAATCCCCAAAATATACATTCCTGAACTACCTTCCATGTGTTTTTAATATTTTCTCTATTTCACCTCTAACAAAATAAAGTTTACAAACTAAGGTAGTATGACCAAGACTCAGATGACACCGGATTAAACATTTGGTTAATTTGCCTAGTACCATGCTAGGCCACATCCTCTTGCAGACCCTGGGAACACTTAGGGACCTCTGATCATAATACTTTTCTGTTTAAAAATCTTCAATGGCTCCCAGTTGCCTAGGATACAATTTCTGAGTATAGCGCTGAAGTCCCTGAAGTCACGTCCATATCCCACTCTCCAATCCTCGTCAACCACGACTAGGCAGAGCACATGTATCCTACCTTTAAAAAAACAATGATCCCACCATGCACTTTCACATATCTTTGCCTTTTCTCACATTGTTTCCTTCTTACCCATAGTTTCCTTCTTTACCCATAGAATTCTTATTCATTCTTTAAGAACTAATTCGAATGCTCCCTACTCTGTGATGCTTTCCTTAAACTTCCATTAGAAGAACAAAGCTATTATTCTACCACTGTCCAATGAAGCTATTATTCTACTGTAATAGAATCAGCCTTTCACATATCCATCTCATCTACTGGATTGTACACTCTTTTAGTGGCAAAACCATGTCACATTAATCTTTGACACAACTCTGAACACAGAGTAAAGTAAAAGTATGCATTTGCTAACTTCTATATTCTTACTACCTCTAGTAGATAGTAAGTACTACCTCTAGAAAGAACTGTCTTGAACAATAAAACCTTGGATGTATATATAGAAAAAAAAATGACCAAAGATGTACAAAGTCAACACTCATCACTTAAGCCTGGGTTTTTGGCAGAATTAGAGTAAAGGTTAAGACTATGGGCTCTGAAGCTAGAAAATTTAGGCTTAGGTTTTCCAGATAAAATATAGGCCATTTGTTTAAATTTAAATTTCAGACAAGTAGTGAATACTTTTTCAGTGGAAATATGTCTCAAATATAGAAGGCAAGTATTGCATGAGTATAACATGTGCGTGTTCGTGTGTGTGTGTGTGTGTGTGTGTGTGTGTGCACAAAAGAGAGAGAGACAGAGACAGAGAGAAAGAGAGAGAGAAAATTACTCCTTAAATCTGGCAATTTACCTAGGTTCAAACCTTGATTCTGAGGCTTCCTGTGTGATCTCGGACAAGTTAATTAACCTCTCTGTCCTTTGTTTTCTCGTTTTTAAAGCTGGGATTAAAAAAAGCTACCTCAGAAGATTGTTATGAAGATTAAATGAGTTCACGCACATATAAAGCACTTAGAATACTGTCATAATAAATTCTCAATATTAACTACTTTTGCTACATAATAACCATTATTATTATTAAAAGTTTTACCTTATCTTAATACTCATCTCATTAATATAGGTTCTATGCCCATCTTAATGCTCATCAATGATATTGAATGTTATATCTTTCTTCATTATCAACAAAAAAGTGATACACCCATAAGTACAGAACCATACAGGTACATCTTCTGCTAATTCATTTTACTCAAAGTGATTTAATTTTTTTATTAAAATGTTAGATGACAGATGTGTTAACTTTATTGCGGGAATCATTTCACAAAGTATATGTATATTAAAATCATCATGCCATACACCATAAAAAGTGCAATTGTACAACCTAAATATATACAATTTTTGTCAATCATTCATCAGTAAAGCTGAAAGAGATAAAGTTGGTTATAAATAAAAACATTTTGAGAGAATTAATGAAAAAATGGTTCAAATCTAGCTGAAGTAGTAAGAAATACCCTAAAGATCTTCGTTTAAACAGAGATATGCTGGCTAAGGACAATGATTACTAATAACACAAGCCAAGCAGTTCTCCCTGAAATAATCTGACTTATTTATAGCACAATTCATTTTTTTCAAGTCTCTGAGATGAGTAAAAAACTAACTGGTGAGATATTCGACCCTATACAATATAGTTCAAAATTTCAGTGGTAGAAATAAAGAGCAACAATAGAAGGATTATAGTCAGGAAATGCGAATCTCATTTTCAACAACGTAAAAGAAAACAAATTCTAAAAATTAATCATTTTCACCCATACATAAGTTGATCGGTCCACTACAGCAACGTATTAGGGTTATTACACTGGACTTCAAACCCACCCTGATGGTGATTACTAAAAATCATATCACAGGATCCGTAACTAAGTGTGATACTGTACAGATCATTAAAGCACGTGTCTATTTTTACGCCATCCCTATTGTTTTGTCATTGCTTATCTGGTCAAACAGAGTCCAAGTCCCCTGAACTAAAAGCACAACCAAGTTAAGAGAGAAATATGTCAGGTAAGAAATGGCTCCACAAGCTCATATGAATATGTTCTAGTAGGAAATACTGTCTCAAGTGTTACTATTAAAACACACGCGCATGCACGTGCGCATGCACGTGCACACACACACATACACACAGGCACGTCTCAAAGCAATAAAGGGCCTGCAGAGAAGGAAGATAAAATATGCTCGCCGAGCAATCATTACCAAACAGGAGGAAGACTGAAATCAACAAAGGACCAGTCATGGGAAATTTATAAGTTAATATCGGTCACACCTGCAAATTACTACAGTGAGACCTCTGACCAGATCCAGAATACCATTTAAATAGATTTGGTGAGATATTTATACATCCCTTGGAGTCACTGAGATGCTCTGAATCTAAATTTGTCAGTGATCCCAATTAAATGCAGTGGAAGTAATATCTATCACTGAGCAGATGAAGCAGATTTAACTGTACCATTTGAAAACAGGGTTTTTCTTGGGAATCTATAATGCATTTATTCACACAGCTTGTAATTCAGAATGTGAATTTATTGTTTGTATTTAATCAGAATTTTTTTTCTCACTGCTTAAAAATAACTCTCAAAGGCCTCAGAAAACCCCAAACACAAAACATTCTACTGGTACCTTCTAGGAGTTTAGCATAGTGTGTATTTTGAGCTGTTAGCTGGAATAACCCCATTTGAGTGACAATTTACACACATGTCACATCTCTTCATCTCCCTTGTTTTCGTGGAAAAGGTCAAAGCCATCAAGCCGACATGCTTAGCCAGAGTCAGGGAGAGTCATCATTTCACAACCATGAAGTGGAACTCACACGGCAAATGAGGCTAATCATTCAGCAAGTACAAGGAAAAGAGATTATGAGATCATAATTTTTTCACCAGTTGAGAATCACTGTGCATAAAAATAGAAATTAATAGGGAAAAAATGAGAATACTTACCAAGAAAATAAGAGCACTAAATAAAATAATCTCTCATCTGGGAAATGACTTTCCATTTCAAGCAAAATGGAAAGCTTTCAGATATACAAAAGATAAGATAGCAAGAAAGCAAACCATCCTGAAAACAATTTCTGTTGCTTTAGTCTCAAAATACGATCTATGACACAGAATGCTCTGAGTGGCTCCGCAGATGCCACTCACCTGGCATCATCAGTAGCACTCTCTTGGCCGGCAGGTGGGAAATAATTCTGCTTGCGTTTACTTGGCTACAAATACAGATAATCTCTTCCTAAACATATTAGCAAACGTGTTGTGAAGACTGGTGAGGTTAACTAACAGGAGGGCACTGCTGTGTGCTTGCCTTTTAAACCCTTATAAAAAATCTTGCTTAACCTTTTCCAGGTATCTCCCAGCAAAAAAAAAAAAAAAAAAAAAAAATTCTTTGGTAATGTAGGAAGAAAAGATTCTTTCTCGGCCTTTATGCATTCAGGAGAGCCTAGATAGAATTAATTTTTCCGTGGAGGAAATATACAATAGATCATAGAAAAATTCTACTTGATTCCAAAATTGTATTCTAAGGTGGATGGATTCTGTTAAAGAAGAGGCTGGGTGGCTCTTTTGCTCCCCCAACCACCTTGGTTCGTGTTGTCCTGGGGTGTGCATTTGGGAAAAGGTTTGAGAGGATTGACATTTTCTGAATAAAAGAGTAAGAAGAACTTGGTGTTCCAAGCAAGCCTAACTCTCTGTCTGACTGCCTGACTGGCTGAGACAAAGGAGACAGAGGACCAGTAAGATGGAGAGAGACCAGAATATGAAAGGAAATGGCTTGTCCAACGAGACATACTCCTGTGATAGTGTGACTAAAAATACCTTTAAGGACCAGGATGTTTAAGACATGATTATACGTTCTATTCTATGACGTGTGGTATGGCAATGTGACTCCTGCTCTTTGATTCCACAATCCTCTGTAAATATTCTGACTAGGGAAATAACTCTTTGCTGCTGGAGGGAGGGATCAAGAAGGGGCCTGCCATACCAGACAGAGATAAAGAACCATCACAAGATGCAGAGCAGGAAAAACGGATCCCCCAGCAGTACTCTGGGAAAGAAAGTTTCTCAGGATTTGTAGATCTTGAAAAGGGTGCTGGACATTCCAGGGTATATAGAAAAGCGTTTGAACCACCTTATCCAAATCTCAAGGAGCAGAATAAACAAGTGATATCTGGGTGCAGATTTTTAAACTATTCTTGCGGCTTCACCTTCTAGCCGAATATCCATTCTGTGCTTTAATTCTAGCAGGAATTCTTCCTGTGTGTAGTCCCCAACTCCATACCTTAGAATTTAATTAACTTGAATACCCTGAGCTACTCACTAGTTGTTACCTCTACACTTTTTGATTGTCATCTAGACCACCAATTTCATACACCAGCAAGCCCCAACATACCTACATACTTAATTCCAAAGGTACACTTTGAAGCCATTTGGTTGGACCTGGGAGTACATTTTTTCCCATTGAAGTAACGTTCTCATGTAAATCACATGTTCTCAAACTTTAATGCACAAATGAATAGCATAGGAGGCTTGTTAAAAATAGATTCTCTAAGCCCTACCACCAGAGATTCTGATTCTGGGATGGAATCCAACAAGCAGCCTTTTGATTAAACACCCAGATGATTCCGATGCAACCACACTTCGGAAAATACTGTTATTAGCAGTGGTAAGATTTTCCTGATACCTCGCAAAAGCTAATACGACCTATAATATAAGTGAAGTAGGAGTAATATAGTTTCAGCTTTGGGTACCCCCTTCCCCCTAGTCTCAGATTCTTAGGCTAAAAGCCCTAAACTGAGTATCAAGAGAGCTGGTGTGAGGTCTGATGAACCCAGGAGGTGGCCCCACTAGCAGGGGCCGAGTAAGTGGAGCGAAACAGCAGCAACTGTCATACAGACGGGTTGCCCATAATTCGCGTTTTCCCCCCTGAACTTGTCACCCCATACAGAATTCTAATTAAGATCCTAGTGGCCTAAAAAATTAAGATAGCTCCCTAACTTACTTCACTGATAGCCAAGTAATAACACTGAAAAACATCATTTGTATGATGATAACATTTCCTGAACAGCACAGTTTACTTGGGGTTTTCCCATGAAAATAAATTGAAAGTAATATTTAATTACAGAATCCAAGATCCAAAACAAAGACCGGATTGAATATCGTTTTCCTTATGAACAGAAAAATATACACGATGGCTTACAATACAGACTCTCTCTAGATAGTGTCCAAAGTGATAAAGAAAAAAATACAAAGGACGAGAATTGTTCTAAGTGTCTGAAAGATTTCAGAGATCCTTTGCATGATGGCCTGCCAGAATCTTAGTCTAGCAAAGGTTACTAAAAAGACACTAGACATAAACAGGCAGGTTTTAACTTAAAAAAAAAAAAATCCATCAAGCTTATAGCAGAGTAACTTCTAGACCTTGAATGACACAACATGACAATTTTATTGGCTGACCTTTCAAAAGAGAGAAGATATAATTAGAAACTCTGATGTGCGGGTTCTGAATTATGATGAGCAAGCAGGGGTCTCTAATCCCCCTACTGTTGCAGCTAAACATTCGGGAGTAATATCGCTAATTAAAATGCATCATTCCAACCTGAAAGCGGAGCTCCCTGCACTAGGTCCATACTGGCAGAGCCTGCTGTTTCTGCTACCTCTCCCCAGCATACTACCTACTATTTTCCACCATAGAAATTTCCCTTATTACAATTTTCAATGTATTTCCATAACAGATGCAACGTATTTACTTGGGTGCCCGGAGCGTGAATCTCTTCAGGTGGGTAATCATTTGAATGAGGAAAGTCAAGAAATCACTGTAATCCCCACCTTAACTCCTGCACAAAATAAATTCCATGTGGATTAAAGATTGAAAGCTAAAAAATAAATCCTCAAAATACTAGAACAAATGAGTATGTTTGCCACAGAGTTTATAATCGTAAAAACCTGGCAAAAAAAAAATTTAAACCCGACTACCCATCACTAAGGGAATATGCAAACTAAATTATGATTTATTCATGCAGTGGCATAATATGTGGCTACTAAAACAGCTCTTTGAAAAGAGAAAGTAGAATTCTATATTCTGACATAGAAAGATGTTTATGACATTGATAAGTGAAAAAGAAAATGAAAGTATGTGTTTAAAAAACAAAAAGTATATGTGCGAGTGTGTGCATAAAAGAAATTCTGAAGGAAATGCACAAACCATTAATATTTGTTCTATTCAGGGGTGAGAATATGGGACATCATGCCTTCATATACTTTATACTTTTCAGCATAGTTTGAATTTTTGTTACAGCAAGTACAATGGAGTCACATCATTAAAATTGTAGTGAAATACTTAACGAATACCTAAAATTAATGTTAGATGTGAATTACACCTCATAAAAAATTAACTTTTAAAATAAAAAGAAGACATTTAAATTACCAAGTTCCACCCTGCCCATAGTGAAAAGGAGGAGAGAAAATACCGTTAAATAGTGCAATCGTGGTTAAAAGTGCAGAGCACAACCGTGAGGAGCAACGGCGTTACAGCCAGACTGCCCGAGTTCGAATTCCAGCTCTGCCGCTTTCTAACCATGCAAGTCGCTTGACCTCCTTGTGCCACAGTTTCTTTAAAAAACACAAAAAAAATGGATATAATAACAGCAAACACTTTCTGAGGCTGTTGTAAAGATTAAATGAGTTAATATATGTAAAAGTGCTTTAAAAAGTGCCTGACAGCGTAAGTCTTCAATAAATAATATTATTCCATTAGAGGAGTGGATGCACCACATTTTCCCCTTTAGTTGGCTTTAGTTTTTATCCCTCTCATAATGTGAGATTTTACTGGATGTCAAAGGATTACCGAATTTAAAGATCTACATTTTTTATATAACATGGCCCCTAAACACAAGTCAACTACTCTTAGCAATCAAAGAAAGAATGGTTTGTTTCAATGCCCAAAACAGCTGCTAGATTTATTGAAAAATGGCATGTTGTTTTTCACTGTAAATGTAAATATGGCCATGTAAATATGGCTATGTATACTTAGTCTTTGAGGAATGTAAGGGAATTTCAACAGTAACTTCTTTTTTCTCTCTCTTTTTTAACATGCTGGCTTTAGAAGTTAGCCACAGTATAGAATTCCTGTGATAGCCACAATTCTTTCTTAAAATTAAAGAAGCAATAAACACCCCAATTTTGGTATATTACAGATACAGTAGTAATAAGGTCACCGAACCTTTCACATTGCCTACGTCGATCTCTCCTTAATATTTCTCCTGTACGTTTTTATGCTACGAGAGTTTCCGACTCTCTTGTCTTGAACTATTTTGTACTTTGGTTTGGTTAAGAAAGGAAGGGCGCCCGCAGAGAATTAAAACAACACATTTATAATCTCTGAGGCAGGGCATCACAAGGCATCCCAGTGCTGGTGCCAGAGGCTCCGTGGCCTGGGACCCGGCACTCCTGGTACACATGACAGGACCCTGCCACCAGGCATTGGCATCCTGGGCATCCCGGGCACAGCAGTGCCTTCGGTGGACATCGGCCATGTGGGAGCCACTCTCAGGACAAGCAGCAAAAGGAACATTGCCACGGTGGACCAGAGCAGCTGCCATGAGATGGACAAGGTGCCATCTTGTAGCACCAGCTAAATACTACAAGATGAATGAAAAAGACCTAGTATTTGGTGCATAATTTGAAATTCCCTGAGGACTCTCAAAGGTATTGGAATGAGGCTTGAGTTCCCACAGGAATTTTAGATCTATTAAAGGGTAGAATGTTAAATTTGGCAATGAACCTGGATCTAGTACTTGAAAGAGTCCACCATATGCTCTATATGAAAACAGGCAGGAGGGGAATCTTGAAACTATTTCATTGACTGCTCTAGCCAGTGGAAAAAATACCCATTTTGTTGGGGAATTATATGCTACAGAGGTTTTTGCAAATCTGGGGATTCTTGAATATCACCAGAGACGGTCCTCAGAAATGTTAAGGATCTTCTTAGGCTTAGAAAACCTTGGTATTTGATCATCCAACAAACATTTGTGCTCAGAATTATAAAACTAAACTGAAAAAAAAAAATTCTGGAAGAAGCTCCCTTGGGGACACCAGGAAGAACCTGAAGCAGTAGCTGCCTCGACTGAAGAAGAATGGGCGTCCAAAAGCACCCATGCAGTTCAGATCCAGACTGGATATGAATTTCAATGGACTTGCTCCTCACTCTTCACCCTTACCAGCAACCTTCTGCTGGACTCTCAAAAGATGCATTTGTTTTCATTTAACTGTGCGGGAAAGCCCCTAAAAGGATATAAATGAAATTTTAGCTTTATTTTTTAGTATTACTTTGAGTTTTATTGAATTACTGAAGGAAGAGAGAACAATACACAGATTTTGAAATAATGTTTCATTGGCAGCAAGTGTGTTTCTTAGCTTGCAGGTTAGATTTAGAGTTCCTAGGTTATCAAAAGCAGATGCATCTTTGGATTGGTTGATTTCTTAAGACAAAGGTTAATGCAAGCACGGAAAGGTTCTGAGCAAGAAGCAAGGCATTCTGAGGTTGTCATTGCCGAACTGATGAGATAGTTGCTCCATTTCTCACTCTTGAATAATAATCATAATCATAACAAAGTTTTTTTGTGCATTGTAGATAAAAACAAGAACAGTCACTCCCATAAATTATTCTAGACTTTGTTTTTCATCTTAGATTTTAAGTATCCGGAAAACAAGTCTGGGCCTCTTTCTTTGCACATTGCCCAAAAAACTAACATGTGCAATTATATATTAATCAGGGCTTTTAAATTTAGTTTGCAATAAATGTAATTAGCATTAGCCCTGCTCAAAGTCTCTTCGACTATTCATATGAGGACACCATCCATCTCTGGAGGGAATCTTTCAAAGGATCGGAAAAGAACCACCCCTCCCTTCTTTTCTCCCATTATTTTGACAGCACCCTTTTGTTCTGTTTCTCTCTTGCCTTTCTGGCCATGCCATCCATGCTCCTCACTGCCTCCTTGGGGCATCCACAGAGCCTCTTTTGCTCCAGTCTCTAAAGTCTCTCTCTGGTGGTAGCAATGTTTTGGTCCTGATTCTTCGATTTTTTCCACCTGGATTATAAAAGTGTCGCAATTGACCCTTTTCCTTCCAATCTTTCCAGAAGCCAAATCATACTCTAAAATGTTGACAGAGGGCTCTGATCATGGCACTCCTCTGCCCAATAATTTCAGTGGTTTCCCATTGTCTATAACATAAAAGTCCAAATCTGTGAGCCCCAACTGATGTCATTCCAGCTTCATTTCCAGTGACATCCCCACAATCTCGAGTCTCTGCCCCACCAGGTTAACAACTGTCCCCAAATCCCAAAGTTCACTGACGCTTTGACTACAATAATCTTTAACTCCAGTGCAACCACGGACTCTGACGAACACTTCCTGACTTGTTTATTCCAATTGCAAAAGAAAGACATGTTTATTATAGAAAATTCAGAAAATAACCTAATGAATAATATCAAAATCACTACCTATAATCCTACCACCTATTCCTAACCATTTACAAGTATTAATTGACTATATACTATGTGCCAAAAATAAGACAAAGCCAGATATAGAGAAAGTAAAAACTCTTAAAGATGTTTGAATGAACAGGGGAAGAGACACAGAGAGAGACTTTTCATATGCTGTTCCTACTCTCTGGAATATCTTTAACCCCTTTATCATGGGCAAACTTCTTTTATCCTTAAAGACCAACTCAAGCCTCTCCTCCTTTATGAATCTTTCCTAGTTTTCCTGAGATTGAGCTAATCACCACTTGAGTTTTGTCACTCTGTACCTTGTATATTCTTCCATATTAGCCTCTAGTGCACCCTAGCAAAAGGTTCCGACTGTGAGTATCTGTCTTCTTTTCTAGTCTATGGGCCTTTGAGGCAGAGAACCATGGTGACCTTATCCAGCCTTGGCACACAGCGGGCCCTTAAAAAACAAACATTACTGACTCATGCTTCACAGAACTTCTCTTGAGCTAGCAAACCCAAGTAGCTTCAGTAGCTGCAACTCCATTTGACAAAAGCTTTGAGTATTTTCCAAACATTTCTTATCTTAAAACATTTCCCTAGGTCATGTTTTAAATGCAATAACATATATAACTCATTTTAATGGGACATGCTGTACAATAAGCAAGTCCTACTAGATACCAAAGCAAATTAGAAGAGTCATTTGGTAGAGTTTGTACTCCCACTGAGTCTGCTAAAATTATTTAACTCATCCTTCTTACTAAACTCTGCCAGTTATTTTTTTAAAGACAAAAACAAAAAACGCCTATTCTATGAAGCAGTTGGATTACCCAATGATGCATAGCACTGGAGCAGTCAGCAGCCAACCTTCACAGTAAGATGCCAGCAAAAGATTCTCACTTCACCAGGGATCTCCTGCTTCTAGCACTCCCCATCTGAAGAAATTCCACAGGCTTAAGTTAAGGTTACCAGAGCAGCCAGGCCCATCTATGGGAAACAAAATGTCATTTAGATAAGCAGAAACTTATGAAGCGTAAGGCGGGAGGGGTCCACATAACTTAAAAAACAAAAATCAACAGCACAAAACGTAGAGGAACTAAAAACGACGGCTTTGTAATTCAGCCCTCGCAGTGAGAAAGTTTTTCAGTGTAAATTGAGGGGAAATGAAAAACTTTACATATACATATATGTGTATGAAAATGCACACATATATTTATATTTAAACTAATATAATAATTAACATTTTTTGAGTATTCATATATATTCTTATAACAATTCTGTGAAGTAGGTAATATTATTCCCACACTAAATTTGAGAAAACAGAGGCCCAGAGAGGTTAAATAATCAAGCGATGGGGATGTACTCAAACCTAGATCGATCTGACACCAAAGGGAAAATAACCATTATATCACTCTTCTTCCCAGTAATATAAGTATTCATTGTATTATTTTATCCATCAGGGCAGCAGTGAGAAATAGACAGCACATTCCAACTGAATAACTTGAGGAAAGTTTAATAAAGGGCCTGACTCCAAGGGGATGGGCAAGGAGTAGGGAAACCTTGAGGGACGATGCAGTTGGGATCAGTGGTCCCTTTTAGTACCCATAAGCCTAAAAGGTCAAGGGGCCTGCCAGAATTTAGAAACAGAGAGGCTGTGTGGAGAGGGACATGTTACAGAAACTAGTAAAGTAGTCCAGAAATGCAGCCAAGGCGCTGGACACCACAAAGAGAGAGGCGGGTCAATAAATACACAGGACTCATTCTCTTCTCTCCCTCTAATCCTGCCAGTATTCCCACTGGCCAAACCAACCGAGAGCCAATGGGTAGGGTGGCCTGGTGAAATTATCCGTCCGCCAGGGCATAGGACAAGGTAGAAAAAGCTGAAGAGTGGATCTGAGGAAGGAAACAGGTTGATCAAATTTGAATATATGAGTCATAGCGTCATAAGAATTTTTTCAGAGTCAGCAAAAAAAGGCAGAGAAAGGTACATTATTCCAAAGGATGAGGGCTGGAGGTGGAAAAAGAGAAAGTTTGGCTTAAAACATGATTTAAAAAATCACCCACTTTAAGACTACAGAAAAAAAAATATATGCTTAACCTTGACTTTCTGATAAATTAAGAATGATCAAAATATAAATGTAAATTTGCTTGTTTTTTTTTTTCTTTGCATGACATGGAGGCTTGATGACTTAAAGGAAAGCGAAAACCTGAATTCAACTATCCAGGAAAAAAAAATTAGACAGAAAAAGCAGCCAATTTATGCTAATCCTGCTTCCCCATATTTTCTAGTGAATACTAAGCCCAGACAGTGCCCAAACGCATGGTCTAAGCAGCTCCCTTTTGGAAATGAGCAAAGTCATGGAAACTAAAGAAGAGAGAACAGAAAGAAAAACAACAGATGGAATATAGCCACGAATGAAGAAATGCAGTTTATTTTATTAGAAAATTAGACAAAGGATCTATACATTCCTTGAATTCAGTAAACAGGTACCATGTACTGGATAAATTCCAATACCTATAAATTCTTTCGAGTTTCACTATATTGAATTTCTGTGTAATGATGAATAACTCTATCATTAAAGAAAAATGGCCATCAAAACAAAAGCCTATTATGAAATATTTAACTTGAGGTTAAATACAGATGCTTCTTAATTTATAAACACATCATAAATTAAAAATATCATGTTGAAAATGTACTTAATACACCTACCCTACTAACATCGCGGTGTAGCCTCACCCACCTTAAACATGGCCATAACGCTTACCTTAGCCTACAGGTGGGCAAACTTACACAACACAAAGCCATTTTATGATAAAGTGTTGAACAATTCATAATTGATTGTGTGTATTGTTTTTGCACCATCATAAAGTCGAAAAATGGTAAGACGAACTATCATAAGTCAGAAACATCTGTAGAGACATCAGCACCAGCCCACTATTTCTTCTAAGACAACTCTTGATATTCAGAGGCAAAGAGTCTTTACTGTTTTGAAAAAAATTATGCAACCTGCTGAGAAAGCAGAATGCATTTTAAAAGCAAAGATGGGAAGATGTGCTACACTCTTCACGTTTTTTTAAATCAATGACTACATAAAAATCGAAAGAAGATTGTTGAATCCCATGGATTCCCCCTTTGATGTACATCCTGGTCTAAGGGATGCCTTACCTATGGCTGAGACTTGGCACCGTCACCATGTACATCCCTGAGTCATTACAGGGACAGAGCTGGCTAGATTATCAAATAGTGATGACCAGAGCTCTCAGATTCACCATTATAAGAGAAAAGACCCAAAGTCAGCAGGCTCTTTATAATGCAGACCCTGTTCTGTGTCTTTGCCTCACAGGCTGCTGGGACAATGTATAACTGCCGGGACGAGGAAGACCATTTCAAATTATTAGAGCTGTCAGGGAAGGAAAAGCTATTCTGGACCAAACTCCTCACTTTACAGGTGAAAAGAAGCAGAGCCCCAAAGGACAAAGGTGGAAAGCATTCCACACTAAGAGGAAACTTGTCATTTTTTTTTCTGTTTTGGCAGAGCGTTACATGTTTCAGGTCAAAACTTACTGCATTTAGCATAAGGACAACAGTAAATAAAGTAAACTAAATTATCACTCAAAAAAGTGACCATATGTTTTCATGCACTTAGGTACATGAGAACAGTCATTGTAACTGAAACTAGGGCAGAAGCTGAGCGAGAAGTGGGAAGAATTATGGAGCCAAAGATAAAATCTGAGTGAACGTAGAAAGATAGAAATAAGTTGGAGAGCAGCTAAGTTTAAGGGCTTGTATAGGTCCATCACAGTTAAATGTCCATAATTTAGGCTTTAATATAGACAGTGAGACATCATAATGTTAGTTGGTTTATGCTTTATTCAAGGGGCAGTCAGTTGTCCTAATCAGGAAACCATTTTCATGGGGTAAAAGCCCAGAAACCAGAGGGCCCACTGCTTCTTGTGCTTCGGGTACTCATACCTTGGTCCTCACCAGAGCTTTTGCTAATGACTATAAAAATTTTCAAAAATAAAGTTCTATTGGAGAAATCAGCAGCACCTTAATCAGCACCATGAATGTAGAAATAGGCTCTGGCTGGTGAAAACAGTGGTAGTCAAGATAATGTGGGTTCGTTAAAAATATCTGTCATATTCCCCAGCCTTGTATGAACAGAGTAAAAAAAAAAAAAAAAAAAAGTCCTGCATCCACACTTACGGGTGAGGCTTCATACCTAAATGCCCCTATGTTCTTCTCCTAACATCAACAGAAATGCAAACAGAAATGGAGAGGGCTGCTGAGGAGAAATAGACAAACTTCGGGACAGTGATGATGTGATGCTTTGCTTTTGAAAGCATAAGTTCTTGCATATGTAATCATTAATTTTTAAACCACTGAATCCATTTCTTTCAAACATATACTGTTTAGAGTGACTATTGGTTACCCTAAAGCCTATATTGTACTGAAAGAAAAAATTAAAGGAGACCACATGCTTATCAACCCCTGCCCCACACAAAAACACCCAGTCACAAACACAAGATCCCCCAATTTATATTATGACTCTCTTCTCTTCATTTCACTGGATAACTTATCTTAAAGTAACCAAATCTACCTCACTCTCTAATTTTCATATGCTAGCACATTGTAGCAATCTGTTGATAAATACATACTCTGCAGTACTTCTAGATTAGAATTTTAATACATACCTCTTCAGATTTTTAATCATTTCCATCTAAATAATTTTCAGGTTTTTTAAAAAACCCTATTTGCAAGCATTCCAACATACCTCAAATATCTTCATGAATTATTTCAGTATTAAATTACATGTCCATTTAAAAAATAATAAAACAAATAAATTACATGTCCACTTTTTATATGATATATCCATTTTTCTTAAGATCCCAATTAATTGCTTTTTCAAACTCTATACTAAACAATGAGGAAGGAGACATTACAAATCAAAGGACAATAACATTAGTGACTGCTGGGACTCCTGCAATATTAAATACCAAGGACGAAGCAGCCAATTGTATAGACCCAACTGAGGTTTGTTTGCATAATCCTTTAATGAAATGAGACTGCTGAATTAGAAGAAGTTGGGCAACCCTGACCCAGATTCTTAATTTAAGGGTAGTTGGCCTAGATGTCTGTCAAGATTGTGCAGTAGAGTGTATTCTTAATCAGTGAGCAATCAAAACAAATATTTCAGTCTGCTTCATAAATCCATGCTGTGTGATTGCATCTGACACAACTAGGAGAAAATAATCCCTTACAGTTCACTTCCTCCTGTTTCTAAATGTAAACTGTGTTGACTTAAACAAGGCTCTCCAGTCTGCCCAGTACTACAGAGATACGTGGACAGTTCAGAGGAACTGATGAAGCAAGAATTCCTAACTGATCACTGGAATCTGAATTACAATAACCAGGACCCCTTGCCTAACCAGGACCAAGACTGCCATAATTGGTAAGGTTCTCCCAAATTAGGCACAGGAAGAAATTAATGTGGATCTCTTTTCAACAGAAAAAGAGTGTGTCAGAATGTATTTCGGTGTTGTTTATTTCAACATTGTTGGTGGTAGCAAAATAAAAAGAGGAAAAAGGAAATCATCTCAATCTCCATCAATAGGGAAACAGTTGAATAAATTGTTGCCCATTTATTTATGAATTATTATGCAATTAGAGAAGCTGCATGACTTAGAAGTTAGGAGAACAATACATAGGCCTGGGTTTCTCACTTTATCACTTTTTAATCTGCCTGACTCTAATAAATTATTCCATTTATCTGGGCCTCAGTTTTTCTCAAATGGAAAGTGCTGATAATAACAGTGCCTATCTTACAGGGTTGACAGAGGGATTAAATAAATAAAGTGTTTATAAGAGTGATTTGGACATTGTAAGCATCCAATAAAAGAAGCTATTAATAATTTAAAAAATTAATTGTCTGGTTAGAGCTAATAACTGAATGGATGTCCTTGGCAGAGTAATGTTCACAGTAGGACAATATTAAAAAATGACCCCGTATATTTGCCTACCACAGAAAAAAGTCTGAAAGGATATACACCAATGGAAAGAGAGAGAAGAAAGAGAACTTTTTCTTTATATACCTTTCTGGTGTTTGTTATAATAACATTAATTACTTATATAAAATTTAATCCAGCAAAGTAAGAAAAATTGTGTCAATATCCAAGTATGTATTTGTATATATAAAGTAAGGAGACATCTGGCCTTGGGCCTAGATAGTGAAACCAGCACTGGGTGGGGGACAAAGGGTGGCAGTGTGGCATGCCATGCCTGATTTGGTGTCTCCTTCTTCACTGCTTATCTGTATAGCTAGACTGAGAACTCCTAGAGGACACTGACTGTTGGTCATTAATTGTACCCGTGCCCACAGATGCTACATTGATGGGTGGCTCATCCGGAAGGCACAGATCTTGCACATGTCAGTGAAGATAGACTAGGTGATACTGCAGAGGGTTGAAAAACAAAGGTTTCTTTCTCATTCACATTACATCTCCAAATCAGCCACAGCTCTGTCCCAGCCTTCACTGGGAATGCAGGCTGATGGACCCCAGCCTTTATCTGGAACATTGCTGAGTTTATGGCAGAAGGAAAAGAAAGAATGGAGAGCTATACACTTTGGCTCTTAAAGCTTTGCCTAGAAATGACTCATCTCTTCCGCTCACATTTTATTTGCCAATGAATATCAATCTCATGGTTGTGCATGAGTTCAACAAGGTGGAGATGTATAATCTTCCATCGGGAAGGGCACCTATGTGGGTGAAAGGCATCACAGTCTACTGCTTGTGCTTCTCCATTATTCTGTCATTCATATATCTCCTTTCTCTTCTTGAGAAGAGGTTTACAATCCCTTATCTGAAATCATTTCAGAATTCACAATTTTTCATATTTTACACAGCCATTATCAGGTAAATCATTAAATAGAATATGGGGAATACCTCGTGTTAATATTTCTGTAGCAAAACACATAAATACCCACATTAAATGTGATAAATAAAGCCTAAACTCCTTTCAGTTTAGATCTTGTATTTCCATCAAATAAGTTTGCACCAGACTTAAGAAAAAAATTTAAGATTTTCAGGACTTTTTGAAATTCAGAATGACAGGTAATAGATTGTAGATAAGTATAATCACAAATTAACTACAGAGCAAATCTGCTTTACATCTCTTCCTCCAACAGAACAGCAAAACTCATAATCAATGAGAAGTTTAAAAGGAAAATCAAGTATTTTGGCAATGTCATGAGGCTTCCATTCTAGTATCTGTTGGGGACAGTATGATTTATGGCACTATTTAACCCAATGACCCAGGTCTAAAGCATCCAAAGAATGAAAGCCAAACCCCTTGAACATGCTTCGAATTTCATTTTATTGCCTTTAATATCAAATACATTAGCTTACTTGAATAAACACTGGTAGATAAAATTTTAATATTTATGCAGGAATTTGAACCTAAGAAGCAACAGAATGCTAGGAAAATCACCCTGAATAAATATTAGAAGAAGGAACTGAAAACAAAATTGCCCCAAAATGAAATATCTCACACCAACCCCAGTCTTCAGGCCATCCATGGAAAAGAAGATCAGTCCGTCTGCTCTTAGCTCCAGAAGAATGTACAGCAGTCACTGTTCCAGGAGGGGTGTATGGAAAGGAGCAAGTTTACGGTCAAAAGACTTAGGTTAATTCTCAACCCTTCATTTACTTGCTTAGTGAGATTTAGCAACATTCTAAGTATCCCTTTCTTATGCAGAAGATGAGGTTAGTGAATGATCTTGCCTGTTCAGCTACCTCTCAGGATTGCTGAGAAGCTCAGAGGGCAGAACACTTGCAAGCTACAGCTCTGTGCCAGCATTAATCGCTACCGTGATGTGATGCTGCCCCCCATGGAGCTGTCCTTAGGTCAGATATAAGAATCCCTTTTTCATCCATCTTTCCTCCTCATGAACATACACCAGAGACCAACTTAAGAGTTCACTGGACTCTTCCATCTTAAGGTACATTCTGTTCTTTAATAATCTGTGTAAAAACACGAATTTTTATCCAGAGTTTGACTTTGTCTTAAGGGTATATTTTCATTCTTTAGGTCTTTCTGTTTAAGAAAAATAAAATTTTCTAAGAGAATAATGGTCCACGCAAATTTTTCATAGTGGTATCAGCCCCAGAAGTTCATTTGACAAGCTGCAGTGACCACCAAGAAGACAAGCTAAGTCTGAGTTTAAAAACAAATAAATAAAAAGATGAATCAGCATCATGCTGGTTCAATTCAGGCTTTTATTCAGATAAGACACTAATATTCCAATCTTAGGGAACATGGAGGCAAGTAGTTGATTTAGTTAAAGCAGAAGAATCATAAGTAGTTTTTCTTATTTTATAATGAATAAGAATGGGATGAGAAAAAAATATGAATTTATTGATTCCATCCTGGTTCATACCACTTATCAAGAATTTTTGGTGGAAAAAGTTTATATGATATTTGAAGATAAGAAGCTGGGAGAAAGAAAAGTGTTTGTTTCAGAGTCAGAAACATTCATTACAGTGGCCTCTTCTACATTTTAGACCCCAGAACTGTTTGGTTTAATGCCTTGTGCACAGTTCATATTACAGGGGGAAAAATCCTATTAGTCTATATTTGGGAATGGCAAAGCCATTTTTACCTGTTATTTTTAAGAGCTGAAAATAATATAAAATATACTTCTTGATACCAGAGAGAGCTACAGGAATTGCTATGAACAAGAGAAGGAGAACTACAGCTTGCTTTCGTGTTCTTTTATTCAAATAATTTTCCTTCTAGGTTTCCAATTCTATAATGTATACTTACCTCTTAAAATGCCAAAGTATGTACACAGCTTCAGTCAACACTTGGCTAGCATTTACTAAGTACCTGTAACAAGAAATACAGGAGTGAGCGACATAGTGCCTGCCAATGCAGAGCTTAAGTCGAGGTGTGGGTTAAGTTCTAGATTTCATTGGCAACAGAACCCAGAGAACCAGGAGGGGTCAGTACCAGAGGCCTGCTTTACTGGGGGGGATCTAACAGATACTACTGATGAGAGAGGAAAAGACAGGTGCACAAGGCTGCAAGAACCAGTCCTACAAGGGGTGTACACCCAGAGAGGTCAGCTAAGGCTGAGAAGCACTGATAGGTGCCACAGCTTCTGACAGACAAAGTTCAGAGTCTAGAAGTCAGAGCTAAAAACGAGAAGCCAGGAACCAATGGGCAAGACTATCAGAAACCCTGAGTTAGAGGTCCTTTGCTCTCTGCCTCCTTTTTTCCTCCCTCCTGGCTCAGTGGGGGCAGCCTGCTGGAGCCCACAGAAGTGTGTTACAAGCAGGACAATCCTGCAGTCTAAAGGGAGATTCCAGCCTAGACTGTGCAGGACAGAGCTGCTGGACTCGCTGCGAGGTCAAGGTGGACACATGTTCAAGTCCTCGGGGGCTCTGCAAATGTGTTACTTTGTAGACAGATAGGAAGACCCAGAGCCAAAACAATTGACAGCAACCTTCTCCGTCTGATAATGATTCTGGGAGGTACAACAGAGAAGCAACAGCTTTTATAATTAGTAGTAAATGTTTACATATACTAATGCTAGAATAACCTGAAAAATTCTTGGAATGATCCTGTATCATTTTCCAAGATGTCATGTGAGTATAACATGGGCAGTAATGCTTCTATTAAAAAAAAAATACAGGGTGTATTTTCAATGATATTCTTTATTAGGCATTATATCACTAGAAACAGAAACAATATAATAGGTATAGTGATATTCTAGAAGATTATCAGAAGAGGGAGTGGGTCAGAGCATGAAAATATGTTTAAATGATTCTGTGATATCATCAAACGGGTTGAAAGCCATAAGAGAGATTATGATATGACTTTCTGTTCTCTGCACTAAGATACAGTGGGCCGGCTGCCCACGCATCTGGCCCTACAACTTCGCTGCGGGCCTGCTTTGCTGGTGGCAGAAGGGCTGGCTAGCTGAAGGCTCAGGAATTGTACAGAGCAGCAGATGAATTAAGCTGTGGCTTGGATGCAATTCACAGCCTACAAAACAGACCACTTCCCTGTGCAGATTTATTCAAGGTCAGGATTATTCTCTGAAAAAAAAAAACCCCATGCATGAGTCAGGCAGCCAAACACAACTGTGGTTAAGACCCTCTGGCCTCTCCAGGGTCATGGGCGCTGTTGGAGCCACCACTTTGCCATCTCACCAGGAAAGGGTTTCCCATGCCCACCCAGGAGTCCTTGCCTGCCACTAGGTCGGCCCCTAGAGACTCGCAGGCTTTGCCCTTTGTGTTACGTGAATAGTTATCACCTACAATTTCTGATTCCAATTCAACAGTTTCTGACAGCAAACCACATCTTCCATCTAACATGACGCAGAGCTTACCTGATGTTCCCTCACTTCAGTGCCTGCTACTCGGTACCATCGGCTTCATGACATACAATCAGCAGGCCCTATGTGGGCATGCTACAAAAAATGGGCACTGATGGCTTTTAAACAGTCTGCAAAGCCCAGTACCCACTCTCTGGTATTCTGATCTTGTAGGTCTGAGGGGCATGAGGGACAGGAATCTGGACCAAAGGAAGCACCGCGGGTTATTCTAATGCAGGTCGACAGCCCATGTTGTGAGAAACAACGAATATATAGAGAGGTTGAAATGATGTCCTAGCCTGTGGACATATCTTAAATTAAACACAGAAAACAACTCCTTCAAGCAAAGACACTAAATTGAACAGCATGGAAATTCCTCTGTGCTCTTACTCCAGCACTGGTGGGCTTCCCTGTGATATACATGTTCTGAAGTGTAGTATTTTTTTTTTCAGCTTCTCAAACTATTCACAAGAAGTCATAATGAGTTATGCAAATTATGATCCACAAATGACCAAATAAACTCAATATTTTATGCATGATTGACAAGGGCAGAGGGAGATTAAACATTGATGCCATATCACCTAACACTACATATTTTCCTATTTTTGGTTCATAACCCAGCATTTTGAACTTGCACTTCATTCTAGCAGCACTAATGTTACTAGATTTATGAACCAAGGCAATATGCTTTGCATAATGCAAGTGCTTGATTTACACTTGATTTTAAAGCTGGCAATGTCCAACTTAATAAATGATATACTTTACTTGTCCTCTCTTTAATTTCCACCCTCCTTTTAAGCTCAAATTTATTTTGCACTTTTATATATTTTTCTCTACCTTTTTTCTCTATGACACTACTATTAAAAGACTATTCAGGATAAAAAGTGTAATATGCCTGCCAAAACAAAAGAAGCAGAGGAAGAAGAAAGAAAAATAAAAAGGACAGTGAATGAAAAAGAATGGAAAAGGAAGATGAAGAAAAGGAGGAAAGTGTCTTCTAATCAGTCCTTTCCTCAAAGCTTGCCCTTTTCTTGTGGATTCCTGTAATGTTGAGTGATGCCTTGTCCTACTCACCACATCCACCTTTCCCCTTTACTCGCCCGATGACATGAAGCCCATACTTTCTCTCCTAACTCCAGATACCCAGCCTGTGTGGGCCCAAGGGATTCTCAGATTCAGCAAAGACTCAAAATACAGTTGATGCCCAGTCCTCTTCCTCCTTCTTAGAGAGGAGACCATGGCAGGAGACATGCCTGTGTTCAAGATACCCTGGCTAGTTGCACTGATGCTCCATCCAGCAAAGTGTAGTCCACATGTCGCTTAGGTCTGGTCACCCAGGTGGTGTCCTGAGTAGTAGTTCAATCACTTTCCCATCTGCCCTGATCTGGCACTCAGCAAACATTTAAAGCTTTGACTAAATCCAGGTATCGAGTTTGATGCTGGAATGCAGAGTTTAGCAGGATGCAGAGTTTAGCAGAATTTGGAGTTTATAGTAGAGAAGGAGGGGCAGACATAAATACAGAAGAAACCATGCCCTGCTGAAATTGTGGAAGATTTCCTAAGGAGAAGATGCCTACGCTGAGTCTTGAAGTATAATAAGTAGGAGTTAGCCAACTAAAGTCAAAGGAGAAAGGATTATATTTCCAGACAAAAAAAAAGAGGCCTGATCAAAGGCATGGACATGTGAAATATTTGGGGGAGGGGGAGTATACAATTAGCTCAGCATCACTGGAATATGAAGTGTGAAGCCTAGATAGGTGCTGCACGACCTTAAAGGCCAGAGGCCAGAATGTGGAGGGCTTGAATGCTTCACGGAAGGAGGGACTTGAATCTATTTTAGGAGCACTGGGGAACTGCCAAAGAAATAACATGCTGAATTTGCATTTTAGGAAGATCCCTGCTGGTAGGGGTGTGAACCCTGCATCTGAGGTGGGATGAGGCAGGTGGTAGGAGAGCAAAATTAAAGGACATGGCCAAATCTGTCACACTGATTTATCATACTGTTTTTATAGTATCTATTATTACTTTCCATGTATATTTGGGGCCCTTTGAATAAACAATATGTGCCATACATTTATGTTCACTTCATATGACTTGAATTAGTGGAACTACTTTGAATGTCTGACTACTCTAATGAAAATTTAGAAAATGAAATTTATAGAAAAAAATGTTTGTTTGTTTTAACTACATATTATTTACCACATCCATATTTATTTGATTCTAAGTTAATTGATAGGAATATGTTGGTTTCCCACTTTGGTGTTATTCTCATTAGAAAATATGATTTTTTTAATCTGCTTGAGGACACAGTCTCCAGGAATGTGTTGGAGCAAAAAAGCCAGGACTTTCTGCAGTAAATCACCAATGGAGAAGATACACCCAGAATAACAATGAGAATAACAATGATATAACACTCTTTGTCTGCAGGAAAAGAACTAAAGAAATGTCCTCAGAAAATATAGGCCACTTCAGGAAATGCACTCTTAAATTCATCTAACATCTCACAAAACAGAGGAAGGCTTACATCTACATTTTGAGGGTGTTGCTGTTGGCTAGAATTGTTAGAGAGATATTTCCAAAGTTCCACTAATCTATACCATGAACAGCTGGGAGGGAGAAAAAGAACACCCCGAACATCTAAGAACTCTGGGTGTCAAATGAAATTGGCAAAGCAATAGTGACATTGAGTTTGTTCAGGTTTCTCTGGAGCTGGTGTCAGTGCCCAGATACTCTATGCCTCAATTCAAAGGGGAGGTCTGTTCTTTCCACTGCCTTTTATCAACACTTGTCCCTACATTGTCAACTCACTTTCCTGTGGATTCAGGGTCTCATGTGATGAAACAGACTGTCCTATACATCTTTCCAAAGATAACATGTACAAATAGCAGAATTTTCATAGATATATGTACCAAGATGCTCATGAAAATTTCTAATAGCCAAAAAAGAATATTGTCTAAATTTCCAACAATAAAGGAATTTTTAAATAAAGTACAGAATATCTATATTATGCCATGAATACTATCACTAAAAGTAATATCGTAAAAGAATATTTGTTAGTGTAGGAAAATTATACAACCACAAACAAAGGTGCTCCACCTCCTTCCTAATGGCAGCTAGTCCTTGGACTAGACGTTGGGTTACAGCTAGGAATATAGACAAATACCTCATTCTGGTACTGCTCTGAGGCTACATTTGGGTCCTGAGTGATTAAAGCTTCCTAAGCATTCCCAAAAAACATCACAGAGAGCCCAGGCCAGAAAAGGGGGGAAAACGCTCACCTAAATTGTCAAGCTAGGTCACTCACCTGGGAAGTCTGCAGGAGACATGATGTACCCTGCATATTACACTGTGGGAGAAAAATATTGCCATCTTCTTCCCAGAGAAGATAAAACACAAAGGTAGAAGTGGACATGTCTAACGGTGACTCAGCTTATTGAATGAAAATGTCACTAGATTCACAAAGTCTCCCACTTTAACAAAGTGACAACCATACAGGATGGATGAAGAAAGTGAGTCACTTAAGAAAAGGGAAAGGTTTCTTTGCATTCTGGGAGCCCATCCTGTCTTTTTGGCAAAGGTCAATAATGTCTTTCTACTTGAGGAACAGCCCTCAAAACAATACAGTCACACCAAAGCAGAATGAGGTCGCCAAGGACCCACGGTGGGAAGCAGTCTGACCAGGTTCACTGAGCTGAGCCACCAGCCTCACTTGACCTCCTGGCTGGGTGGCTAGCCACTCTTCCACAGATCTTTTCCTGCCTTTAAGAGTGACCTGAGGTGAGAAGAACTCTGAATTCTACGGCAGGTGGGCCCAATACAAGACTTAAGAAATGTGTTTAATGGCATGTTATAAAAGAAATGCCACCACACACAGGATGATTACTATTAAAATAATAATAATAATAAATGTTAGTGAGGATATGGAGAAACTCAACTCTTATGATAGGAATGCAAAATGGTGGAGACACTATGGAAAACAGTATGACAGTTCCTCGAAATATTAAAAATATAACTACCATATGATTCAGCAATTCTACTTATAGGTATATACACAAAAGAATTGAAAGTAGAAACACAGACATTAGTAAACCTATGTTTGCATCAACATTATTCACCATAGTCAAAACATGGAAGCAACCCAAGTATCCACTATTGGATGAATGAACAAACTAAGTGTCATATATACATACAATGGAATGTTCTCAGCCTTATTAAGTAAGGAAATTCTGACACACGCTGCAACATGGACAAATCTTGACATTATGCTAAGTGAGATAAACCTGTCACGAAAAGACCAATACAGTATCATTCTACTTATTCCTACAGTAGTCAAACTCATAGAGACAGAAAGTAGAACGGAGGCTACCAGCAGGTGGAGGAGCAGGGAAGGGGTGGGCAGTTACTGTTTAATGGGAACAGAGTTCCAGCTTAGGAGATGAAAAGAGCTCTGGAGATTGGTTTCACAATAATGTGAATGTACAAAAAAAAATGCCAACTGGTACAGAGCTGAATCAGTTTTGCCACATTCCCTAATTGCTGGCCGGAGTCTGTAGTTAGGAGCCAGCACTCCACTGAGCCCCGGACACTTGTGCAAACCAGCAGGAACACTGAGGAGTCTGGACTGGCCACAGGGAGGCAGGACAGCCTGGTGATGAAGGAAGGTCATAGTTGATCAAGTTAGACAGGCAGGTTATCCTAGTTGCATCGCTATGTTGCCCTGAGGAATTCACTCAGCTAAAACTAAATTCTAATTGTAAAATGGGATAATAATTTATTCCACACAGGACTGCTGTGAGCGTAAGTAATGGCGCACGTGAAGTGCAGAACAATGTACAATGTGTTACTATTTGTGCCATGAAACACAGGACAAATATATATATACACATTCATATTTTCTCATTTATGCACTAAAAATCTCTGAAAGGATATAAAATAAATGAATAAGAGTCATTATTTCTTCGGTAGGTGGTAGCTCAGTGGAGGGAAGAGGAGAAATTTTTACTAGACATCTCTTATAATTTTTGAACTGTGAACCATGCAGATGTATTAGCTATTAAAAATTAAAATGTCAAAAGACAAGGTATACAGAGTATGCATCTTTCAATGAATATTAATCATTGTGGTGATAATTATTATTAGAACCATGATCCTTAAATCTAAGTTTCTGAGCCAGACAGCACTCCTAGGTTTATCTAACAAAAAGATAACTGTCCTAGAATCTTTCCAGAATCTTTTAAGATTCAAAATTCTCTGTGACTGGTCTGGAATTCCTAAGACACTTTCCAGATTTAAAATTCTGTAATGCTGAGGCATGATCCTGTTACTCTGAAAACTGAAATCTAAGCAAGATAATACTGGTGCTAACCACTAAAACAAAAACACAGAATCAGGATAAGTGAACAAGGGGAAAGACAGAGATAGGAAAAGAAGGAAGAAACAAAGAGAATTGTACCAGGTGAAAGGAAAGGGCAGGAAATATTCTTTAAATATAAGAGCATGACCCCTTTCTCACTTATGCTCACCCAACTCCAGTCATGTTTTCTGCACCTTACTGCTTCTTGCTAAACACCTGTCCTGCGGAGTTTGGGCAGCTAAATCCTAGACCCCTACAGGCTAAAATTAAACAGCCTCCACAGAAAAAGTAAAATCATATAACATCAGGCCCCGAAGGCAGAATATCCCCCAGCAGCAAGTCACCTCCTTCCTCAGCTGCCTGGCCCCTCAAGGGCAAAAGAGCAGGCTCCCCATTTAGACAGTAGTGGCATATTGGATTGTCCTCTGGGGTGGACCACTCAGTCACACCCCAAAGCTCGCCACAGAAAAACATGACCTGCTGATTCAAGGTGCTCTTCCATGCCTGTAATTTCAAGATCTTGCCAACATCTATTATCTGTTCTCAATGTCGCTGCCAGCACAAAAAGACACAAAAGTTACTAAACGGCATCACAGTCATAACCCAGAGGGCAATATGAGGCAGACAGCTGCTTGTGGCATATTCTCATGTGCGACACAGACTGCCTTGTTGGACAATAAGTTATTTAAGCGAATCTGCATTTTTATTTCCTAGCCTGTGCAGAAACAATTGGTTCCACTTGGGTGCACAGGAATATAGAGAAAGCAAGAAACATGTCGTAATATTAGCATTGGGAGCGTTCAGACCATCAAGGATTGATCAATAGAGACACTATATTGGATGCAAAGTTCTTCCCTCACTGCCAAGTTGTTGATCATGGTGTTTTCAGCCCATATACTCTGCTAACCTATTATTAATTCTCAAAGATTTATTTAACTATGAAGGATCAAGCCTTTCAAAAAATAATTAATTACAAAAGCTGCTTAATATTCAGAGGTGTCACCCAAGCAGATAACTGGCATTCTCTGTTGCTAGTTTAATTAGACAAGAAGATGCAAAAAGCTGTCACTTCAGGGTGGGTGGCTGCAGGGGAGGGAAGCCCTGGTAAGCACTACCAGTTGGCCATCTGTACCAGACACAAAAGCACGACTCTTCAGCTGGCCTCCCTGAGAGAAAGCCCCCCAGTTTCACCATCTCATCCATTGGCAATTGTGTTCTGAAGCACATAGCTTGAAGGCAGAAGATATTCATGAACTATAATTTCAAATTTGATGTTTCATGGATGTGGAAGGTTGGGAAAAACAATTAACCACTTGGTGCCTCAGTTTCTCCATCTAAAATATACAATTCATAAATGTCATCCATCCATCTGCCTCCCAGAACAACAGCTGCTGAACATTTTCTTTACAAATGGCCGGAAACATGCCAAGTAACAAAACTGGTCCCATGTTACACATTTTGATATAAATATGCTGGCAAGAAACAAAAAAGCTTCTTAATTTTACTGAATAATCAATTGCTGATTATTTCAGAATTGGTTTTTCAAGTTGTGGCCTTTCTGGGCTATTCCTCCTCCCCTATTTTTTAAAAATTGTCCTTGACCATCTGCTCTATGGATAATTCTCTTTTCTTTGGTTATCTTCATTAGACTGTAATTAATAATACCAACAATCACTACTACAGTTCACTGCATATTCACATTTAGTCCTTAAAACTCAGTGGGAGAGGTATTATTGTTATTTTTATATTACAGATGAGGAAACAAGTTTAGAGAATTTAGGAGACTTGACCAACAATGCCAAAATTCAGTAGCAAATTTAGGATTAAAACTTAGGCTAATTTGATTTCAAATCCCATATTATTTTTGCTGTTCTACCATAGTAGGGAAAAAGTACATGAACATACACACACACACACACACACACACACACACACACACACAGAGGGGGAGAGAGAGAGAGTAGTAAAGATTTCTACTGGTCAGCAGTTATTATAAAATATGAGAACAACAGAAAGTACTTAATAAAATAAAATAAAATAAAATGTATTCTAAATACAATGTGGTATCTTAGATTAGCTCCTAGACCAGAAAAAGGACATTAGTGGAAAGGTGGTGAAATCTGAATAAAATCAGAGTTGGGTTTTTTTGAAAAATCATTGTTTAAGAATTCTTGCCATCTGTACCTAAAACTGTAAGTACTATTGCCATTAGTAAGGTTAAAAGTTAATCATCGTTTATAAGAAATTTAAAATAATGTTTAACTATTTTTTTGAATATTTATTTCATATAACTTCTAACCCATAAACCTTTTCTGAAGTCTTGCTGAAAAAAAATATATATTAGCTTAGTATATTTATTATTTTCCTTACCTAAATAGCACAGACAATTAAAGGTTGATTAAGTGGATTAAAACTAATTGGTACATCAAAAGGGTTTTCACATTTGAGAAATGAAATAAAAATATCAGTATTGATAATACTTTATCAAGCTAAATCTCTAATATTTTCTTTTATAAATAAGTTTGTTTTATATTTTACATAGGTTTATTTCATACATCAAGATTAGGTTTGTTAATAATTTTTAGTATATCAATTAATTTCTAATAAAAGCATATTTGTAACAACATAGGTTTAAAACTGCATAATTTTTCAAATGAACAAGAAGACAAAGAAAATGAAATATACTCACATGAAACTAAAGATACATAAAAAATGTATAACTTAATTAAAGAACTTCTAGTAGATTAGCCAGCTTTTTTCCTATGTTTTTGGCTTACGTACAGAATTTTCATGTAGCTATATAATGTAGAATTCTACATAATTTCCAGCTTCACTATTTCTTGTATAAGCATTTTAAATTTTGTTCTGACAACGGACCTAAATTATATCTAAATGGACTATAAAGAGAAAGCTGGAAAAAACCACATAGTGTTTTAGAACCTGAAATAAATTGAACCCAAATATCAATTTTTTCTTAACTCGCAAACCTTGCCAAAGTGTGCTAACAACACAAAAACCAGTAATTGGCCTCAGATTGACACATTTATATAACGTACCAGAAGAAAAACAGGGTCATCAAAATATTCTCCACACTGGTCTAAACATTCATTCAAGTCCATACATTCTATAGAAAGCTCTATACACATAGTATAGGGCCCAGTGAGAGCTTATTTCTATAAATGCTAACTCAGATTTTTCCTTTTTCTTTACTTACGAATAATAACAAGACTAAAGATATCTAACCTTGATGACTTTCAGGAACTGGTAAGAGACCTCGCCCTTGGAAATCTGACTTAACTTTGAGTAATTTTGAGCCCTGAGCAACAAAAGAGTTTGGGTTTTAGATAGAAAGCTCCAAGGGGAAAGTCAACCCAATTAACCTATGGTCCCCCTGTCTACTGATGAGCCAAGCTAGACCACACTTATGAGGGCACGCCAGATGTAGCCAGGTGTACCCCATCTCATTCTTAACAGGCCCAAATCCAGGGACTGCCCAAGGACAGGCCTGACCTCCCTCACTATTGATCTGTGCTTAAAATCCGATGTCACAAGATATCTTTGGACACCAAGAGAACTGCTCCCATCATTCAGGGTTGTTGCTGGCATGTGCTTGTGGTTTGATTTTGCTAAAGTGAAGATGGGTTTTATGGAGCTACTTTTAATTCCTTGAATTTCGAATGTAAGCTAATGGACTATAAACATTCAAATGAAAAATCTAACCTTATAACTTACTCCTGGTAAACCTTACAAACAACTAGTCTAATGGACTTGATCACTGAACAACCTGATTTCATGGCTTTAATGCATCTGGACCAGAGGATCTAGACCCTAAGCATCCACAGACAGGATGAGAAGGCGGAAGCCGAAGTCATGTCTATAAACTTCCTGATGTGAAATTTAGTGTGTATGTGCATTCCTTTGGGGAGAGGGTCGCTACTTTTCATTCTCAAAGAAGTCCTTAACTTAAAAGAGATTAAATACCACTATACATGAGCCATGTGTAGTTATGGAACCAAAGAGCATCTGAATAAGTAGGCACATTTTTCAGATGCTCTTATGGACTGAATTGTGTCCCTCCAAAAATTCATAAGTTAAAGTCCTAACCCCAGTATCTCAGAATATGACTGCATATTGAGAAAGGATCTTCATAGCAAATTATGTTAAAATGAGGTCATTAGGGTGGGCCCTATTCCAATATAACTATTTTCCTTATAAAAAGAGGAAATTTGGATGTGGACACTGGACACTGACAGAGGAAAGACTACGTAGGTGAACACAAGGAGAAGACAACCCTCAGAGAGAAACAACTCTGCTGACACGTTGGCCTTGGACTTCTAGCCTCCCGAATTGTGAGAAAATAAATGTGTTGTTTAAGCCACCCAGTCTGTGTATTCATTATGGAAGCCCTAGCAGGCTACTACGGATGCTTAGTATATTCATTTCAGAATGAGTATACTTGTGGTCAGGGAAAATCGAAGAGAACATTTGCAACTAGAAAGTCTTCGGTGCTCACATTTCTTTTTCATTTAAAAGGTCATAAATATTTAGAAATTAAATATGTTCACGTACTTAAATAATGCATTCCCAAAAAGAGTGAAGAATGTAAAAAATATTTTTTTTTCAACTCCCTTAACCAGTGAAGGAACAGACTTACAAATTGTGAACCATAATCTTATATCCCACACTCCCTTTTTTGATCTTTTTTCATTGGTCACCTCTGAGTTCTGTTGAAGAACACAGTGTGTTTAAGATGTTATTTATTTTTTAAACGAAGCAATATGTGGTTACAATAAATAAGTTTTTAACTATAGGTAAGCAAAAGGAGAAAAACAGAACTTCCCACAACCCAGACATAACATTTGCCACTATGTTTTTATTGCTGCTACATCTCTTCTATTTTCCATCAAACTATGAAATCACGTTGTCTTCTTATAAGCAAACTCATTATACAGATTACTCAATAATATATGAAATGTAAAGCTGTCAGGATTATTTTGAAAAATTATTAATAAATGCCTATCAATGAAGAATGTGAGAAATAATTATTTACCTATAGAGATTATATTTTATCAAATAAAAGAGTTACATAGGAGCACATCTACCTTGAGATACATTATTATTTACATTCATGATATAATTAATCACATTAGGTTTTATAAATAATTTTATTCCAATAAATAATCTCACATATGCATAAAGCTATAGTGATCAAGGAAAGTACTGACACACTTTAGGTAATATCAAGCAACACTATCATTTTACTAACCCAGGCACATATGAAAACATAGACACGAAGGCACACATACAGTAAAGAACTAAGCAATATCTAAGAAATAATGAAAAAATAACTTTTAAAAGGAAATGGGAGAAATTATTTAATATAATTAAAATGGAATTAACTCAGGAAAAACAGAAGTAAATTGAAGTAAAGGAAATAAAAAACAAAATGTTCCAAACATTAAAAATGATCGAAATATTATAAACAATCTCCTAAGGAAAATTATGAAAGAACTACAACTCAGAAATGGAAATCTTATGAAATTATTATCTACTAATGCTATTCCCTGAAATAATTATAATTTTTCAGTCATTTAAGAATTATTCCTTCATAAACTCTACTTCTAATGACCTGGTATAACACTCTAATTTGAAACTATGCAATTCTGATCTGTTTGGTATGCAAAGTTTTATCGAAATATGCATTTTTAATTTCTCTATACATTTTTATTTTGTATAGTTTTTTCAGATTTTTACTTTGAGCAACCTCATGTTTATAGATAAGTGGAAAGTGTAGAAAAAAGGACTTTTTTTTTCTGAACCATTGCAGAGTAAGTTGCTCATTACCCCTCGATACCTTAGTGTATATTTCCTATAAAAAAGATAATTAGCCTACATAAGCCCAATACATCCAGCAAAACCAGGAAATTAATATTAATACATTGCTACCATCTAATCCACAGATCCCGTCTAAATTCCACCAAATTTCCCAAAAAGTCATTTATAGCAAAAAGATTCAGCCTGGAATCCTGTATTATTTGTCACGTCTCTTTAGCTCTATCGGTCTGGAATGATTCCTCAGTTCTTCATTGGCTTCAACGGCCTTGACACTTGAAAATTATAAACCAGATGTTTTGTTTTGTTTTAAGAAATCCCTTAATTTGTTTTGTCTGATATTCCCACATTATTAGATTCAGATTACACATCTTTCCTTATACATTTTTATACAGTATTGGCAAGGAAATAAATTGGCACCCTATTTTCAGGGCCTTTGGCAATATCTTCCAAAATTCTAAGCGCACACACCTTCTACTTCAAGAATTTACTTCTGAGATTTTATCCACAAATTTCTTGAATCATGCACATAAACATAAGCACAGGAATGCATACTGCAGGATTATTTTTTTAGAACAAAAACCTGGAAATAACCAAATGAGCATCAAAAACAACTAGTAAAATAAATTATGGAATATTTATATAGCATTCTACCGTATATAATAAAGAGTAACACAGATCTATACACAGTGATGTAAAAACAGACCTAAGATTTGATGTTCATTGTGGGAAGATGCAACACATCACATTCAGTATTATCCCATTGCAGTGTTAAGGGGTACTCCATACTTTTATGTAGAAGTAGAAACTTTCCAAAAGTATACATGAGAAATTTGTTATGAGTAATTTACTGCAGTGTGGGAAGGCCTTCTGTGTGGCTTTAATTTTTTACTAAAATCATATACGACTTTCATAAGTAAAACTTACATCTCGAAAGTCTTTTTAACTTCCCAAAGATAGGGAACATTTCTTGTGTGACAGTTTATCTGTGATTTCTAAATAATCTCGCATGTGGTCTGTTCTAGATCTGTTACCACACTCGCATTGACTGCAGCTTCATCCCTAATTATGTCATTACCTAAGCAGGGCCTTCTTAAAGAACTGTTTTATGAAACTGAAGATTCTTAATTGTAAAAATATTCCATAATATCTACACAGGCTATAAGGTACATCTGGGAAAACTTTAGGGAATAATGGGGGCTGGAAGAGTTTTAAATAATTCACTTTCATGTATCTCAAAATGCAAGAAAATCCTATTTGTAGTTAATGTATATATATAATTCGATGGGACACTTCTTTTTTTTCTATGTATATTTTCGGGTTTTTTATTTATTTAAATTAGTTCCAAGTACACAGTACATTGGTTAGACATCTATATAGTTCGTAAAACAAACACTTGAGAGGAAAACATTCTTTCTTGCTCTCACTATACAACAGTAGCTATTACCTCCTGATGATCATATGTCAGAGTGGTAACACCTTTCCTTGCCTCCTAGTCACAGTGATTTCAAAAGGCTAATGAATTGTTTTTATCAGATAGTCAAAGTTTTCTGAAGCTACAGTGAACGAAAGAGTGTTGAATTTACTGCCTTGCTATGAATAGGTACACTAGGCAGCCATACAATGAGAAGTCAACAGTAAAGTTCGGGAAGAGATCCGAATATAAAAAATATTTAATACAGGATAAAGAGAGAATTTCAAATCAATGAGGCGAAAGCTGACCATTTAGGGGAAATAATAATTTCATCTGGGGCTCATATTCAGCAAGAAATAACAATCTGGCCATACCCAGTTTTTACAGCCAGCATTTATTCTGATTGGTCAGCACCCAAAGCATACTGTTGTCAAATATTTTAAAATTTACCCCTATAGTTTCATCTCTGTGTAATAATGAAATAAATTTCTAATGATATTAAAGTATAAACATTTTAAATGAAACTCTTAAAGTATGGGAAAATATAGTTGGATATTATGTAATATTGGATGAAAAATTTTTAAAGCACAGGCTCAAGTGCAGGCGCCATTTTTTTAAAAAATTGAAATTTTGATAAAATAAAAGTTTTAAACTTTTTAGGAAATAAAATATGATCTACAAAAAGGCAAACAGCAATTTGAAAAAAATATTTCCAACATGCATAAGAGATAAGTGATTTTACCCTTAATACATAAAGAGCTCCTAAAATCAATTTTTAAAGCAGTCCAACAGCCCACTAAAAAAAAATAGGCTAAAGATATAATTTCAGTAAGAAAATGAACATAAATAGACAATAACTTATGAACAAATGTTCAGCCTCTCTAGCAATCAAGGCAAATCAAATTAAAACAATTAAATATCCCTTTTAACTATCAAGTCAGCAAAGCTTTTTAAATATGACAAGACCCAATGTTGGTGAGAGTTGAGGTAACTAACTGGGAACTCTTATTTGCAGCTGGTAGAAGATTTAAAGTGTCCTAATATTTCTGGAAGCTTTAAAATTCTTCGAAAAGTACATCATTTTAGGCACTAAAAAATCCACTTCTAAAAATTCATTCAAACATGTTGCTTATTGTAGGATGCATGTATCAGAGTATTCATATCAGCATTGGTAAATAAAGCAAAAAAAAACTATAGCCAACTACAATTCTAATAAAAGGAGACAAATTAAAGAAATATATATTTACTTATATAAATACATATATTTTAAAATATATTTTCCACATTTTTGTACAATAGACATGTATTTATTGGGTAATTGGGTATGTTTTTTAACTTTTTGGATAAAAATTAAAACTTTTCATTGAGCCTATTTTCTAGTGGTAAAACTTCCCTCCAAATAGGGCACAGAGACAGAAAAATTAATAGGAGCTTGTGCTTTAGCAAGATTCCTATGAATTAAGATTTTATATAATCAATCATAAGTCATTAATTTCTGTGACGCAAAATCAAATCCAGAAACTGTGACTGCAGTGAGACTTCAGGGCTCGGAGTTTTGGTAATGAGATGTGGACACTTCTACTGCTGGCCAGACTCCATGTGTCCACCCCTTGATGGTGACTTGAGAAAGAGGCCACAGCCACATCTGTCCAGCGACACCAACTTTATTTCCTAAGTGGATCCCGTTTAACAAGTTAAACTGAAAGTGGCCTAGAATTCAACAATGAGGTTGCACTCCTGCAAGATTTGGAAGGTGAAAGAGAGAATACAAACATTCTTTCTTCCTCCTTTGGCAGCACTGGCAGATGGATATGTTGAGTTTCCGAGATGTGTCTTTACTACAGCCTCTTTGCTTCTGTTCATTTCCACCACCCAGGGCTGGGAGAAACTCTGAGGGCATCGGCCACATTCCCTGCAGGTTCCTGATTCTGGGTGGCAGCAGCTATCTACTACTTTGTGGCAGCGAATGCCCATGATTTTTAATTTCCAGCCTTTCCATGATTTAGTGAGCACCTCAATCCATGTATTAAATCCCTTCATGTTTAAAATACCCACGGTTCTATTTTCCTGACCAAATCCTGCTGATATACCTTGTTTACCGCCTGAGCAACTAACACCATTTCTCCGTCTCAGAGGCAGCTAACACAAGTCTTGTTATGGAAGAACATGGATAATCCTGGAATTTTATTTAAGATTCCTTTAGAGATTCTTTCTTAGGAGGCTTCATCATAATTCTCTAATGGATTTGGAAAAAACTTGGGACAAAGAAGCTCAGAGGTAATCACAGAGAAGGAAAATGGTCACATAAACATGAACAAAATAGATTTTTCTTAGATATTCCAACCCTGGAAGTAGAATGCTTGTTCAGTTGGAAAAGACCATTGCAGACTCCATCCAGCAAAGAGTAAAATCAAGTCAAAGGCAGTATAAGCATTCTGTGCTAATTATCAGTGCAAAATGTTAAAAATAATAATTATTATTATTATTATCATTGCAGAGAGATGCTCCTAAAACACCAGCTTCTTCCTTATCTGTATTTTCCCACTCTTTCATGGCTCTTTTCCAAAGGATTTTCACCTGCCCCAGTAAATTAAAAAACCAACTTCATCCTTATAATTCCTTTTCCATTCACTCCTTCTAATTTCTTAGCACATATTTAAATATTCTAGGTATTACACGGCCCGAACATACCAAAAACCTCATCCAGAATTATGAAGAAAGAATATATGCCACATACATAGATTTTCTAATAAACTAGAATGGCAATGTTTTTCCCAATTTTATTGAGGTATAATCACATTTAACATGTGAGTTTAAGGTGTACAATGTGATGATTTGATATATGTATATATTGTGAAATGATTACCACAACATGGTCAGTTAACACATCCATTACCTCCCAGTTATCTTTTTTGCATGTGTGATAACAACATTTAAAATTTCCTCTCTAAGCAACTTTCAAATATATAATATAGTGTTGTTAACTATAGTCACCATGCTGTACATCAGATCCCCAGGACTTAATCATGGTACAACTGGAAGTTTGTACACTCTGACCAACATCTCCCCATTTCCCCAACCCCACCCTCCTCCCTGCCAAGCCCCCAACAAACACCAACTCCTCTCTGTTTCTGAGTTTGGCTTTTTTAGATTCCACATATAAGTGAGATCGCATAGTGTTTATCTTTCGCTGCCTAACTTATTTCGCTTAGCATAATGCCCTCAAGGTTCCATTTGTCACAAATGGGATTTCTTCCTCATGGCTGAATGTATGTGTGTATCTGTGTGTGTCACACTTTCTTCATCCATTCATCCACTGATGGATGTTTAGGGTGTTTCCATATCTTGGCCACTATGAATAATATTGCAATGAACATGGGGGTGCAGATATCTCTTTGAAATGCTGATTTCATCTCCTTCAGATATGTACATAGAAGTAGAATTGCTGGATCATATAGTAGTACTATTTTTAATTTCTTGAGGAATCTCCATACTGTTTTCTATAGTAGCTGCACTAATTTACAATCCCAATTGTGCACAGGAGTTCTGTTTTCTCCACATCCTCACTAGCACTTTTCATCTCTCATGATAATAGCCAGAATGGCAACATTTTTAATCCCAAATATTTTGATGCAAATCTAAAATGCATTAAACCCTATCTTAATTCTTAAGGAAAAATTCAAGACAACACATAGTTGAAAAGGCATATGGCTTATGACATAAAAGCATATGACCGAAATTTGAGTCTGAACTCTGCCATTTGTGTGCCCTTGGTTAAGTAATTCAACTTCTCTGAAATTCCATTTCTTTCCACGTAAAATAGAGACAAGAACGATGCAAGAAGCCAAACATCCCCAATAAAGGCGCTAAAAGTGTGGCCCTGAATAGACGGCAGCAAACAGAAACTTATTAGAAAGGCAAATCTGCGGATCTTCCCCCGGAACCTACTGAATCAGAAGCTCTATGGGTGGGGCCAGCAAGCTGTGTTTTAACAAACCTTCCAGGTGGTTCTGATGCATACTGCCCACGGAGATCTTGTGTTGACGTAATAACCCAGTAATGTAAATGTTCTTTTAAAAAGCTGTGCAGATATGAACTGGTAACATTATAAACATCAATTATGGTGTTAATTAACGTAGAACTGCTCTCAAAGGTCACTGTCCTGTTCGTGGTTGCTTACTCCTAAACTAAATGGCTCGGATCCTTGTGGCAAAGAACTAGTGTGAATTCAAAAGAAATTATTCCATTTTTGAAAGTTCTTCCACCTCTGCCCTCTGCTGTCAGCTGTCGTTTCTAGGAGGTCAGAGTCCCACTCCTGTCAGCCGCTGTGTTATGCACACAGGCGTTCTGAGAAACTGCCTGAGGGCGATTTTGTCTTTCCTACAGAATAAAGTCTTCAGCAGTTTGCAGCTTCAAGCTCTCTCGTTGCCAATTTATGTTCTGAGTGGTTGAGGCTGCCATCAGTCTGACCTCTGGATAAGAGGTGATTTTATAGGAAAATAAGCATACAGACATATCTTTTATGTAGAAATAATTGTGCATTGATAGCACCAAAGCATTGCCTATTACTTAATGGGTGCACAATATGAATTTTCAGTTGAAATGAATGTGCGTGCATGTATCTCACAGAAGTGTGAGCATATAGACAATACGTAGTTTCACTCTGACACCTCTAGGTTACCTGTAGGTTACCAGGAGACCAAAAAGTGTGTTTTAATCAACCAAAGTCAATACACACTTGCAGAAAACAACACCAAGGACAAGAGTTAATGGGAAGCCATTGACATTGCCTTCATAGGGAAAGGCAGCACTTTATACATGTGCAGTAGAAGAGGATAAAGCACTCCAACGCATTAAATAAATAAAGATGCTACTATTATTAATATGATTCCATCCCTGCTCTGTATAGCAGGTTTGCTTTGTAGAGTGCGGAGCCTGTTAGCGCTATGCACAGAGCCTCTTGGACGCTGCTGACAGAGTTCCTCTAAGAAGAGGGACTGCTGCTCGTTGGCTTGACTCTCGGGGATATCCTGTGCTGCCCTTTGAAAAAGGTGGCACTGCACCTCATACCCTGTCAACACAACCCTCTAATGCTAGCTACCTGCCTCTAACCTTGGCCTAACTCCTGCCCTCACATCTGCTCATTTTCCACAGCTTCCAAACAAGGTTTTCAGACTACGGGGCTGTTGGCCACAGCACTAAACTTTATTTCTCGTTCTCCAATAAACAGTCCTAACTTCATTCCTGCTCCACTCCTTGGTTTTCCTGTGATGACCCTCCCCCGTGACCCCGGCACTCCCAGTCCTACAACCACCATTGTAGCTGAGCACACACCAGCCCACCTGCCTCTTTCTTTAAACTGACCAGCCCATGTCCTTACAGCAGGGTGTACCTAACACAGCCACCAGCCTGGGACAGGTCATCACTGACACTTCTACTTATTTTTTCCAGCTTTACTGAAATATAATAGACAATTAGTTGCTCATACTTACATTGTACAATTGAATGAGGGGTTTTTTCAAGTACAGTTGGCATACAATAATATATTCATTTCAGTTGTACAGCATAGTGAGTAGAAATCTATATAACTCACAAAGTGATCACCTCACTAAATCTAGGACCCCTCTTTCCCCTTACATATTTATTACAACATTGTTAAATATTTTCCTTATGCTACACTTTATATCTCCATGTCTATTTTGTAACTATCCATTTGTACTTAATCTTTTTGCCCTTTTTCCCCATCCTCTCAAACTTCCTCCCATCTAGTAGCCCTCAAAATATTCTCTGTATCTATGAGTTTATTTCCACTTTTGTTGTTGTTATTGTTTATTTTGTTCTTTAGATTCAACATGTACATGAAATCATGAGATATTTGTCTTTCTCTATCTGACTTAGTTCTTTCAGTGCAATACCCTCTAGGGCCATCAAGGCAATATCTTTTTCCACCCCATTCCTTTTAGTCTGTGTGTGTCTTTTTATCTGAAGTGAGTCTCTTGTAGGCAGCATATGTAGGGGTCTTGTTTTCTTATCCATTCAGATACTCTATCTTTTGATTGGAACACTTCTTTTCCATTTGAGGTACTTGTTGATAGGAATGTAGTTATTACTATTCTTTATTCATGCTTTTGATAATGTTTTTTCTCTTAAAGAAGTCCCTCCAACATTTCCTGTTAATACTAGTTTAGTGTTGATAAATTCCTTTAGCTTATTTTGTCCAGGAAGCTCTTTATCTGTTCTTGAATTCTTAATAATAGCTTCACTGAATAAAGTATTCTTGGTTGTATTCCCTGGGTTTTTATCACATTGAATATTCTGTGCCAAGCTCTCTGTCCTACATAGTGTCTTTTGAGAAATCAGCTGCCAGTCTTATGGGTTCTTCCTTGTAAGTAACCAACAGCTTTTGTCTTGCTGTTTTTAAGATTCTCTCTTTGTATTTAACCTTTGGCATTTTAATTATAGTGTGTCTTGATATGGGCCTCTTTGGGTTCCTCTTTCTTGGGATTCTCTGAGCTTCCTGGGATTGTATGTCTATTTCCTTTACCAGGATAGGGAAGTTTGCCGTTAGTATTTCTTCAAATGGCTCTTCAACTTCTCGTTTTCCTTCAGGTAACCCTATGACACGGATATTTTTACATTGAAATGTGTCCCATAGGATTCTTAAATTATCATTATAGTCTTCGTGGTGTTTTGATCGTCTTCTTTATCTACTCTGTTTATTCCCTCTAACGTACTCTTCATCTCAGATAATGTGTTCTTCATTTCTAACTGGTTCCCTTTTATAATTTCTATTTTCATTTTTGTTTTTTATCTCTTTGTTAAAGTTCTCACTGAACTCATCTATACTTTCCCTAAGCTCATTGAGCATCTTTCTAACCAGTGTTTTGAACTCTGCATCTGTTAGATTCTTTGACTCCATTGTATCTGGATCTCAGTTCTGTTCTCTCAAATGGTTTCTGCTTCTTTGTCTTCCCATTTTGGCTGCCTTTCTGTGTCTGTTTCTGTGTATTAAGCAAAGCTCCTAAGTCTCCCAGTCTTATTAGCGTGGCTTTGTGTAGTAGGTGTCCAGAGGCACAGTCCTGAGAGGGGTTCAGCTGCAGGCCAAGTTTAGCCCCAGTTTCTCCTCTTCCAGGGCCATCTGTTAAGAGTCAGCAAGCAATCCACAGATGCTGTGCTCATAGTTGCCTTAAGAGGCCACATCAGAAACTGAGGCCAGCTACCTCCAGTGTGAGTCTAGGCACTGCTCAGCAAAGAGCACCGGACTCACCAAGGGCACAACTGGATGTTGCCCCTTCTACTTATTTTTAATTCTGTTCAGTAGTGCTCTGAAGACAGTGCACTATCAATTAATGACATTCGATTAATGTCATCTGCATAAAATTTCAAAAGTTCAGAATGCTGATTCTCAACTAATATCAGAAGTCTGCTCAGGGAAAACAAGTCACAGCTTTCCTGGAATAGTTATGCAATCAGCAGAAATTTCCACAACATCGATCACAAGGGTTCCACAGCAAGTGGTCAGTGAACCAAGTAAAGTGATCTTCAGACTCCCTCCCACTCCTAACCCACTCCGTATTCTTGTTAGCTGTTGTTGATTGATGGCTTCCCAGAAAAGATGATCCATCACTGTTCAGATGAACAAAGCTTCTGCCACGACTTGCATGTTATTCCAGCATTTTGTAAAAATGAGACAAAATATAAAGTCTAAAAAAAATACCAACTCATGGGAAAAAAGGAAAATCTCAAAACAGCATGGTATTGCCGAGCACCAATGAAATTAATATGAATGGAAGATAAATGCATTTATATTTTTAAATACACATGTAGCATAAGAGACACCTGTGTTTCAAACACCTGTGTAAGGCTGGGGATATGGTTTTCAGTTTCATATTGGAAATTCTTCACAATCAGGATAGTTACTGGGAAAATTTAGTGCCCACAACAAGTATCAGCCGCCACTGAAAGTGAGCTCTTATTCATACCAGCCACACACTAGCTGCTTTACATATGTTACCTCTTTTGATCCTTACTACGATAAAAGGTAAAAATTTCTATTTTGCCATGAGGCCTTGCCCGTGGTCACAGAGTTGATAAATGAGACAAATTCAAACCAAAAGCAGTCTAACTCCAGAGCCCATACTCTTACCACTTTACATGGAATTCATCCCGCCTCTCAAATTTTCAGAAAAGTAGAATCAAGTTTAAATGATCCTGACTATAAGAATGAGAAGATGAATCTCAAAACACGTCCCCTGGAAGCTGTGTGAAATGGGAGGACGGCCTCATTCTTTACATTGTATGTTAATCAAAATGTTTATAGACTATAAAACACTTCTGAAAGACACAGAAGTGAGCTTGAACAAATGGAAAGATACATCATGTTTTTAAGTAGGAAAAATCAGCACCATGAAAATGTCAGCGCTCCCTAAGTGACTTTATAAATTTAACATAATCCCCCCCAAAAATACATCGTTTTTCTCCAGAGCTAGATAAGTTGATTAAATATATATACGTGTGCGTGTGTGCAGGTGTGTGTGTGTGTGTGTGTGTGTGTGTGTGTGTATTTTAACGGCAGAAAATAAAAGCTTTATTAGAAGGGAAAGTATACTTCCAGTCATGGAAGTGGGCCTGAGTAAGAGAAGCATGGCTCAAAAGGCCACTTATATATTTTAGTTGAAAGAACAAAACAAGCAGGAACATCCAAGGAAACTTAAAAAAAAAATGGGTGGGGAAGATAGCCTTACTAGATATCAAAACATAGATAATGCCACCAAAGTGGGCACATGAATTAATAGATATACCAATATAGAAACAAATGAAAATCCAAAAATACATCAAGCTGAAAGTAAAAGTTTTAGGGTGTTATAAAGGCAGAATCTCAAGTCAGTATGGAAAAAAATGACTATCTAATGGAAAGCTGGGCATTTGTATAGAAAAATACAAAACTGAAACCATTCCTCACATGGTATGCCAGAATAAATTCCAAGTGGATCCAAATGTTAAATATATAGATACATATGTACATACATACATACATAAGTATTAGAAAGAATATGAGTCATTCTTTAATAACCTGGAAATGGGGAAAACTGTTTTTGACTTAAAATCTAGAAGCAATAAAGTAAAAGGGATAAATTTGACCATATAAAAATAGAACTTTTGCATGAAAAAATAACATAAGCAAAATCAAAAGATAAACTGAGGAAAGAAGATTTGCAATTCATATTACTCATAAAGTGTTAATATCTCTAATACAGAGAGAGGTTTTCATGATTCTAGAGGATGAAAATACCTACAGAAAAATGGGCAAATTATATCATTCACAGAAAAATATATAGACAAAATTCCAAATGTTTAACTACATGCTCTATGGTAAGGCTATGGAAAACATTCCCTTGCTGTAGGGAATGAAAATAGTATAATCCCCAAGGAGAAAAATTTGGGCAATATCTAGATAGATTACATACACATTTATCCACTGACCCAACAATCCCACCTCTAGGAACCTGATCAAAAATACACTAGCAAAAATATAAAATGATGTAGGCAGAACATCATTCACAGTAGCACTTTTTGTAATAGTGAAAGACTGGAAACAACTTAAATTCCCAATCATAAGAAACTCCATGGAAAAACTATGATACATTCACAAAATGGAATATGATACCATCATACGAAAAATGAGAAAGCTCTCAATATCATTATAAAATACTGGTTCTCAGTTGGGGATGATTTTGCCTCCCAGAGGATATTTGGCGATGTCTGGAGACATTTTTGTCTAATGGCAGGTAGATGTACTGCTAGCATCTAGTGGATAGAGACCAAGTATGCTGCTAAACATCCTACAATACATTGGACAGTTCCACAGAACAAAGAATTAGTCGATAGTACTGTTATTGTTAAACCCTGCTATACAGCATTCTCCAAGAATTGGTGAAAACAGCAAATGATGAACATACATTGCTGAGACCACTCCTGCTCTTAGAACCTGACAAGATTGAATGAAAGCCTGCCAACCTGAAGACCTTTCCCTGGGAGACATTTTTGTATAGTATGATGATGGACTGGATAATTATTAATGACCAAATAAATTCTACTAAAGTGACAGTATCTTTTGACTTTTATGATCATTTTACTCTAAGGTATCTATGTTCAAAGACCAGTGGGTGGACTGTGAGGCTGTGATATAATAAGAGATATATATTTGGTCTTCATCACCAGTTATGGGGAGGAAGCGCAAAGCATCTAAAACCCTTGTAATTCCCTCAGTGATAGAAGTGAGAGGAGCATCTTTTGTTATTCATAATAAGCCTCTTTTAAACCACACCTGAGTTTATGCTAATGAGGTAATTCTTAGAGCAGAGGGTTGGTTACCATAGGAACTAACCAGGGTGGCATGTCCAGAGAGGATATGAAAGCTCTGTGCCCCCTCTCTATAATACCTTGCCCTATATCTCTTCCATTTGGCTGTTCCTAAGTTGTGTCTTTTTTAATAAACCAGTGATCTAGTATGTAAAATGTTTCCCTGAATTGTGTGAACTATTCTAGCAAATTATTGGACCCACGGAGGGAAGTCATGGGAACTCTCAATTTATAGTTGGCTAGTCAGAAGTACAGGTGGCAACCCAGGACTGACAATTGGCATCTGAAATGGGGGTGAAGGGCAATCTTGAGAGACTGAGCCCTTAACCTGTGGATAGAGAATTGCTTGGCGGAAAACCCACACATTTGGTGTCAGAAGTGGTGTGAGAGGAAGAACACAGTGTTTCTTCATTTACAGTGTAATCAAATCATTAATGAGGAAACATTCTTTATAGAAGAATGCCAATTAATAAATGTAGAAGTAATAACAAAATAAAATCTTCATTTTTGCAATCCCTAATAAAACAATGGATATAGGCAATGATCATCAATGGCTATTAAAGTCCTTGGGTGAAATATAGATGAGAAACCTTAGCATGGATGAGTCAGGTAGACAACACCTGGGCCCACTAATCAACAAGAGAGCTAACCAATTATTTTGTGCTTTGTGATGTGATGTAATAAGAAATATACGATAACAGCTGTGAAATACTTTTGACAAAAAAATTAAACATAAATTCTACATCAGTGGTTTTCAACTAAGGCATTTTTGCCTCCAGAGGCCATTAGGCAATGTTTAGAGACATTTTCGTTTGTCACTTTGGGAGCCAGGGGTACTGCTAAATATCCTACAATGACAGGACAGCTCTCATGGCAAATAATTATACAATCCTAATTGTTAATAGTATTGAAACTGAGAAGCCGTGTTCTGGATCTACCACAAGGAATTAAGGACATATCTGCCAAACATAATCTGTGGAACTTTTTTGAATCCTGAATCAACCAAATCAATTATAGACATTTAATTGTCAGAGAAATTTGAATACTGACTGGACATTGAGGGACTATTCATTTCTTAAGTGTACTAATAGTATTATGTTTATGCTAATAGAAAAATCCTTATCTGTTGTTAGAAATATATATAATCACTGAAGCTGAATGATAGGTACAGCTTCTTCTACTTCTGTGTATGTTTGAAAATAGATAATAAAAATACAATAAAAATAAATAAATAAAATATTTAAATAAAATTTTAAATTATAGACTTTTTATGTGTACATGAAACTTAGATTAGCTTTGGAAATAGTTACCTGAGAACCGGGATGTTGCTCTTTCCAGAAGCAATAGATCCACAAAGCTTAATCTCAAGGTCCTAATTTCCTATATTTTAGTGAAAGTGTCCCAATTTTTACACCAAAGCACCCTTTAAGACATGTGTTACGGTACCTATACTTTATTCTAATATTCCTTAGTATACACTGTGTGTTAGTTACAATTACACTGTTGGGCAGGATGTTGCCCTCGTCAGAAACCCACATTCTAGGGAGGATTAGCTAAACTTTATTAGAAAAGTCCTATGCTAGAGGTAATGACTAAAAGGTTGTCAGTCATTATTTTCTTCCTTTAATGCCAGAGCTTTCTTAATCAACATTATGTTAGAAGTAGGTTTTCCTTCATGGAATTAGTGCCTTGTTAACTGATAAAATGAGCCTTTCATTTGGGAAATTAGTAGCAGTGGAGAAATGTGAACTGGCTATAATATTTTATAGCCATTCTCCATGCTTGCTAAAATAGAAGGTAAGACTCTAGTGAGTCCTGGAGTCTTTATCCTTAGTAATGCAGCCCTAGGTGAGATCCTTAAATGATGTTTGCAGAACTAGTTTAGGATTGTTTTGTGCCTGCTTGCAGAAATGTCTATATGAGTAGCAGAAATTGGTCTGAGACTTGCTTGCCTAATAACTTGATATGAGGTTACAAGAGGGTATTTAATCCTCATTACCACTAACCATTAACAACTCCCAAGATACAAAATGAAAACAACAACCACCAAAAAAAAAAAAAAAAAAAACTAATAGTTGTGCACACCAAACTGTCTTGGGTCTGTTCTCAGCAGAAGAAAAAAGTAAATGCCTTATCCAGAGTGGATAAGTCCTGGACCACCAGAAAGGCAAAGTTATCTTGAAATCACCTGTTTTATTTTTTAAATTCATATAAATTTGATATTACTCTATATAGTTGACTGTCGGGTTGGCAAATTCCAAATAATTCTGCCTTCAGGATTCAAGCCCTTTCCACAATGAAGTAGAAGCATGTAGAAGCAAGTGGAAGCATGATAAGTGATTTCACGACAGGGACTGTCCTCTTGGAATGCTCTTTCTTGTTGCCCTGAGCTACCATGTAAAAAAGGTCTAGTTCTCCTAATGAAGAGACCATGTAAAAAGAGAAAGAGAAATCCATGGCTAACCATCAGCTCTTGCAGCACCTGCAGCTGAGGCACCAGACTTGTGACTAAGGAAGGCATCTTAGACACTCCAGCTCCAGTGTTACCATATGGAGCAGTAGAATCACCCTGCTAAGTCTGACCTAAATTGCAGAACTTTAAGAAATAATAGCTTGTCCTTTGGAGAACAGTGTCAAATATATCTTGTGTTTTTACATATCCCTTGGAACAATGTTAAATGTCTTCTCCACACTCCAGCACCAACCACCATCAGCATCATAGATCCATTACTGTGATCCTATGGGGAACTTTGGAAGCTGAGTAAAAGTTAAAAAGAGACGGTGAGTGTGGGATACAAATTGTCTCCCCAGTTCGGCTAATCATTGGTTAGGAATCATCACAGGTCTAAGGAAGAATACAGGAATTCAGAGAATACGGGAATATGAATTAGGCCAAATTAGGAAAAGTTCCCCACATGCTCTAGAGATGTTCTTTACTACTTTCTGGACAACTGGATTTCTTTTTGTCCAGTCGACTTAGGTCTCTTGAAAGTGGGCCTGCAGGCCACGTGAGGACATTTGGAAAAGTGGTCAAGAAAAAGGCAATATGCTAGTATTGAAATGAATAGTCATACAAAAGAAATAATCATCTTGGTAAGACCGGATCTGTATTAAAGCATGCACACCCCAAAGTACAACTCTGTCTGACAACCCAAAAATCCTGGACACAGAACCTACCAGTGCGCCAGTAATTCTACACCCAACAGCTCAGGAGTCTAAGTGTACCATTATAAAGTTTACCTTGTTCAGGATCAACCAAAGATTGACAGGAATTAGAAACACTGAGCCTATATGTTGAAGATATCAGCACCAATACTGATATAGGATGGAAAAGAAAAAGGGTCATAGCCTAATCCCGAGCAGAAATTTTTTGAGAAAAGTGGAAAAAAATAAAATCCATTTAAAAACAAAATACTCTGTAATTCTGCTGGAAACTTTACGAATGGTTCATTGACATTTCCATCTGTCCAAAGAAAACTGCCAAAACTTATGATAATTTACTTATTTCTCCTTGAGTTTTTCAAAAGATTTTTATATGATATATTATTAGGTTCTATTAGGTTCTTTTTGGTACTAGTCTTGGTATTAGTCATTTTTCCAGATAAACAGGTTATCTGAGCTATGCCCTCTATCTTTTGTATGTTAAAAAATTTTTTACTTACCTGAGAGACAATAGGATGAGGCAAGCATATTTAGTTGTAAATTTTCAGAAATGTAGGACTAGAGAAATAATGGAACCTGATCCATGAAAAGCCAAGAACCTCTATAGATGGCTGCCAGTGTTTTCAGAAGTACTAATTATGTAATATGTCAGATAAGAGAATGTGACATCTCTGACCTCCCACAAAGGTGAGTTAGGCAAATGATCCTATATTGGCATGCACATCCACTCAGAAAAGTCGGCAAATTTTGCATTTGTTTCAATCTGTATCTCTCCGGAACAATCTATTCACAGTCTCACTGGTGAAACTGAGGCAACTGAACAGACTTTTGTAGTTATTTCTCTGATTATCTCTTAGGAAATTCTTGTTGCCACTTATTTTCAGAAGTATTCTATAATTATTAAAGGATAGATTTCTTAATAGCAGCTAATGGTGGGCAAAATCATTAAAATGTAATAAAATAAAAGAATATCAACAGTCTTCATGTTACTGAAATTCTACATCAGAAAGTATACATTACACTAAAAGCATATGTACCAGAAAACAGTAATAGAAGAATAGATACAGACTAACTAATATTTTATTAGCAGACTAAATATTTGCTATTGGTAAATGATGATCTTAACTTGAAAAAGCATGCAAAGAACGTATTTTGATAATATGTAAATATGTCTATCTAGAAAAGGAATTTAAACAACTATAGAACTTGAGAAGTAACATATTCTCTTACCTGACACAAGAATCAGCACTTACAAAGATACGAGAATGTCCTGTTTCTTTTCAGTTTTGAGCCTGTGAAGACAAATTGTCCTAACAATATTCAAAGAAAAAGAGATAGTGACCTATTGGAAACTACATATCAAACTCTTGTGTATTCCCAGACGGTTGTGGTGACAGACAAATAGCATGACTGTCACACAACGATGGTGTCACATAAAGATTTACACATAAGTAAACAAATGAAATTAGAAAACAAATAGGATAGAGTTACAGTCTACTTCTAGATTGGCTTTAATCAAATTTTTGTTTATCTAAGAAACTCCTCTAATTATATGTCTGAAAAGAATCAGGTAAAATTATTTTCAGCTTTTCCCTGAACTAAAAATGTAAGCCGTTATGAGCATTTTTCCATAAACAAGCGTCATAATGGGTTTTAATGTCCAACTGAATTAGTTTTGATCTTCCAATGAGCTTAGAAACCAAATGAATAAGTAAATGAGCTATAACTTATGCAGTATGCAAGAAATATGCTAAGGAGAGAGTGATGTGTGAATCAAGCAGGTAAAGATAAACTGAGCTGAGTTCATACACTGCTAAAAAAAAAAAAAATAGTAATAGCCACAAAAGTCCATTAATCACATTCACTTTAACAGACATGACTAGAAAGTGGGACTATGAGTAAGTGGGCTGTTCTCAAATAGGTACTATTATTTTCCAGAATCATTAAAATGAGATTGAATTGTTATGGATTTTTCATGAGGCAGCATTAGACTGCTGCTAGAGCTGACATATAATAAAATCAGTGATTTGCAACACAGGAATACTTCACGCCAAACGAGGTGTCTGTTAATTTATCACATCAGCAAGCTCGTTGTTTTGAGAGAAAAGCTTTATGGAATACCAAGGGAACACATAGATAAAAATGCACACTTTTTTGTCCTTAATTTTTTAACATAATGTAAAGGCTTTTTCTCTATTTGTCTAATTTATTTTCTAGCATTTACACAAGCACATGGTTTGTCCATTTGCTGGTTTGTGCCACTGTTGTTACTTCTCAGGATAGGAAGCGAAAGTCTCAGGCAAGATCTATATGGCTTTGGTGGATCCACATATGGTCTGATGATTGGCCTATCTGCTGTGGTTTTAAATACCATCTTTGGAACAGAAGGGTCCCAAAGATGGTATTTAGTAAGCTTTGATGAGTTGGGGTACAGGATCTCCCAGCCATGTTTAATTCTCCTACGGGCACTTAGATATGACCAGTTTGCTTTATGCAATGCCCAGCTTAATAAACCATGATAAATAACATTTAGAAATGTTATTTTGATGATGATGACCTAATCTACCATAAGTTTCTAAGTTTCTTCTTCTTGGTATTTTACTTCCAAGTCAGATGTGCCTGTATAAAATAAATTTCTCTAAATTTTCCTCCCTGCAGTTATACTTTAAAAACGTTTGTATTTGCATTTAGAAAGAAATACCCTCCCCAACTTTGGGGATATACTCTAGAGATCCCCATGAATGATTTTAAAACAGTATCTATTCCTATGTTGAGTACAGAAAAGTCTCTAATTATAAGTCACACTAGAAATTGTTAAGAATAATTGGAGCTCTGGGCTGTGTATCTATAGCTTTGGCTACCTGCAGATATGACCACAGCAGAAAATATTCAAAGTTATAAATTATGGAAATGTAACATGAAAGTATTTTCAGTCTGGTCAATCCTTTATGAACACCACTAATATAAGTGAAAAGAGATGTGGCTGTATACAAATAATGTACCACCAAAATTCATGTATATTTGCTTACTGATTAAAATTTTAAAATGCACTAGGAATCAAAGATAAGTGCTAAATATTGACTTGTTAAATTATAAAATAAAAGGAAGCTACAAGGGATAAAACTGGGAATCAGAGAATGCCCAGTGATGGGCTAGAAAGGTGGACCAAATATTTTAAGATAAATTTTAAAACTTAGGGTTAGAGTGGCTGGAAAAAATTTCAGGACAGGTGCAATGTAATTTACCAGTCATACATGTTAAATGTTCTGAAATAGTTGTTGATTATATACTCAGTGAGTCATCTGCTACTTGACAAATCTGAGTCTACATTAACTCAAGCACAGAGTCCAAAGCAAAAGCATCATCCTTGAGACTTGAACCCAACGGTCAGCCAGAGGGTAGGTAGGTTCGGATTTGGGATACCATGTGTCTAGACCTAGTTAGCAAAGCAGCTCTCTGTGGAAGCTGGGGTTAGAGTAAGCACTCTAACCTGTTGTTTGCATTTTCTCTTCCACCCCCTACTGATCTTTCTCTGCTCTAGCAGTTCATGCTGTCACAGTTATTTATTTAGATACCAAAAACATGGATTACCACCAAAATGTTTGTCTATCATCTTTTTCTTATAATTATTAATCTTGACTCAGTATAGGCTAAGGATTAGCCATAAAGATGGTGGAGATCTACACAGCTCCTTGGAAATCACAGTATCAACAAATGAGTACTTAGTACAGGAGAGGCACCACTTAGTTGTTGTACATATTGAATGGACAACTCAGGGACCATGTTTCCAGTGCCACTTAGTGGACAAAACAGAAGAGTCCTTGTCTTCATGAAGCTAATGTCACAGCCAGAGACAGACGATAAAAATAACTAAATAAAATATACAGTCCAATAAGTAGAGAATAACAAGTTCACTAGCAAATTCCCTAAGACTCACAGTTCCCATGTACCCTTGACCCCAAGGCTCCAACTGTGAGCTTCTGCAAAGCAGAGAGCTTTCTCTGGCAGCTGGAGGACACTTCCCCAAGCACAGTGACTGGAATTACTTGGAAGTTAAAGTCCCAACCCCTCACAGCAGTTCTTGACCACGGACTGATAAGAATTGGTGTATAAGTACTCAGCTTCCTTATGCCTCAGACACACACCATGGCATATCTAAGGCATGACCATGCGATCTCCCAGAGGTCCCAAGCAGGACGGAATCCCAGGTACCCACAGCAGTAACCTGCTGATTGCCACACACTGAACTGGCTTTCTCCCCTTCTCTGTCTCACTCCCCTGTGTCCTAACTGGCCTTCCTGAATCACCTTGCATATAATCCACTTGCCTTCAAATCCTTGTCTAAGATCCTGCTTCCGAGCAAGTGTTAAGGAAAACATGATGCAGAGAAAGAGGAAATTAAGTATTGAGAGATCAGAAAAAGGCTTCACTGAAGCAATTTCAAAAAAAGTTATTGTAGTTCCAAAATAGGATCATCACCAAGTCTATTACACCATGTTACACCCAGAGACATCATGAAGTATTTGTTCAGCTTGATGGGTATTTTTTCCCCCTCTCTGGTGTTTGAAAATAAAGTTCATCCCTAGTAATTTGGTGAGGAATTTCACTGCTAGGAGCAAAACATTGATTTTCCTTCACAGCATTTTGATATAAATGTATGTGAAGCCCTAGGGCATCTTGCCCTCTTATTCTTACTACAAGATGTCTCGTCAATTGTCTCAGCTCAAGGCCACAAAACTGACTCAATAGTGAGACATTCTCTCTCAGAAGAATTCTCAACAAAATTTCATGAGTGCAGATATGAACATGGTGGGGATTCATGTCACTTTCACTTAGAGCCTCTGAAGGATAAAATGTCATTTCTTATCATCACCCTGAGCTTACTGTATGACACACTGACCTTATATGTGTAGTGACCTGAAATATATTCATTAAATATGTATATAAAAAGAGACAGACAACAATTTCACAGAATCACTGGTTTCTAAAATTAGAAGCTACTTCAACAGGTAAATCTTACTCAGAACAGGAATCTTGCTCCTGTTCAAAGGAATTCTCACTTTAAATAAGACAACCTATTCAATTTTTAACAGCTTGTAAAATTATTCTTTATATTGTCTAAAGAGGGTTTCTTTGTACTGCCTCACTATTTTTTCTGGAACATAGAAACAAAGCTAAATTCCTCTTCCATGTGGCAAATATGTTCCTCATAAATATCTTTTCTATATGAAAGCATTTACTGCTCCGCTTTGACATGACTCCTGGGATTCTCACCATCCTGACGGCCCTCCTCCCGAGACGCTGTGTTTATGTCCTTACAAAAGGCTGGCACTCCAAACTGAGCACTAAACTCTGCTGGTATGCTGTCGGTTGTGGTGGTCTCATCAAAAAATAAATCATTAGGATTCCACTTTTCTTGATCTAAAACAATAGTTCTCAGATTCTGTCCCATTTTTCTTGGTTTTCTCCCAAGTCTCCTTTGTTTCCCTGATGGATGACAATGCTCCATGGGGTTCTGCTGTGAGTCCTCAAATGCTCTCAGTGTGTATGCTTTTCTGGGATATTCATGAAAACTCACAGGCTTAACAGCCATCTATAAGCTGACAATGACCAAATTCATACCTCTAGCTCTGATCGCCCCCAGACTTAGCTAAACCAAATGCCAAATTAACATTTCAAGTAGATATCCCACGAGTCCTAAAACTCACCATGTCTAAAACCAATATCAATTATTTACCTTATGAACTAGATCTTCCGTTTATATTCCCTACTCTAAATAACAACATTTCTTCCCCAACCAGAAATTACCAAAATGTATCTCAAACCTTTCAATTTATCTCTATCTCCGTCACCACCTTAATCTAAACTACCAACATCTCTTTCCTAGACAATCCTACAGTTTCTTAATTTTCCCCTCTTCTCTCCTCTTTCCCACTCCAACAAAACTCCAATCCATTCTCCAAACAGCATTCTTCAAACAGATCTGAGTGATCTTTCTAAAATAAAAATATGATCGTGCCACTATTCTGTTTAAAATCTGTTGATGGCAGAAGTGAGCCATGGACGTGAAGCTGTTGTAGTAAATGATGCTGGGAAAAGCAGATGATGGTCAGATCAAACCTGATGCTAAGAAAATAGAAATAAATAAATAACTTTTAAAAGTAATGCTAAGGAGAATTCTTTCCTCATGTACACAATTCCTGGGCTTCTCTGTGCAGAACTAAGTAATGGATGACAGGGAGATACAAGAGAATCCTAGATTGGCCTTAATTTATGGGAAAGAACCAAAACGTACTCTATAAGAGAGAAAATATACAGTGAAGAGAGTAGGGACAAGATAAAGGACAGCAAGTGATATTTTAGAAGTTCTGAAGAACTTGGGGAGAATGACATATTAAAGCCACCTGCCATACCATGATAAGCGCAACTTTGGGAAGATAGGTAAATAAAAGACTTTTAAAAGCTTTGTAGTGTGTTATGAATGTCATCTCCACTTTTCATCATCTAAGATAGTAAAAATTTTAATTGCTTTCAATTATTATTAGATGTCAGACACATGTATCTTTGGTTAGGACAATAAACAAAGACAGGCTCTAAGGTAAGAACAAAGAGACCCAGCATTACTGGGGTTATAAATATAATAGAGTTAGATTTTTTGTCTGAAAATCTGCCTAGTATTTAGAATTATATTAAATATACATTGCTTTAAGGTGTTGTATCTAAAGTACCATGACTACCACGTGGTCTACCCCTTACCTCAATCCTAATTTCCAACCAACTATGAAACCACTGGTCTTGACCTGATAGTTTATTTAAATGAAAGTGCAAAACATACCTATCTGATTGTAGGTTTAGTATATTATATACCATGTACATCGCAGATCCCTCACTGTAAAAGTTTATCTGTAGCACATAATGACCCCACAACAAATATTTTATCCTTGAAATGCAACCCAGCTATTCCTACAAGGCTTACTTAGAGATTATTTAGGATTCCAGCATTATCACACCAGACCAAACCTTTCCAATGTCAAATTGCTTCTATCACTTTTAGCTGAGGTGGACTCAACAGAGCTTCCCAAAATGATTATGTACCTAGACCAAAATGATTATATACCTAGATCAAAATTATTATAAAATCAAAAGTTACATGGGAAATTACAGAAGCCAGGAGTGAGTCTGTGAGTGAGACTCAGATATATCTTCTCATTAAAAATTGTGCTGGAGGTGATGGACCACTGAAGAGAACCATTTTATATGTTTTCCACAGCTTGGAGGTCACCATGGCAGGCACTTCTGGACCCAGGTGTGGAGATCTAAATTAGACTACAACCAAAGGATCCATTCCAGCAGGGGTGCCCTTCAGAGGAGTGCTCTAGTCTTACAAACCAGAGAACTTTTAAGAGTATGATCACGAGAGTGGAATTTAAAAACAGGCCTGGACCAGAAGAGAGCATCTGTGTGGCCCTCACATTAGATCAAATTAGCCAAGGGATCCCTGAAAACACTGTGTGTGTGGTCTTCTGGGTTAGAAACACTTGGGCTTGAAGGGAGTGTACCTCTTTTCTCTATCAGTAGGGATAATCTTGGCTGAAAGAAACAGTCTACGAAATTTATTAGCTCACAACTCTAAAAGCAGTCATCAGATATGATTAGATCAGATTTCTGGGTATCTCTTCAGTTCTCTTCTCTTTTCATGTGTCTGTTTCAACTTGGCTGTAGTAGTTTCAGGACTAACATTTTAAACATGTTCAGAGGAAGAGAAGAAATCCAGGTGCCTGGTGGCCCTCTTTTAAAGACAAAGAAAATACTGTACCCAAGGTCCCCAGCAAGCATCTGCTATTGTGACACATGTCTATTCCAGAATCAATCACTGTGACAGTAGAATGGAACTACTCTTTCACCAAACAAGAATCCCCTGTTTGGTGGGATTCTGTGGATGGGCTCAGTTTTCCCTGAAGCCCACAGGCTATGTTAGCAAAGGTTGGATTCCTGGATTAAAATGGGGATGCTTCAGGGAAAGAGGAGAAGAACAGATACTGAGAGAAACTAACAGTTTCCTCTGCATTTTGTGTGGCAGCTTTGTGCTCTCTGGCCTTTCCATCTTCTTAATCCACATTCTTGGAATCCAAGAAGCATAACAACAGCCAGAGCAACAGCCCAAAAGAATCCAGGATTCTCATGTGAGCTTTAGCCAAGGCTGTGGGTTTGCCTTACGTAGTTTATATAGAAGGGGAAACCACTGACCCATTTTTCATTTCCTCTAGTGATGCGCCCAATTGTCAGTTATATATTCTGACACAGGCCTTTAAAAGCTCGATGCCTAATTTTTTTAAATTGCAAATACTGAGTGATACCGATAATGAAGTCATATCTTTACAACACTTATCTTCATTCTTCATTGTCATTAAACTAGAAAATTCAACTATTCAATATGAAGATCATTTCCTGCCTTTGATAAGATTTTTCCATTTTCTCTCTCTTTTTTAATGCTTTTAAATTGTAATAAAGCTTTAAAGACTGAGCTACCAATAGTTTCATTTGTCTATCTTTCAACTATAATGAATACAGATGGGCAGAGAGGAAAAAGAATCCAGGATTTGGTCTAATCCTATAATCTTTCTCATTTGCTTGTGAAAGGTTGAATAATTCCAGATGAATACCTTGTAATGCCAGTGTTTTCTCATATCAATGATTTATTTTCTCATCAACACTAAAGAAATATTCAATATAATGTTCATATATACCACAAAATGATAATAACCCACATATGAAAAATCATAAGTAACCAATGTAATCAGAAGTAATGTGTAGGTCTGAATGCATGTACATATATCACAAAATACACTTCCTAGAAAACACCACTGATATTACTAAATAAATACATACATATATACACATACATACATACATACATACATACATACATACATACTGAGTACATTTTCTGCCCCCATAAAATAAGAAATAATCTTGTTTTTCTTTCTAACCATATTTGTCCAAATACGATATAGTTGATACATTCTTATTGTAACAAGCTGTGACATTAAAATTCTTCCACTGGAGTCCACTTGAAAATTTCATTTTACTTCTTTGCCATTTACCCAGTCATTTGTCAGTCTAGTTGTATGTGTGTGTAGGACAGGGGGGAATGACTTCTGGCTTGCTCATAAATCTCTGGAGAAAATGCTTTCTACATAAATTTTACTGTTTCCCCAACCAAAAAAAAAAAATCAAACCCCAAGTGGTCTAAATTCAGCAGAACAAAAAGAATAAATTCAGCTCAGTTTCCCTTGGTTTGCTAGTACATTGTATTTAAATGTGTAGCTGGGATGATACAACTAATAAATGATGATACACTAATATGATGATGAGTAATGATCTTACAATCCACAATGAGCTCTGTCTACTAATTGATAAATACTGCATAAAAATGACAAAACTTCATAGTGATGGAGCGGAGATACAAGCTCAGAAGGAAAATTTCTGAGTTAGAAATAATATATACATAGTGGTAAAAAGAAACAACAGACCCCAAAGGGAGTAACTTGTGCTAAGCCCCATGTCAACAAACTAAGACTTAAAACCCAACTTAACTGCAGTTTCAGCCTCTCCCAGTCACTCTGAAATTTCCTGGTCACCACTAGTGAAGGAATCTACCCGATATACCCCTGCCATTCTGGCCCTCTACGGGAAGATGACCTATCCTGAAATGACTGCTAGTAGCTTCCTTGTCCCACCATCTTCTGCTTATAAAAGCCTTCTATTTCATACAGCTCTTCAGAGTTTTCTCTTTGTTAGATGGTATGCTGTCTTTCCAATTCATGAATTGTTGAATCAAGCCAATTAGAGCTTCAAATTTACAGTTAAATTTTGTTTTTTAACAGAAGGAGGCTACCTACTCTTCAGTTTCATCGATCTCATGTTGAAAGAGTCTCTCACTCCAATTCCATCTTGTTGTCAATACTTAGACTTTCAGGAGAATCTTTAATATACTGACACAAATGTATAAAACCAAAATCCATTTCATTTGTCCCCAATTAGAGAATTTAGAGTTGATTTTCAAATGGGATTAAGTGATATCTGACAAGACACCACAATGAGCTTAAAACCACAATGAGATACCACTGCACTCAAACTAGAATGTCAAAAATTTAAGACTGTCCCTACCAAGTTGTGATATTTATAATAAGAAATATATATTTGGTCTACATCTCAATTTCTGGCACAGAGCTTCTAAAACCTTTGGTATCTCCTTAGTGATTAAAGTGATCAAGGTGTCTTTTTTCATGTTAATGACATGACATTTAGAATGCCCCTAGGTCACCTAAAGATGGGGGCTGTTGCCAATTAAACCAACTCTATGATTAGAGTTGGAATTTTTATAAATCAGTAATGAAGCTTCCATAAAAACCTAAAAGGACAGGGTCCGGGGAGCTTCCAGATTGGTCAACATGTTGTTGATGCAAGAAATAGTTAAACCGTATTAGTTTATTTGAGCCAAACTGATAACAATTGCCACGAAGCAAGATCTAAACGGTTTGAGGAAAATACTCTAGAGAATCGCAGTTTTGCAGCTTACATTATACATTAGAATACAAGGAGGAGCTATAAGGAGGGTTACAGGAAATCTATCGGTGGTAGGTTAAGGGGGTGGGAGAAAGCAAAGCAGGGAGCTCTCTGGGATTGCACAGAAAGTAAAACAAAGAAACACATACTTCTTTTTACATTGGTGGGTATAGGATAGTTAACAATATTTACGGCACATAGAGATGGTATGCGGGGGACAAGACAACAATGTGGAGTTGTATGGTCTCACGCTCTGGTGGCAGTTGTGCTCTGTGGGGTCTGGAAAAGATTACTCTGACATTTCAAAGGTATGTTATCTTAGATGCAAAAAGACAATAGACAGGCTCACTTACAGTATTAACCTTTGCCAAGAAAGCTACAGGCGTAGGAAGTGACTACATGTCATGAGTCACTTTTAGTTCGGAATTTTTATGTTCAGACCATCCTATGTGGTTACTTTCAGTCTCTGAGTTTGTAAGGGCTGCTCTGCAGGTTTCCCCAGGTTTAGTACAAGGCCCCTTTTTTGGCTCACAATGTGAAGACATGGGGAGAGTCACATACCTGGAGAGGACAGGGTGCCCCTTCCAATATACCTTGCCCCGTGCAATTCTTCTCTCAGGCTGTTTTTGAGTTATATCCTTTTATAATAACTACCAGTAATGTAGTAAGTAAAATATTTCTCCGAGTTCTGCAAGCTGCTCTAGCAAATTAACTGAACTCAAAGAGAAGTTCATTGAAACCTCTGATTTATATAGCCAGTCAGAAGTAACAGTAACTACCTAGACTTGCAACTGGCCTCCGAAGTCCAAGAAGGAGGTACTTGGAACCCCCCATCTATAGGTGATTGTTCATAAGCACATGTGACAACCTGAGCTTTCAATTGACATCTGAAAGTGGGGGATGGGGCACTTCTGTAAGACTTTGTCCTTAAATTGTGGAATCTATACTATTTCCAGATAGATAGTGTCAGAATTACAACGAATTGTGGGACACCTAGCTTGGTGGGGTGAGGGCACCCCATTCCCCGTTAACATTAGGATCAGGAACCCAAGATACAATTTTTAGAGAAAATATAGAGCAACTAGAACTCTCACACACTGCTGGCAAGAATGTAAAAATGGTAAAACCACTACAGAAATCAGTTTATTACTTTTTAAAAGTTAAACCTAAACCTAAACCCAGCTATTCTACTCCTAAGTATTTACTGAAGAGAAATTGAAATATATGTTCACACAGACATTTGTACACAAATGTTTACAGCAGGAAGGGGAACTATTGATATGGAGGAAGTGCAAAGGGGCTTTGGATGCTGGTGTTCTGTTTTGTGACCTGGGTGGGGATTCATGGGCGTGTCTACTTTGTGATAACTCTTTGGACTACGTGCTTATAATTTGTTCACTTTTCCGTATATATGTTATAAAATAGTAAAAATGTTCAAGCCTATAAAAGCAAATATCCCCAAAAACCACTAAATCAAAATATTTATTGCTCCTATAAGTATATAATTCAAAAATGTGAAGTATATAAGGACATAATTTGAAAATATAGAGTAAAAATCTTCTTTTCCCAATTGAATGACAAAGTGCATCTGTTTCATTATTGTAAAGCATGTCCAACTATAATAGCAAAAACAAAAACAAAACAAAAACAAAACAAAACAAATACTTCTAATATTTGAAGTAACTGAAAGACAGTGATGAAACCAGGAGACACAATAAATATCTTGCACATAGTTTAAGAAGTTAGTTGCAAAAGAAATAGTTGTTAGTCGAAACATAAATGACATGGAAAGGTAGAAGTCTTATTTATTGATATTTAATTATATCCTCCAATGTTCAAAAAGGATTTAAAGTGACTTACAGGGAAGAATAAAGATACATAAGAAATAATTCATGAAACAAAAGAAAAGAGGAAGGCAATGTCACTAAACAAAAAATTGGAAATAAACATGCCTCCTATACAACTGCCAAAATTGTTTCCAATTCAGATTCTTCCTGAGTCCCACTCTCATATATCCTGTAGCTTACTGGGCCTGAATTATATTTGTGCTTCAATTTAAAGTGCTTCAGCATAGAGAGTGTTATATACATATGTTTGTATCAGAAATTTTAAGTTGTTCTACAGCCATGCCACTCTGAACAAGCCCTATCCCATTTGATCTCGGAAGCTAAGCAGGGTCAGGCCTGGTTAGTACTTGGATGGGAGGCCACTTAGGAAGACCAGGTGCTATAGGTATAAAAAAAAATTTTTTTTTTAATTTTTTAAAAATAAGGGATTGTAAGCTGACAAGTTCCTTGCAATCTGTGAGGTCAACCAAGGGTTGCCTTGCCTACAAAAATAAATAAATAAATAAATGTAGAAACTATAAAAAAAAAATTTTTTTTTAATTTCAAGTTGCAACTTAGGTATTATCAATTAACCTAATCAGGAATCCATAGCCTAGGGTGTAGCTAGCGCACTAATCAAGAAGCCCAACTCCAGCTGCACCTATCCTGTTATCTTTATCTTTGATCAATACCAGAGGTGTACTAATTATCATAATGATATGAAATATGGATTTTCACTGGTAAAATGAATAACCCAGAGGATATTAGAAATGAGCTTTCGATGGAGTAATAAGTAATATTTCCCTGATGTTTACCAAATAAAATACTTTTAAGACATGTTCCTCCCTCACCAGAACAGAGTATAAGAAGGCAACGGCGCCCACACTCTGAACCTTTACAGATAATGCTTGAGATTTGATACCTAAACAGTCCTCTGTTCAGCCACCAGGACTCAGGACTCTAATTGCCTCATGCCTCTGCCACAGGTGAACCTTTTATGAAGACGTCATTGTGACAGCTGATAGGACACTGGTACTAAGTCTCTATTAACCTTACAAAATTAAGTGGGCACAACATACTCCGTGCCCACTTGCGAATACCATTCTTATTTTAAATAGAAAACTCTGCATGTATGGCAGAAATTGATCTAACCTGCAGTCAAAATAACCTGATACCAGTCTGTAGGAGGCTAGCAGACCCTCATCCACCTTAGCTTTTAAGTCCTTACTCCTATCAACCTAGAAGAACCTAATAGTTATACAAAACCGAACTGGCCTGGGTCAGCTCACGGTCTGCAACTGATGTCCTCTCAAATGCAGAAAACCAAAACGAAACTCAAGCTACCCCACCTCCAGCATGATATTCCTTCTGCTTTCTTTTTTTCCTAAATTAAGAGGACTACCATTTATCTTGTCGCCCAAGCCAAAATCTGCTGTCTTCTGAACTTCATCTCTGCCTCACTCAATATAATTTCCTATAAGCTCTAAGTTGTTGTTTTTTTAATATATTAAGTAATTTACTTTTTTTTTAAACTCCCGTAAATGAAGTTTAAATTGAACTTGGGAAGCGGTTACCTCCCAAACATACACAGAAACTTAGGGGAATCTCTGCTGGATTTCTTGTTCTATTTCAACTCTTTTAAAATAAAAATGTATATAGATTGAAATCTATGATAAATAAGTAATTCTTTAAATATACCTGAAATTGACACATAGGAATTATATATATTTAAAGTGTACAACTTGATGTTTTGAGAGCAAAACACTGTATACATTGTGAAATCACCACAATCAAGCTGATTAATGTATCCATTCCCATAATCTCATATAATTACCATTTTCTTCCTTTTTTTCTTTCTTCCTTTCTTCCTTAGTTCCTTTCCTTTCTTTTTTTTTGGGGGGGGGCAGTGGGGGAATAGAACACATAAGATCTACCTTCTCAACAAACTTCAAGGACACAGTTAAGTATTGTTAACTGTAGTCACTATGTTGCTCTAATGAAACAACACCTCTCAGCTGTTAGAATTACTTTATCAAAAAGACAAACGAAGGCAGGTATTGGCAAGGTTATAGAGGAAAGGGAACCCTCATACGCTGTTTGTGGGAATGTAAATTGGTACAGCCACTATGGAAAACAATATGGAGGCTCCTCGAAAAATTAAAAATATAATTTCCATATGCAATCCCACTTCTGGCTATACATCTGAAGGAAATGAAAAGGATCTCAAAGAGATAATATACATTCCCATGTTCATTGTAGCCAAGATATGGAAACAACCTAAATATCACTCAATGAAGGAATGAATAAAGAAAATGTAGTGTATATATAACAATGAGATGTTATTCAGCCCTTAAAAAGAAGAAAATCCTGCCATTTGTAACAACATGGATGAACCATGAAGATATTATGCTAAGTGAAATAAGGCAGACACAGAAAGACAAATATTGCATGATCTCATTTATACGTGGAATCTAAAACAGTCAAACTCATAGAAGCAGAGAGTAGAATGGAGGTTGCCAGGGGCGAGGGAAAGAGGAAAATGGGAGGTGTTGGTCAAAGAGTACAAAGTTTCAGTTGTGCAAGATGAATGAATCCTAGAGATGTGGTGTATTCTCAACCTTTCAATTGCAATCATAGCTAAAAAACCATCATTTTTCAAACTCATAGCTAGAAGATATAGTATCCCAGACAGTACATTCTAAAGGCCAAACAATCACAAATGATTTGAAATTACCATGACTTTTCTATTTCCAAATTTTCCATTTCTAGAAAAATATAAATTTGACAGAATTCAGTAAAAAAGAAACTAATATGTGGGAAATAAAAAGAGTAAAGCAAACCTACTGAAAAGGTCTAATGGGCTTGGTTTTTCAGATTCGGTCTTATTTTGCAGCTGGAACAGGATCTTAAACACATTCCTGATAGTGTTTATTATTCATATAATTAAATGACAATAAAACCTTTCTATGTGTTTTCCTTTTCAGCCTCTATGGTGTGAAATAAACATGAAGCTGTCAAAGAGAATAAACTAAGACAGGCTAAACTAATTTGCCACTGATGATAGTCATTATAAACAATCTGAATACTGTTCCGCCTCACCGGGATTTAAGTAATCTGCCAAAAAGTCACTATATTCTAAAATCTACATATGGAATCATGGAGAAAGAGGAAGAAATGAAGGTATGGTTAGTGAAGTTAACAGAAATATCCTCATTACTGAGATCAAATCAAAAGAGCCACTTTGGGATTCATTTTTTGACACTCTTCTCTCCCTCCTTCAAATGCCATCCCCATGTAAACAACTATTGCAACCCCGTTCCTTCCTCAATATTTAGGAATATTGCTCAGTATCTTTAGAAAATTGTCTCTTTTCAGGACCAGCTAGAAGCACAATTATTAAATAGGATGGGCTTAACTTTCACTTTGAAAATGAGAATACCTGTCTACGGCCATGAACAAGTCCAATGTCGTCTGATCTCGGAAGTTAAGCAGGGTCGGGCCTGGTTAGTACTTGGATGGGAGACCACCTAGGAAGATCAAGTGCTGTAGGTATAAAAAATAAAAATTAAGGGATTGTAAGCTGACAAGATCCTTGCAATCTGTGAGGTCAACCAAGGGTTGCCTCATCCCCAAAAAATTAAAATAAATAAAATAAATAAAAATGAAAGTACCCATTGCCAAAAAATCCTGATGAGAATGTTAAATTCTTTTGAAAATAAAATTATTAATTATATTCCATTTCTGAGACTATATGCTAGTATACTCATCCTAAAGATGGAAAAAGCTTTATGCATAAAGATGTTCATTATGGTATTATTATTTTAAATAATAACACCATAACTTTAAAATGTTCTGTTGTTAAGTTAATTGAAAAACTATCAGGTTATAAAATTGCACACGTAATATGTTCTCACTTACTCTGAATCATGCAAAACTATGGTAAAGGGCCAAAGATATCCAAGACAATTTTGAAGATGGTAGAGCAAAAGGAAATTTTTACTCTTCTAGATATCAAGGCTTACTAATGTTAAGCTGTAACTATTAAAACAATGAGTGTTAGAGCAGAAAGAAACATCAATGGAATAGAACAGACACTTTATATGTGGCATTTACATATACACACACACACACACATACATATTTTACACATGTATGCACACTGGCACATATATAAACAAAGGTGGTATTATAATTAAACTAAATAATGCTAAGACAGTAGACTCCAAATGAAAAAATATGTATAATTTAGATCCCTACTTCACATTGTATACAAAAACTAAAATCCACATAGATTAAAAGATGTAAAAATAAAAAAGAATCACTATTTGAGGGTAGTATATCAGTTTTTGAGGGTAGGAAATGATTTCTTAAATAAGAGAAAAAGGTAAACCATAAAGAAAAAGATTGACAAATTAAATCACAATAAAATTTAAAACTCCATGTAACAAAAAAATAAAAACATAAGTGAAAAATTAAGCCACAAACTCAGAGAAGACATTTCTTTTTCCCCTAGCTTTATTGAGATATAATTAACATATGACAAGTGTAAACTTAAGGTATACAGGATTTAATATACATAAATTGAGAAATTATTATCACAATAAAGTTAGTTAACATCTCTTATAGTTACCATTTTTGTGTGTGTGCTGATAACTTTTAAAATTTATCCCATTAGCAATTTTCGAGTACACAATACAGTGTTTATTAACTATAGCCACCATGCTGTACATTAGATGTCCAGAACTCACTCATATCATAACAGAAAGTTTGCAGTCTTTGACCACCTTCAATCAATCAAATAGTATCAAACACCTTCACCCATTTCCCCTACCCCATTCCAGCCCCTGGCAACCACAAATCCACTCTGTTTCTATGAATTTAGTTATTTTTCAGATTTCACACATGAATGAAATCATATGGCATTTGTCTTTCTCTGCCTGACTTATTTCACTGAGCATGATGCCCTCAAATTTCACCCATGCTGTCATCAAATGGCAGGATTTCCTTCTTTTTTATGGCTAAATAATATTCCATTATATTACAATATACATGTATATTACATTTTCTTTATCCATTCATCCTCAGTGGACACTTAGGTTGTTTCCATGTCTTGGCTATTATAAAGAACACTGCAATAAAATAGGAGTGCAGATATCTCTTAGAGATAGCGATTTCATTTCCTTTGTATATTTACCTTGAAGTAGAATTGCTGGATCATATGGTAGTACTATTTCTAATTTTCGAGGAACCTCTATATTGTTTTCCATAGTGGCTGTACCAATTTATATTTCTACCAACACTATACAAGGGTTCCCTTTTCTCCACAACCTCATCAGCACTTATTATCTCTTATCTTTTTATGATAGCCATTCTAACAGATGATGATTCATTGAAGAAACTATCTTTTCTTCATTGAGTATTCATGGCTCCTTTGTCAAATATTAGTTAACTATATATGTGTGGGTTTATTTCAGGGTTCTCAATTTTATTCCATTGGTCTATGTGTGTATTTTTATGTCAGTATGATACCATTTTGATTGATATGCTAGAACCATACTGTTTCGATAGCCTAGAGGAGAGTCTAAAATCAGAAATTGTGATGCCTCGAGCTTTGTTGTTCTTTCTCAAGATTGTTTTTGCTATTCAAGGTCTTTTGTGGCTCCATACACATGTTCAGGTGGGGCTACTGGGTGGGCTCCTAGGTGGGACAGGGTTGCTGCTGTGTTCTGTGGGCAGGTGGGGTCACTGGCTGGTTTTTGTAATCACCTCTAAAGGATTGCAGGCTGTGTTCTCCAGAAATGCAGCCATACCACTGGCTGGAGCCCACATTTGAGGAGGACTGCAGGCCACACTCTGAAATCTCTCCTGGCTGCGCCCCAACCAGATGGTGCCATTATCTGGACTCCACTTTCAGGAGAGGCCCCCCAGTGATCCTTGTAAGGTAAGACCCCAGTGAACCTCTCACAAAGCATATCAGAATTCTAGGGAAGCTGAATGTCCATCTTACGTTATCTTTCTCCTACTGGAGAAACCACAAACTGAGCGGGCCTTGGTGCAGCACCGTGCTGGCGGGGGGGGGGCAATGCATTCAAAGCATAATTGTTCCTTTTTCTCTTCTAATGTGGCCTGTCACAGTGTCTATTGTCCAGAGAAATGCTTCAGCCTAGCTCCTGGGTTCTGGGATTTTCACGGTGGTATCTAGTCTATGAACAGTTGCTAATTGGTGTTTTCCTGAAGGGGGAACAAATTCAGGGACTTCTGTGTTACTATTTTAACATTACTAAGATATTTCAATATATATTTGCATCCTAAATATACAAATCAATATGAGAAACCTAAATTGCACAAATAGAAAAAGAACAAAGGCTATTAACAGGCAATTTGTAGAAGAAAAAAATTCAGATGGCTAATAAGCATATGAGAAGATGCTTAACCTCACTAACAACCAAGGAAATGCAAATTAAAACCAGAATAGGATACTATTTCACATTTGAAACTGGCAAGACTAAGAAGCCTAACAATACTGATAGAGATGTTAAAGAAGAAAACTCATGCATAACTAATGTGTTCTAGACCAGGGTTCTAGAAGACAGCTCAACAAGGTTCCATCTTGCTTTCCAAGAAACCAGATTTCTGGAGACAACACCTCCATTTTTGTATTATAAAAGGCTCTTGATAAAGGTGAGCATTTCAAGTCAAGGAGAAAGGGGAGTTAGTACAATTGTACGCTGATGAGAAGGTTAAGATGTCTTCAGGCAAGAGAGCTTTTAGCCTTCCCTATAACCTCACCAGCAATCAACTACCAACACAACCTCCAATTGAACCAGATTTTCCTGTTCCTTTAATGAGACTAATTCTTCTCTCCTAGCCCCTTCTGAACTGACTCCCACAGGTCCAGTCAACTGAGTGAACTAGAAGAATAAGTCTCTCGCCTCCCTTCTGCTATAGAGAAACTAGAATAAAACTTTAATTGAGTCCTTAGCAAGGCAATTATCTCAATGCTTATCTTTAGGTAAATAAGAAGACAACCATGAAGAACCAAAAGGGTCTAGCACCAGACCTTCTGCTTGTTCCCAGAAGACCCCAACAGGGAATAATCTGAAAGAGAGAATGAAGGAAAGGAAACAATATTATTTTGCAGTGGACTGACTTGATGGCTAGAAGCACATCTTACAAATTAAAAAGCAGTTAGGACACCCTCACCCCCACACTACACAGCACACCAGCCACTGCAGGGCACTGGTAGCCTAAGTGGGGAGCCGTGTTCCTTGGTCTCGGTTCCCAGAAACCACTCTCACCCACGTGCACAACTCACCCTCCTGGATGAAGCTGATTTCCCACTTAGCCACACCCTGTACTTGCCGCATCCCAACTCTCATTGTTAGGGACATTGCTGACTAGGCTCCTGGTTTAGGGGTCCCTTCTCCCCTACTCCTCCCTCTAGCTTCCCATGAAGGGGCCTGGGAGGGCTCTCTGGCCGTAAAACGGGTCCCAGCCCCATCTCATTCTGACATGCCCACTCCAGTGTACTGGCAACAGCAGCAGGTGTGGCCAATGGATACAGGGCTGCTTGGCCCCAAGATACTCCCAACCAACCTGTATCTCACCAAATGTGGCTCATACCCACTTTTCTTCCTTCCTCACCTTGTCTAGTCCCTGAACTAGGTTGGACAGCCCTCTTGGGGCACAGGAAAGAAAGCAAGAGGTCTTTGAACCTCTAACCCATCTGCTTCTATAGTAGGCCTCAAGTTTCCCCCTTTTCTCACATGGGCACTACTAAGGAGCTAGCCTTGCCCACTCCCATCCTTCTGTTCCTCCCCACCCCCAAGGTTCTGATTCTGTCTTTTCTGTTCACAAACTACCTCTGGACAGTTGTGCTGTTTTTGTTTAACATTTCGTTCTTAGACACCTATCACTGCTGCTGCTACCAGCACCAAATGTCATCCTCATTGCCTCCTGTTCTGCCCACACTCGCCTTCTCCAAGGTGCTCTTAGGGGAAAGGGCCTGGGGTAAAGCAGGTTGGGTTGCCGACCACCCACCGTAGTCCCAAGGAAGGTGGGGCCCTGCCCCTAGGATGCTGCAGCAGAGTGAGCAGGGGGAGCCTGTGCTGACCCTCGTGAGTGTGGAGGCCAGCTTCTCCCCCTGTTCTGCCAAGGAGAATGTAGCTGTTATTTGTCCCAGCCTAGGCATCCCACCTCTGGTTTCCTATTTTCAGTTACTTAAATGAAAAAAAAAAAATCCTTTTCTGAAAAGAAACAAACAAACAAACAAAGAAGCAGTTAGGGAATTTTTTTTTCTCCTTATCCTTATCCCTAGACTGTACTGTTCCTGGGAATTCACATTTGTCCATAAAAGGTAGTGTGTGGGTGTGTGTGTGTGTGTGTGTGTGGGTGTGGGTGTGTGTGTGTGTGAATTAAGAGAAGAAATAGGTCGTAAGATCTTGAAGAGGACACAAAAGGAGAACCCTTGTCCACTCTGGACTATAGTGTAAGACCTGAGTACCAAAGTCCTCATGTCCATCTAGGCAGACCTATTGTGTTCAGATCCACTATTGCATCTCCCTGGATGGGGTGGCTGCCATTACTTTAGGCCTGACCTCTCGGACTTGGGAAAAGAGATTTCAAGAGGAAAGACAGAACAATGGTTCTTAGGATGTGATCAACCCCTAGAAATAGGTGTGAGGTTTCCCAAAAAGAGCTTGGCGATACTCATGTGAAACAGGAACAATTCTGAGGAAAGGGGTATACCCACAAGAAAGTTCTATCAGATTCCTTGCCTCTTCCAGCTTCTTGTGGCTGTCGACATTCCTTCGTTTGAGACTTTATCACTCCAATCTCTGGCTTCATCTTCACATCACCTTCTCCTCTACATGTATAATATCCTTGGGCTTCTCCCTTATAAGGATACTTGTGACTGTATTTAAGACCCATTTGGATAATCATTATAAGTAACATTAACCTTCTGTGACCATTCTCCAGTTTACTAGAGGTACCCTAGAGTGAAGGATTTCATTTCTTGCCTGTTTTCCCCTTAGATCCTCTAAAAGGTCATATTTATCACACACATTTAAATTTTCAACTCCTATCTGTTAATTTTCTTTAATTGTCCCCCAACTTTTCAACAAAAAAAGTCAAAAATACACACATATAGACCTGTGTGAGTAATAGAGTGGGAACAAGGGAGCATGGTGCAAAGTGGAAGGATGCCTCTTCTACATCAAACCCTCTGCTTGTCCCTATGTAGAGAAGTGGCAGTCAGTCTGTCAATGGCATGTATCTGAGAGATCCAGGGAATGAACAGAGGTCACAGGGTGAATGAGGGTTCATGGTAGAGTTGAAAGCAATGGAGAAAAGCATGTGATGCTAAAGATCATTTTCCAAACTGACATCCCAATAGAGGCTACAAATAAAAATTTCTAATTTCCTATTCTTGGTTTGAGCAAGCTCACCCTTGAAAGGGAGCAAATAAAGATTTTTACCCCAGGACTTAAATGCTTTAACAATAATCTTGTTTCTACCCTCTTTCTCAGTTTTCCCCATACTTCCCTCTCCTTCTTTTCCCACTCTCCTCCCCACAACCCCTTGTCTCCTAGCAACAACAGTTAACTCAGCAAGGCTATCCAAAATCATTGTCTACTTCTGCCTTTCTCACCACTACCATTACAAGCATCACTCAAAACCAAAAGAAAAAAGGAGAAAAGCTTGATCCTACACAATACATGACCACAGAAAAATGACAGATTGAGATATAGTGCATTCTGTGTGCTGTCAGTGGTGATATGGTTATAGTAAATTCATCATCCTGACACATTCATAATACTCTGACACTGCTCTCTTATTACACTCCTTGCTACGGGGTTGCTCCCTAAGCTGTATAGCTCAAGGTGACACATTGCACCAAGCAGAGCAGCATCACTCCTTACCTCTCACCTAAATGTTCTACCACATGCTGGTATGTGGTCACACTGCCCAGGTGAGGGAAATGAAGTGCATGAGGACAAGGGCAAAGGGTGCTGGTACCTGACTGAAATGGAAGCTAAATGCTTTTCTCATCTGGGCTTTTCTGAGGAGTTGCTCCTGAGCAAGGTCATCAGCATCGGCTTTGCAAAAATGATGAATAGGCTGGTCACAGAGGACTCTATTTGAAGCAGAGGAAATTTTCCTGAATGATGCAATTACTAGGAGACAAGGAAGACTTTCACCCCTCAACAATGATGAGTTAATAGTCCACAGTGAGCCAGGAAAATCAGCTGTCAACAGAAACCCAAACATCTTCATCCCTGTTCCTCCATTCTGCAACCTTCCTACCCCTAGCCAAAAAATAAACCAAAGCAAAATAAATCCAGCAGTTTTGAAGTGATGACCACAAGATACTAGTGTCTACTTGTAAATGAGCAAAGCCCATTGTCTTCGTTTGGATTCCCCAGAAGCAGACCCTTGCAATCATTCAAGTCCAAAAAGTTTCTTCAGGAGGCGCAGGAACCGCACCTCCAGTAGGTGAGAGGCAAGTGAGAGAGGAAGGGAAGGACGCCATTAAAGTTATGATGGCTCTGTAGCTACCACTGGGGGTGACTGAAGGTTAATCTCATGGAGAAACTGGGAAACAGTATGAAACACACATCCCACTAGAGAGGCAAGGGAGTGGGGTACTTGTCCTCAAACTCTCTTTGGCCATTGGTTGAGGACTGCTGCCTGGAGGGATGAATTCCTGTGCATTTCTGGTCCAACACTCGTGGCCAGCTTTAGAAAGGCCATTCATTCCAGTCTGCGAGGTACAGGATAGCATTACCTCCACAACAGACCCCTAGGGAACTGCAGATTTAGTTAGTGATATGGTTAACCACTAATATCAAACCTTAAAAGCATGTCACAGAAATAAATCACTGCCAGTACACAAAAAGTGAAGCACTATGCTAAGACTCAATGACCAAAAGAGGGATTTGCTATTGTCATAGGATCGTAGTTCAGGTAGCATGTTGTGCACTTTGGACACTATAGGAAACACTCATAGTGGCTGTACCCATTGGTTTTCATTTTGCACAAGAACAATTGCATAAGTTTTTTCCCATATTGCTCAGGCAGCTCCATTCTCAGTGAGCCAAGTTAGAGAGTGGGCTACAAGGAAAATTGTGAAGGAGACAAGTTCAGTTTAATAGTCTCAGCCTTCTCTCCTGGAGGCCCTTTCTCACCCAAATCCTGTCAAAACTAGCTATCAGGAAAGGTTCTGATCTTAGCCATTTATACCTAAGTATAAGTGTAACTTTCATTCATTCAAAAATATTTAATAATCAACTTATTTTAGGCCTGACACAGTGATGGATGCTGGGAATATAGAAAAGTAACTCATAGTCCCTATCTATACAGTCTGATAAGTACGAGAATTAAGACATACAGATCAGTATTAGATCCTTGGGGAATGGCTGCTAGGAAGTGTTCCTTGAATTAGTGATTCAAAGGCCTTGTCCCTTGTTAAATGTATTTTAAGTTGACATTTGAGTAGCCAGAAAGGATTGGGAATGGAAGGAAGCCCTTTGCCTCAAATTCCTAAATCCCACGTTGTTGCCATGGAGAACGCAGGCATTTGGGCAGTTTCCTATCCCACCTACACACATAGAGCTGGCCTGTCACCACGGCCTGCAGAATGAATTGAAAACTGAGCAGCAAGCAGAATGTGCACATCTGTTCTGAAATCCTGCTGTGCATTAAGGCTGATTTTTAATTTGCTTGCACATTCTAGGGAAATAAAATAGATTTCCTATTGATAGACAAATGTGACAGCTATGCTCAAGTATGTATAAGAGGCTGGTCAATAACTGGGATCATCAGAGCCTGGCGCTGCCCTACTGGGTTACACACGAACACAACTAGGCACAGGATCCCAGACCTTTGGCTTACACACACATACACACATACCACAAACACTGTAATACTCATCCAACAAACACATCTTAATTCAATAGACTTTATGTGTTATTAACAAATATGAGTCCACTCCTTTTCTTTGGTGTAAGTTGCAACATCAGAATTATCTTTCAAAGCAGGGATGAGTAAATTCTTCAAAAGTCAAGATAGTAAACATTTTTAGGCTTTAGAAGGCAGAAAGCAATATTCTCATTTCTTAGGCAGTTCTTCTAATAGAAAGACTAACAGTCTTTTAAATTTCGAATTTAAAAATGTAAAAACCATCCATAGTTCAAAGAGTGGATCTGGCCCTAGGGTCTGTAATTCACTAACCCCTGTTCTAAAAAGATGAAACTACCAGTTTCAACTCTTACATTGCTTTATAAATTTCAATACAAATGAGAAGGTAGTTCCTACCTGACAGACATTCTTACCAAACAGACCAGGAAGTATAATGTAAAATCACTTGCCTATAAGAAACAGTCTGTGAATCCTAATGTGGCCCCAAACCCCAAAACACACCCATTTCCACCTGAAATGACTCATCTACTATTACCTGAAATAGCTTCATTCAAATTTCAGTTTTTGCATTAAATAGATTAATTTTTTTTAAGAAACCACTTAGAGGGACAGTATATTAAGTCACTAAAACTTTAACAATATTTTCTCAAATGACTTTTCTTCACATGGGAATCCTGAACAGCATATGAAAAATGCAAAAACACCAAAAAAAAAAAAAAAAAAACAAGAATAAACAAGGGTGGTCCTCAGAGAAATTTAGACTATTTCCTAATTCTAGATTAATTATTAAAAATAAAAAAAAGATTAGAGATGAGACAGTGTTATTCTGATTCATCTTCATTTTCACCTAGTTTCCTTACTAGAAACAGAATAAGATAATGGTAGTGCCTACAGACTCTGGAGACTGAGTCTAGTGCTTACCAGCTATAAAACCTTGGGTAAGTCATTAAACCTCAGTGAGCCTCAGTTTAATTATATATAAAAAAAATGAGAACAATAACAATATCTACCTTTGGATAAGATCTGACATAAGGATTAAATGACATAAATAAATGAAGAACATTTAGAATAGTACTGGCACACAGAAGATTCTCAGCAAGTGGTAGCAACGACTTTTATAGCAGTTCTCAAATTTTAATGCAAGGAACAAATACAGAATTTGTTAAAAATTCACACTCTTATCCTTAAGGATTTTGACTCAAAAGTTCTTGGGGGTGCCTAGGAATCTGTATATTAATGAGAATGTCAGATTCTGATGTCAGTGATACAGACCATACTTTAAAAAAAAAAATAATATCCTGCAGTATAGTGGTTACCAGGCAGAAAGGGGAGAGGGAGGAAAGGGTAAAGGAGGTCAAATATATGGTGCCAGAAGGAGATTTGATGTTGGGTGGTGAACACACAATGCAATAGATGATGTATTATAGAATTGTGCAATTGAAACCAATATAATTTTGTTAACCAATGTCACACCAATAAACAATACAAATTTTTAAATAAAAATAAATAAAAGTAAAGTTTTAAAATGTCTGTAAAACTAATCAATAGTGTAATAAGTTGGAAGAGTAATTATATGATAGGATGTGGGAAAGGATGTGATTAGCTCAAGGGGACTGCCCAGGTATTGGTTACACAGGTATGTTTACCTTGTCATAATTTATCAAGATACACACATAATTTACATACTTTTATGTAAGTTTTTCTTCAATAAAACAGAAACCAAAAGCAAAAAATAAAATAAAATAAAACTAGTGCCCTATGTCAGTGGTTCTTATCTCTGACTAAATATTAAACTCACTTAGGGAATATTTAACAAATATCAATGCCCAAGCCCCAACTCTCAGAAATTCTGATATAATTGATCTAGGGTAGGGCCCAGCCATCAATGTTTTAGAAGCTTTTCAAATGAGTGTATCCTTCACCAGTGTTCTGAAACCTTACTGCGTATCCCTCTTACCTGGAGGCATGGTTAAAATATCAGAGATTATACCCCACATCTAGAGTTTATGATTTAATGGGTCTAAGGGAGGGCCTGAGAATTTTTTAATTCTCCTCCCCCCTTACTTCCACCCCTGACCTATGCACTTTACCGAGTCCCCTTAAGAACTGAGTCTCTGAAGGTGGGGTATGTCCTCCCATGCGCTCGCCTGCCACACCCAGGGCCTGGCACACCCAGGGCCTGGCACACCCAGGGGGATGGGCCATGGCTATGCTGGGGCTCAAACCCAGGACCTTCTGCGTGTAAAGCAGATGTGCTAACCACTACTCTATGGAACCACCCCGAGAATTTCCATTTCTAGTTTTCAACTAATGCTGATGCTGCTGGCCCATAGAACACTGACCATACTTTGAAAACCACTGACCTGTGGCATCAAACCCCTCTTGTCTTTATTCATCTAGTATGTGTCTATCAGTAAAGAGTTAATGTTCCTCAGACAGTAAAAATCTATAACCCAGGAACTGCATTGTATCTCATTATGGAATACAAGTAGTTCTGACATCAAAACTTTTGGTCAAATTAGCAAACACATTCTTTCACTGAAATGCCCTACACTCTTTAAACATTTCCTGAGTCCCTACAACATACTAGACACTGAGCTGTGTGCAGATCTTGCTTTTAAGAAGTCCTCAAAATAGAGCAGAACTTCTGAGTCTCATAAGTAAAGAAATGATGCATCCATGGTGATTTTTGATTGCAAGATGCCTCTGGATTAATTCTTAGAATGGTTACCCCTTTCTATAAGTGGACACATTATGGGACACTAGAAGAATCTGGAGTTTCTTGGGAAAGAACTATGGTGCTCTCAAAAGAAGGGTGCACTTAAGAAGTGTAAACTTAAGAGATTTTTTTCTTGTGTATTTTTAAGTGTTACCAACACATTTTCCCTAAAGCGTCTGGTTATCTTTTACCAGAGAGATTCCACTGTGACAAACCTAATGACAATCTTTAAGATTACTTTACAGTTATAGCCTGAGATAATAATGATACGGAATAATCCTCAATAGCATCACAAGCATAACCCTTGGATCATCACTCAAAACTGATTTACTCCTACGGACTTTGCTCTGCACATTTTCATTCCCCCATGCCCTTTTTTTTGTTTACATACTTAAATTCTATTGGGAAGAAAGGCCTTGATATTGGATTGCAGAGCCCATGTGAAACATCTAGGCTATTGCATTTGTCAGCTCTCGAGGAAGGTAGAATAATAGAAGTCCATTTGTAAAGCTTTCTATAGCTCACTAGCAAGAATATAAAGTGACAATGTCAACAAAAAAATAAAGAAAGAAGAAAAGTTCTTATGAAGTTACATTCACTATGAATTTTCCTACATGTCTAAAGACTTTTCTATAAAATAGAAAGCTTTGGCTTAGTGTCAGTTAATACTATGGCAATAAAACATCACCTATTGTATTCGATGGCTACACTCTTACTTAGTTTTAGAGAAATGAGTTTTAGAGAAACTACTTTATACCTCTCATTTCACTATCTTTTATAACAGAATTAATGCTATAAGAAATTCTATGTAACCTGTCCCAAACCTTATGAAATAATTGGTATCTCAGGCAGACCTAAATCCAAAAATATGTAAAGATTATAACACTATGATCAAATGGAGTTTGTCTCAGAAATGAAAGGTTTAACATTAGAAAACCAATCAATGCAATTCACTGTTAACAGAAAAAAACAAATACAATATGATCATCTCATAAAATGCAGAAAAAGCATATGACAAAAATCAAAATCAATTAATATTACAAACTGTCAGCAAACTAGGAATAGAATGGGACTTCTTCAACTGATATATGAAAAACCTATCGTTAACAAACTTAATGGTGAAAGATTGAATACTTTTTCCTCCTAAAATCAGAAACAAGGATTCCTATTCTTATCACTCTTATCCAAGATTTTGCTAAAAGTCCTAGCCAATGCAAACAATAAAGAAAAAGAAACAAAGGAGAAAAAAATAACATAGGTGATAGAGGCTCTGTTCATCCCTCTGGTGACCAAATCAAAGTTGTGACAAAAACAAGGAGCAGCAGCAAGGAAAAATTGCCCGGAATTTAGAAGAACAACCCATACAACTAGGGAGAAGTCCAAGAAAGCACTCTGCAATCGCAGAAGGTAGAACAGGGAGAGGATGCGGGGCTGCCCTGGTCTATAGTGGCTGATTTAGACAGAGGCTGCAGCAGTGGCGGACACCTTTTAAAGGGGCCCACGTCGGAGCGCATTTTTGCAGTGACAGACCTGCTTGCTCTGAACACCAGTGCCAATTTAGCTGCGCACAGGTGGCACCAGGGACTTACAGGGAGACATTGTTGGAGTGAGGACGGAAGTGAGACTCACTCTGTACAGAAGTGCCGGCGGTATCCATTATTCTCTGTTGAGCTCTCCCCACTCCCAGTGAGTGGACACAGTGCCATCATTGCCATGAGGTCATCAGACTGGATAACAGAGGTCACTCAGCCCAGAGGATTCCCTAAAACCCCGCCTCTCCCAACTCGTGACTCCACCCAAGCCACATCTAGGGGTATCCTCAGTGAATTAGGTGCTCCTTGCTAAGACTCGCACTGGTGGACCTTGGTTTCTGGTGTGGCCTTTTGAGGCAACTATAAGCACAGCATCTGCGGAATTTTAATAGGTGGTCCCAGAGGGGCAGAGGCTTGGGCTAAGTTTGGCCTGCAGCTGAACTCTTCTCAGCACTGTGCCACTGGACACTTACTTCACAAATCCACACTAATAAGACTGGGAGACTTAGGAGCTTTGCTTAGTACATAGAAAAAGTCATGGAAAGACAGCCAAAATGGGAAGACAAACAAGCAGAAACCATATGAGAGAACAGAACAGACACCCAGATACAATGGAGTCAAGTACTCTAACAGATGCAGAGTTCAAAACACAGGTTATAAAAATGCTCAATGAACTTTCAGGAAGTGTAGATAAATTCAGTGAGAACTTCAACAAAGAGATAAAAAGCATAAAAATGGAAATGGAAATTATAAAAAGAAACCAGTTAGAAATGAAGAACACATTACCTGAGATGAGAGGTATATTAAATGGAATAAACAAAGGAATAAACAAAGTAAATAAAGAAGAGGATCAAATGCCTTATCTAGAGGACAGGAAAGCCAATCAGGACACTCAATCAGAATGGCAACAGATGAGATGCCAAAACTATAAAAATAATTTAAGGAGAATATGGGACAATATTAAGGTTCCAAATATTCGTCTGATCGGCATAACTGAAGAAAATCAAGATGGTGAACAGCCATTTGAAGAAATAATGATGTAAAACTTTCCTAACCTAGTGAAGGAAATGGACATAAAACCCCAGGAAGCTCAGAGAATTGCGAAAATCAGGGCTCCAAAGAGGCCCACACCAAGACACATCATAATTAAAATGCCAAAGGTTAAATACAAAGAAAGAATATTAAAAGCAGCAAGAGAAAAACAAATAGTTACTTATAAGAAAACACCCATAAGACTGGCAGCTGATTTCTCAAAAGAAACTATGCAGGACAGAAGGGCTCGGCAAAAAATATTTGACAGGATGAAGACCCAAGATCTACAAACAAGAATCCTTTTATCCAGCAGAGCTATCATTTATAATTGAAGGACAGATAAAGAGTTTCCCAGATAAAAATAAGTCAAAGGAATGTATTATCACCAAGCCAGTATTACAGGAAATGTTGGAGAGACTTCTTTAAGAAGAAAAAAACACAAAAGTCTCACTTTAGATTAAAAGATGCACACAGACTAAAAGGAAGGGGATGAAAAAACATTGCTTTGATGGAGCTAGAAGGTATTTAAGTCAGAGAAAGAGAAACACTATATGATTTCACTTATATGTAGAATCTAAGGAATAAAAAGAACAAGCTAATCAAAAACAGATTCACAAATATAGTGGACAATTTGTTGTCGGACAGATGGGAGGGGGGTTTGGGAGGCTGGGAGAATGGGGGTGAAGGGCTAAAAAAGTACAAATTAGTAGCTGATGGATGGTCATGAGGATGGGGAGCACAGCATAGGGAATGCAGCTAGCATTAATACGTTGTCTAGGTGGAGGGTCAGGGGAGGGAGGGTGCAATTGGGGGGATCGTTTTATGAACTATATAGATGTCTAACCAATGTACTGTATACTTGAAACTAAATTTAAAAATAAAAATTAATTTTTAAAAAAGGAAAGGCATACAAATTAGAAAAATCTAAAATTGTCTTTATCAGTAGACATGATATGCTCATGTCGTAGAAAATCCTAAGGAATCTAGATGAAAGCTATGAGAAATAATAAGTGAATTTAAAAAGGTAATAGGAAACAAGGACAAAACTCGAAAATCTATTTCTATATTCTAAAGAAAAGCAATTCAAATTTAAACTAAAAAACACCACCACTTATAACAGAATTAAAAAATATTAAATACTTAGGGACAAAATTTTTTTTAATGGGCCCAAGTTCCCACAATGGAAACAGTAAAACATTACTGAGAAAAAATAAAGACCTAAATAAATAGAGATATATAACTTATATTCATGGTCAGGAGACTTGCTGTTGATAAGCGGTCAATTCTCACCAAATTAGTCCATAGATCCTTCATAATATCAATCAAAATCCCAGTAGAATTCACTGTTGAAATTGACAGAATGATTCTAAAATGTTTATGGTAATATAAAGAACCTAGAATAGCCAAATAATTTGCAAAAGAAGAACAAGGGACCCACATTGCCTGATTTCTAGACAATATAATGCTACAGTAATCAAAAGAGAGGGTTACTGGGATAAAAGTAAACATATAGGTCAAACAAACAGAATAAAGAGTGCAGAAAAACACCCATCCATATGTGGTCAATCGATGTTCAATAACAAATAGAACTACTGGATATTCACATGAGAAAAAAGTAAACCTCAATCCTTACCTCACTATTCATAAAAAATTAATTTCAACTGGATCATAAACCTGAAAATAAAAACTAAACTATATAACAACAACAACAACAAAAAAAAAAACGAGCCAATAAAAAAATGGGTAGAGGACATACAAATGGCCAATAAATATGTGAAAAGATACTCAACATTGCTAGCTATTAGAGAAATGCAAATCAAAACCACAATGAGATACTATCTCACACCCGTTAGAATAGCTATAATCAACAGAACAAGTAATAATAAATGTTGGAGATGATGCAGAGAAAAAGGAACCCTCACACACTGCTGGTGGGACTGTAAATTGGTACAGCCACTATGGAAAACAATATGGAGGTTCCTCAAAAAACTAAGAATTGATCTACCATATGATCCAGCAATCCCTCTACTGGGTATTTACCCCAAAGACTTGAAAACTCATATCTGCAAAGGTATTTGCACACTGATGTTCATAGCAGCACTATGCACAGTGGCCAGGACATGGAAGCAACCCAAGTGTCCTATGATAGATGATTGGCTAAGAAGCTATGGTACATATATACATGGAATATTACTCAGCCATAAGAAGAGATGGAATACTACTATTTGCGACAACCTGGATAGACCTCAAGATAATCATGCTAAGCAAAATAAGCCAGACAGAAAAGGTTAAAATTCACATGAAATCACTTATATGTGGGATATAAACCTAAAAGCAACAAATGAACAGGACAGAGACTCAGGGACATGGACAATGGACTAGTCATTACCACAGGGTATGGGGTATGAGAGGAGGGAAGAGGTAGACAGGGTAAAGGGGACCAAATATAGGAGGGCTGGGAGAGAGTGAAGTGGGTAAAAGGGATCAAATGTATGGTAGCTGAAGGAAACTGGTCTCTGGGTGGTAATCACACAGTAGAATATAGAGATGTCAAATTATAATGTACACCTGAAAATTATATAATTGTATTAACCCATGTTACCCCAATAAACTTAAAAAAAATAAACTGCAAATCTTCTAGAAGAAAATATTCACAGTATATTTATCTGACACAGAGTATTTATGCCAAGCTGACCCTGCCTGGTCATTTCCTGCTGGAACGAGTTCAGTCCTGACTGCCCTTCTCCCACCGCTAGGGCTCTCCAGCTCACATCTGTTGATTCATGCTTTGCCAACCAATTAATGTTCTTCCTTATCTTTGTAGCTGTATAGTAATAACAAGACTGTATAAAACTGACTGTTAAGTTAAAATCGGGGCTCAGCCTTTGGGTAGGAATCCACTGAGCCAGTGCCAGCATCAATAAATGCTACTTCCTCCTTATAGCATCGGTATCCCACCTCTCCATTCGAGAATCCTACAACAGACTTATATCCAGAATATATAAGAACTCCTATAACTCAGTAAAAAGAAGACGAATAACCCAGTTAAAATGAACAAAACATTTGAACAGAAATTTTCAAAAAAGGAGACTCATTATATAATCCATTCTCATGAAACTCTAGGAATGACAAATTTGGGGTCGGGAGATGGGGACTGATTTGGGAAGGAGCAGATGGAAATATTCTATATTTTGATTGTATACACATTTAACGAAACATGTGGAAACATTTTCTTGTACGTAAATTATACTTCAATCAAGTTAATTTTTAAATTAAAAAGGTAACATTTTTTATATCTCAATACATTTTGACGCTATTGGTATAATAGAAGCAATGAATATGAAATAAGAAGAGCTACCATTTATTGTGTTTGCTATGTGTCTGAACCAGTGCTCAGCATTTTAACAGGATTTTCTCATTAAATTTTCCCTTAAAAACAATGGCTTAAATTTTATTGCAGGTCCCACTTTACAGATGAGGAAAATAAGACCTTTTTTATAAGTGACGTGGTTGGCTTGGAGAGTCAAAGCCAGCTATCTCCAAAGTTCCCATTCTCTCAGGACTGTGCCATGCTTTCCTCCAGAGGAAGAAGACATGTGCCCTCTAGGGAGCCCCAAGAGTCATTACAATGAAACGTTCTTAAAATTCCAACAAAGAAAGTTAGTGGATCTGTCCCATGGGCAGACCAGAAACATAATAATAAATTATCAAGAGGCTTTTCAAGGATCACTAATGTCAACAGACCATCAAGTCTGAACTGATGGTGCAGTAAATGTAATTATTGCAGCAGGAAAATTCCAGTTTAAAATATGGATTAATCTCAAAGGTACAAAGGTCTTTGTTATTATTCTTACTTGAGAAGAGAAATTAAATAATTTAAAAAGGGCATACCTTTACAGGGAATAAAAAATATACACTATATTCTCACACTTTTTTTTTTTTTTTGCTCTATTTACCAGAATGCTTGTGTTCCTACCTCACACTGTTTTACAAGTAAAGTCTTTAGATTTTTTAGGAACAGGAAGTGTCATATTAAGTAACGGATCCAGCTCCAGAATGTAAAGAAGACATGGAAAACAACCTAATTAATTCTAGAAAAGTGAATACAGCCCTAATACTAAAACCTCACAAAGGCAATACAAAATACTTTTTTAAAGGGAAGGGAGAAGGGGAGTACAGAAGAAGAAAGAAGAGAGAAGACATTAAAATCTTTTCACTGACAAATATGAGTGAAATTAAAAAATAAAATATTAACAAATAGAATTCAACAAAATATTATCTAAGGTAACCAAAAAAAATTAAACGGAGAAAGTAAGAATGGCTTAGTCATGAGAAATTTATTAACATAAAATGCTATATTAAAGGCTAAACCAAAATATCCATAAGATAATTACCCATTTAATCCTTTGTCCCAATTTGTCATCTATATTTTTTATCCTGGTATATGAATACTTGGAAGTTATCGAATTCCTTTCTTTGAATAAGGAAGAATATCGATTTATACAAAGGATTAAATACACATTCATAAAATCATTAAATCAATAAATAAAACTCCCTTGATGCCAAAAAAGCAGTTGATGATATTAACCACCATTCCTGATTTTGTTACTAGTTTAAAAATAGGACAAAAAAAGAGGAAAAACAGTTTTGAAGTAAAACTGACACAGGGCAAATAAAACCACTATTAACCTCGTGTATACAAAGCACAGTGCCTGGCACCCAACAAATAGAAGCCATTTTTTATATCGAACCAACAACCAGTCTTTTTAATAAAGAAATTCTACAGAAATAATATTAAAATTAAGCACAAAACAAGGAAGCTTTCTATTACCTATATTTCATATTATTTCTATGAAAAAATAAGTTATGAATGTAATAAAAAATACAAAATTGTTATTATTTGCGGATGAATGACTACCTTGATATCCAAATAGAGAATTCCAAAAACAAGTAGAACTAAGAAAAGAGTTTAGAAAATAGCCAGATATAACATAAATATTTCTTTAAGCCAGTAGCATTCCTATTTAGTAGTTTGGTTAAATAATATAATCTTAAAATATATTTTATCTACTATAGAAATAATAAGAATTAAAAAGGGAAAACTTCCACGAGAAGTATACATATGATCAAAAAGCACAAATCTTTATTTATGGAATAAGATTTAAATAATGAAAATGGGAAAATCATTAGAAAAATATCAAAACTTCCAAAACTTATATTTGTATTTAAAATGCTAACAAAACTATGGAAGAGACTTTTAATATTTTAAAATTCATCTGGAAAAGTAAGCAAGCGAGGTCAAATAAAGATGTATAAAAGAGATGTTAGTAGTAAGTTACTGAGCTCAACATATTTGAACTCTCAATAACTATAAATCAACTATAAAACTGTAGCAGTTAAAGTCATGTAATACATAACTAAATTTTTAAAAAGGCACAAATAAATAACTCAGAATTAGACCCTGTCCTACTTTTGGTACCAACTTTTGGTACCTAAAATTGAAAGTATCATATTGGAGTCATCATTAATTAGCAGAGAGGGGAAGAATTATTTAATAAATGATGTTGAGAAAATGAGATAAAAATTTGAAAAACAAACCAACAAAGAAAAACAAACCAACTCCCTTTCTTGTCATAACTAAAATAATCTCCAGATGGATCAAAAAGTTAAGCAATTAAAACTCACACCATAGAAAACAGTAAAACTTCCAGAGGGAGAAGGAATTTCTAAACTCAAAAGCAATAGGAAGAAGCAAAACGTCAGTAGTCGTACTATCTAAAACTTGAAAACTTCGGAAGTTAAAAAAAAATCAAAATTAAAAGGTATAACTGAGAAAAACTTAGCTTATGTAATAAATAAATGATTATTCTTATTACAACTTACAGGTTTCATATATATCACAACTCTGATAGCCTAATAATATGAATAGACAATCTACAAAAGACAACTAACAAACAAACATGGGAAAACGTTCCAGTAGAAATTTTTAAAATACAAAATGAAACCACAAGAAAGTGTTTTTTTCTCATGCAATTAGCAAGTGCTTTCATGAATAATATTCTACACTGGCACCAGTGTTGTGAACCTGGTCCTTTTATACAAGATTTCAAACTTTCAGCCTTGTTGAAAATGCAAATGGGCACAACTGTTTTGAAAGCAATTTGAAAATATTTTTCGAAGGCCTTAAGTTCATTCATAACTTTTGACACAATAATTCTATTTTGAAAAAAATTATCTTAAATAAATATGAGGAAAGCTTTATATGCAAAGATATTCATTAATGTAGTATTTCTACATTATCAAAAGTTGATAGAAAAATCTTAAATATCCAATAATAATGAAAAACTTAAGTAAACTCTGACTATACCCACTCAATGGAATAATAAGCAGGTATTTCAAATAATGAATTAAATCATTAACACATTATCTCTGAGAAGTAAAGATATAAAAAAATTTCATTTTGCACTTAACAAATTTCTTAAAGTTTGAATTTGTTATATCCTTCCTGTTATAATGAGAAAAAAGATATGAAGATATTTCCATTTAGAAAAAAAAATAGTTGAAATTATAGTTACAAAGTTTACAATAATAACATGGAAACATGCTCACTATCCTTGGGGGAAAAAGGATCTGGAATACAGTACTTGTAGATACTAAAAGTGGATGTGTTTGTTGATGTGAATATGGTGATGATTTTGCCTGTTTTCCAAATTACCTCTATGGAATTCAACAAACATGTGTTGATATTCTAAGTCAAAGGCCCTCAAATAGGACAAAGATGTACAAGGCACTGCCATATTGTTTATTAATACACATGAGTTATTTTTATAGTATGTCGGACAGTCATTTTCTCCCCGCCAAAGAATTCTCAGAGAAAATAATGTGATGTATCACAAAACAATCTAAGAGTTTATTATTATACACGTTTTTGTGCTGTAAGACTATGATATTCATTTTTCAAACACATATTAGAAAATACTATTAAGATTTAATAATTTTGGTTAACAACTATAACTTCCAAATACCCAACCACTCTATCAAATATGAAAAAAGAGAAAAGAGAAATAACATATTTCCTTTGTTTCTCCCAAAAGGTTACGTTCTTGGTGGGGTATAACCTTGTCCATAGGTGGGACATAAAAGGGCGGCCAGGGAACAAATAGTAAAAGGCAAGGTAGCAGCAGAGAAGAATGGTGAAGTCTCTGGAAATAAACGTGGGATTCACTGGCTGAAATATTAGGGGCAATGATGACACAGCTGATATTGTATCTGCATGGACCCTCCTCCCTGCTGAGCCTTCCCAGGACTATTTCCTCAATGACACATGCTAATAATAATGTCTGAGTGACATCTCACAACAGGGACATGGCATTCTCGAAGATTCACTAAAGAAAAGAAATATAAAGAAGTCACTTGGAAGCAGCTACTGAAATTGAACAAAGGGCAGCTTTGGTAATGAAAACTACGTCAAACGTCACAGATGAATAAACAAATCATAACGAGAATCTATTTTCAGGAGGAAAGCAGGTCTAGAGTCACGTTCGACATCTTAACGACCAGTAATAAATAGTTACCCCCCTTCTTCAAAAATACATCTTCTAATAAGGTAAAAACAGTACAAAAATGCTTAATTGATAAATAGGAAAAGCAAGCACTATGGTAAGTACCACAGGAGGCAAATTTGTGTTTAACAAGCGACAGAAATAGACTTCAAAACTCTAAACAGGATTATTAAAAATACTTAGACAATTTGTGTCAGTTTCACGATTACTTTGTTTTATTACCACATTTCAAGTTGATTAGGGGACTATTATATGTGTTTTTAACATCAATAAATTTCTAGATATTTAATTTCAGCTAAACATACATTTCTCCAGTACCTAACCTAATTAAGGTGGTTAACGATGAGGAGAATAAGACCATTTCACGAGCAGCCTGGAAAGTGAGGTAGGCTGAAGGCACACCAGAGGTATTCCTGAACCTCCTTCAGATACAGGAATGAACAGTATCTTTCCCAGGGAGGGGAAAGAGCTTCTCTCTCCAATTCCTCAGGCAGATTTCTGAAAGCAACAGCCTTGCATTTTCTCTGGCTAACATTATAAATAAAACATTAATCATTATTAACCTTGCCTGAAAAAATAAATAAATAAAAGAATACTCTGCTAGATACCAATCCATATTTTTCCAGGCCAAATTCAGAAGTGTATACTCTTGAGGAAAATGCTTTGTTCCTTTTACTGAGATTTTTCCGACTCAGATAAAACCCCTAAAGGATCTGCGAGGTTGGAAAATGCCTTGAATATCATGAACACCATAGTCAAAGATTTGAATAAAATGCACCTTGTCTACACCTGCCAACAAAAACAGTGTCTTATATTATTGCCCGTGTGTGTGTCTTAGCTTCTTTGTGAGCAATGCAAGGATACAAATGTTTAACAACTTCTTTAACTAAAGATTATTTCAACGCGCAAGTCTCAAAATCCTACAAATTCCAATCCATATGCAGACATTCTCTATAAGGCAAAGGATATCATTTAAAAAATAACTCACTCCTAAATTACCTTCCCAGCTTTCCATTCGTCCAGTAAGTGAAACTATCCTCTGATAATCATGGAGAAACACCAGTGATCACTGGGGACTTATGCTCAATTTACCTAACAATTTGGACCTTGACATTGACTAGTTCTATCTATAATTGATAAAGAAATTGCTCATTATTACAGCCCCTTCAGGTGATATTATTCTTTGCACAGCAAAAGTCATTAGGCGGTGTTGGACAGGATTGACGTGTCTGAAATTATACCGCATGTTTGCTCACTAACAGTATGTAGTGGTCAACGCATTTTTTTTTCACATCTCTTATTAGGAATAAAAAAAGATGAGCATGCATAAAGAAGTTATACAGAGTGAGCTCAGTTTTTAATCAGCTTTACCAGCCCGCCAAAGAAACAAGATGACTTACACTCACATATGTCATTTATGAGTTTTCTTCAGGGCAGCAGAATTCGAATCCCTCGCCTAGAGCAGGAAAAGTTTCACTAACTTCAGTTACTGTTACTTTAACCTCTTCAGAATAGATGACTCAGAAAAGACAAAAGCTAAAGTGATAGATTCAGCAGAAAAAACATAACTACAAACAAAAGGTTTCTAGTTTAGCAAATAAGAATAATTATTATAATTTACATTAGTATAGTGGTTTATAGTTTACTGTGAACTTTTAAATTTGTTATACTGTATGTGAGTCTCGCAACAGCCTACTTAAAATGATATTAGAGAACGCTATAACAATGGACTATCATGTAGCCAAGCAAAAGAATGATATTGTAGAGCTAATGGCACTGAGATACAGTCACGATATAATGAGCACGAATTTCTGGTTTCAAAATGAAATAGATTGCTTGGTCTAATTTTCATAAAAAACATATATGCATATATACATATACACAGATATGTACATACATACATACATACAGAAAAGAATTCGGAAAGCTATCAATCAGCTATGGTCTCTGTTGTAATTACTACACTTTCTCTCATTTATTTTATTTTCTGATATATCTGCAATGAATATGTATTATATGTATGATTAATAAAAGATAATCATATATGACAAAAGCAGTGGATCATCTTATTTTTTAATGAGTGTTTCAGTAAGCTTTAATAATCACAGCTTAATACCAAGGAGAAATGGCATCTTAGTTTGAACTGCTTTTAGAAAAGGCATTTTTGGAAATAGAATTCAATGAGTCTTAAAATCCATAGTTATATGGTCTACTAGTTCAGAGCAATTCAGCACAAAATATACACTGAGCGATGTCTTAGCCCAAATGCTCTAGGAAGCAGAACTTATGGATTAAAATGCTGATAGCTTATTTGGAAGTTGCAAGCCCAAGATGGTTTAGGTGAGAAGAAAGGGAAAAGAGGCGAGGAAAGATGCAATGCAATGTGATGCAGTACCACCTCCTGACCACTGACCACCTCGCAATGATCTGCAGAGACACAACGAGTCACTTAGCTGGAGTGTTCACCTGGCACAAGGGACTTCTCGGTAACTGCCTACAAGAAGTAACTAACCACCCCCAGAGAAGTCCAGGGAAGAGAAAAATGACAGCTGACAGTTTATTTACCCAGTTCCTTACTATTTCCAGTGACCTCTGATCTGATCAAAGTCCCTCAGAGCCCACCATCCGACCCCTCAGGACCCATTGAGGAGGCCAGGGCCTGTGCCCTCCCTGAGAAACCAAATGCGGAAGTAAAAGGCTGCTGTCACGCTGGTGGGGCTCAGCACTTAGGGTGTGAATGCCAGACAGATCCAGGGCCTCAACTCAGACTCCAGAAAGCGAAGGACCTAGTAAAGGTAGCAGCATCAGGTGGAAAGTGGCTTTTCCAGAAAAAAGAAGGTGATTCGAGGACTCTGAGAAGTGATATAAAGGCTTATGTCCAGAATAAATGTCTTGCTACATCTTAGAAATAGTTGGCCATTATATTACATCAAATTCCATTAACAACATTAATAACAACAACAACAACAAAAATCCCTACATCTGTAAACATACAACAGACTGTAAGGGACCCTTTTTACCTGTCTGCTTCACTAACAACATGCATGTGAAATGGACATGCTCAGATTAGTGACTATACAGGTTATACTTATGCCTGGCACACAAAATATACTTCCTACCCTTTACTCTCCCACTCAGGAAAACATGCTATAACACAAATAGATGTATCTGACATTATAAAAGAAATTATGTTAAATCCATTCTAGTTTTTTAAAATAAGCCATTTACAAACTTCAGTACCTTTAGGTTTTAAAAAAAATTATTTGCGATTTATCTCACACCTCATCACTACACCTTACATGCAGAAATGCTAATTAAAAATCACTACAAGATAGCACTTTATATCCATTAGAATGGCTACTATAAAAATAAAAATAAAATAAAACAAAAAGTAACAAATGTTGGTGAGGATGTAAAGAAACAGACTTTCGTGCATTGCTGCTGGGAATATAAAATGGGATAGCTGCTGTGGAAGACAGCATGGCAGTTCTTAAAAAAAATTTAAACATGAAATTACCATATGATACAACAATTTCACTTCTAGGTATATAACCAAAAGAACTGAAGGCAAGGGACTCAACAAGATATTCGTACACACATGCTCATAGCATCACTATTCCCAGTAGCTAAAAGGTGGAAGCAACCAAAGTATCCATCGATAGATGAATAGATAAAATATGATATATACATATGGAATATTTTTATGCATGTATTTTTAAACAAAATCTCTTTTTGAGGTTCTTTGAGGTATAATTGACAAATGAAACTATATGTTTCACAACACAGTGTAATGATGTAATATATACACTGTGAAATGATTACCACAATCAAGTTAATTAACACCTCCATCACCTTGCATTGTTACCTTTTAATTTTTGTGGTGAGGAAATGGAATATTATATAGCCATAAAAAGGAAAGACATTATGACATATGCTATAACGTGAATGAAACTTAAACACATAATGCTAAGTAAAATAAGCTAATCCCAAAAGGATAAATGTTGTATTGTTCTGTGCTGTTTACACAACACTATAAACATACTTAATGCTACTGAACTATACATTTAAGAATGGTTAAAACTGTAAGCATTATGTTATGTATATTCTACCATAATAACAATAAAAAAAATTATGCTAACTAAAAACTACTCTTGAACATAGTAAACAATTATGCTTATCGATATGAAATATACAAGTGGAGCATCTGCACAAGTACTAGTGTAATAAGTTGCTCAAAATTACCATAAAACTTTGAAACTATAAAAACTATAAAAACCCATTTTAGGCCTAATTTTTACAGTCTAAAATGAAAATAAAAAACAACCTCCCCCAAAAAACCTGGAAGAAATTATTTGCAATGCTCGCAGCCATTAAAAAAATTAATATATCCCTTAATACATAAAGAAGTCTTACAAAGTAATAAAGAAAAAGGACATATATACAAAGGAATATTACTCGGCCATGAAAAATAATGAAGTCTTACCATTTTGCGACAACATGAGTGGATCTAGAGGTTATTATACTAAGTGAAATAAGTCAGACAGAGAAAGACAAATACCATATGATTTCACTTATATGTGGAATCGAAAAACAAAATAAGCAAACAAAACAGAAACAGACTCACAGATACAGAGAACAAACTGATGGTTGTCAGATGGGAGGGAAGTTAGGGGGCTGGGTGAAAAAGATGAAGGGATTAAGAAAGACAAATTGGTAGTTACAAAATATTCACAGGGATGAAAAGTACACCGTAGGAAATATAGTCAATAATATTGTAATAAAAATAAAAAAAAAGAGAAAAACTTAGAAAAATGTTCAAAAACATGAAAAAGCAATTTACAAAACAACAATAAATGGTCAGTATATATTTTAAAATAAGCTCAACTTCATCAATAGCCAAAAAAAATGCTAATTAAAACAATGTGACAATTTTTTTATTATAGGCTTAACAAAATTTTTTAAATCAATTTATTTTTCATGGAGATAAGTGGGAGTGAAAATCAATATAATTTTTGTGCACATAAATTGACCTGTACCTATTAAACTTTCAAAATCTATAAATCCTTTGACACCCTCAGTCCCGCTTATAGAAATTCATCCTAGAAAATACTTGCACATTTGCACAAGGAATTCTTGGAAGAAAGTTTGCTGTAATATTCATATACAGTCAGAGAAATATGAAAACAATCAAAGTGCCCATCAAGAGAAATATGATTAAACAAATTGTTGCTAAAATCATACCATGAAATATTATACATCTGTTAAAAAAAGAATGCGGTAGGTGTTAGAATGGAAAGATATTTAAAATGTGTTATTAAGAAAAGATACATAAAAATACATAAAGTATAATTTTAAATAAAAACTACCTATGTATATATATATACATTGTGTGTGCATCTCACAATCATCTTGACACATATCCAACTGCAAACCATGGACATCTCTGCGGAACGGAGGCATAAATATGAGTGGAGCAGAGTAAGTCACTTATAGACACTGTTAGTCAGAATTCTGTTGGTTGCAAGTGAGAGAGATGTAACTGAAAATCACACAGGGCAAGAAGAAAACATTATAAATCCAGAGCGCCTGGCTTCAGACAAGACTGGATCCAAGAACTCATCAGGCTCTGCCATACTCTCCTAGGCGCGTCACCTCTTAATTTTGTTCTTCGACTAAACCCGTCCCCCAGGGTAGGTGAAGCAGCCCCTGGAAGCCCAGATGCTCATCCTTCAAACTGAGCAACACCAGAAGAGAGAGGCTGTCTTTCCCCTTAGCTGCCACACAAAAGTCTGAGGAGGAAGTGATTGCTCCAGCTCAAGAAACATGTTGAATTAGGGTTTGCATTTAGAGTTATGTGACAGTAAATTCAACTAATTTCTGTTTCAACACACAGAGTTTTAGGTTTCTATCTCACACCACAATAAGTCCCTAAAGCAGGCAGCTGCTGGCCTCAGTTCACAGGCACAGCAGTTCTCTCAGGCTTCCTTGTGGTCTGAAGGTGGCAACTGCTGCTTGAGCTAACACATCTCCGGGACAGAGTGAGAAGAAAGAAGCAGCAGCATCTGAATCAGGAAAGCAAAGGTTTGCCCAAACCCCTCAGCAGACTTCTGTTTACTTTTTACTGACAGAATAGGGTCACATGCCTACCCCTACTGCAAAGACATCTGGGAAAGTTTAGTATTCCAAATTCCACAGCAAAGGAGAGAAAAGGAAGTAGATGTTAAAATGTTGGTGAGTGAACCAATCTAGATAATATCCTACAAATCCCCCCTTCTGCCTAATCAATCCCTATGACCAGCCAGGCTCAGGTCTCAGTTTTCATCCCTGTGTCAGAGGAGAGCAGTACTCTGTGACTACCAATCCCAAGGACCACAGGGAAGAGAAGTATTGCTTCTAAAAAACACTGATCTTGCCAAAGAAAGGGTATGAAAAAGCACTGGATAGAAAGTATTAAAATTACCACAGTTGATTACAATGATCAATAAAATACATACACATATACACACATGCACATACACAAAGACACACCAACATGCACATTTACAAACATACACACACAAACACACATGCAGAGATACCAGTCTGGGAAAAGTTGAAAAGTTAAAACCCATCCAATTAACTGTGTTTCTCTTGGGGGGTAGGAGTGAAGAGAACAGGATGACTTTCATTTCTTTATGCAGCTCTGAAAATAGGTGATGAGGGGAGGGCTTTTTTGTTTTTTACAGTATATTTCAACTAACAAAGATATTTTTAAATAATTAATAATAACTTTAAAACCACATTTTACTAAAAGAGGAAATGGGACTAATCCATTTTTTTCATTCGATCCTAGAAATTATTATCATGAAGCAATATTTATTAGAAAGGGTATTGAAGACAAAAAAAAAACTGAGTAAAGAAAGAATCATGAATAATGAAAACTAATTTCTCCCATTTAATTTTCCCTACATCTGTCTAGATGAAATTACACCTACTGAATATTGACTTTGCTTCTAAGGACCTGAAGGCATGTGACATACTTCATTTGACATAGATCACTATATTTAACCTTTGGGTAAAGATGGAGTCAGCATATCTCATTCAATGACACAGAAGAAAGTAATGCATAAAGAGGTGAGGTGATGAATCTGGGCTCAATTGTCACATTGTAATTGCCTTATAGATCCCTCTGCCACCTATGAGGAGGCCTGAGGGACTGGATTTGTTGTGGCTGCTTTACAGCCAGTTTGTCCTCTACCCTAAAAGAAGGGGTTCTTCAATTAGGGTACTATGAACTTGGATTGAAAAAAATTGTCTTCTTTTTGTTTTTTCCACAAACCTCTAACTTAGGTTGCTTCTACTATAATGTAGGGTGCAAACTACAGTAGTATTAGCAGCACCTATGAATTTGTCAGAAATCATGTGAAATCCCAAATATTTTCCTATCATATCACATTGTTACTGATTCCTTGCCGTATCATTTATACACATCACTACTTTCAAATTACAGCAATTATTAGACCTATTATATTATGATAACTGAATTTCAATAAAATTTGTTTTCTCTGTAATCCTATGTATTTCTTATTATGCATTCAAAAGCATTCTTCTGACTGCCAAAAGAATCCAAGGCACATGCACGCACATGCACGAACATGCACGCGCGCACACACACACCCACCCACACACACAAACACACACAAAACACACGCAAGATTAAGAACTTTTGTACAGAATCTCTCAAGCACTGGGGCATATGTAGGAGCCCCTGAACACCTCCCTAAGAGCTTTTAAGATAAGGAAACACATCTTTGTTCCAGATGTGCCCTGATGTATGACCACAAAACATCAGACCCGTTGTCTGGGGCATATGTTTACCACATGTTACAATGTAACCACAAGACAAATCAACTCTCAAATCCCCATTCAGTGCTTTTCTCTTCTCAGGGGTCTTTCAGGAGAACCCTCTCTATCCAAGAGCATCGTCACACATTGCCTGGGTCACACACGAAGCAACTGCCATTTCTACAACATAATCACAGACAGCACAGCAAGTACAGTAGTTCATAGTCAACATTCCAAGACTCGATCACTAAAACTAGAAGCCACATAAAAAGGTTAAAATCTATCAATGTTTTCTCTTTAACTGCCAAAACACTCCCTAGCTAGAGAGAGAATTAGGAGTATTTCTTCCACTATATCAATTAGCTGTCACTTTGGGTGTTTTCCTATGGGCATTGAAGCCAAGCAGAAATGCTTCTGAATTCCAGCTCTTCTATCTACCATGAGTGACCTAAGGCAGATACCTTCCTGAGCTTTGGATTTTTTGACCTGAACAACCTCAAAGCATTGTTCATTCTTTCATTTATGCATTCATTAATCAACAAACGCCTTTTGACCATTTGCTATAAGCTATCTCTACCACAATCCTAAACAGACAATATAGAAATAGAAGGAACTTAGGAAAACCCAACATCAGGATATGTGAATACTCTCAAGACAAAAATCCATAAATCATTCAGAACAGTGGGCCCATCTTGTTATGGGTCAGAACTCAGTACAAGAGAGATGAGGTTTCTCAGCAGCTCAGGGCGGGTCGGGAGGAAGGGTATCAAGGACACCACAGATGTGCCTGAGAACCAGGTTAGTTCATGGTTGCCTGAAACAGACCCAGCCAGCAGTGCACGTGGGATGGGTACGATGCAAAGAATATCAGTGGCTGACACAGAGGTCCACCAAGAAAGTCTAAGAGAAGGTTAGGGGAGGCTACTCAGCACTTGGATGGAGAACAACAGCTATAAATCCAGGGTGGAGAAAGATTCCAGAGGGACACGATAACATCTGTCCAGGGCAAAGCAGAGCCTGTGTTCCCTGTCCTGAAAGCAGAGGCAGTGTTCTGGCTCTTGGGAGAAGGCTTGGCAAGCAGATAACAAGTTAACAGGCACCAGAGCTGACATCCGGAGCAGGCTGCTGATCGCACAGGGATGGAGAGGGTGCACGTGGCACAGAGAGAATGTTGGAACCCAGTAGTCACTGGAGTGTGAAACTGGGGCTAACAATAAAAGAGAACCAGGGAGTGGGCCAGTTACCAAAATCCCAGGTTTAGGAAAATGACCAGAGAGCTAAGTAGAGAGTGACGTACCCGAGACAACATATGTCCTGCCTCCGTGAGGACTATCTCTGAACCTGGGCCAGGATTGGTTGGGTATATAGAGGGCTCCGGGTACACCAGCTCCACGGCACTAGAAAAGGTGAAGCAGAGGAAGCGAATGATGAGAGGGGGTTGAGCCAACCAATGGTTCATCTTTAAAATGTGGCCAAGAAAAGATGCAGATGAGGCTCTGCCATCACTTTGCAAGTCCACCTGCTCCCAATCAAGGCCCTTCCTGTCTTGGAAATATCCTAATACCTAAGGGTCTACTGAAACAGGATTTGCCAAGAAAACACATTACTCTGATAGCAGTGAAAACTTTCAGAGAAACTATTTATTAGCGACTAATTGGTATTGCCAAAGAACATACCGTGAAGAAACTAATATATCACAGATGAATCCATTTCAAAAAGCAGTTTCTCCTACTCAAAATTAGTACAAAAAATCATGGGAAATAAAATAATTTCTTATATCTAGAATTAAATTGGTGAGGTAAACCATTTGTAAATCCAGCTCATGAGTTCGTACTTAAGGCACTCAGTTTGCAACCCTCCCAAAGAAAACCCAAATATCCTGTCCTGATAAACCAACCTTATTTGTCATGCAAATTTCTTAGCATTTTTATTGTAATCCTTTTATATAACAGGCCCAAATAGGAGATGTCTTTTAAAGTTCTGTGGACTTTATTTTCAAAGAAGGAAATATGTCTAAGTTACAAAAACATGCTTTACTTTGTCATCAGGAAGCACTAGCCCTAAAATGGCATGTATATATTACAAAAGGAGTGGAAAGTAGCAGAAATGAATATATTTGTATAACATTTCAAAGATTATGAGAATTTTTAATTTTTTCAAATTTTTCTTTACCCTTTTCATATCATCTTTCCAAGAATAAATATATTCAAACACCCTCCTTTCTTTGACTTACTTTGAATTAGAAAATTGAACTGGTGTAGCCTTCGATTGATGGTAGCCTGTATTGATGATAACATAACTAAACCCAAATGTTATCTGGACACCTCTACTGACTGTTGGGGTTCTCCTTTACAACTCGTCTGCCACTAAGGAGCTGCTCTGACTTTGTCGTCTAAAGAATGCTCAAAGCACTTTAGAATAAAAATGCTTTACAAGTTTTGAAAGCCAAAGTTCCTGAAGGTTTCATAACATCTTCCCCTCCCTTCCTGGGACAACTGTACTAAATTGAAGTGACTAAGAGGGATCTCTCTGGGGCCATAAAGAGTGACTTCAGCTGACCATCACACCTGAAAGTCCATGACAATGATTATTATTTTCCTTTAAAACCACATTTCATCTTATGTCCAGGGAACTATAAACTTCCACAGTCCCCAGGGGTTCCTTCTCTCAATATCAAGTTTGGGCTGAGGCCTAAATTCTATGATCTCACATAAAAATTGCTATTAGTGCTTTTAAAAATAAATATCTTTCCAGTAGAGAACAAGTGAATAGGAGCTGATTGCCCAATCAGTGGCTGTACTTGGCATTGACAAATAATGACTACAAAGTTGCTTTCCAATTTTTAATATGTAATCAAGGATGTTAGGTGATCACATCTGTTACAGGTTGAATTGTGTCCCACAAAAAAATATGTCGAAGTCCTAACTGCTATGAATATGACCTCATTTGGAAATAGGCTCTTTACAGACATAATCAAGTTAAGATGAGTTTATTAGGGTCGGTCCTAACCCAATATGACTGGTTCCTCATAAAAGGAGAATGCCATGTGATGACAGTGGCAGAGACTGAAGTGCTGTGGCTGCAAATCAAGGAACACCAAAGATTACCAGCAAGCCACCAAAAGCTAAGATAAGGCAAGGAAGGATTCCCTTACAGATTTCAGAGGTACGTGGCCCTGCTGACTTACACCTTGATTTCAGACTTCCAGCTTCCAGAACTGTAACAATAAATTCCTGTTGTTCTGAGTCATCAGTTTGTGGTACCTTCTTATAGCAGCCATAAGAAACTAATACATCTCTGCTTCTTATTGCTAGTTTTCATATCGATGTAAGATTCTTGGTGGACTTTTCCTTGAAAGTACCTCATACATTCAACTCCTGTAATTGGAGTGATAAAGAACCAACCTCATAAAATGCATAGGTTTACTATTTCAATAAGTATAACAAAAAGTCCCTCTTCCCAGATAAAATATAGGATGATTCATTAAATTTGAATTTCAGATAAATAATTTATAATTTTTTAGTTACGTGTGTTCTATGCATTATCGGGGACGTACTTTATTATAAAACTATTCACTGTTTACCTGAAATTCCAATTTAACTGGGTATCTAATATTTTTATTTGTTAAACCGGGCAGCCCTATATCCACCACATCGATGCAAGGCCTGCTTCTGGAATAGCCCGTTATTCCAGACAAACTATTTGAGCCAACAAGACAAACTACTATATATTGAATACTATATAGCCTCTTCTTCCTCTTCAGTTTCGAGTTGCTACAGTTTAATTTGTAGACACTGTTAACAATTATAGATGGATGATGATTGCTGCAGTGAGTTTGCTTTGGGTAAGCACCATGACATCCATACAGCTTTTATAAAATGCTACACAATCAATAAAAAGAAATTAGAACCATCAATTCTATGTGTAAAGATGCAATCAGCTTTCAGGAGCATTTTGAATTTCAATGTTGTGACCAACATAAGAATATAGGAAGAACACAAAAGGGTTTTTCGTCCTTCTCCTCAACACTAAATTAATTATTTCTTGTAAAAATGTAATATATCCCTTTATGGATAATACTGTTATTAGGAGACTTTGTAATCTGCTACTTCGATCTTATTTCTTATCCTCCCTGGACCTCTGCTCCTTCATCTGTAAAATGAATGAGCTGGAAGACAATTTCAGGGCCTTTGTCAGGATTCAGGAATTAGCCGCAGGCTTAATCAGCCTTTCTCTGTGTACTCCTAGTTGCCTCCCGGCACAGGTGACCCACCTCTCATCAATGTTCCTCTTCCCTAGGGTTGGGGAATGACTTCCCAAGCAGAATGGAAACCACAAAAGAAACAATTATTAAATTTGACTGACTACATCAAAAGGCTCAATGAACTAAATTAAAAGGAAAATGACAAATTTTTTAAAATATGTATGATACAATATAGAAAAATTTTAATTATATAAATTATAAAATATAAAAAATATAAAAAATTTAATGCCAAGAAAAATTTGGGCAAAGGACATAATAGGAAGTTTATATACTTATACACACAAACACATATACATAAAAAAAGATCATAAACATATAAAAATATATTTCATCCATTGATAATTAGAGAAATATAAATTAAAGAAGGCAAGCACAATTTTGCCTATCAAATTGATAAAATTCTTTTAGGAAAACAACCCAATATTAGAAATATTTACTCTCATACTCTGCTGACAACTACATAAGATGATATAATCATTTTAGAAATCAATTTAGCAATTTATATCAAAGGCAGTAAAATCCACATTTTGATTCAGCAATTGCATTTCTGGGAATTGTGTTCGAATATTTGCCTTTAAGACCTCACTCACTATATATGGCAACAGCAATAATTCGAAAACAATTTAACTTTAGGTTTGATCCAATAAATTATGACACAACCATATGACAGAATACTATGTAGCTATTTAAAAGCATGTGTAGAAGAGTATTGAATAACATGAAACATGTTCATAATATAGCAAAACCAATCTAAAGCAGCTACCAAGAGTATGATCCCATTGCTCTAAAATATGTATATAAAAATATATAACCCTAGATAAAAGACCACACAACATATACAAATGGAATGTTCTGGGAAGATATTTCACCTGTAAGTAGTGAAGAAGGCAAGACTGGGCAGAGGAAGGAGCTGATGCAATGCAGTTGCAACTGTGATGGACCTCAGCTATCCCATGGAGGGCTCCAGAGCTAGGATGGCCCTCCAGAGTTGCTCAAAAAAGAGGGTAACGGGGGAGGCCTTTGTACACCCACATCGCCAAGAGGAGGAACAGCCCGGGGCAAGGCAGTTCCCTATCGCAGAGGTTCAATCACAATGAAGAACACAGCTATAAGCCTTTGGCAACCCATATTCTCAGCAGCCTGGGGATGGATGTGCCAGCCCCAAAGAGGGGTCAGGGTGAGCCCCGCAGTATGTCAGTGTAGTAGAACACACTGAAGCCCCACTTCCTTTCCAAAAGCACACTAGGCATAAATTTTAAATAGTTCAAAGGTATAGCTACACACAAAAATAAAATAAGCACATCCATGACGCCAAAAAAGAAAATTTAGTGACAAACAAAGGCTAAAAACATAGAGTGGCTTTGGGATCAAAAACAGGCAATGCTGGCTACAGCATGGGACAAGGGAGAGTAAGTCTGGACCCAGAGGTGGTGGCACCTAGTACCACTCTATCCACTGGTAAAAGTTAACAAAAGACTTAACCACCCAATATACTCAGGACGACCAAAGACCCACACTCAGTAGGAGTAAAAGACTGAGTCGCTCACCAAGTAAATAAATCACAACTCATTGAGGTGCTGGCTGAGGGAATTGGTAGTAGAATAAAGAAGTTATAAATACCAACTCTAATCTTATAGCCAATTGCATAAGGAGGACTGCAGTAGTACACATATTTTTCTTTAGTTTTTTATTTATATGTTTCCCATCCACCATTTTCCTATTTTATACAAGATGCGATAAACTTTATAATGTAGTTTTTAGGTTATAGGATATCAAGCTGGGATTCTGATTGGATTAAAAGAGGTTTAAATATCATTCAGAACCAAAAATGAAAGTGTGGCAATGATAAATACAGTTCTGTAAGCTTGGTCCAATAAAGGGGGGTGAGGGGAAAATACAGGTGGATATGCTAACTGAAAAGAGCCCTTTTCTGGGGAGAAAGTGTGTTTCTATTGAACTGAAAGACAGCTTCATCACCTTAGGGAGGAGCATGCTGTCATCATTTGGAAATTTAAATATGGGCAAAAGTATATAAATAAATGCTAACCATATACTATTCCACTCAATGGTTAAACCACAATTTACTGTATCATTCCCTATCCTTCTAGGTTGACACTTATTTCCAGTTCTTTCTATTATAAATTATGTAGTGATAACACTTTCCATGTTTTGTAATTTTTCAATAGAGTCATAAAATTGCGATCCAAGGACATGTTTCTAATCTTCTCAGCCTTCCACAGCTCTATGGAAGAGTTTCTTTTCTCTTTAAGAGTGGCCAATGAGATCAGAAAAAAAACTGGTGGCACCTTAGGGCCTCACTATCAATTCCTGTTCATTGACTTCCCTGACTCTCCACATTAAAATCTTCATACTCTGAAGAGGAGGCGGTAGAGGAGGAGAAATTTGCTTCTCAAGACGGCTTGTACTCTTATTTACTCATTCAACAAACTTTTAAAAGAAATTTCTGAATGGTGTGCCCTAACGGTGTCTCTTTAACTACAAAATAAAATTATAGCACTCTTCTAGAAAGTATATAGAATTTCAGGGCACAACTTTTGTGTATCAGCATCAGTTCTCACTCCATTTTTCTTTCCTATCTTTTTTTAATTTTGCATCATATTTCACCTATTTCAAATTTCTTTGAAATAAACTACATTGTATTGTGGGTGCCTTAAAAAAAAAAGAGAAAAAGTGAATCTGTATACTTATGACAGCAATTACTAAATGCCCAACTTAGAATAACTTAAACAATAAATACCTATAATAATTTCAAGTAATAAATCTGAAGACATACCATTCAAGAACTGGTCAAGCAACTTAGAGATATCATCCTGGTCCCAGGCTCTTTCCATCCTTTTACTCTGATGTCTTCAATATACTGGATTTTCAACTGCTGGTCGGTTGTCTCATGGTGGTAAGATGGCTGCAATGACTCTAAATATCACATTCTCACACCACAATACATAAAACTGAAAGAGACGAAAAAAGGCCCCCTTGTACAAATCTCTCTAAAAGGGGAAAAAATCTTTACCAAATGCACTCTACCAAACTTTTCTTTTATCTCATTAGCCGGAACTGGGTCACATGGATACCATTAGCTACAAAAACACTGAGAAAATGAGAATTTGGCATTTTCAGCTTCATTCAAGAGAAGTAGGCTTTTCTAGAAGGAAAGAGGTAGTAGGAAATGTGTATTTAGTAGAAAACCAAGTATCTGCTATAGCTACAGAATGGATGGGGTTGACAGTGAGTAGATGGGTGAATACATGTATACATACCTACATAAAAATAAAGCCTTTTTTTTAAGCTTTGAGGTCCAAACTTTTGCTTTCAGGTTTCTATCTATCTATCTCATGACTCACATGCATTCTGCCTTCCTTGCCTTGCCCACTCCCCTGTCTCTCTCACACACGAAGCTTCCAGTAAGCTTCCTGCAACATATTTCCTAATATTTTCATTTCAACAGTCCATGATGCAATATTTAATTGTTCTTTGTTTGGAACAAATGACATGAGCCAGGTATATTTACATTTCATCTTAAGATGATATACCCTTCTGCTTAGAAACTATCAAACTTGTCTGGAAGTCTAATGAGTCACAATGAATAAGTTACTATATGTGTAATTCAATAATCAATTTAAAAAACCTCCAATACATTAGTCGGATAAAATTATAAAATGCCTACTTATTGATATATAAAACTCCACAATTTACTAAACACTCTCATATTCATTATCTTACTAATCTTCACAATGACCCTGCAAAGTTAGTATCATTAGCATTACACAGATGAAGAAACTACTGCTCATTAGAATTAAGTGAACTTGGCTAGTCTTAGTAAGCTTTAACTCACTTATTGAGACACATGACAACTACTTTTAGGTTCTACACAAGTAGGAAAGAATCCAGCTATGTCTCATATTTTATTAGATGAATATGTTTTTAAGAATGATGAGATTTTAGGCATATCTGTGGCCCTTAGTATTTTGTTCTACAAAATTAAGGCCTTTAATAGGTTAAAGGTTCCCAACCAGCAGTATAACAACCAGAAAAGATGATCCAGTAAATCTCTGAGCCTTACCTGAGTAATATCTGAAAAAGTACCACTACCCCAAACCTTTTTCTTCCAACCCTTACCCCTAATAATGATTTTACTCATTCATAAATTCATTCAGAAAATATTTATGAAACATCTTCCATGGGCTAGAAATTTACAGGGGAAAATATAAAGCAACAGAAACAGAGTTCTTCCCTAATGCCCAGGTTTTCACTACAATAACTTTATATCCCTGCCCAGATTATCGAAATTTTATGTAAAGACTAAAAATTGTCAATTTCTAAGGTTTCTTTGTGTACTAAACAGCTGTGGATCTATGACTCCAGATGTGAGAAATCAAATTAAGAGAGTGATTATAAGAAAAAGAGACCTGTAGAGAGAGAAATAATCAGTGAAAGGAAAAGACAGAAGCCAGATGTTAACAGCTCAGTCTTTTCCTATTAGCATTTCCTCAGATAACACATAGCAGTTGAGTGGGGTCCAAATAGAGTCAACACTTCCACAGACCCATATGTGGCCCCACAATGTCAGTTACATCTCCCCATAGGTCCACTGTGCCCTGCTCACCAGATTAATACCAGAGCTTGATGTTCGGATCACCGTTTGTATTACAGGGCCCATCTGAGACCTTGGATGCTGCCCTACACTGTGCCTTTGAAATCCCAGATTTCCCAGTGGCAAAGATGGGTGGAGATGGATTTTTATGACTCCAAAAAGCCACTCAGAAGATTAATGACTTCTGTTTTGCAAAGTGTTTTTAAATCCCCAGATGAGAGTTGCTCATACAGTCGGCTACTGTATGATTAGCATTTGCTTGCTTTAAAGTGGTTAGTCCCTCCATATTTCAGGACCCCCAAAAAGACCCAGAGTAAAGGCAATGCCCAGGAGTCTACTGATGGCTTTTAGATTGCACTTCCCCAGAGGCTGATGAGCTGACAGAGATAGAACACTCGTATTCAGCACCACCTTTATAGAGACACATTGCATCTTCACTTTCAGATGTGGGATCAAGAGCATAAAAGTCACATTTGAACCAACATCTGATGTCTCCCTTGAGGCCATGCTGCAGACTGCCACCATGCTGTTCTGTTTCTGGAATGTTTCCAGGCTAATAGCAAAATGATTTCTTATGGGACTATCAGAGGGGAAAGACTGAGTGGAGATTTATCTTGCTACTTAGAAAAATAATTAGTAAATAAGTTTGAGTGATAATCACAGAAAATCCAAACTGATTTAATACATGTGGCTTCTAATGATGTGTAAATTGATTAGAAACTATACTTACAATCTGATTATCCTTAGGTAGATCAAAGGTCAGTTTTGGAATTCTATGTTGTTGTCTATTTTAAGAGTGATTTTTTTGTCAAGTTGAGCAATTTATACTTTAAAAGATAAAAATAAACAACATTGATGTAATAAGGAGAAAATAAAATTACTGTATTGCTTTTCCCCTATGAAAAATTTTCCCTTTTCAAGTTTATTTCAAGTTTTTTAAAGGATATTAAAAGCATTAGAGTTCCAGTTAAGATAGCAGAGTAAGTAAAGGCTGTGTTTGCCTCCTCTCACAACTACGTCAAAATTAGAACAAATTAAACTACAGAACAACCATCATTGAAAACTGCCTGAAGTCTAACTGAACCAAAGTCCTACAACTAAGGACATAGAAAAGAAGCCACCTTGAGACTGGTAGGAAGGACAAAGACACGGAACAAGCTGGACCCACGCCCAGGTATGGCGCTTAAAAATAGGGAGGGCTATCTTGGCTGCGGAGGTGCCACCTGAGGATCAAGGTGTCCCAGCCCCACATCAGGCTCCCCAACCCTGGGTCCCAGTGCTTGGAAGAGAAGTTCCCATACAGGGTGCTTGTCCATAAAATAGATAGGTGCCAGGGGAATGAGAGATGAAACCAGAGTAAGCATATAGTCTTCACTAAGAATGTGACTATTAGGAACATAGTAGTAGGGACTTGATACATAAGAACCAAGTTGCTACTAGCCTAAAAGCCCTGGAAATTGGCCTTTTCTTGAGTGTCCATTCTGACAGGCACCTTGAAAACATTATTATTAATATTCACAACTCCAAGAGATCAGAGTGATTATCCCCATTTTACAGATGAAAAAAAATCAAAGGCAAAGAAATTAAGGAGTTTTCCCAAGTTCATGTTGTTACTATAGTGCAAAAAAAGCGTAATTCAAACACAAGCTACTCTGACATCCAAGTCCATGTACCATACTTCCTCACAAACCCAGTTAATGTGAATCACCTAGCTGCAAACACATCTTTATGCATCTCTATTTATTTATATACTTGGGTCTGTGTTATGTGCACAATCTTTAGAAACAAAAGTATAGAAACCATATAAAATAGTAACCATATTTTACACAGTAATTGAAAGCTATTGTCTGAGTAATTAGTTTTATGTCAGGTGTAACAGTCAGTCTGACTGAAATAATAAGAAGACTAAAAATAACATGCCTTAACCAATCACAGGCAAAAGATATTGGATCATGCCCAGCTTATATCAGTGATTCTCAAAGAATAGTCCTTGAACCTTCAGCATATGTATCATCTCAAAACTTGTTAGGAGTGCCCCACCCAGACATACTGAATCAGATATTCTGGGGGTGGATCTCAGAAAACTGTTTTAACAAGCCTCCCAAGTGAAGGTGATACATGCTAAAGTTCGAGAACACTGGTTTAGACTTTAACCAGTTCTGATTTGACCTCTAAGGCTAAAGCATCCCTGAGGACACAGGATGGAAAGTGAACATCTAAACAGATTTGGGGCTCTGACGGCAAGAAAGATGTCTGCTAGGAAGTCTCCTCCACACACACACACACACACACACACACACACACACACACACACACACAAACTTCAAAGGATCAGAGAAGGGTTACAGGCCTCAAAGGAAGTGACAGGTGATTTGGCCAGTAGGGTGAGAGAGTTTCATAGGACCAAAAAGGGCATTTCAGAAAGTGGAAACAAATGAGAGAAAGAAGTTCTTATAGTTCTCTTCACCCAAAGCCACTTAACTAATTAGGGTTTATTTGTTGCAGATAAAGTAAAAATTCATTTCCTCAAATGTCAATCTAATACATATGAAAACCCCCAACTCCTTCTTTTTCAATTATAAATATGCCTAAAGGGGAATTGCAATTTTAAAGTATTTCAATGTGAAGTAAGTAACTAACTAATCCCCTTAAGATTATTTTTCATATTTAGATTAACTTAGTGAGACCTTGTATTACTCACACATAGTTCCTCTGTATAATTAAAGTATTATCACTACTTGTCTCAAAAAGCCAGTACAAGTTTAACAAAAATATCTGGGGTCATATTTTTAACTACTGCTTTGTGGTTTTCTAATGTGAATAAGAAAGGAATACCAAAATTTGGCAAATAAGTAAGTTAAAGACAAGTAACAGACTGGGGGGAATATTTACAATACACAGAATGGGAAAGGAGTTAATGTTCGAAATACAGAAAGAGCTCCTACCAGCAAAAAAGAAAAACAACTCAATAGAAAAATGAGCATAGGAAGCAAACAAGTCATTCATTCATTCAACAACAATTTTATTTTAGATTCAGTTTTGTTCGCATACGAAAGGGCTCATCCTTCTTAGTTATGTGACCTTGAACAGTTTATTTAAATTCTCTCTGACTCAGTTTTCCCACCAGCCATAGGCATCAGATAATAATAGTACCTACTTCATAGGGTTTTTTTTAAATATTAAAATACATGTAAAGTACAAAAAGTTTCAGCAAATGCTAAATATTACTATTATTATGTTACATGTTACAAGATAAGCACTCTAATAGGCACTAGCAATTCTCAAAAGGAGAAAAATTAATGCTTTATGTTTCCTATCTCTTTGTTAAAGTTCTCACTGAGTTTATTGAGCATCCTTATAACTGGTGCTTTGAACTCTGCATCTGGTAGATTGCTTGTCTCCATTTTTTTTAGTTCTTTTTCTGGAGCTTTGTTCTTTTGTTTGGGACCTGTTTCTTTGTCTCCTCATTTTGGCTGCCTCCCTGTGTTTGTTTCTATGTATTAGGTAGAGCTGCTCTGTCTCCTGGTCTTAGTAGAGTAGCTTTATGTAGTAGGTGTCCTGTACAGCCTAGTGGTACAGTGTCCCTGGTCACCTGAGCTGGGTGCTCCAGGCATGTCCCTGTGTGGGTTCTGTATGCCTTCCTATTGTAGTTGAACCTTGATTGCTGTTGGCGCTTTAGTGGGAGGGATTAACCCTTAGTTTGACTGGTTGTGAGGACTGGATGGGACTACAGTGGAGGAGCCGTTGTGCAGGGGCTGACCCTACAGAGCAGGATTCGCTTTAGCAGGGCTCTGGTGTCTGCCCAGTCTGCCTTTGGGCGTATCATTTGTGGAGGTGGTTGGATGGTGCTCTGGTGTGGTCTGAAGCTCACCAACAGAGCCCACCAGGTATATCGGTTCTGGGGCCTCTTGGGCGGGGCTCTCTTGCAGCATAACTTCAGCTGCTGTCTGTGCCCTGCACAGAGCCACTTGGTATGAGCTACAAAGTGATCTGCAGATGGTTGCCTCTTGTGCTGGACTTAGAGGTGCCCAGGAAAAGCTAAGCTGTGACCTAAGCCCAGCTGCCAGTAGTGCTGGGCTTGGGGCTGCTTAGCAAGATGTACAGGGAACACTGAGACTAGATCTACTTGTTTACAGTTTGTGAAACTTTGAGAGATTATAGGAAAGTCAGGAGCAGGAGTCAAGACAGGCCATTTGTATGGAAAAGCCACTGGAAGGGACTTGGGTGGGCCTGCAAGTTGGGTGGGGCAGGGTCTCTGATGTGTCACTTCTATTACAGGAAATACTCACCACTTGGAGAAGAGCCTAGCAAGGAAGCCGCCCGATCTACATCAAACTGTGATATGAAAGAGAAATAAACCTTTGTTTATTAAGCCACAGAAATTTTCAGATTTATCTGTTCCATAGAACGGCTTAACCTAGCCTGATTACTACAGGCTCCATTGGTGACTTTACATTCTACTTAAGATTTAGAATATAGAGTGTCATTTAAAATAGACAGATGATTGAAGTTTAAGTCTTCTAAGTTGATCACATTCTTCCTTTTACATAACTATCCACGTCTCATCTCCCAAACATATGCAAAAATACACACTACTATTGGGTACCTTTTCATGAGTCCACTAGCCATCCTATCTAATAGACACTCCTTTCTCAGGGAAGTCTTATGCACATACATTCTATTTTATCCTTTCTCTGTAGCATTTAGGAAGTTGAAAACAGAGAGGGATGATGAAGATAAGTTGAAAATACAGATTTAAATAAGAAAGAGAATATCACCAGTAGGTTTTATACATATCAGGAGAGTACTCTATTTTTCAGCATTAAAAATCATATCATATCAAACATACCATTTCAAATGAACACTTTCTTGACTAAAAAAAATTCTAGGTACATATATGAACCCTGAAAGAATAAAACACTTTAGGGAAGGGAAGAGTAGACATGCAATGAAATGTTTGAATTTTATCATGTCTGGTGCCAACCCATACATTTTTCCTACCTCTGTCTTTCTGGGCATAATGCATACATTGATCTGACTTTACTTGTGCTGTTCCAGCCCTCAACAAGGATATGCTTAACTTAGTCATCCTTCCTATTAGAGGCTTAGGGAAGGAGTTGCTAGAATCTCCAATTGCAACATGAACCCCCTTTACTGCCACTCATACCCAGGATGCCCAAATGACCACTAGTTTCCTGTGTAGACCTCAAATCTACCCTCTTTAAGTTCCTATCATTAAGTTCCTGCTTTTGAGTTTATACAAATTTTTCTCTGAGCCCTATTTCAAGCTATTGTTCCTAAAACTATTCTTACTAGTCCTGTCCCACCCCATAAAAAACTCACCCCCTTAGGTTGGAGCCTGTAATCAAGGATGGTTAATAATGCTGAGTATTAACACACCATATGCTAAGCTGCTTTCCTACAGCATCTTTAAATCCCCACAACCATACTTTAAAGTAGGTACTATTATTAGCACACTCTCCAAATGAGGGAACTGAAATCTAAGATTTTAGGGAACTTCCCCAGAGTTTCCAGACTAGGAAGTGGCACAGTCACTGCTGTCTGACACTATTTAATTTAAAGAATTAAATATACCATGGTATAATGGATTTCAAAAAATTAATGTATTGTCCAGAGGCTAGCCAGTGGAAGTGATTATTGGACTGACAGACCATGTGCTGCCCCTGTACTGTCTAGGGTTTCCTAGGCAGCCGCTTAAGACACTTGAGTGTGCATGTGTGATGGTGGCATGTGAGGGAGAGAAATCAGCCCAGCCAGGAAGGTATTACCCAAGTCAGTCCATAAATAGACAGCTCAGATACAAGAGCAGAAGTTAAGGTTAATTTTTCCACCAGTTAATCAAGAAAGACAAATGTAAACTTCACAACTTTTGGTGTTAGCCAAAAGTATAGGCAAGCTCATCTGAAAACTGAAGGCATGCTATGAAAAACAATATGGAGGATCCTCAAAAAATTAAAAATAGAACTACTATATGTAAATCAAACCTTGATGCTATATGCCTTAAACTTGTATGTCAATTAGTTTTCAGTAAAACCGAGGGTGCACACAAGGGAGCCCTATTTATGTGATGCCTGAACAGGTAGAAATGAGTTGGGGGATGAGGATCAGGAGGACTCCTTAAAGGAGTTTCACCTGTTGCTGACATCTGGATTAATACAGTCTCATTTCCCCTACACACTTCCCTCCAGAATCAGTTAAATCAATCTGATCTCTGAAAGGTTCTTTATCATTTTAAATCTATAGTGTTACATATTCAGAGTAAAAGAAAAAGACAAGATTCTGGTTATTTGTATAGGTTAAAAAAAAAAAAGTAGGTGAAACTGAACTGAAATACTCTATTTGGTCCAAGATAAACATAATCACATCCACACTCATTTATTTGAGCAATATGTGAAGTTATGATATAGATTTAACATCAGGTTTCAAACCATGCATTGAATAAGAGCACCCTCATCAGGCCACAAAAAATTCATCAAGTTATATTAACAGTGCTAAATTGTCACTTAGCTCCCAAGATGAGTAAGTTGTGCAGCAATAAGCGAAAATTACAGAAATATATGCCAGCCATCCCAAAATTGCCTTCCTAAGCCACCTTACCATCTTATCATTTAATAAAGGCAATTTCTAGGCAATGTTTTGTGTGTAGGTAGGGTAAAGAACACTGAAGTCAAAATGTTTTAGTTCAAGCTCTAACACTAACTGTGTGACCTCGAGTAAATCAGTGAACCTCTCTTAGCCTCCATTTACTCATCTCTAAGATAGGCATAACCATTACTAAGTCTGCTTCACTAGGATCAAATAAGATTCATCTCAAAGTACTTTGTAAAATATAAAGCAAAGATAAATATCAGATATTATCAGTATTATCTTCACTGGAATGATATAGATGAAGAACCATTTCATTTGGCAAGATCAAGAAGGTAATGACTAAAAAGACATTTGTTATTTCTGTGAGATAAGTATTCACTTTTTTAAAAAGTGAATGTGATCTTTAATTACAAGAAAAAAGCACTAGCTTTACAGAGGATCTTCGCTACACATAAAGATGTGCACTTTAGACTCACATCGTAGATGATCTACTTTTTAACTCCTTGTCAAGGATTTGAATCATTTAAATTAGAGGTCAGTATTAACAAAGATTCATTAAGTACCAGAGAGGTAGAGCCTGCTATGCTAGGTTTTCAAAAGAGCCCAGTGAAATGCACTGAATTTGTATTTAAATCTTAGATGCGAGGAGGCACCTCAAGAGGTCATCTAATGTAGCTAGTAAGTTTCTCTTACAGCTCCTGTGTCAGAGAAAGATCTCAAAAGATAAAAATCTGTAAATGACAGTTACCTCTAGGAAGTGTATAGTTCAAGGTGGTACCATCACATCTGTATTGTTCGAAAGTTTTAAATAACGAATACATGTTGCTTTGTCACTTAAGGAAAATGATTTGTTAAAGTCGGTAAACTTTTTTTTTAAATGAAGCCACATAGTTCAAAGCCTCGGTTTCAAAGGACATTCTAGAGGTAAGATGTATAGTCTAAAGCAAGATTCCAGACTCCTTTGCTTGCATTACACCTACAAAACTTTGAAAACTGTTTATTTTTTTATGTAGTTTTAAGTGAAGCATCAAATGATGCAGGACAGGACAAATTTCCCCAAGTTGGTGGGGGGGAGACTAAGCCCAGCACCAAGAGAAAAGGGTCCTTTGGCAGAAAGTGTAGAAAAAATTTGACACACACCCCACAGCTGGAGTCAAAAGAAAAGTTTATGAGAAAAAGGGTAACACTCCACAGTGGTTTCCTCATAGAGGCAGAGAGAGAGAGAGAGAGAGAGAGGGACCAAGAGAGACGTGGAAAGACAGTGAGTAGTGGTGGACCAGTGTTCAGGGAATTAGGTTTATATAACATTCCTTAGTTCCTGTAAGTTATTGTTTAAAAGATTTTGTTAACCCGTTTCCTTTGGTATGAACATACAGTGAGGAAGGGGAAGAGTATATCACATGAAAAGGTAAGAACATTAGAGTGAAAGGCCTGTTGGCAGTTCCCAGCCTTTAATCCATAGGTTCCCCATGGTTTTAGCCATGGTTCCTGGTTCCCCTTCACAGGTGTGGTGAATGGGTTGTTAGTAATCGAGAACATCATGACCTTCCTTTGTCCTGAAGGTGTCCTCCTGGCCTGGCTGCAGGACTGATCAGCATATTACAGTCTCTGAATGTAGCTTGATTAATATTTTTAATTCTCTTGCCTCCTCCCTACATTATAAGTTTTTTCATTATAAACATACTCACAAAGGATATAATTTTGGCATGTTGTAAATATTGATATTTTTAATGTATACAATTGAATCTGAATATTATAGTAATTTGATATCCATTTTTACACATTAATAAACAAGCTCTTCTTTAAAAATTCTATAGCACTCAACTTTCTCCTTTAATTCTAAACCAGTCAAGGTTCAGTGCAAAAAAAACAGAAGCCACTCAAGGTATTTTCAGCAGAAAGGAATTTAATAGAGAAAATTGGGTTCTTACAAAACCACCAGAGCAAGCTCTAAGTAAGCTTCCAAAAGTCCAGCCTAGGCAAATATTTCTGGGATAGAAAGTGTATCCTTGGTTTCCCAGGGCTGAGTGTCTGGTGGGTTAGGTGGATAATGAGTAGTTAATAGTATTACTGGAACATGACCCTGTTCCTATATTGTCTATGGCTGCTTTTGCTCTGCGCTACAGAGACTGCTTAGTCCTTAAAGTCTAAAATATTTACCATCTGACCCTTTAAGAAAAAGGTTGCTAACTTGTAAGGGGGAGGAGGGGGAATTACCCTTTAATTTGAAGATGCAGTGCTGAATTGTCAGAAATAAACATGTAACTTTTCACCTTCTCTTCCTTAAAATGAAGCTAAATAAGCACTCAGGGCACAGATTGAGACACTAATAAAAGCAAATCCTTGCCAATTGTTTCTCTCTGACAAGAATGGGAAAAATACAGAAAATAACTTTGCAGATTGGAGTTTCCCATCATGCTTCTTACAACTTTAATTATTCCAAATCTGAGATAGATAAACAATAGTTTTATTTTTAAATGGTAATAGTTAAAGTACACTAAAAACTGTAACCTTTGCAACTATTTAAATTTATGATGAAAAATTTTAATGTCAATTTTAAAACATATGTGGAGTACCTAGCTGTTTTTGTTTTATCATATTTTTTTAATCCTTAGAGAGAACGTGCAAGCAAAAATGTTTAAAGACCCCTGGCCCAAAGAAGAAAGTCATCTTTGATTTTAGCAAGAACCCTAGACAGATATATAACCTCTCCCTCCCCGCCTAGAATTATTAAGAGTTAACTATCTTTCTTTTATTATTATTCATTGTTAAGGCACATAGTATCTCTGTTCATTCAGCATATCACATTATAGAGGTTTCCAGAAGTAAAGGTCTATGTACAAGTAATTCCTGGTATGGATACATAATTGAAGAGGAAACTTACATCTATCTATTGAGCATCTACTATTTGCCAGACTCTACATAAATTATCTTATTTCATATCTTAATTCCTTACAATTACACTTTGAGGTACATGGTATTATACTAATTCCATTTGTTAGCTAAAAAACGAAACTGATACCACCTGTTTAGGTAATATACTTATACCCATATAGCCTAGTATACAAAACTAGAATACAACCCCAAGACTGTTTCACACCAAAGCCTATGTACTTTCTACTCCCTGCACTACTTAGTTCAGCTTTCTTATATCTCAGGCCTGTATTTACATGTGTTGAGTCCACAACATGCAAGTATTCTGGTACCTACAGTGATAATACTTAGTTCCTAACAGTCCCTGAGACTTAGTTCCTCTACAACCATCCATTGACAAGATAGTTAAACTACATAACAACCAAGGGTGCACCAGCGCCAGCCACTCCAAACAGATCGCAGCACAAAGATAGGGAAAGGGCTACGTGGGTTTACTGTACCTAAAACCATAGCATTTTTAGAACTGAAAAGGATAAACCTGCCCAACTACCTCATTTTTCAGATAAAGAAGCTTAACAATCTGCCAAATGTCACACTGTCAGTTACTGATTGGGCCAGAATAGAACACCCGTCTCCAGAATCTCCTTAATTTTAATGATTTTGATGAGTGTGCAAATGACTGACATAGTTCTGCTTTCTGTTTTTTAGAATCTAAAAGAACTTGACGTGGCTTCGCACATACAATCTCCAAAGCCAGGATGGTTTCAAATAAGAAATTAAAGGTTCAGAATAAATCTGTGAATTTCTGTTATATGATTCCAGTTAAGCAAGGCAACCCTTGGTTGACCTCACAGATTGCAAGGACCTTGTCAGTTTACAATCTCTTATTTTTTCCACCTACAGTACCTGGTCTTCCTAGGTGGTCTCCCATCCTAGTACTAACCAGGTCCAACCCTGCTTAGCTTCCGAGATCAGACAGGATTGGGTTTGCTCAGGGTAGCATGGCCATAGACTGATGTCTGTTCTGATACCTGCCCTCTTTCTCTTCCTTTTGTATGTCATCATCCACTACTTGCATTTTACCAGCGGGGAAGACTGCATCTCATGGGGCAAACAAAAAATCCAGGGATCTTGTTAAATTGCAGTCTGATTCAGTAGGTCCAGGGTAAGGGCCAAGATTCTGCATTTTTAACAAGCTCCTAAGTGATGGCAGTGTTGCTGATCAGCAGACCTCACATTAAGTAGGAAGAATTTAAACAACATTGTATGAGGAGTGTTGCTTTACAAAAGGAATTTTCGAAATTAAAAAACAGGAAGAAAGACTGGATAGTGTTTAGGGTTACCCAAATTAAGGCAAGCCCTAAAATCAGTATTTCTGAGCACTGACCTCTAACCAGTAAGCAAGCAGCTTCATCCGATGTGTTGGGAAACAAAATTATCAAGCCTCCTTAGCCAAAATACACACACACACACGTGTGTATATGTGTGTGTATAAAATGAACATACCTATCCTGGATGACATTATCTTTTACACTTTAATAAAAGTAATGATGCTTCTTAGAATACTCATTAAAAACATACACTGCATTTTTCTCATGGCTAGCAATTCCTGAGATTGTAGTTCTCTAGGCTCATTACTCTTCACTCTGCTTTCTAAAAACAATTCTACCACCAAGTGGACAACACAAAAATTAGTTTATATGATACAACATTCAGGCTTTTTCCAATTCCGTTCTCCAACTTCACAGGTTAGTGAAGGCTTATTAATCTTGAGCTAATTAATAGAGCCCCAGCAGGGCTTACTACTTAAAGATGGACAACCTCAGAAGATATGTCATATTAAAGAACCATTTTCCAATATCATTTAAACAACAGCATCTAAACAGAAAGACCCTGCTGATCAGAGAATGTATAACAACAGATAAATATTTCCTTCATGGACACCAATGATTATAATGCATGGTTAAAGCGGCTAACATATGAACGAACTCATGTTAAGTATTAATTCATAACCACAGATGTTGAACAATGCAGGACACACTGTTTTCCTGCTTTTATCTTGGGTTTTTATAATTCTATACTTACTTTAAAAACACAGAGGCAGAAACAAGCAACATTACAGAAAAGTATAATACAGTGAGGGAACCACAGCCCTCCCACCATAGGGATGCTGTTGTGCCTCTCCCTTTGACTCTGGGCTCAGTCATGTAATTTATTTTGACCAGTAGGATATTAGCAGATTTAACAGAAGCAGAGACTTGGAAAGAGCTTGCTTGCTTGAGTTTATTTGTTCTTGCTCCTCTGCTTTCACCATGAGAACATGCCCTGGATTGCCTTCTGTCTTTGTTTATAGAATTTGTATTTAGGATTTTTATTCCTATAAATTTCACTCTAAGGACTGTTTTAGCTGCACCCTATATTTTGGCACATTGTATTTTCATTTTCATTCATGTCTAAGTATGAATGAATTTCTCTTATGATTTCTTCTTTGATCCACTGATCAAATTTGACCTATATTTTAGGAGTATACTACTTTTCACATATTTTGAATTTCCAAAAATTTCTTTTAGTGATTTCTAATTGTATTAAATTGTGGTTAGAAAACATATTATCTAATTATTTCAATCCTTTTAAACTTATTGAGGTTTGTTTTATGGCCCAATATATGGTCTATCCTGTAGGATGTTCTATGCACACTTAAGAATATGTATTCCGATACTTTGGGGTAGAGTTTTCTACAGTTATCTATTAGTCTAGTTGCTGTAGAGCGTTACACAATTCTATTTCCTTGTTGATTTTCCTAGTTGTTCTATTATTAAAAGTGGGGTATTAAAATCCCAACTTTTTTTACTTTCTATTTTTTCCTTCAATTCTCTTAGTGTTTAGTTTACATAAGGGGGCTCTATTGTTAGGTGGATAGATGTTAATAACTATGTCTTCCTGATGAACTAGCATTTTAGTCATTATAAAACGTCCTCTTTGTCTCTAGTAACATTATTTTTGTCTTAGTCTATTTGTCTCACATCATTATAGCTACACCAGCTCTTTGGTTGCTATTTATATAGTATATCTTTTTTCATCCTTTTACTTTCAAATTATTTGTGACTTTTAATCTAAAGTGAGTTCCTTGCAGAGAGCATATAGTTAATGTTTTTCAATTCATCCTCCCAGTCTGTGCCTTTTATTTGGAGTGTACAGTCCATTTATATTTAATTTAATTACCGATAAGGCAGGATTTATGTCTGCCATTCTGCTATTTGTTTTCTACATATCTGATGTTTTTCTGTTCCACAAATCCTTCAACACTACCTACTTTTGTGTTCAATAGATATTTTCTAGTGTACCACTTTAATTCCCTTGTCAATTATTTTATTATATATATTTGAGTTGTTTTCCTGGTGATTATCATTAACATCTTAAGTTATAATAATCTAGTTCTGATTAATGTCAACTTAATTTCAATAGTATATTTTTAAAAATTGCTCTAAATAGCTCCATTCTCCACCACTCCTCTATGCCGTTATCATTAATTTATGATATTTATCTGTATATATCATGTGCTCATCAATATAGATTTATAGTTATCGCTTTTATCAGTTGTCTTTTAAATTAGATATGAGGGGAAAAAACGAATAACAAACAAAAGCTACATTTGTATTACCTTTTACATTTATATATTTGGTTACTTTATTAATGTTCTGTATTTCTTCATGTATATTTGAGTTACTATATAGTGTTCTTTCATTTAGTTTTTCTTACATTTGGATTTTCTTACAATTAATTTTTCTGGCCATGTCTTATTTCTCCTTGCCATATATAGAATTCTTAGATGACAAGTTTTCTTTTTTCTTTCAGCACTTTGAATATGTCATCCAACTGTCTTCTGGCCTCCATGGCTTTTGATGAGAAAGCAACTGTTAATGCTATTGAGGTTCCCATATATGTGATGAGTTTCTTCTCTCCTGCTATTTTCAAGACTCTAGCTTTGCTTTTGGCTTTCAGCAATTTAACTATGATGCATCTAGATGTGGATCTCTTACTTCACCCTATGTAGAATCTTTTTGAACTTCTTAGATATGTAGATGAATGTTCTCCACTGAATTTGTAAGTTTTTAGCCATTATTTCTTCATGTATTTTTTCAGCCCATTTCTCATTCTCCTCTCCTTTTGAACTTCCATTATGCTTATGTTGGTACATTTGTTGGTGTCCTACTGGTTTGTAAAGCTCTGTTCATTTTTCTTCATTCTTTTTTCTTTCTGTTCCCTGGACTAGATCATATCAATGTATTATCTTCAAATTCCCTGATTCTTTTTCCCCCAGTTCGAATCTGCTGTTGAACTATTATAGTAATTTTTTATTTGTTTTTATACTTTAACCTCTAAATTTTCTGTTTATTTCCTTTTTATGATTTATTTCTCTTTATTAATATTCTCTATTTGGTGAGATGTCATTATCATACATTAATTCTTTCAATATGGTTTGCTTTAGCTCTTTGGAGTATTTTTAAAAACTGATTTCAATTCTTTGTCTTTTAAGCCCAACATCTGGGTTTCCTTAGAAACAATTTCTATTGATTGCTTTTTTCATTGTATGGAGTATATTTTCTTGCTTCTGTGTATGCCTCATAATATTGTGTTAATAACTAGACCTTTAAAATAATATAATGTGACAACTCTGGTAATCAGAGCTGCCCATCCTCACTTATAGAGTTGGTTGTTGTTGCCACTTCTTATAGTTGTTTATTTAATAACTTTTATAAACTAATTGTGTAAAGTCTACATTTTTGTCATTTCGGTGTCTCTACTTGGTTAGCTTATTGGTCAGCTAATGACTGAACAGAAATTTTCTCTTAACTACCTGGAGCCAATAAATCTCCCAGACTTTTCTGTGAGTGGCTCCGTGTGGGTACTAAGGCAAGCCTTTGAAACTCATTTTATAATTCCACTTTAGCCTTCACTTCCTGCTTGCATATAGAATCTCAAAGTCAACCAGAAGTAAGAGCTTAGGGCCCTTTCAGGTCTTTCCTAGGCATCCTCACAGCTCATCCATGTACATGGCCTTTTAGATTACCAAGAATATGCTGAAACTTTCCAAAGCCCCTGTGAGACATTGCATTACACCAGCCATTCCTTTTAAGCTCATCGTTAGTCTATTGTTTGCACCAACTGTTATCCATCACCTGAGGCATCTGCAAAGTTAAAAGCTTGCCTATAATTGTTTTTGACAATGCCCCTGTGTAAGGAGAAGTTTTTTAGCATTGCTTGAACTCCGAGTCAGCTCTGTAAGTGAAGTCTTCCAGGTAATCACCAGCCAGGTCAGATAAAAACATTTCTATGAGAATGAGGCTTTGAAAGAATTTCAAATACATTCTGCTCTCCATTGTGGTTGCTTAGCTACCCTAGGAATATGGGCTATTATTTTTTAAGGCTATTGCATAGCTGGAAAGTGAGGAGGGGGTTACTGGGGCAAGTTAAAATGCCACAGAACTCACTGTTCTTACTAAGATTCAGCCGTTTTTCTCGAATAAATGGTCCCCAAGTTACTGCAAGCCTTTGGTTAATTTCTAGAGTTCTGAAAAAGTTAATTCTGAAAAATGTTGCTAGTTTTTTTCATTGCTCTTATGGAAGGAAAATGTTTCGGAGGTCCTTTTTTGCTGACATTCTAGCATAATCAAAACCATGGCTAACTACAAAAGCATTTGTAGCCAGACACCAGCGACACACCATGGAAATGAGAGTTAGGAGCTGTGAGGTAATGAAGACATAACAAAGAGCCTGCGTCTTCTGTGAAATTGCCCCATAAAGTTCATTCAGAATATCCACTAATTCCCAACACCTCTTCATTCTCCTTTAATTAAATCGTCTCTTCTTTAAACACCAGCACCAAGATAAATGAGAGTAAGCTAATTCAATCTTATTGATCCTCTGTTTTGTTTAATCACTAGTTACTGTTTTGTTTAATTACTAAAGATTATTTTCTACTATTTCTATTTCAAATGCATCTTGACTCAGTTACATTCCTACGGAGAAATGTGCTCTACATTCCAAACAATCACCTTAAAACTTTTAAACCCAACAGATTTTTTAACAAAGAATTGGCTATATGCAATTAATGGCTGAAACTAATACTAATTAAGTGGTATAAGCTGGTGGATTATTGGAGACCTCTGAAGAAAGTAACACTTAAACTGGATTTTGAAGGACAGAGAGGAATTAGGAAAATGTGAGAAAGATTATATGGCCAAAAGCTTCCAGTCTGGATTCGGCACAATATGACCTCAGATCAGTGAGCAAACTACTGGCTATGGTGGTGATTAATGTGGGGAGGAGAAGAAGGTTAAAGTCAGGGAGACATTGGAGTTGGAGAAGACAAGAGAAAACTTTAACAGGCAAAGAATTTTGGATTACACCTGAAAGATGCAGTGCAATCACTCCCAAGAACAGCAATGACTCATAATTCAAGAGATCGTCAAAGATGAGGATGAGGTAGTAAGAATGGTATCAGAATCTTTGTCAAGGGTGGGCAGTGAGGGACATGAGAGATCAGAGAGCCCCACTTGAGATTCTGATATTCCTTCCTTACCACTCCTCATGCCTCCACACCTCTCTGAATGGAAATGAAAAGCCAAGGAAAACCTTTGAGGAAAATACTGCCTTTCTGAAACTGCCTCAATGGCTGTATTTCATGGAGTAATTGCCTAATTTCTTAAATGTTAGACAAGTGTATTTCTGTACTTTCCAAAAGGTAATTCATAGGATACTCATTCTACAGATGCCATCTGTTTAAAAGGGTCGGTCCACATAAGTTTGAGAAATCCTACATTTCATATCCCCTTCTATAAGATAATTAACCACATTAATTAGCTGACTATATCATCTAAAAACTTCCATAGTAGAGAAATCTGTTCAATCTTTTTAACTCAGAGTTTCCACACACTTATTTGATCACAGATATTATTCTTACATAATACCTATTAACATCCTAGTATTGCACAGAAAAAGACTGAGAAACACCAGTCCATGTAGCTCCTATGTGGTTGGGGACATGTCATATGTGGTTCTGTACCCGCCACAGATCCTACACAAAACAATAAAATACAGATATTCAGCAGGAAGTGCCATTGCCCCTACTATCTAGAAACTCCACTCCTTACAATCCTTTCTGTCTAGCTCTCATTTGCCTCTAAGTTCCTCACACAGAGAAGAACCTGACCCCAGCCCTGTCTCCTACCATTTAAGTTCCCCAAATAGCCTTATTCAGTGAGCATGATAAATCAAGGCTCCTAGGTTCTTCATATGTTTTCTGGGACCCTTACCAAAGTCCATCCCTTGAATCTGAGTTAAATAACTAAGCTAGCTAAAAGAGAAACCAGCCTGGAGAACGTGGTGGCATTTTTTGGTCTTCCTATGTAATTAGCTAGAGGAAAGAGATGTCATGAAAAGTTGCTGAACAAGGGACAAAAGAAAAGATGAGAATCGGCCTGTCTGGGACTGAATGAGTTACAAAAGAGAACAAACAAAGCAGATGAGAATAAAATAATGTATGACCTTCCTCTCAGCTTTTGTTTCCTTCCTCTGTAAAAGCTAAGTGGCCTTTTAAATTCTTCACCAAAACCGCCGCAGTTGGCTTTCTCCTTCAAAGCTGTGCTCTGTGCTCCCTCTGCTGGCCCTAACATGGCAATTAGATTTAAAACCAATTATAGTATCATGGTAATACTTGAGTGGTCTGCAATGATGTTTATCATCTACATATCCTCCCTTACACTTGTCTACACTTTCTAGCAAAGATGAGAAATCAACTTCTTTTGCATTAGCAACAACAAAAGAAAAGGGAGATAGAAAGCGGATGGTTAAATTGTTGTGCTTTATACTATAAAATGCAACCATCTCAGTGAATGCACAATGCTATACACACACACACACACACACACACACACACACACACACACATATGCCTTACTGTTAAATTGCATACCTGAAACTTACTGGATTTTGTTAACTAATATCACCATAAGAAAAAATAAATAAATAAAATTGCTTGAGGAAAAAGATAAATAAAAATAAAATGCAGCCACCTAAATTGTGTCCATCACTGTGTGAGAGGATGGATATAAAAATATTGGTAATACTTGGCCTCTACTCTCAGGAACTATACAAGTTAAAGAGAGGAAACCAATATGTACAACACATTTCTCAAAAAGGAAAGATTTTTAAAAATTACTGTTACATGTACCTTGAATGATGATTCAAATATGTTCACTAAATCTGTAATGAGATACCTCATATAGGCCAGGCTGTGCTTTCTTAAATGTGCATCTTATTGGAGATACTGGGTTACATGACAATATGGACTCATAACGATATTAACAGCCATGCATTATGGAACACCTACTGAGAGCCAGTCACAATATGCTTTATGTATGTTAGTTCATTTTATGAATTAGGTTCAGAAGTTAGCCTAAAGAAGAACCTGAGGTTCAGAGATGGCAAGATTACTCAACTAGAAAGCGGCAAGGTCAGCTTTTAAGTCCAGGTCTGTTTGGCTTCCCACTACACTACCCTCAATCATTACCCAGTTTCCACAAATATCATGGCTACCTGAGGTTATCCTCCACTTGGCTGCAGAGTATAATGGAAAAGCCTAGTACGATATTCAACAATAGTATCCTACATCATGCTCACAGTGAGCAAAGCACTATGTGCTCTGTGAACTCCTGGCCTTAAGAAGGTTACAGTATAATAGAGCAAGGGCTATATACAAAACAAATTAAACACAGCTAATGATTCTCTATATGCCAAAAATGGCCAGTTTAAAAACACAATGGGGAATAAATTCCATTAACAAAAGCAGGCAAATATCAGAGAAAAAAATACATTTAAAACTTTGTCAAGCTTTTATGAAGAAACTTATAGAGCTTTTACAGGAAGATATAATAAAGAATGACCAGAAAGACAACCTACATTCCTGGATGAAAAGACTCAATATTCTAAATATATTAATTCTCTCCAATTTGTTAAATTTAAAGCAATTTGAGCTACTGTTATTAAATCATTGCGATATCGCTCAGAAACAGGCGTATAAATCAACTCTAAAATCCAATTTACATATATAGAGGATAATTTAGTCTATGGTAAAAGTGGCATTTCAAATTAGTGAGGAAAGGATAGTGAATAAATTGTTTTAAACTACTGGCTATACACTGCAGAAAACACAAATTCCTACCTCGCAAGAAACACAAAAACAAATTTCAGGTGGATTAAAGATTTAAACATTAAAGCAAACAAACAAAAGTAACAGAAGAAAAATAAGGGATAATTTTTATATGGGGCTATTAAAGGAAGCCTTGCCTAAAAGGACCTTAAGGTCCAATATTATAATAAAAAATACTCACATAGTTGACTAGGTAAGAAGCAAATATGTCTGCAAAAGGATACCAAAAACAAAAAGAACATGATAAGCCTCAGAGGAAATATTTGAAAAATATATCACCAAAGAAAACAACATTTTATAAATTTTAAAAAAAAAAGGTTTCAGAAAAATGTGTATACATGTGTTCATCAACGTTAAATACAAAACGACATTAAAAAGAAAAGGCAAATATAAATTAGATTATTGTAGTGGTTATTTTTATGAGATAGTAAAAATAGAGAGGCCTTTACTGGTATATTGTTTGAATTTCTACAGTGATCACACACTATAAGAAAAAAAACTGGGGTAGTTCCATAGAGTAGTGGTTAGCCGTCTGCTTTACACGCAGAAGGTCTTGGGTTCCCGCCCTGGGTGCCCCAAGCCCGGGGAATGCACCGTGAGTGCATGGGAGGAGATCTCCCACCTTCCAGTCCTTAAGAGGAGACAGTAACATCCATCAGTCAAGGGGGTGGGAGGTGGGGGGTGAGGGGTGGGGGGTGAGGGGTGGGGGGTGGAATTAAAAGGAAAAAAAGAAAAAAACTATAAAAACATTTTCATTTTGAAGAACAAAAATAAGAGAACTTTTACTTATTTATAGGAGAATGTCAATACTTAATTAAAAGCACCCTGAATTACTGAATGCTTGAAAGTCTCCTGTTTATGGAATATTTACAAACTCTCTAGCAGCCTGAGAAAGTGGATGATCCATAAATTAGTGACTTTTCCTTCTAAGAAGAGAATCTCTAAAAAGCAATGATAGATCTGCTAGTCAATGAAAGTAGTCATGAGGTCTAAAAGCTTGCTTTAAAAGAAATGGACAATGATGAAATGGCCCATTTCACCTTCCCAGGGATCCAGCTTCTCACCACTCTTTCTGCTCTATCCTCAAGGTTTTGTCAAACTATCAAGGGAAAGATGGAAATATCTGTGATGTTTTATATTACCTCCTGTGGGTTTTACTTTCCTTCAGTTATTCCTTTTGCATAAAAATAGAGAACAAAGAAAATGGAGGACAAAGAGGAGGGACAGAAGAAGAAAAGCAGGGAAAGAAAAAAAAAAAGATTCTCATCCCTTAATGTTTCAAAATAGATTTTGGAAACTCTCTGAAGAGAGTATATGGAAAGAAAAGGTTTGGGACAGCAGAAGCTAACATTAATGCCCTAAATCAGGAAGAATGCCTGAGGTGATAGGAGGTTCCCAATTCAACTTGCTGGGCAGAGAGTCAGAAGGAAGCAATCCAATTATCCACAGAGTCCCACTGGGAGGTGATGAGTAATGGACTGCAGTGATGATAAAGACCCTCAGTAAATTGGGGATCCAAGGGCTTCCTTCCCAAGTGAGGTAAGATCTATGAGCTGCTCCCCATAAGACAACAAATGATAGCACAACAGGAGGATGACAACATTGACTGTTGACCAGAGGCTGGAGACAGCCTCCCTCGGCTCCCAATATCTCAGAATGGCATGAAGAAGCAGTAAAAAGTTTTCCTCACCCCTAAGAGGGCCACAAAAGTGGCTAAGAAAACCAGAGAGCCTAATGGAGCCTTGAGATTGTAAGTAGAGAGTATGTGAATTGATGATCAGAGACAGATAAAAAATAAACATTAGCAGTGGATGCCACCCTAGAGAGATATAGGTCACAAATAAGATCTCTCCCTCCACCAAGTTCCCCACACACAAAGATGCCACCCCATATTGAAAGGAGGGGGAGTTCTTGAGTTAACTGAGGAAGCCTGACATTGACTAGATTAATCCTCAGATATCAGGTAAAACAGGGCTTAAAGAAAGAGTTCTGTTATAAATTACGTTTTATACTGCCGTAGGTCTGAATTTGTGATTGTGCAAAGTGAATCCACTACACAGGACTGTTTTAATGACCAGATGAAACTGAGACAAGGGAGGTCCCATATATCCCTCTGAAACTATCAGATATTTCTTGTCATTACTCCAGCTCATGATATCATTTCCCAGTCACTTTCAGCTCCACTATTTACTAATCAGAATAGGCACTGCAATGTGGCCAAGCTTATTCAGCTTATTTCTACTGTGAGCAAGAATATACCAACGCATTACCTCAGAATTAACATATTTAATTTCCCCAAATATAAGTAATGTAAGCACAGCTTTTAATTCAGTCACCCCACCTGTAACACAAGGCATTATCTCTAAGCTGATAAGACACATTGATTCAAGATTTCCTTTATATGTGGAGGATACATGATTCAACGAAGCATTTTTCTCAAGGGCTAGAGTCCAGACCAGTTTTGCTGATTGTCAAATCCAATTTGATCTCATTGGGTTAATATAAACTCAACTGACTACCTGTCTTCACCTCCTGCCACATACCCCAGAAGGGCAGTGATTGTTTTTCCTTTAAAGTTATACCATTGGGAACAAGAAAGTAATTTTTGTTAATGTATTTATCACAATACGAATTGCAATTACATATCTACTGTATGGTAAGTATTTTGCACAATTACTTAATTTAAATCTGACCACTATTCCCATTTTATAGATTAGGAAACTGTCTCAGGTTAAGCTACATTAAAGGCACAGAGTAAAAGGAAATGTCTATATCTGAATACAAGTTTGTCTGACTTTTCACTCTTCCACAACTCCTTGCTAATGAAAATATATAAGCTTACCTTAAGCTTATACTTTTCGAAATTCTTGTCAAGGGACTCAAGGACTAGGATAACAAAAGTCATTCTACCACTCTCATCTGTTCACTCTACCATGTGCCTTTCCTCTGCCACATCTACTTACATCCATTCCTTAAAACCACCTACCTCCCTTCAAGCCTTTAAGAGCGTTCCCTCTCCTTAGGCTGTTCTATATCTTCTTCCCATTTGGGAATTCCAATCCATTCTCCAACTTGGACAGTGACTTTGAAAGCTTCATCCCCTCTCCCAAGGATTAGCTGCCTCCACTCCAGCTTCTGCAACTTAGTTCCTCTCTCTTCTGTCACAGTATACAATTGGAATTTATCTTCGCTAGAATATGAACCTCTCAAAGTGAGGGTCTGGGGCCTACAACTTTGCGTGCCTGTTAATCTAAGACACAGCGCATTGTGGGAGTTCAACGAATGCTTACGTTAATCAATTTTATTTGAAATCAAGGTCTATATTTTACATGTTAGATTGTGAATGAGTTAGATGTAGGTAAGCACTGTGAAGTATTTGACTCTTAAATGATTTTATGGATAACCACGAAGAAAGGCTTCACTCACCCAAAGCCAGTTTTACCGGAGGCCTCGCGCCCCTCCCCCCGCCCCGTCTCAGCACAGGCTCAGCCCAGGCAAGATGACCACGCCTCCCTCCCTGCCGCTCAATAGCTCCTCGCGCCTGCGCAGGCACCGCCCTCTCCCGGGGCCCCGCCCTAGTGACCGCCCACAGGCTGTCGCGGGCGGTTAGGGCCAGCGGGAGCTCTTGCTTCACTGGCCTGCCTACTATGACGATCACCTACAGCTGCATTGCGAATGGCCGAATGGTCCTTGCGGATCTGGCCTTGACTGGTGGCTCCTATCAGGTACCCTTGGGGTCGGCACCGCAGCCTTTACGCGTGCTCCTCTTCAAGGGTGGCGCCTGCTGAGCCCGCCCCTCCGGACGCGGCGCTACGGGGCGGACCAGAACAGGCAGTGAGTTGGGACGCGAGGCCCGGCTCGCGCGGGAGGGCTCGTCCCCACGCGCGGCGTGCCTGCGAGGCGGCGAGCCCCGGGCGCGAGCCGCTCCTGCTCCGGAGCAGCGGAGCCGCACGTGCGCCGCCTAGGGGTGAGGGCGGGTGCTGCCCGCGACCCTTTTGGCGGCGATTAGCGGTCTTGTCCAATTTGAGACCCCCTTAAAGATTTCCTCTCCCCTGCGGTGAAATGACCGCAGTTCAACACACATTTATTGAGCATGTGTTAGTTGTATAATGCCTGAATAAAGGTATGGGGGGGACGCAGCAATGAAAGGAAGACTGCACCTGGAAATGTCGCTTTATGAGCTCGATGTCCCTTTATTTCCAATGGTTATATACAATGTCCGACAGTGTAAAAAGTATTTCAAGGGAAGTAGGTCGAGATTGCCCCCGTAGTATTCAGAATGAGTGGCTGTTAGCTGACTACAGAGGAGGTAATGTTAGGATGCTTGGCTTAGAAGCCTTATGAGAGTTTTTCAGAGCCAGGCACAAAAAGGATAACGGGTACTCCGTGCAGAGGACACAGAACGGTGTGTTTGGGGAACCGCGAGAACCTCAGTCACAGGGTCATAGCATGTAGAGGCTAAAGATGAGGTCAGAGAAGTGGGCAGAGAATAAGAGTTAATGAAGTGTCCTATATTAAGTTTGTTATGGGAAGCAAATAGGAATAGCATGATCTTATTCATCTTCTGAAAAATTTGGTTTTGTTACAATCTAGAAGGTGGATTGGAGGGGAGAGAACAAGGTAGGATGATACTGTTACAGTTTATGTAGAAGATGTAAGGGCCTGAGCTTAGGCAATAACAGTACAGGTTCAAAAGATGGGGCAGATCCTAATAGAGACTTCATAAAACTAATCCTAAGGAGTTAGTGACCCGTTGAATATGTGGTATAAGGGACAGTGATCACACCTAGGATGATTCTTAATTCTTTCTCCCCCACCCCACCCCCAGCTTTATTGAGATATAATCGACATGTAACACTGTACATGTTTAAGGTATACAACATGATGATTTGACGATTTTTTATTAAGTGGTATTAAACAAGATAGAAACTGTGTGGAGAATCCTGGAGGAGGGAGTTAGAGGAAATGCAGGGGAGGAAAGTAGTTAGGGACAGGTTGAATTTTGTTGCCTGTTGGAAATGGCCAGTCTATTTGTGCATTTATTCCTCTACCAATTCCCAAAAGCTTTAATTGATAAAAATGTCCAATAGGTAGCATTCAGAGGATCAGGGCTAACAGGTGAAGATAGTAGAAGTAAGATTGACCCAGAAAAGTGTAGAAAGTGAGAAGAGGACCAAAAGGCAAAGCACTGTTTAAGAACATAATAGGGAGGCGGGTCACCAACTAAGAGCAGTCGTGTCCTGAAAGCCGAAAGAAGAAAGTTACAAGAATGTTTTATGTCCCAAAGAAGTTGAACAAGATCTAAAAGATGCTCATTGGACTTATCAATTAGCGGATGATTGGTAACCTTACATTTAGCAGTTTGGAAGACATGGAAGAGGCAGAAGGCAGATTGCTTTAGGCTAGGTGGATGAGAGATGAGGAAGAAGGGAGAGTTAAGTTAGACTGTTCTTTCAAGAATTTAGAAAGGGAGTGAGATACATTAAAAGCTAAAAAGAAGCATGTTCTATGAAGAGCCTCATTTTTTTAATACAGAGAAAACTTTCACAGGTATGTAGGCTAATGGGAAGATGAGGTTGGAGATATAAGAGGGGAGGAGTCTGTTGGTGGAGCAAGACCTAAAGATGCACAAAAGGATGGAGTCCAATGTGCCAGTGGAGATGTGAGCCTTGAATTCAAAGAATGTGCTCTTTCTCTTGGGGAAAGGAGAGGTATGAATATAGAGATACAAAACTTGGTATCCTTCTGGGGCTCTCCTCTTTTCCAGTCCTTTAAATGCTGTGTTTCTCAGGGTTCTAACTTCAGTCCTCTTTGAATTTGGCACATTCATTCACACCTATGGATGCCTTTACATTCATCACTGCCAAATCCACTTCCAAAATAACTTTCTCCACAGTTAGATTGCCTAATAGAAGTTTCAACATATCATGTCCAGAGCTAAATTAATTATTTCCTAACTGATTCCTCCTCATGTATTTCTAGTCTTGCTTAGTAACCCTCCTAAGCCATTGGAGCTGGAAACAAGAGCCAACTTCAATTTTTCCCTCTTATTCACCTTCATATTTATTCTTGTTCACCAAGTTCTATTAGTCCTATCTCCTGAATATGTCAGGACTCCATCTCCTTGTTTCTGAACCATGTTGTCATCTAGGCCCTCATTACTTGTCACCGGGATTATTGAAAATGCCTCCTAACTGATCTACCAGACTTCAGCCTCTTCCCTCTCAAAACCAGTTCCCTTTCAATTACTGCTGCTCAAGTAATTATTCCTAAAAGCAAATATGATCATGTCACCCCGCTGCTTAAAATCATTTAGTGGCACCTGATTACATTCAGAGTAAAGCCATACTACTTATCCTGGCACTCAAGGCCTTCCTAAGGATTTTAGTAGGGCTTTTCCATTATTATCTTCTCTTCCAGCTATACTGAACTTCATCTATTCTCCAGTTTCACCAAGGAGGTCTCCCTTTTCATTTTCTTGTTCCCTCTCCCTGGAACCCACTTGTCTCAACTTTTTAGCAATATAGCTTCTTTTGTGCTTTTGAGACTTTCCTCAATTCCTCTTTGAAGTCTTCCCTATGCCAAGGCTAATTTCCATCACTTTACCAAACTACCAGACTGAATTAGAATCTTTTTTATTTCTCTATCTCTGCAGTGAGACTCCTTCAGGATAGGGGCTGTCTTCATCTCTGTCTTTACATAGCAGCTTCTCAATAAACATTTAATTAAGAAGGGAGAGAGACAGAAAGTAGAAGGAGTTCATAAGCCCAACAGCCTCTCTCGATGAAGCATGCGGGAAGATAAGAAAAGTGGAAGGGGGCGGAGCAGTATGCAATTGGAGAAAAGGATTAAAGGTTTAGAACAGGACTGCTATACAGAAAGCTGACCCGGGAGAAGAAAAGGGATGACAAGGTGTTTTAAAGGACAGTTCTATCTGTCTTTTCTCATGCTAAATACTGATGCCACGAATATTTTATATTCATTAGAAAAGTATTAGTACCTACCAGGGCTTAATCATGAGATCAAATCAACTGCTATTATATGGTCCTGGAGCTGGACAGGATCCTAGAGGTGAGAGCCAATTCCTTCATTCTTCATACCAAGGAACAGATCCCAACAATCTCTTTCTGAAGTTCTGTAGCACTTTAATTCCAAAAACAGAGCTAGAGCCCAGTTCATCACTCATATTATTGCCTCATGTTGCCATTTTCTTTGTTTCAAATTTTGCTCTGATTTCACTGAATACTCTAAAAGTGACACTTGGGGAAAGCTAGGGGAATATGTTCCAGTGATGATAATAGAGTAACTGAAAGTTTGTGTATTCCCTTAGTTTTTCATGTTTCTTAGAAATTCTTTTCTTAGAGAATTTTGCCTGGATTTTCCAGGCAATACTAAGAATGCTAAGTTTTATTCTCTACTATTAATAATAAGCTTTAACCTCTCAAAAAGTTTTTATTTCAAGTGTCATTTTATGAAAATGGAAAAGTTAATTAGGAATATGGCTATTCAAGGCTTCTTAGGTAACTTTCAGGTTCCTTTCACACTTCTAAAGTAAATTAATGGGATTCTGTACAGTTAACTGTATTTAAGGTATTCTGGATAATTTTAACACCTTGCAAATTTTAGCAAAAGAATAAGCTCTATAAGAAACAGATATAAGAGATCTCAGCAATTATTTGCTTTATAGAAAGAGACCAGTAAATAATAGTGAATAAAATTTTTATCTCATAAAAGGGGCTTATGGTATTCAGAAAATAAGAGCTGAATACTTTAAATCCATTAAGATTTTATTTATAGTTTCAGTGACTGCAGGTCACTGAAAAGATATTTGATTAGATAATATTTCCCAGCCTTAAAGCCACATATAAGATGTGACTATAAAAATAAGGCCAATTATCTAGTGCAACTTTTATTTGCACACTTATATTCATATACATAGTGTATATAGATTTATGTAATTTTAATATTTTCCTTCAGATACATTTGAATATTTCATGATAACTTGCCTCTTACCATGAATTGTGAATAATCACCCATTAGTTCTGGTAAACAGTTGTCCCTTAATAAACTAATCAGAGCATAGGAAAGTTTAGGAGAGGAATAATGAGAAACACTACAATCTTCTACAAAGTGAATGCTGACAATTTATTTTTAGGAAACAGCAGCAACAGTGCTTAGACTAGTGCTTCTTAGAGCTGAACCAAAGACCATAATTCAAATGGGAAGGTAAGGCATATTCTAATAAAAATCTACTTTTTAACAATTACCAGCTATTTCCAGTAATAATGACATGAGGAAAAAGTATATTAGTTGTATATACTCTTGATTGAACCCTCGAAAGGGAGAACTTCCTATAGGTAAAAGCATAAAGTCATGAATGGGAATGATAAACATGAAATTCAAGATAGTCGTTATCTCTGCAAAGGGAAGGGAGCAGAATGAAATTGAGAAAGGATATACCGGGGGCAGTAATTGTATCTGTAACATTTTAACTGGATGGTGGATCTGCATGTGTTCTTGTTATTCTTCATACTTTTTTGGTATACCCCAAATATTTCATTAATAAAAAAAAAACTTCTACTTGAACACATGTTTAATAAGATGACTAAGACTAAGCTTTACCTGGGACCTTACATTGTATGGCCTAAAACAGTCTTGAAAATATTTTGCTGGTAAAGGAACAGGTGGGGAATAAGAGATTTTCCAGTATTTTTACTCTTCATTGTCTGAGTAGGTTCGTTGTAACCTTTATATTGTATAATAAAACAAAATATATATTCAGCCATAAAAAAGAATGAAATCTTGCCATCTGCAAAAACATGGCTGACCTTGAGGGCATATGCTAAGTGAAATAAGGCAATCAAAGACAAATACTGTACGATCTTAAGTATATGTGGAATCTAAAAAAACGCTCAGGTGGCTCCATAGTGTAGTGGTAAGCACGTGTGCTTTACACGCAGAAGGTCCTGGGTTCGCACCCCAGATAGAGCCATGGACGGTACCCCAGGTGCACCAGGCCCCAGGTGTGCTCCGTGGAGAGGACGCCCCGCCTTCAGAGATCTAGTTCTTAAGGGGAAACGGCAACATCCCTAGGTCAGGGGCGAAAGAGGGGGAGGGGGAATTCAGAGATATAGAAAACAGATTAGTGTTTGCCAAAGGTTAAAAAAGGGATGGAGGGGGTCAAAAAATTTTTTTAAAATATAAAAACCACTCTAGCTTTATGAAGTTTTATAAAGTAATCCCCCTACTAACTGCAACCTTCACCTAACCCCAAAAAAATAGAACGCTGCCACCCAAAAACTTCCCAACATGTGTCCTGTGCATTCACAGCTTCTTCCCTCTCCCCAAAATCAACCACCAGTCCAACTTCTGTATTGGTCACTTTTCCGGGTTTCTTCATTGCCTCAGCACCTAAATATGCACCTCAGATATTAGAGCCTAATCCTGCCCCCCCCCCACCTTTTTTTTAAGCCTACAGCACCTGGTCTTCCTAGGTGGTCTCCTATCCAAGTACTAACCAGGCCCGACCCTGCTTAGCCTCTGAGATCAGATGAGATCCATTATGTTGAGGGTGGCATGGCCATAGACCCGCCCATTTTTTTAATTTGGTGTTGTTTAAATCTCTTTAACCTACATTTTCCCCTTCCATCCCTTTCTTACAATTTCTTATTGAAGAACCTGTGGAGTTTCCCACAGTCTGGGTTTGCTGATTACATATTCAAAATGCAGCTCACAGTGTTTCAAACAGCTAGATCAAGAGGCTTGATCTCTTCATCAAGAATATAGGTGTTTTGTCATCAGATGATAGATAATGCCTGTTTATACCTCCTTTTGACATGCTAGCAGCCATTGATATTCATTGCCTGTACCCTAGAGCCATTAATTTATTGGGGGTTACAAAATGGTAATACTCTAGTTTTGTGTTCACTTATTACCAGGAATGATTTCAAAAAGAGACACTTTCCCCATCTCCAATATGCTTACCTGTATTGTACATCCTAATTTCAATCTTTCAAAGACCTCTTCCCTGAACTCCAAACTCGTATACACTGCTGTCCATTCCATATCTCTGTTGGATGTCTGATAGGCATCTCAAACTTGTGTCCAAAACAAGCCTCCTCCTGCAGCCTTCCACACATCAACTTTCCAGTTCCTCAAGCCTAAAACTTTTATGATCCTTGACTTTTGTCTTTTACATTCAAATCCCATCCATCAGCAAATCATGTTTACCTTTACCTTTCAAATATATCCAGAGTCTGACCACCTCCACCAATACCATAGGAACCATACCACATCATCTCTTGCTAGAATTATTTCATATAAAGTTAGGTTCATTTTTTTCATTTTTTTTAAGGATTGGACTCTTAAAATTTGATTTAATGAAATTTTATGATTATGCACAACATTTATATGATTCCAAAGTCAAATCTACAAAACACATTTCCTTCTAGAAGTCTAACTTTCATTTCTTTCCTGTCCACACTATACTCTTTCTCCCCTTATATAGGTAACCATTTTGAATAAGTTTTTAGTTTTTCATTTCCTTTTTCTTTTTTTCTATATGAGGCACATACATATATTTGTACTTCCTTATGGTAGTACATAAGAATGATATAGATAAATGGTAGGATATACATACTCTTCTCCACCTTCTTTTTGTCAGTTGACAGTATGTGCTAGATATCAGGTATTCAAGTTTTTTAGCATTTAAAGATGGTTTCTGGATGTTACTCACTAATTATGTACTAAGCATAAATTTAAAATATCTCCTTTCACATTCAAATCATATATACAACTTTCAGAGAAGTAGTATAATTAGCAACTCTTTTTCAGCAAACATTCCTCCCAACTTAGAAATAAAAATATTTTCCATTTGGGGATTTTGTGTATGAATCAATGTCATCATTATAAATACTCCTAGCATATTGGATTTGTGATATGATATGAAGGGTTTATATTGATAGGGCACATACTTTAAATTTTGTGCCTCTAGAATTATCTTTTCTACCTTTTTTGGAGATGTCTCATTCTCATGCATATCCAGTTTAGCATTTGACCAGGTCTGTTGCCTGTTAACCATAGAGTGTTCAGAATAACTAGATTGAAGCCTGGCACCAAGCAACTATTTTTGTTGCCATATCCCTAGGTGTTCTGGATTGTTGGGCAGTAAAGATGGAGGCACTTTCCAGGACTCATCTAGCCTCCTAATATGTGACACTGAGACACTGAGAAGGCACTAAAGGTCTAGAAGTCGGAGTGGTCAGGACAAGGTATACTTTAGCATGCTATAAGGGAGTTTAATTCCTCCTCCCCAACTCATCCTGTTTTTCAGAATATTTGGTATTGGCAGTTTATGGCTTTTAAATTCTAATCTATTTTGTGATAGAAAGCCAAGAAATGCCAAAATTGAATATGTCTACTTTAAAATACAGGGATAGTAAAAATTAGTGAACATAACATTTTCTCTTTAATCAGAATCTTGATTCAGTCTTGGAATATAAGTGACTTCTATCAAAGCCATTTCAAATATACATATTTACTAGGTTATTAGAGTTTTCTCTTTTGTTTTTATTAGTTTCAAGTATACAGAACATTAGTTAGACATTTACATAGTTTATAAAACAATCCCCCTAATTGCTCCTTCTCTCCTCTGGTTTTCCACCTAGCCAATATATTAATGCTAACTGCATTCCTATGTCGTGCTCCCCATCCCTGTGACCATCTGTCAACTACTAATTTGTATTTCTTTAACCCTTCACCCCATTCTCCCAGATCCCAAACCCCCCTTCCTTCTACCCATCACCAAACTGTCCTCTATATTTGTGGGTCTGTTTTTGATTAGTTTGTTCTTTTTGCTCCTTAGATTCTACATATAAGTGAAATCATATGGTATTTATCTTTCTCTGTCTGACCTATTTCAGAGTTTTCTTTCTTGTAACTTGTTTTTATTTATACTGTTTTAAATACTTATTCAAAGTTTATAGTTTTTAATTGAATGCAATTGAATTTTTTTAATATATGAAAGATATTCTAATCTGATTATAAAAGTTATATAGTTTTTATGCTATTAATCAGAGCGTGAAAACGAAATTAAACTCTCTTTGTGTGTACCTAATCTCTTCAATATTATTATGTAAATTAATGTAATCTTTTCAAAGCTTTATCTATCATAGTCTCTTTATCGATGGAATCACTTACCTATGTGCCTCAGATAATGCCTTGGATACTGTAACGCCATCTGCATTTCTTAAAAGCGTAAGTAATTTCTTATACTACTTTAATAAGTTACCAGTAGTTATTCTCCGGTCACATTTATGAATCATGCATATATTTCAGTTGTTTAGTGTAACCAACTTCTTTTATTAACACAACTCAAATCGTAACATATATAGAATCAAGGATTATTAGGCCTAATATTGTCACTCTGCAGTTAGACCTAGACTGTTGTTAGAGTCTAGATGCTAAACACTGTTAGCCATTTAAATTGAATATACTCTAAATTTTTTTTTCTCTGTCATTATGACAGAACATTCCAAGTTCATCACCTTTACAAAACCAGTTGACAGAATTGCTGACCACATAATTTTTCCCACTACTTCTGGGGAATACAACATTTAAATACAAACAATTGTCAGAATTCTTTCTTCAGACTTTGAAATGTCCAGTGCAACCCTATAGGGTTTGAAAAATAGTTGGGATTGTTTTGTTATCACTGAATGGATTTTGAGGATAGGGGCAGGAGGGGAAATAATCGTTAATTTGGGGGAAAAAAAATATCACGGACTCCTGTCTTTCCTTGTCTGCAAGAGGCAAACATCTGTTCTTCCTTGCAAGTCCTCAAACATACTAAAGAATTAAGGTAGCACCTGCAGTCTCATGCTATGAGGTTGTAATCTGTACTGCGGCAGTGGAGAAGACTGGGCAAGCAGTTTTCATAAACACTGCATCTTTAAATAGAAAAGACACCCTGCCACCAAAAACCTAGAAATGTTCTGGTTTCTTTTATTTCAGGTTTCTGCCAGGCTGCTTCAAATAAACATTCACTCTGTAATTCCCCAGTTCAAATTATATACATAGCTTATATCTTTTCATTCCTTTTCCCAGGTTAGTGATACTTTTCTGAGAAATCCTTTGAAGTCACAAGATCCTTTTTTTTCTTCAAATGCAGTTGCAGATTTTCAACAAGTATTAGGAAAGTATATGGTATGTAACCTCCAACTGTATTCCTAAACATTGTTAATATTACAGCTGACAATTCAGAGGACAATTATGAGTTAAGAGCTATAAAGATGAATAAGAACTGAGAACTTCTATCTCTATATGATAAGTAATGATATCCATGATATTGATAAGTGAATAAAGCAAGCTAGAGAAAAGTTGTATGGTATACTATTATTTATTTACCATTCTTATATGCAACCATTTAGGAAGTAGGGAATAAATACAAATGTATATATTTGTTTACTTATAGGAAAAAAAGTGGGGGGAGGAGTGCAAGAGAAGGATAAACCAAAAATTTTACCTGTGTAGGGGTAACTAGACCTCTCTGAATGAAATGTGTTTTACAAATTTGACTTGGGAACCATGTATATATTTTACATAATTTTAAAATACTATTAAATATTTTAAACATAGTCCCTGCTAAGTGAAATAAGAAAGTCACAAAAGGACAAATATTGTGCAATTCCACTTATATAAGGTACCTAGAGTAGTCATATCTATAGAAAATAGAATAGTAGTTGCCAGAGCCTGGTGGGAACGGTAGAGGAGGAGTTATTTAATGGATAGAGTTTCAGTTTGGGGACATGAAAAAAGTTCTGGATATGGATGGTGGTGATGGTTGCACAATAGTGTGAATATACTTAATGCCACTGAACTATACAGTTAAAAAATCATTAAAATTATAAATTTTGTTATATATATTTTATCATAATAATTTTTTAATTTAAAAAATTAACCCCTAAAACTCAAAGCAAAACAAAACAAAAAAAACCCCAGTGTGTATTGAGTTGATAATGGCTTAAAAGACAGTGAAAATTTATTTCAAGTGACTTTAAAACACAATAAGTTGATTGTGTATTCCTAGTGAGATCACACCCTAAAATAAAGAACTAAAATAAATATTATGAATTGATTAATAGAACAGAATAGAGAGCCCAGAAATAAATCCATACCTATACGTCACTTAATATATGACAAAGGAGGCAAGAATATACAATGGGGTAAAGACAGTCTCTTCAATAATGGTGTGGAAAAATTGGACAGATACATGCAAAAAAAAAAAAACTGGACCACCTTTGTACACCATATACAATAATATAGTTATAAATATAAAGTCAAAGAATTAAGTAAAATCTTATAATGTAAATTTTAATTGAAAATTAAATAAAAAAATATGTAATTGAAATGTACCACATGGTATATTTTCTCTTTTAAAAGAAAAGTGTTTCCGTGCTGGCTTCAGGACATATATGCTAAAATTGGAACGACACAGAGAAGATTAGCATGGCCCCTGTGCAAAGATGACACACAAATTCATGACATGTTCTTATGGACCGACCTAAAGGTTATGCTCAGTGAAATAAGCCAGACAGAGAAAGATAAATACCGTATGATTTCACTTATATATGGAATCTAAGGAGCAAAAAGAACAAACTAAAACAGATTCACGAATACAGAAGACAATCTGCCAGAGGGGAGGGGGGTTGGGAAACTGGGAGAAAAGGGTGAAGGGTTAAAGAAGTACAAATTAGTAGTTGATAGATAGTTACGGGGATGGCGAGCATGGCATAGGAAATGCAGTCAGCAGTAATAAGATGGCTAGGTGTAGAGCCAGAGGAGAAAAAGAGTAATCGGGGATCGTTTCATAAACTATGTAAATGTCTAGTCTAACCAATGTACTTTGTACTTGAAACTAATAATAAAATTTAATAAGTAATAAACTTAAAAAAAGTATAAATCATTAAAGTAAGCTTAAAAAATTATAGCATTATTCTTACCCTTTAACATACCAAACAATAAAATTCATTAACAAAAGAAAAAAAAAGTATTTCCTAGCCTATCCACTAAAAAACCCAAGAACAATGGCCAATCCGGTAGCAGCATACCCCTCAGTGTATAGATTATAGTTTCTAAATACCATTTTAAACTAAAAGGAACCTAATTCCATATATGAGACAGAAAATATATGTCAGAAACATTTTGTCATACCAGAAACAAGAAAGCTATCCAAGTTTATGGTACACATGCCAAAAGACTTTAGGAGCCAACCTGAAGAGGCTGCCACTGTCCAGTGGCAGAATAATTTGAACATCAAAAATAATAATAACTGCAGTGGATTGTAATACATCAAATATATTAAATTCATGAGTCCCTAGATACTGCTAAAGGGCTGAGGGGAATGTCTTCGTAGTCAACTTTGGAAGATACCTCATCACTCTGAAAACCAACAAATGAAAGGGTCAGGCATTTATTCTGATTTCCTATATGAACTATCCCTCAAAGGAACCAAATAGGTGATTGAGAAAAAAATTTCTTTTTTTTTTGGTTTTTATAGAAGTATTCCAGCTAATAAATGAAGAAGATGTGAAAAATATCACTATTTTGCAATCTCTAATGAAATAATGGGTGTAGGCAATCATCATTAATGATTCACAAAAAATGAAGTGAGAAGCTGATGTGAAACTTCATCATGGATGAAACGGGCTCAAAACACCTAAAACTATTCCTAAGGTCACAGTAAGGGAAACAATCAACCAGTAGTTACGTGTTTCCTGATGTCACCAATCAAGTAATATACAGCACACATCTGAGCTATGCTTACCCAAGACATCAAACCCGATTATGACTGAACCTTTAGATGTAAGTACCAGTTTACAGGAAGTGGATCAATGACCATGTTAAATGATAGAACAGCAATGCAATCATCAAAATCTAGAATATGAGAAATTCTATTAAACAAATGACCTAATTTCTTCAACAAATAAACTTTGGGGAGGGGGGAAGTTAAAGAGAACCTATTGATTAAAAGAGACTTAAGATAGCAGTATGTAGACTTTGTATCCTGATTCAACAAAACAACTAAAAAAGCTATGATTTGTTTTTGATAAATTTCTACACAAACCGGTTATTTGATGGTATTAAAGAATGTTTTTAGTTGTAGTAATGATGTTGTAGTTTTAAGAAAAAATGAACCCATATCTTTTAGAGATACAAACTGAAGCATTTCCAAACTGAAATAATAGAATATCTGGGATTTGCTTTAAAATAATACATTTGAGAAAGGGGTGGTTGGTAGTAGCATAGATAAAACATGATTGGCCATGCATTGATAATTTCTGAAACTAGGTAATTAGTACAAAGGAGTTCATTATACTGTTCATTCTGCTTTTGTATATATTTGAACTTTTCTGTAACAATATTTTAAGTATACCTATATTAGTTTTCTATTTATGTATGACAAAAAACCACAAAACAGCACATATGTATTATCTGGCAGTTCTTGTGGATTAGGAATCAAGGTATGGCTCAACTGGGTTCTCCACTCAGGATCTCTCAAGACTGCAGTCAGTGTGTCAGCCAAGCCATGTTCTCACCTGGAAGCTCTGGGGAAGAATCTGCTGCCAGGCTTATTTGGATTGTTGCAGAATTCATTTCCTAGAAGCACTTCTAACCACTTTCAGTTTGGTGCTGGATCAATTCTTGCCCAAATAAACTCTTAAAATTAGTTTTTTTTTTCTTATAGCTGCATGAGGAATGCAGCTTTTGGCTGGCCATTGCCTGGAGGACACCTACAGGTCCTTGAGACTGATAGCAGTTTCTTGCCACCCAAAGTGAGTGTCTGCAGTATGGCTGCGTGCTTCTTCAAAGGCCAGCAAAGGAATCTCTCTCACTCCAATCTGCTAAATATTATATAATGTGACATAATCACAGGAGTAACATTCCATCACCTTTGCTTCTATTAGTTAGAAGCAAATCACACTTAAGGGGAGGGGAATTTACAAGGATGTGACTTACTGGGGATTACCATAAGGTATGTCCACTATAATGCCTGACAAAATAACTAAGGATAGGTGCTTTTGTATTAAATTTATACATTTTCTTATGAAGAATCCTGCAAATTCAAGACAACCAAAATATATTAACATAGCTCCCTGAAAACTAGTTACTATGTGAAAATATGCACATTTTAAACAGTTAACACATCTGACATCAAAGAAATTTCTGTTTAACATTTAAAAGCTAACCTGGTAAGCTTTAAATCTGTAGAAAATGTTATAAAAGTTTTTGAATTTCTTATACTATAATTAACAAAATGCACACAGTTCAAAAAAAAGTTTTGAGAAATTTAAAAATATATATATGTACCAACTGCCGTTGAATGGACTATGAATATATTATCTTAACAAAATGTAGAGGATCCTCATAGATTAAAAAAGATTAAGCTTTTTAAAAAGAGAAAAAGACAAGAAACAAAGAGAAAGATCAAAGACTAACCATTCATCTCGATTAGATCTGCAAAGACCTTATTACCAAATATGTCATTAAGGAATGGAGAATTAAAGCAACAATGAGATAGCACTGCATATCTATTAGAATGGCCAAAAATTCAAAATACTGACGATACCAAAGGCTGGCAAGGATGTGGAGCAATAGAAACTCACTGCCAGTGGGAACACAAAATGGAACAGCCACTTTGGAAGACGGTTTGACAGTTTCTTAAAAAACTAAACACACTAACCATTCAATCCAGCAGTCACGCTCTTTGGTACTTATCTGAAGGAGTTGAAAACATTTGTCCACACAAAAACCTGCATACGGATGTTATAGCAACTTTATTCATAATTGCCAAAATGTGGAAGCAGCCAAGATGTCTTTTCATACATGAGTAGGATAAGTAAACTGGTACATCCAAACAATGCACTATTTCAGCACTAAAAAGAAATGAGCTATTAAGCAATGAAAAGACATGGAGGAACCTCCAGTGTATATTGCTAAGTGAAAAAATCGAATCAAACGGCTGCATACTGTATGATTCCAAATATATGACATTCTGGAAAAATTATAACTATGTAGACTAAATAGGCCAATCTTTGCTAGGGCTTAGGGAGAAGGGAGGCATGAATAGTGTGGAGCACAGGTAATATTAAGGGCAGTGAAACTGTTCTGCCTAATACTGAAATGGTGAATACATGTCATTATACATTCGTCCGAACCAATCGAATATACAGTACCAACAGTGAACACTAATGTAAGCTATGGACTTCTGGTGATAATGATGCATCAGTGTAGTGTCATCCATTTTAACAAATGTCTCACTGTAGAGTGAGACATTGATAGTGAAGTAGGCTGTGCACCTGCAGGGGATAAAGGGCATGTGGGAACTCTGTACTTTGCATTCAATTTTACTGTGAACCTAACACTGCTCTTTAAGGGAAAAAAGTCTAAATAAATAAACAACCTATATTATAAAAAAAGAAAAACACTCCCACTGTGATGAGAACATTGATATATCCCTCTCCCACTAACCCCTTCTTTTTGCAAGATTAAAGTGGGACAAATTGAGGCTCAGTTGATACCTTATGCCAAAATAAAAGTGAGATATGCCTTTGACACTCTTATTCTAATGTGTACAATATAATAGATTTCACTTATAGAAAATAAAATTTGTATTATATTTCACTCCATATAGATGAAATACAATAAAAATCAAGATGGCAGCTCAATATCCACACTGAGGAGTCAAGTAACTGATGTAAAAAATGTTATGTCCCAAAATATTGATAAAATATTGGAAAGCGAAGAACGATTGAATATCTTCACTGACAGAACAGGCGATCTCCAAACAACTGTGAGTGATGCACATCTGTCTTGATATCCAAATCTAAATCGTAATCTAAACCATAGGATTAATGCCCGTGAGACTAATCACCAAAAGCAAAAACATACCCTGGTACTGTGAGATAATCCTATGTCATCACATTATGGCTTTATCAAAAAATTATTGGAATACAACCAAAATATTTTTTCAAATTATAAAACAATCCAAATTTTTAAAAAACATTTAAGTAGGAGGTGATTATTTGCATAACAGAAGGATTTATTACACTGAGAAATAGATTAGTCAACAGATAAATTGCAAGAGGAAAAAAAGAGAAGGAGAACTTACCAAAAAAATGGATTTAGAAGGTATATCAGTTAAATGTGTGGTCCTTAATGGATTTTGATTCAAACAAATTTATAACTTCATGAGACAATTAGATATTTGAACTCTGGCAGGATATTAGATGACATTAAGAAATATTAACTTTTTAGGTGTGGTCATGGTATTGTAGTTATGTTTTTAAAGTAGTCATTATTTGTTAGAGATACACACTAAAATATGTATGAATAAAATTATGTAACATCTGAGGTATTTGCTTCAGAATAGTTCAGGAGTAGGGGAGAAGAACGAGGTATGAATGAAACAAAATTGGCCATAAATTGAAGACTGTTAAAGTTGGATGTTGAGTATATAGGGTTCATTATACTGTTCTGTCACCTTTTATGTGTGTTAAAAATTCTCTATTAGAAAATAGTTTTAAAGCAATCGCTAAGGATTGATTAGTTCCCTTCGAGCATTTTAAAATTTACTTTTACAGCTCTTTTCTAGAAACATAGCCACAATGTAAAACTAAGTATACACACTTTACTCACCAAGTTCTATTGATTCTACCTCCCAAATCATTTTTGGTCTTAGCCTCATTTTTTCACTTTTAAAATCAATTTATTAAGGGATTGAGAAGTAAAAATTGGCAGTTACAAAGGGTTGTAAAAGGAATTAGTAATACTGTGACAACTATATATGGTGTCAGATGGGTATTTGACTTATCGGAGTGATCAGCTTTGTAAGGTATAGAAATGTCTAACCACTAAGCTGTACACCTAAAACTAATATAATATTGAATGTCAACTGTAATTGAAAGACAAAACAAAACAAAAATATTAGGTTATTATTTATATATAATAAGTAACATTCACCCACTTTAAATATGAGTTTGATGAGTTGTGGTAACTGTCTTCAATTGTGTAACCACATTCAAATTATAGAATAGCTCTTTCATCCTAAAATCTTCCTCGTGCTCTTTGCAGTTGACTCTCTCCACACTCCTAACCCCAGCCAACCACTGATTTGCTTTCTGTCACTGTAGGTGTTGCCTTTTATAGAACTTCATATAAATAGAATTATATAATAGTCTTCTATAATTGACTTCTTTCACTTAGTGTCATGTTTTTGATAGTAACTCATTTCGTTGTATGTGTTACTATTTCATTCCTTTTCGTTGCTGAATATTGTTCCATGGAATGGCTAAATCTCTTTTAAATCTACTTTCTGCCCATCCCAGTGCCACTCACTATCTCACTCCAAGATCTATTATCTTTTCCCTTACTATGGTAATCCCCAGATCTAATTGTTCTCCCTATTTCTAGTTCTACTCCACTCCAGTCATCGTCCACACTGACACTAGAATATTTATTTAAGTGGAAGTACGAGCATTTTCTATAGCCTTCATAAAACATTCAGGTGGTACACCTTTGTCCACACAGGGTAGAGTCCAACCTCCTTCCCATAAAGAGCTTTATTCTGACTATATTGCCAGTCATATGACCCAGATATGCAGTTTATAAATCTCAAAAACAAATTGTAGTTCGCAAAATACATGTTACATTATTTCACATGTTTACAGACACTGTTCCCTCTCTTTTTCCTTGCCCTGGAAAACTTGCACTCATCCATCAAAACCCAACCAAAGACTCCTCACCAGGCTGTGTTTATCATTCAACAAATATCTGTTGAAGATCTACTGTCTGCCAGGCTCTATATTAGGCACTAAGAATATAATGATGAATATGATAGCCACAACTCTAACAAACAAGCATTCAATGTTAAATAGTATTTATTTGAACAAAGCATTCCCCAACATTATTTTTATAGCAGAAAAAAGATAAGTTCACATCAGTTTATATAATCTACAAAGAAGAATAAAGTAAACCATTATCTAGGATTACAGTTGTACTTTATGAGAGTCATAGCACGAGTTCAGATAATCCTGTTCAAGCCATTTAGATTCACTCAATATTCATTAATAAACATTCTATAGGGCCTATTATGTACAAGATATGGTGGTTATTTTTAGGAGTAAAAGAATAAAATAAGATACACAGTTTAATCTACTGCAGGAGACAGATTTATATAAAGCTAATTGCAATATAAAGTATGTATTAATGTCATAATAGATGGATAAAGCATAACAGCCAAACAGTGGAGAACTGAAAGTATCTACACTATTACAGAGCATTTTGAAATTGCAGACATAAAATTCCACAATAAATATTGCCTCATTCTGTTATATTAGAAAGCATGTATGATATTTAAATACTGTGTGACTCAGAGCCCATAGTTAGGAATCCTGAGAAAATTAAACTATTTCATTATGAAATATTTATTGCAAGCATGTAAAAAAGTTTTTAGAATAGTTAATCAAATAGCCTTGTAATCATCAACCTGCTTTATCTGGTCTTAATATTTTGCCACATCTGACTTGGCCTTTGTTTTTTAAAGAAATAAAACTATAAATATAATCAAAGTCCTCTGTGCACCTTTCCCAAGCCCATTCCACTCCCCCACCATCACCACTATTGTGAATTTGATATGAATCATTTGTATGCATTTTTTTATTCCTCTGCTATATATGTATAGTTGTATATGTATCTATTATTGGTTTGCATTTTTAATTTTATGACATTATAATTAATGTACATATCCTTCTGTGACCTGAGTTTTTAATAAAACATTGTTTTTGAAATGTGTTTATTTTGATACACTTTGCTCAAATTTATCAATTTAATTTCTGACAGCATATCATTACTATTTAAAAAAACAATATACTTATTCTTTCTCCTTTTAATAAACATTAATGTAGACTACAGCTTTTATTTATTATAAACAGAACTGCATTGAACATCTTTGTACATGTCTCTCAGTATACTTTTGCAAAAATGTTTCTAGCACAGTGGTCTATAAAATTTTTTGATCATGCATATTTATTCAAAAAATAATCTTAAGAATGCATTTAAATATTTATATATTCTTCTATAATAGTTATATATTAAACATACAAAAACTAAAAGAGGTACAGATTAAATAAAATATTAATTTGTTTTGAGAAAAGTAAACTTTCCAATTAAGAAATATATTAATAATGTATTTTAATGATAGTCATGTGATAAAAAAAATCAAATCTGAATACAAATCACTATTTTTTATCTCTAAATATGATGATGGAGTACTTAAACTAGAAGCAGAGATCTATCCCCTTTACCATTTTATGTTTGCCTTATGTGTATAATTTTAATTTTTATCTGATTACAAAGCCACATATGTACTTTTTAGTTTAGTTAAAACTAAATAATATGACTCATAAGTTCACTTACCCAGATGCATGTAAACTGCAAGAATTTCAGTACACAATGAGGAAATGGATAAAAGAGTATGCAGTGGTCAACTCTTCATTTCTCTACCCCCAAACACCTTAACTTTCATAAGCTACCATCTTATATACACACCTAGAGGAGGGGTCACTATCTATCCATATGTTAAATATTAATACATTTTCATTTCCTTATTTTTTAGATTAAAATAAAGGTTCTAATATTATTTTTTAGCTCTCCAGCAGATCATCTTATGTAACCCCTTGGGGTGCTTGATGCATTTTGGAACCCTCACTGTATATATATATATATATATATATATATATATATATATATATATATATATATACACACATATAAATGGAATTGCTGGATCTTAAAATGTATGCCCCTTTAAACATTTCTAAATTGTTCTCCAAAGTGTTATGCCAGGTTAGTTATGCTTCTTCCATCAGTAGTATGTTATATGAGTTCCTGTTGCTCCATATTCTTTTTAATACTTGGGATTATGAGATTATAAATTTTAACATTTTGGTGGGGGAAAAATAATTATTGTCTTAATTTGCATTTCCCTAATTTTGAATAACCGTAGCAGTTTTTATTTATATTAACCATTAGAGTTTCTTCTGTGAATTTTCTGTTGGTGTACTTTGCCCATTTTGCTAATGGGGTTTTTTTATCTTTTTAAATAATTTGTAGTATATAAAATATGAATTTATAACTTAGAATAAAGAATGAGTGTACAATTCTTCCTAATACTTAGTTGTATAAGTATAAATATGTTCTCCCAGTATGTAGCTTGACTAAATTTTGTATATAGCATCTTTTAGGAGAGAAGTCTTTAACTTTCATATAGGCAAATGTATGTCTTGCCTTTTGTGGTTTATGCTTTCTGCATCTCATTTAAGAATTCCTTCCCTTCCCCAGGTTACAAAGATACTCTTGTCTCATTTGTCTAAGAGTTTTAAATTCTGCTTAAACACGGGTCTTTAAAACACGGAATTTTATATTTGCACATAGTATGAGGTAGAAATCAAATTTTATTTTGTGTATGAATAACCAGTTTCCCAAACACCATTGACTAGCTCAGCCTTTCCCATTTGGGTTGTAATGCCATCCTTGTCATATGTTATATTTTCATATGTGAGTGGTTTTTATTCTTTTGGTTTTTATATATTTTATTTCTACTGGCCTAGTTCTATATCCTTGGGCTAGTTTCAGTTACTGTGGTTCATAAGTTTTAATTTTTTATTTTTTGTCTTTTTATTTTTTGAAAATTGGTGGCTAGGCTTCTGTTTCAATGAATTTTAGAATGTACATTTCAAGTTCCACACACAAAAAAATTGGGAGGATGTTAGCTGTAATTATATTAATGTGGGGAGAATTGACATCTTTAAAATATTATTTCCATCTCTGAACATGCTGTGTCTCTTCGTTCTTTTAGGTCTCTTTCAAAATCTTTCAATAGAGTTTCATAAATTTTCCCATACATGTCTTATAAACCTTTGATGAGATTTATTCCTTGATATCTTACCATTTTTGTTGCTATTGTAAATGATATCTTTAAACTGTATTTTTTTGGTTAACTGGAATACAGTCAATACAATCTTGCTGCACTCTTTTCTGATAATAGTTTGTCTATGAATTTCTTTGTATTTTCTACATAGAAATTCTATCATATATAAATAATGACTGGATTTTTAAAATCCTTTCCTATGTAATTTTCCTTATCTTACAACAGTATCTAGGACCACCAGTAAAATTTTGAATAGAAATGTTGATATCTGAAATACTTGTTTTATTCTTGATTGAAAATGAATATTTCCAGTGCTTCCCAATTATTAAATTTACATTCAGATTTTAAGATACCTTTTAACATGATATAAAAGTTCCTTTCTATTTTTCATTTGCTAAGAAATTTTATCATGAAAGGGGATTGAATTTTATCAAATGCTTTTTTCTACATTGAGATAATGACTTTCTTTAACCTGTTAATATGATGAATTGCACATTAAATGTCTACGTGTTGCTGCATTAATATGTTATTGTTTCTTCATTGCTGCCACAAAGACTGAATTCAGCAATGTATAAAAACTATATACTATATGCTGTGTGTGGTTATGTTCTCATATAATTATTTTAGTCTGTCCTCAAGCTTTTTTTTTCCAGTCTTTCCAAAGGACCAAACTTTGGTTTATTTATAATTTTGTTCAAAAAATTGATTTCCAACCTCTTTGCTTCTAGTCATTTCCAAGTACTTGTAGCCACATGAAAAGTTCTTCTCTAGACATAGTTCTTTGCTTCCTTGTCCTCATGCCTCCCTCTCAATTTAAAGACAGTACCTTGAGCCATTAGGCTTGGATAGGAAGCTTGTACCCTTAAGCTGCAAGGCAGAATCTTTTTTTTTTTTTAATTAAGGTACAATTCACATAAATTAACATTTTAAAGTATACAATTTAGTAGTATTTAGTACATTCACAAAGTTATATAGCCATAACCTCTACGTAGTTTGAAAACTTTTCCATCACCTCAAAAAGAAACCTCATACCCATTAAGCAATTTCTCCCAGCCCCTGGCAACCACTAATCTACTTTCTGTCTCTATGGATTTACCTATTCTTGATATTTCATATAAATGGAATTATACAATCTGTGATTGTGTTTGGCTAATTTTACTTAGCATGACATTGTACTGTGTATAAAGACTGCATTCCTTTTTATGGCTGAATAATATTCCATTGTATGGATATACCACAATTTGTTTATCCACTCATCAGCTGATGGACATTTGGATAGTTCTGCCTTTTGGCTTCTATGACTAATGCTGCTATGAATGTTCTCATACGAGTTTTTGTTTGAATACTTGTTTTCATGTATATACATAAGAATGGAATTGCTGGATCATAGGGTAATTGTATGTTTAATAGTTTTGAGGAACTTCCAAACTATTTTCCACAGTGGTTGAACCATTTTACATTCCCATAAGTAATGTAGGAGGATTCTGGTTTTTCCACATCCTTTCTAACACTTCTTTTCTGTTTTTTAAAATTATAGCCATTCTACTGGGTATGAAGTGGTATCTCATTTTGATTTGCATTTCCTTAATGACTAATGATGTTGAGCATTTTTTCACATGCTTATTGGCCATTTGTATATCTTATTTAGAGAAAGTCTATTCGAGTTATTGCCCCATTTTTTAATAGGTTAGGGGGCATTTTTGATATTGAGAAAGGGCAGAACCTTAATGGGCATTTGTCATTAAAAAACCTTTTCAATCTTATTTCCTCTTGTTTGGAGTAGGGGGGCGGAAACCATCAACTTTCTAATCTTTCAGTGTTCTACATTTCTTCATCCTCTCTATTCCTTTCCTTTTGCAAACCAATCGATTTTTGCCTTGCTAAATGCAGCCAGTAACAAGAACTCACATGACCATTCTGTTTTCCAACTTTTTTTCCTAAAGTGAAAGACTCAGTAGGTACTTAGTCTTCCTTCCAAGTTATCACAGGTGATGTTTTAGAAAATATTTTACTCTCCATAGCATGTCTTTATCTTTCCAGCCTCTAATATCGGTTTCTTTGCTGCCTATCACCTGGTGGTTAACTCACGTTTTAGAATTTTGTAATAACATCTCATCCTACTGCCAATTTCAGTATTAGGGAAACACTAGCTGTAACAACATACTTCAAGTTTTCAGTGTTTTAAATTCAATAGAGGTTTTTTTTTTAGCAGGTTTTTCCATCGGAAGACTTACATATGGTAATCCAAGAACCCAAGCTTTTTTCATTTTATGACTGCCAGTTTCCTTGGGCCTCTGAGTTTTTCAATTTCAGGTGGCAGTTAGTTAAACATGGTGTGAAGGACACAAAGTTGCTTATAGCCACTTCAGCCCAAAAGTGACACCTATCACTTCTACTCACAATGTATTGGTAAGAATTAGTCTTATAGCTTTGAATAGGTGCAAGGGGTAGAGAGGGAGGGGTACAGATGGGGTTGGGTGAGAGGCCTGGGAAGTTGGTTTGTTATTGGAAGAGCCTCTTGCCAGCAACAACTCTGCATTATGGAAGGGGAATTCAAGTCTTCACTTTATCACATCTGCACTAAAGGAAATTCTAAAGGCAGTAGTAGAATGTGAAAAATTACCTCACATGAAAATTCTGAGTTTCAGTGAGAAAGAGCAAAGCAAGTGGTAACAGTGTTAGTAACACTAAATAAATATCGACTACAATGTATGTGATGAGAAATAGTCGGACTGTGGATATATTTTGAAGATGGAGCAAACTGCAGTTGGTGACTGGATTAGCTGTGAGGTCATAGAGTCAAAGAAGTCTCCAAAGCTTTGAGCCTAGTTAACAGGAGGATGGAATTGTGTATAGTTCCGTCACTCTGGTGAGCCCATAGCTTAGCCTGCTGTCACTGTGAGCACTAAATTCCTAAGCCTTGGATTACAGAGGCCAACATCATCATCCTCCCAAATCCAGAGGAGCTGAACCTTCAGTGCAATTTCTCACAGCTTTCCTAGGTTCCTGCCCCCTGGCCTTACTCTCCTGTTCTCCCAAGTTAAGCTATGTACTTAAACATTTGCTTCTTATATTTTACCTAGCATTTCTGAGTAGTAATAGTGGCAGGGTTATGGAGTTACATAATCTACCATGTCGCCAGATCTATTACTTTATTATATGCATCTCTCATGAGCAACATCTAAATCCCAGAAAAATCATAGCAAAAAACATTATGAAAACTTGTTTCACTATACTGCCTTACCTTCCAAACAAATCCCACTTTTATGTGTACATTATATTTTCATGATTACAGAGAAAAAATGATTTCCTCTTTGAAGCCAGTTTAGTAGAAACAGCTCAATAAAAGATAAAATGTGAAGTATTTTACAATTTTTCTCACATTATTTTCACACAGCACATAATCACTCTATTTTTGCCTAAATTAGTTTTCTCCCTCTTTTCTCTTGGTCTTTATGTAAAGACTCTATTGGATGTTCTTCAAAAGCAGATTTGGTGTTTAACAAAAAGTAGGCCAATAAGCTTTCTTTTAGTATGCCTACAGTTAAGTATGGGTCATGGATTTTAACATATACATTTATCTTGATATCCTCTCAAAACTCCAATAAAATGATAGGTAAAACAATAATTAGAGATTTTAATGTATAAAGTACTAGGATAAAAAAACAAGAGAAAAGACAACAGTTAAGAAAGATCAACAATTTTGGAAGCTAAAACATAGATTATCAGTAATCATTGGTCTCAGTAGAGCAGTAAAAGCTTGAAACTTAAGCTTGTAAGCAGGAAATGACATTAAGATGCAAACGGATCCAGGCCACAGAACCTTGAAAAGGATCAGAAATTAGAGACACATGGTATTTCTAAAAGAAGACATGCTGTTTGGGCCTAGAATGAAGAGACTGGGTATGAAGTCTTTAAAAAGAATATGTTACTTGTAGAGCCACATCTGCACTTTTTACAACCACATTGCTGCTTCTCCTTATCCCTGACAAAGGATTATAAATTTTCTTATCTAAAAGCAGTAGACCGGAGATGTTCTAAACTTAGACACCAGGTGCAGTTGAAGCCCGAGTGACCATCATATTAAAATCAGATGGATTAAGTGAAAATCTTCATCCTGAATATGATGACCACTCCCCAATCTCTCTCATCTGGGAAAACTGACAAGACCAATGGAAAAACAACAGAAAAAAACTAAAGATACCTACAAATATTGATGTGTTCCTAATGAAATGGTCAGGTCCACACCACAGTATCCTACAGTATAGCCCACCAAATGAGAGCCCTCACTCATAACAGTTTCCAGTCATTATTTTAGTAAATAAATAACACAGATTATGAGAGGAAAGTTTCTATAACTAAAATATATATAAGGAAACAGGGAAAACTAAAATATATATAAAGAAACAGGGAAAAACCGGAACTCAGGAAAAACAATGCAGAAGCCAAAAAAGTGTCATTAAAAAAATTTTCTGATGTCTTGAGAGAAGAATACATCTCTGAAACAAGAACAAAAAGCTATATAAAAGCTTATTTATAGGGGGAAAAAGATCTTTTGGAAATAAACAGTAAATCTAAATTCAATAGAAGTATTAACAATGTAAAGTTGAGATCCAACATATGAATAATGGGAGTTTCAGAAAAATAAAATGAAGGACTCAAAGGGGGAGGAAATCAGAGTAATACAAGAAAAATTTCCAGAACTAAATGAGTTTCCAGATGCAATGAACAAAAACAAGGACCACAGCAGGACATGTAATTTTGAAATTATATAGCATTAAAAAAGAAGGTTCTAAAGGCTTTCAAAGAAAGAGAAAAAACAGATTTGGCAATTAGAATAGCATCAGATTTCACAATAGCAAGGTATGAAGGACTGCTTTCAAAATTCTGAGGGAAAATGATTTCTACTAATTGCTATACCCAATCAAATTACAAATTAAATGTAAAGGTAGAATAAAGATATTTCTAGGCATGTAAGTTCTCAGAAATATACTTCCCACTCACCCTTTCTAAGGAAGTTTTTGGCAAATGTTTTTGCACCAATAAAAGGGAATAAATCAAGAAAGAGAAAAATGAGATTAAGAAAATAGAAGCCCCAACACAAGAGATGCATTCCCAGGATATTGGTGAAGAATGATCCCAAGATTAAAGCTATATAGTAAACCTAGAGCCCAACTAAACCACATTAGAGCAAATGAAAAGGCTCTGTGATGCACTTCAAGATAAAACAGGTGGATTCAACACAGGAACAATCAAAGGAAGGATATTTCTTGGCTCCTTTGGAAAGTTTGGGAATGGATTTATGGCAACTAACAATTGAAAAGATTTTTTTTAACTGTCTACCTACTATAAGCTCTAGAGAAACCAGAAAATTATACATTAAAGGCAATGTAATCAAATACACTCCATGGCTCAGAAAATATTTACAATGTTTTAGTTAAACAAAAAGGATAAGAAAGAAAGGAAAGGTGTGTGTGGTGGGGTTGGGGATATGGTAAGAATTATATTCTTTTCTGTAGCTAGAAACAGAAAAATCAAGAAATACATGCTTTCTAGTAATGCAGAGGAAAACAAACACCGGGGAAAAAAATAAACAGCTAATGAGGCATATTCAACCAATATTTATTGAGCACCCACTGTATGTCAAATACTGTCAGCATTTCTCAACCTTGGCACATTTTGGACTGGGTAATTATTTGTTCCGAGTGGTAAGGGTAGGGAATTGTCCTATGCATTGTAGGATGTTTAACAGCATCTCTGGCTTCTACCCATTAGATGCCAGTAGTACCCCCTCCAGTCATGACAAAATGTCTCCTGACATTGCCAAATGTCCCCTGGAGGGCAAAATCACCCACCAGCTGAGCACCACTGTTCCAGGTAACAGGGATAGAGCAACAACAAAAAAGCTGAACATAATTACCTCTAAAAATAGGTTTGGGGTGTGAAGGAGTAGAGCAGTAGAATGCCATTTTTATTCATAAGCCTTGTAGAATTCTGACTTTTCAAACTGTATTTGCATATTGCATTAATAAAAGAAAGCAGGTAATCTAAGAGAAGAACATAGTCTGCTTATACCTTAATTGAATATTTCTACACAAGGCAGTCGTCATGCAATTCCAGATTTGAATTCTAGCTCCGCCACTTACTAGCTATATAACCTTAGACTAGTAACTTAAAACCTTTGAGCTTCATTTTCTTCAATACTGTAAAATAGGAATACTCGCCAAGGTTATTATGAGTATTGTGTATTATGATGCAAAAATACATATAATGTATGTCATATAGTACCAGCATTCAATAAAATATAGCATCCTGGAAAGTACACCTACTCACTAGTTTCCATATGCCAAATCCTTTGAAATAACTTAACAGCATCTTGGGTATATAAACCTGGTGCTCCTATAACTTATCATACATTCAGAGTCATGAGGCCATCTGAGTAGCATACTGGGACCCATGCCATTTATAGCATGCACTGTAATCATGTACCTTGACTTTGCTCTGGAAAAGTCACTGTATACACTGAGAATAAAGAAGCTGATCTGATACATGAATAAAGTTAATTGAAATATGTTGCAGTTTTACCTCATATCCAAGTATCAGACAGCAGAAGCCCATGTAAGCATCAATCAATTCATTTGATCATGGCTATGAGAAATTTGTACACATTTAAAACAAAAAGGAGTGGACCAAATGGAAACAAAGCTTTTTGCAGCATGAAATATATATATAAATGAGATTTTTACAATTTTGTGTGGATTTGTTTCATTTCTCCCCACTGCTCCTTGAATTCTTTCAATATTTTGCTGTTAACAAAAGTGAGCTATTTTATTTAGGTTTAATTAAGATATGAAACTACTGTATCATTAAATTAACAAAATCCATCTCATTATTAAAAATATAATAATGGCATAAATTATTCTTATATATAATAATCTAGATATATTATCTCAATCTTCACAGTCTGGGCTACCTTGTAATAGATATCATTATTCCCATTTAATATACTTACTCATTAATTCAAGATATTAATTGAACATCTCACCTGCTCTAGAGCATGCTCTCTTGGGAATATAGCAGTGAAACAAAAAACCCTGCCTTCAAAGAACTTACATTCTTTACAACCCATAAGTAAAATTTACATGATGTTAGATAAGTACTTTGAAGAAAAAATAATGTATAGAAGGGGAATAAGGCTTCTGGGATGTAGATATGGGGTTAGCAATTTTAAATAGGGTTGTAATGGATAACGGTATTTAAGTAAAATCATGAAGTGAAGATGAGGAAACTGAGGCTCAAAGTAACTTGTTCAAGGTCACAAAGTTAATAAAGCTAAGTAGAGTACAGCTGAACACAATAAGGAAGGCACCGGAAATCTTGGTGCATTGTTTTATAAAAGCTGTTCAGCTCTATTGAGACTTTTTGGAACTTGTCAAAACCAAATTAAAAATCAGTTCTTTTAGATAGCTCTAATAAGTACTGGAGTGTGCCCATCGATCCAGAATTGTAAACATTAAATTTGTGTTTATTTTCATTTCAGGCCAAAGACTCCAAAAAAACAAGAAAGATTCTTAAGAGGATATGGTGGAAACATTTCAAAAAGGTCATAATCATCACCATGGTAATTCTCCTTTCAATCATCATCATTCTTTTAAGTACAAATGTAATACCAACCTGACCCCTCCTCTCCCAATAAATTGTTTTATGTTCTACAACTGACAATCACGAAAGCATTCTGTAGTAACAGGACTGGAAAAAGAGGAGGTTGTCCCTTTAGTGTCCCTTGATTCTTGTCTTTGTACTTCTTTCATTTTCCATAATCCTGTTTATTTCCACTGCTCCACCACTTCCCCAGCCTCTCTTTTCAAGAGCACAAACCCTGGAATCAGACTACCGAGGTTCAACTCTGCTCTCCCACCTACCAGCTAGGCAACTTTGGACAAGTTAATCTGTACCCATTTCCTCATCTGTCAAATGGAGCTAATAATACCACATAGAGTTTTATCATGTCTACCACGTAGTAAATATTTAAGTGTTAACTATTACTTAATAGGAATAGATGATAGTATTAATGGCATTGATTAAATCCCTATGCTTACTCCTTACTCAGAAATGACCTTGACCTTAAAATTCCCTTGAAAATATAAGAATCTAAACCTGAGTACAGTCCAGAGATACACATTCCCCTCTACATATTCTTTCATTTGAAGTGAAAATTCAAGCCATTGTTTTGTTAGGCGTTTCCATGAATAAAGATCAAAAAATTGAAAAGTTGTATCATTTCTGTATAAATCACAGTTCCTGTCTGTCTTGCTACCCTAACAGCCTTTTTTTGAATGTTTAGTTCATCCAGTTACTTCGGATCACTAAGAATCCCAATGACCAAAGCATGCATGCACCTTTACTTTGCAGCTTGAACGAGGTTTCCTGAGTTCTAGTTCCTAAGTGGGAACTTGAGATCTAAAGTCATAGTTTTAAAAATCACTTATTGATCCATGAGGAATAAAAGATTAAAAAAGGGATTTCTTCCTGCTAGATAACTCATACTAATTCTTATAAGGATCAAATATCAGCATTTTAAATAGGCACCAATTCCTCTAGCACAGTATCACCTTTCCATTCACAAAATATTTTTAAAGGATTTTAAATGTTAGAAACTTTGGAGTTTAATATATTCCCAGGAGAAAAAGTAGGTGATTTATTGAATATTTATGTACCCTGACACAATGTACTAAGTGCTTTGGGGGGATGAGTGTCATTTAATTTTACAATGACATAAAAAGGTAAAAACTACTAAGTTAGCATGATGTGAAGCACACAGAACAAGTTGGCACATAAATGCTATAAAAATGTTCATGTTATTTTTAAGATAAGATCACACAGCTAGAATCTGAGATTTTACTGATCCAAGTACTGTGGTATAAGGCCATTAAACCCATGTTTAATTCACTGTACATTATCCAACCCTGTATGGGCCAGATAGATCACATCAGTACCATTTTGCCTTTTCTAGGTTGGCAGGATTTTTCTGAGGGGCGGAGACAGAAATTTAGAGAATTGTGAGAAAAGGAATTGTCATGTATTTTGCTGCCATTATTTTTGAAGCTCTATAAAATTTGCCTAACATTTCTATAATTTATAATTATATACAAAACACTACATTTGTATCCTGGATGCCAATGAATACTAGCATATTTATTGCTGTAAGACATCAAACTTACAGATACCTAATCTAGCCCCCAATTTTACATATTAGGATGTGAAGACCCAGAGCCTAAAAGTGAATGTACCTTTGCAAGCTCCTGTCCACTTGCAGCATGTTTAAAGCAGAAGCTGTTACCGTTTCTGGGCAACAAGTCCACGTAATACCTGTTTTCCTAGGTTGTCTTAGTTTTCGAGATGACTTACATTTTTATGAACTGTTGAAAGTTGCCAGGAAAAGAAACCACTCCTCACTTAGTAGGGGATTTCCCTATTTGTGCAACATACCCGAGTAGAAGCAAATATTGAGGGAATCTTAGATCTTCCATTATGCATTCAAATTTTGAGCTCCTACTCTGTGCCAATAGTTCTAAAACATTAGCTTTTATTCTAAGTTACCACATTGATAGAAATAACCAATGTTTGAGAAATTCATGGCTGTATATAAAAGTGTAAGCAATGGTCCTAATCCTCAAGGGAAGCATACTTGCAGTTGAAGTGGCAAGACCAATAAAAATCATAAACGTTAAAACATTTAGTTCAGCGGCACATCAAGTGGCACAGAATAGGTTCAGGAAAGATAGTGGTCAACACCAGGTCAAATCACTGAGGTAGATTTCATGGGTTTTAAGGGGGATGGGCACTGGATCTCATTAGAAATCCAATTTATCTCAATAGGTAAAGGCAGTCCAGTCATCAGTAACAATTAAGTTATTGAGCATTTACATGCCAGTAGCTGTTTAAGTACTTTAGAGATTCTTAATTAATCCACCTAACAACCCTGAGATAGGTACTATATTTCCATTTTACAGATGAGAAAACTGAAGCACGAGTCACATCACTTGCCCCAGTTCACTAGGCTAGTAAGAGATCGAAAAATGAAGATACTGCTTGCTGAGGGTGGTAAAGGTGGACTAGGCCTTGGAGGGAGTTCAATCACACAATCATTCAAATGGCCTTCAGCAGAGCTCAGCCTTGGTTCTCTTCATTTTCCTCTCAAGGATACTTTTTTTCACTCCCATGATGTTGCCTTCTCCAGAATTAACCTCTTCTGAATTCCAAACCATTTCCCAACTCTCTATTGGATACACCCTCCTGGGTATCATGCAAAACACCTCAAATTTTAAATCCCAAAACTATACATTCATTCTTCCTCCTTTCCTGCAAAACTGCTTTTTTGGCCTTATTTCCTCTCTATAAAGGGAATCACAGCTACTCTGGAATCTAGATGTCTTAGCTTACCTTGGCTCCTCTCCTTCTCTTCTTCCCAAATTTACTCACGAAAATCACAGAGCTTCCTCAAATTTCCAGAAGGTTCACAGCCAGAGAAGCCCAAAAGAGTTACAGAAACAAAAGTAGGGAGTCTCTGCAGGTGTCCAGGCAAACTTCAGAAAGAGCACTCATCTCATGGTGGTCACTATGTGTGTCTACATTGTTTGGCCACATTGTACTCTTCATATTCACTCCCCAGCACATACAGGTATTAACATTTGAGTTTCATATGCATTATTTCCATATTTCTTAAACAGTCCTTGCCAGAAATATAAAGCTTTAGTTTTCAATCATTAGTATCAGAATCACCAGGGGCTCTTAAGTAATACAGATGCCTGGGCTCTACCCCTGAGGATTTTACTTAAGGCTGGGACGGGGCCTCAAAGTGTGTGTAAACCCAGGATGAAGTTGAAAACTACTAACCTCAAAGCACTTTTCACATGACCACCATTCAATGTCCACACCTGAGATATAATAATTGTATATCTGATACCTGAAAAAGTTAAAATTTTATTTGCCCAGTACCACAGGGCAAATGATAGCTGGACCTCAGGACCATACATCTGAAATTATCTAGTCCACTCAATATATTTAACTAGAATTTTTAAAAATCTGCTAGTGTCTCACACATTTTAATAAATGTGAAAAGGATTTTGTTTCAAAAGTTATCTCATTATAGAAACTTGGAAGAACCTAGAATAACAAAACCCATTATTTAATTCCATCCTCTGATTTTTAAAAAAGGTAAATCACAAGCTGGTTACAGAGTTCATCTATGGAGGGGCAGACCTGCTCAGCACACCATGACCTGCCATAATGGCAACCTCTCTCATCAGGCCAGCACTGAGTGACCCACATGCCTTAAAAAGTTCAAGGGACACAAACATAAAAAGTGGAATGAAACAATACTGATAGGCTTAAAGAGAAAGCCTAAGTGCCATGGTTAACAGTTACTATTATATACATCAAGTTTAATTTGCCATTTTCTGAATTTATAAAAGTCTGCATAAATAATAAAATGCTCCCCAGCGCTTTTAGTGGCCTCACTACATTTGACAGCAATGTAGAGGCCAAAGACTGAATATCCCCATATAGAATCTTCCCTACTTTTAATATCCTTCCTCGTGATACTGAAAAATGGAAATTGCCTGTTTTTTTCTATCAAATTTAGTGACTTTATACTGTTTGACCAGTTATGCATAAGCTATCTTTCAAAAGAACCCATCATTTAAAAAAATTCTTGTCATTTTAAACATGATAGTAGTTGCCTTACCTTTTCAACTAAGAAAATAAGACCTATGTTATTTAAAGTATTCATCCAAGAGGGAAAAGCTTAAAAAAAGAAAAAAGAAAAAAAAAAGACAGTGCAAAAAATGCATGAGTGCTGTAAGAGTTTAATTATAAGACATAAGCACTACATTATAATTTGAACATAAGCTTTCAGAAAAGAGAATTTAGTGCAAATTAAAATCCCAGTAAAGCCCACTATAAATTTCATATGAAGACTCTAGAAGTAGGCTTCTAGAACTGGAAACACTTGGTTCCAACAGAATTTGCTTGGGGAAACTGTCTTGAAAATGTTATATGGTACAGAGAACATCATGTTAGTTCAAAATCAAGTCAACCAGGTACTTAAAAAAGACATGCTGATAGGTCTTAATACATAAAACTAATTTATCAGTAGCATGCTTTATATATGATTGCGGAAGCAATTTACAACAATTTCTCAGCATTTCGAATTTTCCTTTATTGCCTTAACCAATCTCTTAACTACACTGTAATTATTAAACAGCCATCTTGCAATTTTTATTTTTAAAAGGGTTCCACTTCATCAGTCTGAGACTGGCAAGTACTTTCTAAAAATGTGATTAAGCCCTGTATAATCCAAAGCCATCCATACAACAGCAAAAACAGGGCAATTATACTTTTTCTCAGGTATTTACTCAAAGCATAGCTTCCATGACATGTTAAATGTCACATTTAGATACTGGCATTAACAGACCTCCTAAGTTTCTTCAAATATTTTAAAGAGAAATAAAAGAGCCAGGAAAGTAACTGTGCTATCAAATTCTAAAGTATGAACAGAAAATAGTCTATCTGATGACGAAATAAAATGTATACCAACTAACCTTAAGTAAATGATCTTCCCAACACCGAGTGGCTTAGATATTTCTCAAAATAGAATCCAATAACCTCTATTATCACTTCTGAATTAGCACCTTTCCCAATGCTTATCTGCACTTTCTTTGAAGATTTTTTAAAATTTCTGATAAAATACCCAATTTGGATTGCTGTAACAAGGAACATCTTGTTCTTTTAGGGATCTAATTCCTATAAAGCATTTCACCCTTTTTAAGAAGTATAATTTTATGAAGTCCTCTTCTTATCCTATTAGAGCATCCTTCTGTCTCCCAAAATTATCTACCTTTACAGGGCTTTGGAAAAGTAACTTAGTAGTTACCTCACTGCTGTCTTCCTAAATTATAGTCCCTTGGATCCCAGTCTTTACCTGAGGCTGCTGGAATTACACACCCTTCTTGACAATCTACAAGATATTAAGGACGACAAGGCAATATTTATTAACCAACCCAACTCTAGACAACAGCCAAAGTCAATTTCAATGAGTTGCTGATTACCAATTCATAATAATGAAAGGATGAGTGAGATCAGTGACAAACCAAAGAGGGCAATATGCAGGAAATAAGGAGAGTGTATTTCCTGTAGAGAATTAAAAAATAAAACCAACTCACCACGTTTCCAGCCTACAGCCACCCCACCAAGTCCCCTTCCCACTTAGGACACTTGTTCATTGTCATTAAGATGCTAAGTATTTTCAGATTTTTTTTTTTTTTCAAGCTAGACTTAAGGTCCAAGATTAAAATGCTTGAGTGGTCTGTTTTATGAAAATGCATTTAAAAGAACAGAAAAAAAAAAAACCCTTATGGAATAGCATGTTTAACTCTATCCATCTTAAAACAAGTCCATAAAACTTTAGTGTATCAAAGATTACGTGGGGTATGCGAAATACAGAATCCCAGGAACACCCCCAAATGAGGGATTCTGATGTAAATGGCCTGCAGGCCTCTTTGAAATGCCAACCAAATTATAATCAACTCTAGATTTTAGGCAACTGACAGCAACTAACAGGTCAAGTAGATTCAATTTGCACAACTGGATATTCATCTTTATGAATCATTTTTACCCACAGAAATGTTCAGGCTAGACTCTTAAATATGGCCAGTAGTGAAGAAAAGATAAAGTATGTACCCCTCTCAACTTTGCCAAAAGGAAAAAAAAATCACATTTCATGAAGTTTCAGGCCATCCTTGATTATTAGCACACTAATAAACTGCGCCATTAAAACTGCTCCCAAAGAAATTCACTGAGATGTGTCAGCATATTTATTATGCATGGATCTAGATTTTGACATGAGGTTAATATTGACCCCAAACCAAATAAATACATTCCACCAATACAAATAGTGTAGTGGACAGTGGGTTCTATCTTGGTTTTCAAAATTCCCAATACCTCAAGGCTCTAGACCTAAAGTACTTTCAAAGTACAAAATAACTTTAAAAATTTTTCCAAGCAGTAAAACAATGAAAGCACATATAGAACACAAAGGCCTAATAATTAGATCCTAACATTGAGACTACCTTTCAAAATTATCTCAGCATGGACAGGTGTTCCACACTGTATTCCAACACTTGTCACCACCAACAAATAAAGTCCCAATGTGGGAAGAGTAACATGGTAACAAGACCTGAAATCTTATAATACACATTAAATGATACAAAAAGAATAAGAGGAAACCCAAAACCCTAGGAAGATAGATTAACTCACCTGGTTGCAGACATCTAGTGAACCAAAATTTAACAAAATTTGAATTAGGGCAGACCTAAAAGGTTCATACATTACTTGAAAAGGACTGGTAGCTTGTACAAGAGTACAAAACTGATGCAGAAATTGAAATCAAAGTTACCTAACACTGTCCATTAGAAAAAAGGGATTGATTCTATAATAAACTAGCAAATTGTGAACTTTGTTGGCCAATTTCTGAGTACTGAACTACCTCTATTTTAAATTACCTACCCTTTTTGGTTCCTCAAATCTTCCATCACCAACCACACACAAAAAGGCTGCCAAAAATAGACCTTATCACTTCCAGTCCCTTCTGAAATACTCAGTACTTAAAAAGAATGGGACAACCAAAAAAGAAACCATTAAGGATCAAGAATGCGAGCAGAGACAGCAAATTTTGGAAGCTGCAGTTTCTGAACAAATGGTAATTTTACTACGCAGATATGAAAACTGAATATCCTGTGAGGATTATCTCAGCTTATGCCACAGACCACCACCCACCCCAAAGGCTTATTAGCAAGTGGCAGCACAAGTACCTTCAGAAATGTAGACACTAAAAGAGGATTGTTTTGAGATAAAGTAGTTAACCCCCCAAACCCTCTCTGTACTGCCAGACAAATGAATTTCCCCTATCCTGGCAAAAAACTGGAGATTACCTGAAGTGGGTAAGGGGGGTGATCTTTGGACTCAACAGGCATACAATGATGAAAATAATACTAGTTTATTTGAGATCCCTTGGCTGGCAGCCAGGTTCTTACCCTTCAGATGGCAGAATGGAAAAAGACTTCTCTGGTGAACCTGACCAGATCCAAGGGGAGAAAATGTATCAAGGAATTCCTCAGATCACCCAATAGCAAAACCCATGGTTGACAGCTCTCACCTCCCAGCCCAACTCACAAAATCCGATCAGCTTTTAAATGTTCCACCCCTATATATGAGCCAAGGATCACCAAACATGGGGAAAATGTCCACTATGAGAGGCCAAAGCAACATCAAAGTAAAGCGACTTGGAGGAAAAAACCTTAACAGATAAGGTTAATAAACTTGTATGGATAATACATGCATCCGTGTAAAAACAGGTTGCTGTTTGTAACACAGGCTGGAGGGGGAAAGTCTTAGAAATTAGAGATGAGTAAAATTTAAAACCTTTTAAAAGTTGAAAGATTAAGATGTGAAAATCACTCAGAAAATATAACAGACTGCAATGGAAAATAGGAAAATAGATGTCCTGGGCTCACACCCAAATAACAATTCAGAGAACAGAGATTGGGGTGGCAGAGAAGGGAATAAGGGAAGAATCGGTTCACCAACATTTCCCAGAATTGAAGAGCAAGTTTATACAATAATGGAACCACTGAGTACCCAGCACAATAAATAAAATAAACCCGACAGT